>NC_140493.1:58939633-59539633 GCF_964271855.1 Acomys minous | reverse complement strand
AAGATGTGTCCTGTACATGATAAATCCACACTGTGCTCCCACAGGTGAGCCCAAACTCCAGTGCAGGTGGAGGACCACCAGGCTAGAAGCTGTTTTTCTTCCACTCTGTTTCAGATTTCACGCTCTGTGAGGAGACAACTGCTGTGTTCTACATAAGTGTTTACTTGGGCTTTCTGTCTTTCTGTTCCAGATTTATTGACTAAAAGCAGTAAAACATCACAAGATGCGCATCACTTGGTAAAGACTCTTGCCTTCATGAGTACAATGCTCTGGGATGTTACAGCTTTGCTGGGAGAAAAATCACGTGTCTTCTTCATCCTCAAGCCTTGAAATCGATGCAATCACAGGAAGCAATCACAGGAACTGCTCTTAGGCTTCTGACTCGCTCATTCTTTTTAAAAATTTCATTGCGGACTTGACAATTGATGACAGCAATGGGGTATAGGCTTCTGAATGCAATGTAGAGAAAGGAGCCTGGGCTGCCAAATAGTTTGGGGTCTTCTATATACAGAATTAAAAACTGAGACCCATCCAGGTGCAGTGGCGCATGCCTGTAATCCCAGCCCTGGGGAAGGCAGGAGGATCTCTGTGAGTTCAAGACCAGCCTGCTCTACTAAGTGAGTCCAAGACAGCCAAGGCTAGATAGAAACCCTATCTAGAAAAAAAGGAAGAAAAGAAGGAAGAAAGGAAGGGAAGGAGGGAGGGACAGAGGGAGGGAGGGAGGAAAGAAGCAAAGAGAGGGGAAACCCATCCTCACTAACCTTGTCCTGTGTCCCAGGACAACGCACACACTTCCTCAAGGGCACAGGCACACTTCTCTTGACCAAGGCTCACTCCCAGTGCCCTGCAGAAGAGTCACCAGCGTAGAGCTTCAGGCAGCTCCGCTGAGATGGAGGCCAAGGCCACACCCCTCAGGACCACCACGCAGCCCATCCTCCCGGCTTTGCCGCTCAGGGAGTGTCCCCCTGATCATATCCCCTCAGGATTTGTCACTCCCTTGAGATAATTAGGGCCTGTTATCCTAATTAGAATTTTCTCATTTTTGTCTCACGTTGATATTTTCCTTTCCAACTTACAGCCACTATAAAAAGGGGTCAAAGTTCTTTGAAACGTCTCTTCCTTCATCTCCAATCAGAGACAAGCATGTCTTTACACCCTTCGCCCCAATGAGGGTGGTGTTTTTTTTCTCCTATGTATGTATACTTAACAATGTCTTCACTCCATGACAGCTCAAGCCCGCTCACTAAAGACGTGCTGACAAACCCCAAAGAGATCACACTGCCGAGGGGAGCAGAAAGGTGGAAGGTCTTCAAGGATTCCTCTTGATTTCCAAAGGATGAGCAGGAATAAGTTGACCCATCACTTTTTTTTTCTTTGATTTCTTTCTTTTTTTTTTTCTTTTTTTTTTTTCTAATATGATTCTGGGAACTGAACTGTGCTAGCTAATTTTATGTCAACTTGACACAAGCTAGCGTTATCTGAAAGGAGGGAACTTCCATTGAGAAAATGCCTTCTGAAGATCCGGTTATAGAGAATTTTCTTAATTAGTGATTGATGGGGGAGGGCCCAGGCCACTCTGGGTGGTGCCATCCCTGGGCTGGGGTCTATAAGGAAGCAGGCTGAGCAAGCCATGATGAGCAAGCCAGTAAGCAGCGCCCCTCCACCGCCTCTGCATCAGCTCCTGCCTCCAGGGTCCTGCCCTGGTTGAGTTCCTGCCCTGACTTCCGTTGATGATGAACAACAAGAGAAACTCTGACTAAGGCATGAACCACAGTGCACACTAAGCCTGCATGGCTGCCGCTCCTACTGAGACTAAGCACTTTCAACAGCAGCCGCAGGTGGTTTTCCTAAATTTCCTCGGTAATAAAATATAATAATAACTTATTTTTCTTAGTCCTTTCCAGTAACGGTTGCTTTGCTTCTTCTTAAAAGCTATCATGGAAGGAAATGTGACAGGAAACAACCAGGCGTCTGAGAACACATAAGTCATTGACATCGCTGAAATGCTGGGAGATCAAAACCAAGGCCCCACGCATGATGGGAAAGCGCTCTAACTGACCACATCCTGATACCACGTCCACTGGTTTCCATTTGTCTTGTGGTTAGAAAACGCTAGTTTCCCTCTCTTGGTGGTAACACACTTCAATCCAGACATTATTGGGAGTTCCTTCTACACCAGGCCAAGCTAAAAGGATTTGGGGACTGCTCAACCGATAATACTGTAATGCTGGGTGTGCTACGGCCAGTAAAACACAGGCTTCTGTGGAGTTGAGAAGACGGCTTCTACCGCAGACTCATCATGTTTAAGATCTCAAATAAAACAGCCAACACTCGCTGAATGCTCGTGTGCCCTGGGCACACATCAGCACGGTTCATCTTCCCCAAACCTCCCAGGAAAGGTGGCACTGCTATTGCCCCCCCCACACACACACACCAAATAAAAGTTTTGAAAAGATTCGTGCCCTGGCAATGTCCCTGCTCCAGTGATACTGGGTTAGCATTTATAACAAAGCCACCAGGCGAATTAACAGCACCCAGAGATATCCCACCATGATCCCCAGGGCTTGAAGGAGACTCAGGGGTTACAGGAGGAGTTCAGATTGATAATCAGGGGGCCTGGAGAAGTGGCTCAGCAGTTAAGAGCACTTGATGCTTTCTAGATTGGCTTGTCTCCACCAAGAGCAAACCCGAGCTACATTATGCTATTAGCTTCAGTTCTCTGCCTCGCTGCTGCCTCTAGAGTTGTTCACCAAAGGATGGGGAACTTATCTGCAGACCCTCATCACAACAGGTAGGCCTGGGGATGTGGCTCAGTTGGTAAAATGCCATGTCTAACCTAGGCTCAGTTGCCAACACTGCAGAGAACCAAACGTTGACAGAGCATGCTTGTAATCCCAGCCTCCACGGGCAGAGAAAAGAGGAGGAGAGGTCATCTTGTCATCTTTGGCTAGCTAGAGAGGAGGAGTTAGAGGCCTGCCTCGAAATATAAGTAGATAAATATCAAGTTTATTGAGATCCATAAGAGTGGAGCGTGATGATTGGACGTTATAGAACAGGGATGTCACATCCCACTGGAGAGCCCAGGAAAGCCTTCAGACACTGAATGAGATTGGAACTGCACCCTGAAGTGGGGACAATGGGCACGAAGAAAGAGAGGGCATCAGTGTTTAAGGAGACAGGAAGTAGGCTTGGGAAAGACGCCTTGCCTCTGGTATGTGTTCAGGAGCTGTGGTTCTGCGAACCGAAGTGTCTTGCCTTTTCTGCTCTCCTTCACACAGTGATGGGAAATGGAACTTTACTCCATCTTCCTGTCACTCAGTGTGGTGGAAGGCTGCGTGGAGGAGCAGGGATGTTTATCCAGACTGTTGTATTTTGATGCTAATTACTGGCTCCCAAGAGCTGCTTGCTACCTTGACTCTGTGTAATCTTGGCTCCTTGTTTGACCAATAAAAAGCTGATATCTGAGAAGGGCGGGAGGAAGGTACACAGGGCGGAAGTTCTCAGGCTTAGAGAGTGAAGGATCTTGGGCAAGGAAAGGAGTGAGGTACCAAAGGAGAAGAAAGGCCATAGATGATGTTGGCTCTGTTTATTAACAATTAAACTTTATTATACAACCCAACTAGCATATACAAGAAGGAAAAAAAAAAGGTTAAAGGGACAGAAGATTAAAACCTCCTGGAATCCGTTCGGCAGGACGGGTCCTTAGGTGTCTCAGTCCCACGAGCTGGTCCGGCCCCTTCCTCTCTCTCCGCGCTCTTCCCTCGCCTTCTCTCCACCTGTTGTTTTTCTCTCACCCTCTTCCCAGTCACATGCAAAGGGCGGTCTCCTCCTCCCTTCGAGGGTCAATTAGGAAAACAATAGCCACGGTGGGGTTCCTAGGTAGGCTTCCTGAATTCCAAGCCCAGGAAGGCTCCAAACAGTCTGTCACAAGGTATTCATGGTGTGCCCCAAGGGTAAAGCCCGCCAAGACTGCTTCCACCTGTGACAAAGCTTAATCTTTCCCACACCTCCCCCTTCTGTTTAAAAAATTAAGAACTATATACACATATATACATATATACATACTCATCAGGTATCAAGAACATAACAAAGTCCTTTTATACTTGTTAACCTAAGGGAAAGTATACCACTATCCTACCAAAGAGAGTCCTTTTCTTTTATGAGAAATTGTAATTATTAATCTACTAAAGCTTTTCGTTACACTGTGGCTATCTAGTCTTTAATCCCATCAGAGACCCAAGAAGGAAAATCTATCTAATAAAGGAAGTGCTGGCAGGCAACTTCCAAGTTGTAGGGTACAGAGAGAGCAGACTGCCTGAATAGTCACCGAATTCTCTCCTTCATTGGGGCAATCAGTCTTCAGCCTTATCGGCCCAAAACATCCAACGAACTGCTTTTGCTGGCAGGAAATCTGACGGTCTGGTCCATCTATTCTCTTTAAAGCTGGACAGTCATCTTTCCAGCATCATTGTTGATCATTGTAGACAATCATCCTGTCATCAGTAGCAGAGATAAAAGCAGTAGTAGAGCAGTTTTTCCGTCTAGTGACCATTTTGTCACCAGCGTCTCTTGAAGCCCCCATCTTCAATGATGCAAATGGAGAGGCGGCCAGGAGCTGATGTCTCTTTCTGTCAGGAAAGCCCTCATCATTAAATGCCATATTTTGTGGATCTCTGAAGAGTTTGAAGAGCAAATCTATCTATTCTTACCGTTATCAATCTATTCCTTTGAAGACATATACAAGCTATTAAACAAACCTGTTCTATAACAAAGTGAGTATCTAATAGGATTTCTACGTAACTAAATACCAACTTTTATCCCCGATGATTTCAAACAGTTTTTTATAAGACATTAGTGGTACATGAATAATACATTGAGTAAACATTGAACAAAAAGAACATAAATTTCTAACATACAATATACAATATTTTGTCAACATATAACATACAATACATAAGGCAAAAATGAATGGAATACAATTTAAGTTCATATCAATGTGAAGCAAAAGTTGAAGTCTTAAATTTCCATCAATCAAAAGTCTTAAATTTCCATCAATCTACAATACCAATGTAGAATTTTTGAAGTTAGTAGATTTAATAATCTACCTTTTATTCTACAACCCTGTATCCTCCCTTACCAATGTAGAATTTTTGATGTTAGTAGATTCAATAATCTACCTTTTATTCTACAATCCTGTATCCTCCCTTCCTTCCCCCCTTTTCCTTAATATTAAAAGGGATAGAAAGTAAGAGAGAAAGAAAGATAGAAGAAAGAAATCCCCAAATGAACTTTTATTAATTGTAAATAATCTTGTTAGGCAAAGATGAGCATTGGTAACTCACCAAAAACACACATCCCACCTACTGGGAATGGGGGCGTCGTGTTTTTAAAATTACTTGATGCTGTTTAAGAGAAAAATATTTTTTGGGTACCCAAGAAAAATAATATATTGGCCAAGCGTTGGAAAAGTTAGCTGTTTTTGTCCAGTTTTTTTGGGATTGATCCTTTTGGCTAGCCGATTTATTGTTTATATGTATGTAATTTTTGGAAGAAGCAGTAGTGTCAGAGGCAGAAGTTCGATCTTTATAATTGTCTTGTTTTTTGTTTTGAAAGTAAGCAGACTTTAGAAATCATTAGTACAGGTATGTTAGTACATATATATTTTTTAAAGGGAACATCATTTGAGGCATCTTGTTCGAGGTGTCAGAGGCATGTTTTTGGGGTTAAATCACCCATGTTGTCTGTTGTTTTTAGCATTGTCCTGTTTTTTGTAAATACAGGGCTCTACCTGTATATACACCAATAGGACAGAAGAGGGCATTAGTTTTTTAAGTTGTAAGGAACAATGTTAAGTTGTTAAGAACCAGGTAGCTCTTAAGATTTACTTGTTATATGGTCAGATCTAATTTTTATAAGTTTAGTTGGTAGTCATATATTTTTACTTTTTGTGGAAACATACGCATACCCACGACCCCATTTTAAAACTACTGTAGGTTTTTATTTTATACTTTTTAAGTTTTTGAAGAATACTGGTTGTTCCAATTTTTTAGTTTTTTTTATTATCCAATGTCTCTCCGAAGCTGACGCCCCTTTATCATTTACATTAAGAAAATTTAGAGTTAACAAAGCATTATTTAATCGATCCCTGGGTGTCTTTACCCTTTCCTTTTGTTTAATAAGCATTTTTTTAAGGTATGATTAGCTCTTTTTACAACTGCTTGTCTTGTGGGATTGTGAGGTATACCAGTAACATGTTTTATATTATAATACATAAAGAAGTTTTTTATCTTAAGGGACACATATGTAGGAGCATTGTCAGTCTTAATTTGTGTAGGTATTCTCATAAATGTCATTATTTTCAGCAAATAAGTAATCACACAGTCAGCCCTTTTAGAACTTAAGGCAGTTGCCCATTGAAAACCTGAATATGTATCAATGGTATGATGTACGTATCTCATTTTTTTTAATTTTGTAAAATGAAACACATCCATCTGTCAAATTTCATTCTTTTTGTTACCTTTAGGATTAATTTTAGCAGGTAATGGTAGTTGACTATATAAGGAACATGTAGGACATTTATTAATTATTTTTTTAGCTTGTTGTCAAGTGATAGAAAATCTTTTTTTTAACCCCTTACCATTGACATGATGTTTTTCGTGAAATTTGGAGGCTTTGAATACATTACCTATCGGTAATTTGTCGATCTCTTTATTTTTTTGTGTCAATGGACCTGGTAAACCTGTATGGGATCGAATATGAGTAATATACAAGGGATAATTTTTGTTTCTGATGACCTGTTGTAGTTTTATAAATAAAGTAGTCAATTTTGTGTTATCAGGAGTAAATTCAGCAGTTTCTATATGTAGAACAACCTTTTCAGCATATTGAGAGTCAGTAATTATATTAAGAGGTTTAGGAAAATCTAACAATACCATAAGGATAACATATAATTTTGATTTTTGAACTGATGTAAATGGGCTTTTAATTACCTTGGTCATTTTTTCAGACTTATAACCAGCCATACCTGATTTATTTGTATCAGTGAAAAAGGTGGGTGCCCCTGAGATTGGTGACCTCTTTACAATACTTGGAAGGATCCAATTAGTTTTTTTTATAAACTGTATACGTTTGTTTTTTGGGTATCTATTGTTAATGTCTCCCAAATAATTACTACAAGTCTTTTGTCAATCTTTATTAATTACCCATAGTGACATAATCTCAGAATCAGTAAGAGGCACTACAATTTTCGCCGGGTCCATCTCTGACAGTTGACGCAACCTTATTTTTCCCTTTGTAATCAATTTAGAAATTTTTTCTATATATGTTTTCAATTTTTTGTTTTGTTTATTTGGCAGGAATATCCATTCTATAATCCGGTTTTTCCTTTGCATGAGAAGTCCAGTAGGAGAATGTTTTGAAGGCAAAATAACCAAAATGCAACCAAGTTCAGGATCAATTTTATTCACATACGCCTTTTGAAGTTTTTGTTCCACCAGAATTAACTTCTTTTTTGTTTCAGCAGTTAAACACCTAGGACTGTTTAAATCTGAATCCCCTTGTAAAATCTGAAACAAGTTACTTAACTCATAGGTAGCTAACCTGATTGTAGGCCTTAACCAGGTAATATCGCCCAATAATCTCTGAAAGTCATTAAGAGTTTGTAATTGATCTCTACGGATCTGTACCTTTTGTGGTCGAATTTTTTGTTTAGTTATTTTATAGCCTAAATAGGTAATTGAATCTCCTCTTTGTATTTTTTTTACAGCAATCTGTAATCCCCAGCATGGCTGAATTTTTTGTGCTTCCTGAAACATTTTTTCTACAATACTAGGATCAGAATCAGCTAGCAGAATATCATCCATGTAATGGTATATGATAGATTGAGGAAACAGCTTACGAAGTATTTTTAAAGGTTGTTGTACAAAATACTGGCATAAAGTTGGGCTATTCAACATTCCCTGTGGAAGTACCTTTTAATGATATCTCTTTATTGGAGAATTACTGTTTAGAGTAGGTACTGAGAAAGCAAACCTTTCCCTGTCCTTCTCGTGTAGAGGTATGGTAAAAAAAACAATCTTTTAAATCAATTGTAATTATATGCCAAGACCGAGGTAATAAGGAAGGCAAAGGAATTTCAGGTTGAAGCGAACCCATGGGTTGAATCACTTTGTTTATGGCCCTTAAATCTGTTATCATTCTCCATCCACCTGATTTCTTTCTTACCACAAACACAGGGGAATTCCAGGGACTGGAAGATTTTTTTGATGTGTTGAGCCTCCAGCTGTTCTTGCACTAAACCGTGAAGCGCCTGTAACTTTTCTTTTGTTAAGGGCCACTGCTCCTGCCATACAGGTCTGTTTGAAATCCATTTTAGGGGCAAGGTGGTTGGTATCTCAGCAGTGGCCCCTCTTATAAATTTTGACATTTTAAATCTGAAGAATTTTGAGGTGGGACAATGGGCATAGCTTGTGGTCGCCTCTGATCACTTACATTAATCTCTTTTTTAGAAGCGCATACCAATTCACCCATTGTTTTAACCTTTTTTATCTCAGTATTTGCAGGAATAGTAATCTGAGTACCCCATTGCTGTAAAAGGTCTCTTTCCCATAGATTTATAGGAATGTCAGCCACATAGGGTTTTAGCCTCCCTATCTGCCCATCTGGTCCCACACACTCAAGCCACTGTACACTTTGTTTTATTTGAGATAACTTACTAATTCCTACAATTTCTGTATAAACCTTCTTAAGTGGCCAAGTTTGGTTTCAAGACTTCTGGCAAATGATGGAGACATCAGGTCCACTGTCTACCAAGCCTTTTATTTTAATACCATTTAATTGTATAATTAACTTAGGTCTTTGATTATTAATTACTGTTTGTCAGAACACACGTGTCCCTGTGCTCCCGAACGCACCAGTCCTTTCCACTGGAGCGGCTTTGTCCTTAATGTAAGGAAACAGTAGGAGTTGAGCAATCCTATCCCCGGCATCAATTTTTATCTCCTTTTCTACACATATCAAGATTTTTATTTCCCCTTTAGAATCTCCATCTATAATACCAGGATGTACAATAAAACCTTGAGAAGTCAACCCACTTCTTCCCAGAACCAATCCTACTGTGCCTGAAGGCAAAGGTCCAAAAACACCAGTATTTAATTTGTAACATTTAACCTGAGGAGTTAGGGTAAGAGACATATTTGAAGCCAGATCCAAGGCTGCACTACCTTCAGTAGCATGCATTAGACCGCTAACACTCAGTTCCCGTTTTCCTGCGGGTTTGTCACTTCTTGACTGGCCAAAGGAATTCGGCTGGCATTGTTTATGGGGGCCCGAGCCGATGGCCCCCTCCTGCCGTTTCCCGTCGGCAAGATATTGCCTTGTACATCTCGCTTAGATTGACAATCCCGAGCCCAATGTTTCCCTTTTTTACAGCGACTACAGTACCCTGGGAGTCTTGGTACCTCATTACCATCATAACCAGAACCTCCCTGTTCTCTTCTATGAGTTACGTTTTTTCCTGGGTTAGTGCGCCTTTTATTTTTACAGTTTCTTTGCACATGACCGATTTGACCGCAATTAAAGCACCGAGTATTATGATATCTGGGCTCTCTGACTAAAGCTTGTTCCACAATATTATTCTGATATTCCTGAGAGTTGATATTAACTGTCTCCTTTACCCAGTCATCTAATGGAGCACCTCTTTCCTTTAACGGTCTAAGCACTTTCTTACATTCAGCATTTGTATTTTCATAAGCCATGATAAGTTTTAATGCCTTTTTGTTATCAGAATCTGGCATCGCCTTATCCATAGCAGATCCTAATTTCTGTAAAAATTTTGTAAAGGGCTCCAGAGGTCCTTGGAACACCTTAGTAAAGGAATAGTTGTTTTTCTAGGTTCCTCTACCAGCTCCCAAGCTCTCAAGGCTGCCTTACGACATTGTTCAATCACTCTATCGTCAGCTTGAATTTGCTCTCTCATGTTAGTATATGGTCCATCACCAAGTAATTGATCTCTATTAATATTTATTTCCTGTGCGATATTTTTTTGTTCTATTTTTATAGCCTCTGTTCGCCACCACGATAACCACTGTAACTGTTGTGCTGCTTCCAATACCGCTGAAACTAAATTTTTCCAATCTTGGGGAACAAGTCTATTCTGATAGGCCCAGCTGTTTAACATTTGTTTAACGAAGTTAGAATGTATACCATATCTGACGACGGATTCCTTAAAATGTTTTAAATCCATCATGTCTACAGGACACCAGGCTATTTCGTCATGACCCTCAGCACCATTTGGCTCGAGTACATGTCTTACAGTGACTGGAAAAGCTGAAGGTGCCTGGGTGACTGTGGAGGTATCCTCCACTGGTACATTTACTTCCAAAGACCTTTTGGTCGGTCTGGCTTTCTTTGCCTCTGGTTTCTGACCTTCTCCACCCTTTTTAACCAAAGGTGCCTTCTGCTTTTCCAGCCCTTCCACTTTTTTTTGTATTTTGTCTATTTGTTCAGTCAAGTCAGTAATTCTTTTCAAAAGGATAGAGCTTATTGACTCTTCCTGGTTTTTTTGGCTTTCCGGTCTTTCTATTTTTTGTCCTTCATCACTACCAAATGTCAAAATTTTTATCCGCTTTCCCATCCCTTCATTTTCATACCTCAGCCTTTCTATCTGTCCAGTCAAATCTGCAATCTTTTCCAAAAGGATAGAACTTACTGACCCTTCCGGCTTTTCTATGCCATTAGCCTGTCTTCTAATCCTTCTAAGCATGAAATATTGTAATAAAAGGACAATGAGAAAACAAAGAATTCCCTCTAAGTATAATGCAGGAAAGAGTTTTGCAACAGCAGTTGTAATTTTGCCAATAGCCTGAAACAACATTTCTATCCCGTGGAATACTGAATCTTCCCTCATATCATTAGGGATTGTGGAACCCATCGGGCCCCACGTTGGGCGCAAGATGTTGGCTCTGTTTATTAACAATTAAACTTTATTATACAACCCAACTAGCATATACAAGAAGGAAAAAAAAGGTTAAAGGGACAGAAGATTAAAACCTCCTGGAATCCGTTCGGCAGGACGGGTCCTTAGGTGTCTCAGTCCCACGAGCTGGTCCGGCCCCTTCCTCTCTCTCCGCGCTCTTCCCTCGCCTTCTCTCCACCTGTTGTTTTTCTCTCACCCTCTTCCCAGTCACATGCAAAGGGCGGTCTCCTCCTCCCTTCGAGGGTCAATTAGGAAAACAATAGCCACGGTGGGGTTCCCAGGTAGGCTTCCTGAATTCCAAGCCCAGGAAGGCTCCAAACAGTCTGTCACAAGGTATTCATGGTGTGCCCCAAGGGTAAAGCCCGCCAAGACTGCTTCCACCTGTGACAAAGCTTAATCTTTCCCACAGGATGAGGTGGGGGAAGAAACACGTGGCCGGCGTGGATGGAGGGTTCAGCCCAGATGATGAACATTAGCAAGTCTTTGGGATTATGGATGGGAGGTAGCGAGATCAAAATTATTAGAAGCAGATGGCATGGGACTGGGGCAGGGAGATATGGAAAGTATTTTAGGGGATTAATACCTGCCCTGCCCCAGCTGAACCAAGGCTATTTTAAAATACAGCAGATGTCTGTGTTTTATTGATTGATAGTAGGTTAGAAAATACTACCATAATAATTACAGAGCTAATAATAAACATGATTAAACTGTACCTTTAAAAATACCACAACACCAGGCTTTCTCAGACCCCTGCCCTGCCCCGCCCCCACCCCTATTTCCCACTTCAGCCAGTCACAGAAATGCTGTTTTTATCTTCTCTGCCTGTGTGCTTTCAAAGAAGAAAGGTCCAATCTCTTGCTTTACTTTTTTCTATGTGGCAATTAATTTTTTTGTTTCTTTCTTTAGATCTCAACTTTTACATTAAAGAAAAAAAAAGCACTTCTTTTACTTATGAAATGAGCTCTCCCTCTCCCTCTAAAGATCTGCTACCTGTGCCACATACAGGTTTTCAAAATAAAGGTTTATTCTTTTAAGGGCATTTTTGAACCAGTCTTTCAGCGATGCATTTGCAGAGCATGTTTATAATTATGTCAAAGAAAAAAAAACCTATACCATAGCCTTGTTTAAAGAGATGGAAATGGGGCAAACTTATTTCAGTTTCAAAGTAGATGAAATCTCTTTTTTTGCTTCTGGGATGGTATGCTAAACCTTAAGAATCAATCGGAGTAAATGGAACAGCTGTAAAATATTCTGAACTGCATTCAAAAAGGCAATTACTAAGATCCAGGGCAGCTTATCGCCAGACTCTGCGGCTGCACTCTGGTAGGCTTGGTCTTCTCTGTGATTTAAATACAAATTTCCTTACAGATCACTCTTTTATTTCCTTTTAAAGGGCATACCCAAACAACCCTTTACCTGTCACGCTTTGCTCAGGGGACCTGCATTTTTCTCTCCACTGGTTTTAAGAACTGCAGATCCTCAAAGCTTCCGGAGCTTTGCGGTTAACCAGTCCTGGGGTGGCGTCAGAGGCTGAGTCTGTTATATGGAATCCTGAAGTGATAAAACTGAATGAGGATAAAATATGTGCTTTTAAGAAATCCCAGCAAAGTAAATACTTCAGTGTTTGCTTCTGAGTGAAAATTTTGCAAGTAAAGCTCAAAGCCTGACACAGACTCAAATTTCTGAACACTTCACTTCCATGACCTGTGACTCACTCTACCTCCATCCTGCCTCTGATCACTGTATCCATTGCTGATCACTGTATCCATCACTGATCACTGTATCCATCACTGATCACTGTATCCATCACTGATCACTGTATCCATCGCTGTTCACTGTATCCATCACTGATCACTGTATCCATCGCTGTTCACTGTATCCATCGCTGATCACTGTATCCATCGCTGATCACTGTATCCATCGCTGTTCACTGTATCCATCGCTGATCACTGTATCCATCGCTGATCACTGTATCCATCGAGTGGCGGTGGTTGTTAACATCACAGTCTACCTCCATGTGACAGAACACTCACATGGCCTTGTGCCTGAATTTGAGAACTCGCTACCATGGCCAATCATTTTCTCACAGGTGGACTCTGTGATTTTAGAAAACTTTCTAATCTGATTTTGTTGTTGTTGTTTTGTTTTTGATAGTGGGGACTTTTTTCCAATGGTGATTTTGAGAGCATTTCTCTTTGCTACTAGTTTCAAGAAGCATGACTAAGATAAGGAAGACACCGAGTGTGTGTGTGTGTGTGTGTGTGTGTGTGTGTGTGTGTGTGTGTGTGTGTGTGCGCGCGCACGTGCTCTTTGTAATTGAATTTTGTTTTATTCCTTTGATCTACATTTTTCTTTCCCCATCACTCTTGGGAAATGGTTGACCATTGTTCCTTAAAATAGCCTCCTATATACATTCTTTAGAATTCAAAAATATATGTGTGCTGCATTATATATACTTTTTGCACAGCTCAATGATATTCTGGTTTTTGTTTGTTCATTTGTTTATTGGATTTGTTTGTTTTGTTCTGTTTTGTTTTTTTAGTTTTTTGAGTCAGAGTTTCTCTGTGTACCCTTGGCTGTCCTGGTACTGACTGTGTAGACCAGGCTGGGCTGGAACTCACAGAGATCTGCCTCCCTCTACTTCCTGGGTGCTGGAATTAAAGGCATGTGCCACTATACCTGGCTTCTCTATTTTTTATTTTTTATTTTGTTTATTTATTTATTGGCAATCGAGCACTCAGATTCTCTCTGTGTGTCTCTGTCTCTCTCCATCTCTCCTCATACTTTCGATTTCTATGTCATCACCTCCCTCACCTCACCTCAGTGATTTCTTGTCACTGATTCCCTATAAAATGTTAGGGATATTTTTGGAGTGGACCGGCACACGCAAGGGTCCTGCACGCATCCTTCCTCATCCCACCTTTTGTCGTGCTTAACAGCACGTGTAGAGAAACCTCGAGTGCAGCCTTCCTAATTTTATTTCTTTAGCCTTTATGGCTGCAGAATCTTTACAGTGTGCTTATAACATGTCCCAATAAACCAATGCCTAATTAGTGAGCCTTTTAGGCTTCTGTTACTAAAAACAATGCTGTAAGGAACATTCTCATAGCACATCTTTAGGCACATATATGATAACTCCTTCTCTTTGTCTTGTCAGGATTACCCTACAAGATGCCAAAGATGTGTAAACCATAAAAATTCATTTCTCAAATTTCACTGTATCCTCATGTGGCAGAGCTTAGGAGTCTGCCAGGCCTTTTTTATACAGGTACCAATTCTGCTCAAACTCAGCTCCTAGTTCCATCACCTTGGGGACTGGTCTCTTGGCATGAATTTGTGGGGCCACAAATATCCCACCATTGCATATTTACAGACCAACCTCCCAGAATTAAAATTGCTGACCAAGAGGAGTCTCTATTTAAAAGCCTGAATTGAAAATCATAGTTAAATTATCCTCATGAGAAGCCATGCCAACTTCCTCGCTTTGAGACAGGAAGTATTTAAGTGGATGTAGCAGGAACTAGGAAGCAGAAATAGCAAAGGCCTGAGCAACGTCAGGATGAACGATGTTTTCTTAAAGCTTAGAAAGGCAGAAGGAGACAAAGACAGAAAAGAAGTGCTGAGCTTCAGGTCATGGGATGAAAATGAGGTTATTGTCCGGCTTCTTTTTTTGTTGCTTTGATAAGACATCATAATAAAAAGCAACTTGGTGACGAGAGGTTTATTTTAGCTTCCAATTCCAGGAGACAGCCCATCATTGCAAGGGCAGGGCAAGGCAGCAGAAACGGACAGTGCCCAGCCATAGCACATCCAGGTGACAAAAGCTGAAGGACAATTGATGTGTGCGAGCTTACTGCTCAGCTCACATCCTCTTCTACTCTTATACAGTTCAGGACGCAAATTCAGGGAATGGCACCACCCCCTTCATCAACTATTATTTAAGACAGTCCCCACAGGTATGCCCATGGACCAACCTGATTTAGACAGTCCCTCATGGAGGCTCTCTTCCCACGAGATTCTAGATAACATCAATAAAACTATCACAGTTATATTATGATAAAAATATAATAGACAAATGACTTCCTCTTAAGTTTCAAAATTATTCTTGTTGGAAGAAAAATTCCTTACATTGTAATTATTTTAGTGTATGTAGAACAATGTATATGAAATTGTACCATAAATGGTATTTTTTAAATGTTCAAAGGTCTATTGTGATGAAATGATAAAATATTAGCTCTTTTCAGACCACAAAAGATTATAAAGCATATTATAATTCATGAAAGAAGAAGAAGAAGAGGAAGAAGAAGAAGAAGAAGAAGAAGAAGAAGAAGAAGAAGAAGAAGAAGAAGAAGAAGAAGAAGGCGGCAAAAGGGTCAGTCAGAAAGCCAACAAATGGGGTTCAGAGTATTGGCTGCTCTTCCAGAGAACCAGGGTCCAATTCCAAGCGCCCACACAGTCTCTCACAACCATCTGTCACTCTAGTCTTAGGATATCCAGTGCAGGAACTGTGACCCTCTGGCCTCCAAGAGCAGCAGGCACACACATGATGCATAGACATACATGCAGACAAAACACCTATGCACATAAAATAAATTAATAAGATTAAATTTTAAAAAAATAATGGGTTACAAGGGAAGGAATTGAAAGGTTTGAATTGTTTAAGATCTATGGAAAGCCACAGTCAATAGTGCTGACAAAATCTAAGACAGTAAAAGAATTAAAGTCTCTGACGCCTACAGATTCAGCAAACATTAAACTCTTCTAGTGTGTCATGCCTTCTTTCAACCATAAGCTACAAGCCATGCTAAAATATAAGGGAAAATGAAACGTAAACTTGAGAACACTGAGGTCAGAGGTGCCAGCAGGGCTCACATCTCCCATAGCAGCTCTTACTCCAGATGCTTAGAGAGAGCTGTCTTTCCTGAGTCTTCACATGGTCTTCTCTCTGTGTCACATTGGGTCAGGGTTTACACTATGGCTTCCATTTAACCTTAATTGTCTTCTCAAGGACCCTTCATCAAAGATGATACGTACAGAGGCCACGGGGCTTAAGATCTCATCACAGCTCATTCCAGGAGACACTTACAAACACCCAGCTGGTGCTCCTCAGAAGGGCCAAGTCATAAAAACAAGGGAAGCACAAGACAAAATCATTCATACTTAATCTACATAACTCACTAAAATAACTACCTAGCCCCACTGCAAATGTTGGCCAGGATATAGATTAACTAGGACCCTATTGATTGATAACAGGAATATAAAAAGTATTTTCAAACCAGCATGATAATTTCTTAAAATATTAAATGTATCCCAACTACAGGACCCCAAATTTCTACTCCAACACATTTACCCAAGGAATAAAAGCACATGTCTACAAAAAGACTTGCACAGAAGTATCATTGTTTTTTTATTTGTAAAAATCCCCAAATTCATAATTACTCAAATATGCATCAACGGTTGAATGAGTTAAGTATAGTGTGCCAGACAGCTGACTATCCCTTGTCAATTAAAACAAATACTGAGTCTGGAGACAGGGCTCAGAAGAATGTGAGTTCAACAGCACCCATATCAGGCAGGTCAGGGACTCAAACACCCTCTTCTGGGAGCCGAGGGCATCTGCATACATGTGTGAGAGCATGAGGAGGCATGCACATGGGCACACACAGGCACACACACATGCACACAGACACACATGCACACACGCACACACACAGGTGCACATGCGTGCATGCACACACAGAGACACATACTCGCACAGACACGCGCACGCACGTGTGCACACACACACACACACAGACATGCACACACAATTAAAATAAATAAAGAAATAAGATTTTTTAAAAACTAAATTTGATGCACACAACACATATGAGATTAAATAATTATGTTGAGAGCCCACTTTAGTTTTTAGCATAGCTCCTCTGCTGACTTCGGCTTTAAGTGAAAGCATAACTGAAGCCATGTGTCTATGGTTCCTTTTCTCAGACTTTGTATACTTTATTGCCTGGGCATTCTGTAAAGTCCCCACTGCAGGACCAATCAAATTGAAGGTCAGTTAGAAACATTTTGTTTAGCTAGTCAAGACGAAGTAATGCTGCCCTCCCCTTGCTTCCTACACCTGGTTGCCTGGTTCTTACCCGGTTACAGTTTTTCTTATAAGAAGTGTGCCTTAGAAGCAGACTGCTGTCACGGTCTTGGTTCCGGGATTCAGGCTGTGTCCCTGACTGATCAATCTTTGTTCAGTATTCAATAAACTCCCATCTGCCTGAGTCTGGTGTCCAAGAGGTCAGTGTGTGGCTGTTGTTCCCCAGAAAACCGCTTTTACATAATATTTTAGTCTGTGACAGAAAGCAAAGCACCACTTACCTGTAGATCGGCAAGAGGAACAGGAAGGGAAAATTACAAGACTCAAGAAAATGTTGAAGGTGATGGGCATGGCACTGCGGGACATGAGTTTCCTCCATACATTAAGGATTCTCAAATTCTACACTTTGGACAGACGCAGTTCACTGTATGTCAGTTATGTCTCAAAGAAGCATTAAAATGGTTTTTCTACATTATTTTTTGTTTCTGTGGCAAAACACTTACTGAAAGCACTTCAAGAGGATGAGCTCGTTTGTGTTTTGCTTGAGGGTTTTTGTTTTGTTTTGTTTTGTTTTTGTTTTTTGTTATTTTCTGGTTTTGGGGGAGTTTGGGGGCATGGGGGTGTTTTGGCAGGCAGCAGCACACTTTATGCTCTCTCGGTCATCAAATCCATTGCGTGCACCTTCACGACACACAACCCCCACAATGGACTCCACCCCTTACCCTCACCAGGAGGGGTCACTAGTCTATAAAGAAACATTCCATGCATGGTGTGGCCCTCAGGGCACTTTCAACGGGAGAGACTGACTTCCCTTCCCTAGTGAGCTCTCTGGAGCACAAGAAAGTCCACAGAGTGGGTCATGGAGCCGATGAGCTCGTTTTCGCTCAGAGTTTGAGGGTACTGTCTGTCATGGCAGGGGAAGGAACGTGAGGGGTGGCTGGTCACCAGTGTTTGTGTGTTCTCCTTTCTGTGGAATCCTGCTCCCAGCCCATGGAGCGCAGCTGCCCACATCAAGGCTTCTCTGGACGCATTCCAGAGGTCTGACTCCAAGATAATTCTGGTTTGTTTGGCTTTGTTGTTGTTTTTTTTGTTCATTTGGGGGGGTTGTTGTTGCTGTTATTTTTGTTTGTGGGGGGGGAAACATGTTGTGGGTTTTTGAGCCAGAGTTTCTCTGTGTGGCCTCGGCTGTCCTGGACTCACTTTGTAGACCAGGCTGGCCTTGAACTCACAGAGACCTACTTACCTCTACCTCCTCTGGTGCTAGGATTAAAGGCATTAAAGATGATTCCTAATCCCATCAAGTTATCCATGAGATTAACCATCACATTTACTAACAAACCACCTTTGGGAAAAAATAATAAAAATAAATAAATAGATTTCTAGAATCTGATTAGAAAGGTCCTTCAAAACATGACAACACAATCTGCATCCTATCTCGGCTTTGCTAGCCATCATGTGGGCCTATCCAAATGTTCCAGGTGGCTCAGCTTCTGTGCCCCAACCCTCATCTGCCTTCCCAGGTGGCTCTGCTTGTGTGCCCCAACCCTCGCTCCACCTTCCCAGGTGGCTCTGCTTGTGTGCCCCAACCCTCGCTCCACCTTCCCAGGTGGCTCTGCTTGTGTGCCCCAACCCTCACTCCACCTTCCCAGGTGGCTCTGCTTCTGTGCCCCAACCCTCGCCCCACCTTCCCAGGTGGCTCTGCTTGTGTACCCCAACCCTCGCTCTGCCTTCCCAGGTGGCTCAGCTGTGTACCCCAACCCTCGCTCCACCTTTCCAGGTGGCTCTGCTTCTGTACCCCAACCCTCACTCCGCCTTCCCAGCTGGCTCTGCTTCTGTACCCCAACCCTCACTCCGCCTTCCCAGCTGGCTCTGCTTCTGTACCCCAACCCTCACTCCATCTTCCCAGGTGGCTCTGCTTCTGTACCCCAACCCTTGCCCCACCTTCCCAGGTGGCTCTGCTTGTGTACCCCAACCCTCACTCCATCTTCCCAGGTAGCTCTGCTTGTGTACCCCAACCCTCGCTCTGCCTTCCCAGGTGGCTCAGCTGTGTACCCCAACCCTCGCTCCACCTTCCCAGGTAGCTCTGCTTGTGTACCCCAACCCTACCCAGCTCCAAACACTTCTTCAGCTAATGACCTTGGAATGTCTGTAATCCACCTGGCCATCTGTGCTAGTTTGCTTTTCTGCTCCTGAAATAAAACATTCGGACCAAAAGCACCCTGGGAAAGGTTTGTTTGGCTTATAGATTACAGGAAGCTAAGACAGGTATTCAAAGGATTTTTACAAATTCCTCTTACTACCTCACCTCACAATACCACAGAGCTTCAGCTTTGCCTTTGCTGCTTTGGCCACAGGAACTCTTGGTGGTGGCAAACTTTGGAAAGGTTTGTACTAACTCAACTATCATACCCTTAAACTAAAATTGGGGTGTTGTAGGATGTCTTTATAGCCCATGATATCTCATGTGCATGGTAACCAGAACATCCTTAACAACCACTGGAAACTATGAGGAAGGCCCAGAAAGTGCTAGAAAATGAGACCTAGGAAGAAAGTAGGTTCCTGGTACTCTCACAGTCACCTTCTCTTGAACTACAGTTGCTGATTAAAGAGTCTATAATTTGCTGCTCTGAAATTGAAAGGCTTAGAAGAAACTCACTTTTGCTTCATGTCTAGGGTCTGCTTTTATTCTCGGCCTTTTTTGGTCTGTCTATGTTGAAAGTTCTGAGGCTAAAGGGAAATAAATTGCGCCTGATTTACATGAAGACAAGGCCTGGGAAGAACGGCTTTCATCTGATGCAGGAAGTACTGCAGACAGAGCCACAGAGGCACGTACAAGCAATTATTTTATTATTATGGGCTCCCACTTATTGAAGAAAAAAAGGACCCTAAAACATTTCTGGGCTTTTCACTCCTTCTCAGCGAGCTACAGAAAAATCAGAGCCACTTAGAGAAGAAAGCATGCTTGCTCCCTGCCTTTTCTATGAGCTGCCTTTAAGCACGTCCTCCATCTACAATAGCACACCGTGCGAGAAGCCTGGTGCTGTGACCTGGGAGGTGGGCAGACACTTACCCTGGATCGTAATGAAACTGCTAACTAATACATAATAGCACTTGTTAAGACCCATCCTGCCCATTGCCTAAAAGTGTTAAAGCTTCCTGTATCCAGTCACTATGGAAACCTGCAGGAAATTGAAGCTTCATGCCCAGCCAAGGTTCACACACACATCATGCATGCATACACACGTACAGACAAACACACATACACCCAAACAGACACACAAGCACACAAACACACACACACACATATGTGCACAAAGAAACACATAGACATGCAAACATGCATACAAGCACAAATAAACACACATCCACACACATGTGCACATGTATATACAGAAACACAAGATATAGTGTGTCCTTAAGCATGTTCATCTTCTGAGAAGGCGAGGCTTTTCTGGAAGGGCTGCAAAGTAGAACTGTATGGCAGACGTCTGTATAAGGAGAAAGGAAATGGGATTCATCTGCCCAGCTCGTCTCTCTCTCTCTTTCCCACTTTGTACAGGCGGAGGCTTCCCTGACGAGCAGCTGTCCTAGCTGCTTTTCATATTACTGTGATGGAATGCCCTCACAAAACTCAAGGGATCAAGGGCTTCCTTTTATAAGACTAAGACCTCCAGAGAGCTCTCTAGTCTATACCCGGAGTCCCCAGAGAGAAATGGAGTCCAATGTCAATGCAATACACACAGGAATTTTATTGAGTCGATGTGCATCGAGATCTGACAAGCTCTTTCAAGCTGTTGACCCCCAAAAGCAGGAGCAAGTGCTTTTTATATCTTTTTATAAAAGCAGAATTTAGCGGGCTAGCTGGGAGGGGTAAGTACATTCCAGGGGTAGGGGTAGTGGAATATTTTTAGATACAGCTAGACCCTCAGCATAGGTTGGCAGGCCTTGAGTCAAGCTGGACCCTTATTATTTTTATACAGCTGGACCCTCAGCACAGGCTGGCTGGCCTTGAGTCTAGCTGGACCCTACAAGGAGCCAAACAGCTACAGAACACACATAGTGATTTGATATGGATACCTTGGTTCAATATCAATATTGCTTCCTGGCCCCTCCACTTACACTCATGGCTGAAAAGCCACAGCAGCAGGAGCTGGAGACAGCTGCTCTCGGTGTCCCTACAGTCTGGGATGCCAGTGAAGATGAGGGAAGGGGAAAATAACAGCTTTAACTTCTTGGTAGAAAACTAAGTCAATGGCTAAAACACACATGTATTCCAAAGAGCGAATTCCAAAGGCCTCTGCCTCTATCCTTTGCCCAAATATTCATAAACCTTGTCCCATGAGGAACCCCACACTCACCATGTTCTTTACAATTTGAAGGGTGATTTACTAGCTATCCTCAAGTAAACATTTGCTAAGCTGAACTGGCTGGCTGAGTCCTTTTCTGGGAAGCTGTCAGCTACCAAAAAGAAGTCTTCTGCATGAAGACACTCAATTTATGCTTCGTAATACTTGAGGATCATACCAAGTTGTTCCAGGTAGCAAATGCTCTCACGAGGTCTCCTTTGAATCCCAGGAAATGTCTCAGACATCTGTCCTTCAGGGGCCTCTGAAGCCTCCATGTTGCCTTGTGCTCCCTGGAAACTGGAGCAGTGTAGAACAGACACTCTTGGCCATGCTGTCGCTTTCATCCCCTTTCACGGACCGACAGCAGGCTTCCTTCAACAACCCTGTCTCCTTGCCTTAATAAACGGGTTTTTGGCTGCAGGAGCATCCTTACCGGGAGAAGGAAGAGTGCTGAAGAGTTGTTACATCCAGACTAGTTTTCAGCCAGCAACAAACCAAAGATTGGCGTGTAACTGAGGAAGAACAGGAGGCTCTGGAATGTGGTTCACTCCTGTTTCCAAGCGTTCCCTGGTGGGACAATGCAGTGGTGTACATGGGAATGGCTCATATGTTTGAACACTTGGTGGCCAGTTAATGGAACTGTTTGGAAAGGACTAGGAGATGTGCCCTTGTTGGAGGGCGTGTGTTATTGGGGGTAGGCTTTAAGGTTTAAAAACCCCATGCCATTCCCAGGTTCTCTCCCCCCCCCACCTCCCTGCCTTGTGTTGTGGATCAAGATGTGAGCTCTCTCAGCTACTGCTCCAGCCCCATGCATGCTTGCCTGCTGCCATGTTCCCTGACATGATGGTTAGAGACTCCAATAAACCCTCTGAAACTATAAGCCCCACAGAACTTCTTTCTTTTATAAGTTTCTCTGATCATGGTGTCTTATCACAGCAATAGAAAAGTAACTAAGATAATAAAGGGACCCACCTTCTGCGGAGTGCTCCTCTCTGCACCCCAGATTAGTTACACAACCACGCCCAAATGCCAATTTCCAAGCACAAACCAAACACAACGAGATTCTTTATCAAGCAAGGCAAAGAGACAAGGTGGCTAAATCTGATTCAGGCAGAAACGGCAGTTAATAGCTTTGCAAGCTATAGGCTTTGAACTTGTTAAAGCCTGCTTCATTTGAGGTTCCTTAATGCCTCTACCTCCCTTCCAACCCACTTAACCTATACAGGAAAAAAAGAGGTTAACAGGGATGGTGGATCTTTTTAGACTCAATTCCTTGGGGGCAGTTCCACTCTTTGTCATCAGAATTCCAGCAGACCCATTAAACAGCAAACTGAGATTCAGCAAAAGCAACCTGCAACTGCAGCAGTCAGCACCTAGACATGGTCTCTGGAGCGTTTCTCTCTGGGAGCATATCAAAGTGGCGAGACGAACAGCCAAGCGATTCGAAGCTTTGCAAAAGCAATTAATCTTAGTTATTTGGACTATTTATTCTCTCCCATAGTCCATACAAGATGTTTTGCAACTGACAAAGACCATGCCCCCACATGAGGCAGTTCCTTTTCTTAGTGGACAAGCACCACACTCCCTCTCACAAGTTTGTTACACATCCCAAACTTGGGATCAAAACAAGAACGTGTTTGCATCCAGTACAGCAAGTCTTAATTTTAAGAGGGGGGGGGGGGGGAAGGGGGGAGGTCTGTGTCAGAATGAACTCGAACATGTTGGTAGTTTTTAGGTTCTGGTTGGATATTTCAATTAGGTTAGTCAAAATGATGAATTTTAATTGCTGGGCCATGATGTTTTGATACCTTGGCGAGAATGAGTCAGGCATAGCAAAGGGGATAAGTAAGGGGGTAGATCTTGGCGTCTAGCTGTAGGAATGAAGTCTAATGGTTTAGCAAGGGACAGGGAAGGGAAAAGAGCAAAATCTGTTGGCCCGGTGTCTGCCATGCTCAAGGCGTGCTAGAACCCTTCAGAGAAGCCATCAGCCTGCATCTGTATCTGGTTGTGACACGTCCTGACAGCTTCCCCTCTCTGCTCTTCTCTTTCTTAGTCCCTTCCTGGTGTTTCTTCCCAAACTGTATGCACCCAGGCATTTCCTTCATGGCATTTTGGGGGGGGGGACCTAAGTCCAAGTGGAGAAAATGCTCCCTTCCCCCAGATTGGTGTGTGGGCAAGTCTATGGTGCATTTTCTTAGTGATTGATGTGGGAGTCCATGTTGGGTGGTGCATCCCCTTGGCAGGTGGTCCTGAATTGTATAAGAAAACAAACTGATAAAGCGGGGCAGGGGTGGTGGGGTGGGGAGGAGAAGGGAGGCGAGCCAGTCAGTAGCTCTTCTCCTTGGCCTCTGTGTCAGTTCCTTTCTCCAGATTCCTGCCTCAAGTTCCTGCCATTACCTCTTGGATGGTGGACTCTAAGCTGAAAACTGAAGTAAACCCTTTCCTCCCCAAGTCTATTTTGGTCATGTGGTTCATCACAGCAATGAAACCCTAACTAAAATGCTACCGTTGACACATGTCACTTCCACTGACATATCTTTGGCCAAAGTAAGGAATTTAGTCAGTGTCCAAGAGTCACTCCCTGTCTGTGGATGTCATGCCCATTACTGCCCACTGTCTGGAAGCATAGGGCTTAGAGGCTGATCACTCTGCCCTCTGCAAGGGAGAGACGGTGGTATCTGAGTGGACTTTAGAATATCTGACTCATGACTTGCCTACCCCAGCTGACCTGACCCTTGGAAGAGCCAGGCTTTCCCTGGCAGTCTCCCTTGGGGAAAGTGATCTTCCCCTTCGTGGAGGAGCCAACAATTTCATATTCTAAGTACAGGAAAGAAAGCTGCAAGAGCTTCTTCAAGGGTGGTGACAACAGGCAGTAAAACTCAAGCTTAACTCCACACAGAGCCAAGCTGCATCATGCAGCCACCTGAGAGTCCCCCCCCCCCCAAAGCCCAGGCGCTGCCGTGTGCATCCTGGGAGAGATGGTCCCTATCTCCTGTCATGCTGTGCGCCTTTTTTCCTAGCAACAGATGAAAATCTGGAGACTCAGAGACTGGAGATTTAGTTCCCAGGGATGCACGCTTCTCACCAGCAGACAGGTGTGAACAGTACCTGAACAGGTCTGAAACATTTCTGGAGAACAGATTGCACACATGATCTTTCTTCTCCTTCACACAAAACTTGAATGTATCATCTAATTGTGTCAGCTTTTTCTTGCTGCTGCAATGAGCTTCCACCAATATAATGGCTTGAAACAATGAAAACTCAACACTCTATAGTCTATAAGTCAGAAGTATAATTACAGGCCTCTTTGGGCGAAAATCCAAGTGTCAGTAAGACTGAGTTCCTGCTTGAAGCTTTAGCAAAAACAAAAGCAAACAAACAAAAAGTCTTTTTCCAGGTTCTAGAGTCTGCCCACATTCCTTGGGCCATGGCCTCTTCCTACATCTTCAAGAACATTGATATCCCCTTAATTTTTTTTTCTGTAACCACAGTCCCTGCCAAAGAGAGGGAAAGTGTTGGCTGCTTTAAAATAGACTTGTGTGGATGTGTGTGAGAAGCATGACCACCTGCCATTGGATACATGCATGGAATTCTTTTCTCATAAATAGAGCTTTCAAAAATAAAGAACAAACACAAGAAAGCCGGGCATGGTGGCACACACCTTTAATCCCAGCACTTGGGAGGTAGAGGCAGGTGGAGTTCTGTGAGTTCGAAGCCAGACTGGTCCACAAAGAGAGTTCCAGAACAGCCAGGATGTTACACAAAGAAACTCTGTCTCCGAAAACAAAACAAAAGCCTGCAGTGATGGCACACACCTGTAATTCCAGAACTGGGGAGGTAGAGGCAGGGGGAGCACTGTGAGTTTGAGGCCAGCCTGGTCTACAAAGTAACTCCAGGACATTCAAGGCTACACAGAGAAACTCTGTCTCCAAAAAACAAAAAACAAAAAAAAAATATTTTAAAAGACTAATTAACAAAAAATAAGGGCTGGAGAGATGGCTCAGAGGTTAAGCGCACTGGCTGTTCTTCCAAAGGTCCTGAGTTCAATTCCCAGCAACCACATGGTGGCTCACAACCATCTATAATGAATCTGGTGCCCTCTTCTGGCATGCAGGCACAACACTGTATATGTAATAAATAAATAAATAAAATTAAATTAAAAAAAATAATAAAATAAAATAAATTTTATTAGATTGCTTAGATAACCCAAGATAAATTTCTTTGTACCCTAACTATACTAGTGACTTCTCTTTGCTACATTTGGTAACATTCTCAGCTTCTGGGGCTAAACTGTGGGTATCTTTGAGTGGACATTATTCTTCCAACCATGGTACATTAACATAAAAAAAAAACAGTTTCCCACATAAAAACAATTGCTGCAGTTGGGGGAGGTAACTCAATAGACAAAGCCTTGGTGTGCAAGCGTGAGTTCAGACCCTGAGAACCCGTGTAAAAGCTACGTGTAGCTAAACAGGCCTGTGACCCCAGCATTGGGGGAGGCAGAGACAAGTTGATCCTGGCGGCTGGTTAGCCAACCAGGGGGCATTTAAAGGTGGCTCAGTGAGTAAGGTGCTTGCTGCCAAGCCTGAGGACCTGAGTTTGATCCCAGAACCGACATGGTACAAGGAAAGAGGCAACTTCTGAAAACTGTCCTCTACCTCCACATGTGTGTTGTGTTACACATGTACACTCACACATGCACGCACATGCACACACACACACACACAGACACATTTGCACACACGGACACACATACACAAACCAATGAGAAAATTTAACGTAATATATTTCATGGGGAGTAGTTGAAGACACATGGTGTCAATCTCTGGCCCACACACATGCACAAATGAGTACAACTGCAGACATGTATAGTAGTAGTAGTAGTGGTAATAAATTAGTAATAATAAATTAATACTAATAGATTAATAATAATGATGATAATAAATTTTAAAACAATGAATGCATTCACAAAGTGGCCATTCAGAGTGGAACAGGTGAATACTGTCAGGTTCAAAAGCAGCTCGGACAAATGGCTATCTGTAGGGCCTACCAGCCAAGTGCATGCTGGCCGCCAGGCCCCCTCTGTAGCACCAGCACCAGTGGCTCTTTTCAGCCTTCCACACCCCTCCCCTTCCCTAAGGCAGTATGCGAAAACAAAGAGCGGTTTTTATTCCAGCGTGTTGGGATTGCCTCTCTCCTCTAGAGGCTGATCCTGAAATGGGCGGGCAGGCTCAATTTATAGACAGTCGGAGGGATTTGTGACAAGCTTTAATTGGTTGGTCAGAATTGAGTTGGACTACACAAGGGAATTCAAGATTGGCTGATTGGTTGGTTGGTGGGAATTTTGTGAGTCATTGAGGTTTTGGCTCTTACTCAGGAGTTGGCCTTTAATTTGATTGGGTAGGGCCAGCTGTGTTCTTTACCAAGGCCATGGAGTAATAAAAACATAGTATTTGGTCATTTTGACCTGGTAAACTGATTAGCTGCCATGAGCTGTCCATGAATTGTCTATAAGGTGTGTGTGTGTGTGTGTGTGTGCGTGTGTGTGTGTGTGTGTGTGTGTGTGTTGCTTTCAGGAATTGTTAGAAACTTGGTCTAGTTAGTCAAAGTGAAAACCTAAAGCCTGTCATGGAATTGGTCTAGTCAAGCAATTTAGGGTCTTTGGGAGGTCTGGGGTCCCTGGGGAAGGGCTCTTCAGTTTCAGCTATGAGCTCTCTTGGTCTCCTCTCTCTTGCCCCTCTCTCCCGGATGTCTCTTTCTCTTCCTCTCTCGCTCTTTCGCTTCCATCTCACAGTCAAGTCCAATCTGCTGGTCATGTTCAGCCTACTACTTTCTCTCTTTGTTCTGGGCTCTTCCAATGCCTCTGGCTGAACTCTCCCTCATGTCTACCTACCATGGGGTGGCCACATCCCCAGTTTATACAAGCATGTCATAGACATGGACATGGACAAAAGAAGGCATATCCCTGCTGCCGATTAAGGAAACACATTTGTAGCAACTCTGGTGCTGCCTTATATGCCAGAGGAAGAAGAAAAGTCCAGCATGAAAATGGTTTTGCTAGTCTCGGGTCATCTGAGTCTGCTCCTGGAAGCCCAATTGAGAGACAGAGTCCAGAGTCGATGCAAAAGCAAAGGAATTTTATTAAGCCAACACGCCAGGGTCCACCAAGCTCCAAAGAGATGGAAGACCCTGTTCTACAAAAGCAGAGGGTTTAAATACCCTTTACAGAAGCAGAACTCAGCAACGTGGTTAGTTATCAAGTGATAGGCCAACAATAGGGGTCTGAGGTAGTAAATTCCAAGTAGGGTGGCATGGGGCCAGTAAATGCCAAGGGCATAGTTTTCCTTCTAGTATCTTCTGTAAAGCTGGATAAAGAAACTGTGGTACATATACACTATGGAATACTATTCAGCTATTAAAAACAAGGAATTCCCAAAATTTGTGGATAAATGGATTGAGCTAGAAATGATCATAATGAGTGAGTTAACCCAGAAGCAGAAAGACTCAAATGGTATATACTCACTTATATCTGCATATTAGCCCAAGGGGCATGTCCCACGAAAGTCTTCACTTACCAGGAAACTGAGACAGAGGAGAGGACATTCTAGTGGAATTCTAGATGAGAGAATCATGGGAGAAAGGCAAAGTAGAAGGACCCAGAGGGTCCTAGAAGCCTACAAGTAGAACATTATGATAGGCAGATTTGGGCACAGGGGTCCCGCTCAAACTAAGGCACCAGCCAAGGACAATACAGGCGGTAAACCTTAAACCCCTACCCAGATCTAGCCAATGGACGGAACACTCTCCACAGTAGAGTGGAGAGTGGGATATTACTTTCTCACATACTTTGGTGCCTCACCTTTGACCATGTCCCCTGGAGGGGGAGACCTGGTGGCACTCAGAGGAAGGACAGCAGGTTACCAAGAGGAGACTTGATACACTATGAACATATAGAGGGGGAGGTAATCCCCCTCAGGAACTGTCATAGGGGAGGGGAGTAAGGGGAAAATGGGAGGGAGGGAAGAATGGGAGGATACAAGGGAGGGGATAACCATTGAGATGTAACAAGAATAAATTAATAAAGAAAAAAAATGCCAAGGGCAGGGTAGAGATAGAGGCTAGGGGAAAAATTTTTAACTTTGTCCTGTAATTCTGAACTTGCTTAGCAATGCTATTGTTATGATAGCAAGCCAAGCCGCATGGGATCTCACATTGTTTCGCTAACAATGTTAGTTAGGATGGCTGAGTTCAGGCCACCTGGAATCTCACAGTTTCAGGGAAATGCTTCATTGGTGGTGTGTGACTTCAGTGTTGTTAGGAAGCTAGCCAAGGAATCTCATCTCTTCTCTCTTTATCTCTCTCTGTAGTGAATGTAAGTATGTTTTCATCCCAAGTGTGAGATGTGAAACAGACTTGTGTGAGAGTGTGTGGTGTTTTTCTGCTGGAAACAGGCTTATGAGAGAACAGGTGATGTTTGTCCCCCAGAAAAGGAATTGTCTCTTGTGGTAAACATCCTAGTACAGACTCTGAGAGGATGTGTGTGTGTGTGTGTGTGTGTGTGTGTGTGTGTGTGTGTGTGTGCCCAAAACAAGAAGCTTGGCTTTTTGGTCTTGGCATCATTTCCTATTGTTTGGCTGTTCATAGATTCAGTCTGAGATGCTCCTAGAGAGAAATGCTCCAGAGAACACGCTGAGGTTCTGGGTGCCAGCTGCTGCAGTTGCAGTCACCTTTGCTGAATTACTGCTTTGCTGTTTAATGGGTCTGCTGGAATCCTGACTGTGAAGAGCAGAATCTCTCCAAGGGACTGAGTGTGAAAAGCTCAACTTCTCCTGTTCCCCTCAACATCTTTTCTCTCCTATCTAGGGTGGGTGGGTTGGAAGGGAGGTGTAAGCACTAAAGAACCCCATTAAAGTAGGTAGCCCCCCCTCTCTCCCCTCCCCCTCCCCCGTACCTCCCTCCCTCTCATCTTTAGAGCTATTGGCCTAAGGAAGAGAGCCATTGTTCTAGATACACTTTTCACAGTCACATCATTTGTAACAGGAAGAACCTGAAAACAACCTGAATGTTGAAAAACAGAGGCAGGGATGAGCAAAATGGCTCATTTGCATCATGGCCTACTCTGAAATCATATGAAGACATGTTTACGGATAGTGTTGACTGTTGGCTCCACTTCCTTAACAATTGTACTTTATTAGGAATTTATTAAAGGCGTGTACCTCCATTACAACTTGACTACTCTAAATAGAAGGGAAGGGAGATTAAGGAGAACAAGAATGAAAACTTATGGGTATCAGTTTCTTGGGGCAATTCCCCTGGTGTGATTCTCAGTTTAAGGCAAAGTTATACTCTCTTCACAGTTGATTCTAGGTTCATAATGGGGCAAAACATAAAATGTTAAGTTCATAGCTAGTTTAACTATCCATAAGTATAGTCTCTGTATCATCATTAGCAAAATGAAACATGTGGATACAATAATTTAATGTTTAGGTGTATAAAAATTAAAGTTCTTGAACTCATTGTATTTTGAAAAGAGCAAAGTGTATGGTATGTCAAATTACTTGAAAAGGTTGTTTAAAGGCATTAGAGTGTGTGTGTTGTGTGTGTGGTGGTGGTGGTGGTATATTCTATTGTTTTTTCATTTATTTTTGAGGTAAGACCATGCTGTATAGGCTATCCTTGAACTCCCAGAGATATACTTGCTCTCCCTCCCAGGTGCTGGGATTAAAGATGTACACCACTCCAGTGTGCTTCTTAATTATGAAGCACTGAGGAGGAATTGTGACATACTCTGAGTCCAACACTGAGTAGAACTAAGGCAGGGCCCAAGGCAATAAATACTAAAGAAACATAAGTGCACAGTGAATTCTAATAGGGATGGTTTTCCACTCGGTTCTGTGGAAAAGGAGGTTCTGTTCACTTTAGGTCTTTGTGTAGTGGAAGTTTTGGTGTGATTAAAAACTCATGTTATGTAAACATGTTTTTGTTTTAATCCCAAGTGTGGGAATGGGGCTGGCTCATTCAAATTTGTCCTCCTGTGGGCTCAGAGAGGGGCTCGTTGCCAGCAGCAAACAGTTCAATTCTAAGGACTCTGGAGAGGGACTAAATGCCAGGGCCCAGAGGAAGAGGGGGACAGCTCTGAAAAGGAAGGAGATGCTGCTGCCCCTGCTGCTCCTGGCTGCTGCTGATGCAGTGTGACAAGAAGTTGGAGACACCCTGAGGTGAAGATTGGACTTGGCCCAAGGAACCCCACCCTAACCATCAGGAAGTGTCTAAAGAGAACTCTGCCCCCTCTCCCCACTAACCTTCTTTCTTTCCTACCTGGTGTTGGGGTGCTGAAAAGGATTGGAGTAGAGAAGGGAGAAAGGGGCATAAGAAACCAAACAAAACAGATAAAAACTAAGCCGACATCTTTGTGTGCGGCAGAATGCTTATGTTTGATTGCTGGTACTAGGGACTGAACACAAGGCTTCTTCCATGTTAAACAAAAGCCATACCACTAAACTATTTGTGTCCCTAAGTCCTAAAGCAGTGGTTCTCAACCTGTGGGTCGTGACCCCTTCCCGGGGTGGTCACATAGCATATATTTTCCTTATGGTTCATAAAAGTGGCAAAGTTACAGGTATGAAGTAGCAATGCAATACTTTGATGGCTGGAGGTCACTACAACACAAGGAGTCACAGCATTAGGAAGGTTGAGAACCACTGTCCTGAAGATTTTCTTTTTAATGGTGTTTTAATAGAGTTTTGGAAACTCTAAGTTTCAGAAGCGCTCAGAAGCACTTGCTTCTGTGAGATAGTTTGTGAACAGAACAATGAATTTTAGGTCATTTTATGAAATCACTTATCTTGAGCTGTTATTTCTATTTTAAATGCTTTTAGGTAAAAAAAAACCATTTTGAATGATTTTTAAAATTATTTTTAGATATTGTTTTTGCATTAAAACATTCTTTCAAAATTCTTTAAAAAAAAAAACAGTAAAGGAAAGGGAACAAAGAAGGAAGTGAGGCACGTGGCCTAAAACCTACCTGGGGTGGCCCTGCTTCCCGTGACTTGGGCCCTTCCCACATGAGTCATCAGTGAGGAAAGCACCCCACAGAGTTTCACATATGCAATCTGCTGAGACACTTTCTGGCTCCTCTAGCTTTTGTCATGTTGAGAGGGGAAAAACAAACAAACAAAAACAACAACAACAACAACAACAACAACAACAACAAAACCCTAACCAGGACAGTTTTCTTAATCATAGTGATCATTAAGTTTGTAATCACTACCCTAATTACACATGTCACTCGGGCCAGTTCATTCCCATCAAGTTCAGCAGAGATCAGATTTCAGGGAGATATTTATTAATATGCTTTTTGTAGGGAATGGGTTTGCACAACTCCAAGAGCTGATTAGCCAAGTGCAGGAGCCACAGGCCGCCCCAGGAAGGGCAGGACAGAGCAGCCCCTGGGGAGGAAGCAGCTGAGCTCTGGCACCGTTCCCTCTTCCTCTGGGAAGCTGAAGCTCTGCTCACAGGACATTCGACTAAATCAGACATCCTCCTGGCCTAAAGCCAATTGGCTATGAACTTAAGTCATATCCAGGAGGAAAGAAAGAAAGAAAGAATGAAAGAATGAAAGAAAAGAAAGAACGTACCTCCATGCTGGCACCAAAAAGAGTGGCTAATGAAAATCTCAGAAGTTCAGTCTAATGAAGTCAGTGTACCAGGAGGACATCATGGTCCTCTCCTGGCAACTTAACTTCTTTAAATTATTTATTTACCAATAAAGACAAAAGCAACGTCACGCTTTTCCTTAATGTTAACCTGTGTACAACCAAAACCAAGCCAACCCTTTGTCCAAAGGAGGATACAAGGGCCGTAGTCCACCTTCTCTCCTCTTTCCTGATGCCTTGTGATTTAAATATTGTAACATGGAGTTAATTCTTGAAGACACACACTGACCCTGTCCCTTGCCAGATGCAGACTCTGGAGAGCTGGCCCTGCCCCTTATGTTGGAAGTAGGAAAGCTGGCCCCAGGAGAGTGGGTGTAGGAGAGCTGGCGGGCCCAACCACTCAGCTACCAGGCCCAGATCCAGGGCTTTGAGCTGGCGCACCCCAATACCTACCCCATCTAGGAGCTGCTGAGGCATGTAAAAGGGGCCGCTTTTACAGGATTTCCATGACTCAGGTCAACAGCATGATATCCAAAAGGAGTCAGTCCAGTACTGATAGCACAGCAGAAGCCAGAGGTCTCGAACTGGAACAACGACACCCTTCAATGAACATTTGCAAGTGTTTGGAAGAAAGGGCATATTGTGGGACACACTGTGGCATACCACAGCTTTCATGGTGAGATGTATTTTATTCCTTTGGGTGGGAGGTTACAAGGGTGCAGTATAGACGGAATCTCTTATGTCTGTAGGAAAGCATCACCTGTTTTTAAAAAAAAACAAACCTATGGCCTATAGGAAAATGTAGAATAGAAGGTGGGACGTCTGATGGGCAGAAAGGATTCTGGGATAGAGCCAGATGAGGGAGAATTGCCCAGGAAGATGTGAGGAGGACAGACATGTGGTACCTGAGCACAGGTAACCAGCCTTGTGGCAGAATGTAGATTAGTACACAAGTAGGTTATCTTAAGTTATGAGCTAGTCAGAGAGGAGCCTAGCTATATGGCCTAGGTATCTGTAAATATATTTTGAGTCTCATGAGTCTTTATTCCAGGAGCTTGGGGTCACAATATAATGGCATCCAGTGTGGGGCATGGAGTTCAAACAAACCTGAGAAAAGTTTTAGGTAGAGACACAAACCCTTCCCCAAAACAAAACAGATTTAGAAAGAAAAGTAAGAAAAGAGGCCTGTTCTCTTTTTTAAAAAGAGTGAAAGCAGAGCAGAGCCTCCGGTGTGTAAAAAACCTTCCCAGAACATCAGAGCAAAATTAGCCTGGGAAAAAATGACGGGGAAGGAAATTTCTCTAGTCAAAGGGCCAAAGAGCAGGAAATCGCAGAGTGGCAGTACAGAATGAAGCTTCAACAACAACAACAACAACAACAACAACAACAACAAAACAGAAAAGCTGTCACTTGAAAGAAAGGGGTCTGTGGCCAGCTGACTCATCAGGTGGTGGCTGGAGCCAGTGATCTCTCTCACTCACAGCAGGTGGAGACCATAGGTTTTCTTGTTTTGTTTTGTTTGTTTGGCAGCCGTTGCAGCACGGGCTTGCACATACCACTGAGAAGCCAGCCAACTGCTCACAACATGGTGGGACCCTCCCTTCCTGTCCAGTCAGTCATGGCGAAGCTTAGCCCTTTAAGGCTTCACCTGTGTGACAGAGAAAGTAGAAGACATGACCAAGCATTGCACAGTCAAGGAAGCAGAAGCCAAGTGCAGGCACAGAAGAAAAAAAAAATCCAAACTCAACCAACCAGGTAAAAAAAAAATGTTTAAACTTATGTTTTAATGCTAGAGAGGTAAAGAGGCTGTACGTGAAACATTATAGACAGATAGATATAAATGGTTTAAATTTGATAAAATAAAACCCTTAGTGACAGAATTAAATAAATTGAAAGGAATAAGTCATGTAAAGATGGGGAAGAGTTTAGACAAAGATAATTGCAGAAAAAGATATTAACTTAAAAGGTGGTAAAAATAAAGACAAAGTAAATGCACAGAGAAAGGAAATCTCCAAAGAAAGGAGATAAAAAAAATAAGTAAAAATGTTCTCAAGAGTACATAGATGCTAATAAAAAACAAACAAACTGAATATAGACAGTAAAAAAAAAATACAGGACTTAAATAATAAAATAAGTCTCCATAGAAAGACTTAGAGAGATATATAAATAAATACCTTCCATGTTTAAAAAAATATCATTGTAGAGGAAGATGTTTGGATCCCATGCAGCTTTGTTTTGACTATAAACATGAAAATGGTTGTATGTTTAATGATGCTGATAATTTTGTGCATTCTCTTTGAGAGAGGTCAGAATGGAACAGGCATATATTTTTAAAAGGGACTGCTAAATTAAATCAGCCTATACTTATAATGACTTCAAACAGGGGGACAAAAGTATGTTATGTTGGGAGAGGGGCTTTGTGTTTATGTTAACAGGGAAGGAGAGGCTTTGGATGCCAATCAAACTAGTGAAAATCAGATTTGACAGAGTCAGACCCCTGCCCCCTAAGATCTTGGCTACACATAAGAAGAAGCAAATCAAGACCAAAGGAGGTAATATATATGCTGGTCCCTCTATGTGGGAACAGCTCTTAAAATGGCTGAGCCATGAATGTCTATGCATAGTCAATAAATCTTGTTGTCTACAGAGTCCTCAAGACTTATTACATGCCATCCCTTCATAAGGCATGAATGGATATTTATGTTGTAGTTTGGTTATAAAGAAAGACAAGTGCCTTTCACCAGCTCAAACAAAGAGCAAAGGATCATCTTTAACTGACGTGTGCACATTGCACATCCCATACCTGTGTAATTGCAGAACTGTATGTCACTTGCGAGATTTTATGTTTTCAGAACAAAGGGAGCAGTAAAATGGAGCCAGCCTCCACAGGACTCAGCCTCCACAGGACTCAGCCTCCACAGGACTCAGCCTCCACAGGACTCTCAGCCTCCACAGGACTCAGCCTCCACAGGACTCTCAGCCTCCACAGGACTCAGCCTCCACAGGACTCAGCCTCCACAGCCTCCAGGATTCTGAGACCCTGAAACAGATACTCCAGCACTCCTCTTGATCCAGGCTCAGACTGCTTCATGTGCTATTTCATCAAAGTTTGCTTCTAGGACATCTTTAAAGAAAGATGCTGATTCCAATTGGTCCAGCCTTTCAGGTTGTTCCAAACGGGACTTCATTTAAGCCTGCATTTTCCCAGCATTTACAGACTAGACAACAAATGTCACAGCTAACTTTCTTAACCATTTTCCCAATTTTCTTGGGCCCCACAAAAAGGAATATTAAGCAGGAAGCAATTTTAAGAGAATGTCATCCCATTCTCTTAAGTCTTGTTAGATATTAGTCTAGTTAATTAGAGAAATAAGCTTTATTTTAGTCTCTTGTATATGTTTTGAAGGTTAAGCAGATAGTATATAGCCAAAAACAAGCAATGTTTGTAGATAGATAGATAGGCAGAAAACAGATAGATACAATTATGCACTATAGTAAATAGATAGATGGTCTTCAAACAGTTCAGAGATCTACAGAATACGTCACTTAATAATAAATGGCTTTTCTGACAGAGAGACACATCTGCTCCAATCTACTTCAATGATGATGATGGGCATCAAAAAAATCAAATGGACCAAAAAACTGTTATTATCTCTATTGCTGACAGGAGACTGACTCTCCAAACTGTGAACAAGCATGACACTGGGAAACTGACTGTCCAATTTTGCAGAACTAGGTGGACCAGTCCTTCAAAATTCCTGCTTCACAAAAAAGTCTGTCAGATATTCTGGCCTGGTAGGCTGAAGACTGTATGTCCCAACGACACAGAAAAGCCTTTGGTGATTGTCCAGGCAGTCAACTGTCTCTGTCATGTCTATACTTTTGGAAGCTGCTTGCCTGCACTTCCTACATAATAGGTAATATTTCCTTCTTAAGTCTCTGATAGGGTTGAAGACTAGATAGCCATAGTATTACTACAATTAAGCTTTAGTTGTTTAAGGTCTAAAAACATGGTTTTAGGTTGATAAATGTAAGTTATGATAAGAAAGTGATTTACAAAAACTTTGGACACTATAATAGGACTCACTAGGGTAGGACAGATAATGGAATACTTTCTCCAAGATTGTCAAATACAAATGGACTGAACCTTGTAAATGTAACTTTTACTGGATAATTCTCATAATTATTCTTATTGTATATGTTTTTTTAATAGAAAGAGGGATATGTAGTAGATATAAACATGTTTTTGTTTTTATCTCAGGTGTGGGATGTGAAATAGACTTGTGTAAGGGTGTGCGGTGTTTTTCCACAGGAAACAGACTTGTGAGAGAACAGGTGATTTTGTCCACTAGAAGAGGAACTGCCTGTTGCGGGGATGTGACCTTTACCAACTGATAAACATCCCAGTATGGACTCTGAGAGGAGATATTGTGTGTGTGTGTGTGTGTGTGTGTGTGTGTGTGTGTGTGTGTGTGTCCCCAAACAAGAGGCTTGGCTTTTTTGGCATTGCTTCTTATTGTTTGGCTGTTCATCACTCCACTTCAAGACACTCTTAGAGAGAACTGCTCCAGAGAATGCTTTGAAGTTCCAGCTGCTGCTCTGGGTTCCGGCTGCTGCAGCTGCAGTCACCTTTTCTGAATTGATGGTTTTCTGTTTAATGGGGCTGCTGAAATCCTGACTACAAAGAGTGGAATGGCTCCAAGGAACTGACTGAGTCTACGAAGGTCTACTTCTCCTGTTCCCGTTAACCTCTTTTCCCTCCTATCTAGGGTAAGGTAGGTTGGAAGGGAGGTATAAGCATTAAAGAACCCCAAATAAAGTAGGTTTGAAAAAGTTCAAAGCCTACAGGAAGTGGTGAGAGACTGGAAAAGGAGGAGATGAGGATGAAACAGGAAGAAGGAAGGAGGCCGGCGCCATGGTTAGGTGGAGGAGGAATCGCATGGCCAGCGTGGATGGAGGGGTCAGCCCAGGTGAAGAGAATTAGCAAGTATATGGGATTTTGGATGGGATATAGCTTGATAGAAATTATTAGACTCATATGGCATGGGATTGGGGCAGGGTATGGGACACCTGCCCCACTATGGGAGGTAGTTTAGGGATTAATATCTGCCCTGCCCCAGGTAAACCAAGGCTATTTTAAAATATAACAGGTATCTATGTCTTCATTAACTGCTAGCAGGTTAGAAAACAATGCCATAATAATAATTATAGGGGTAATAATAAACATTTATTAGACCCTACTTCTAAATTAACCATAACACTGAGGAATTTCTGGAATGAGAGATGTTAGCTCCTCGTAGCACCCCATCCAACTTGAAAGATGATGATGAGCATCAGAGAATCTCCTTATGGAGTCGGCTTCAGTTGTGTTAGGCTAGCCACCGGGTACAAAATGTGCTTGCTCCCTCTGCAGACAGTATGCTGTCCAAATGGACAGACTGGACACACAGAAAAAGTCAATTGCCAAAATTTGCCAAGACAAGGTAGGCAGTTCCTCATTGTTCCTGCTTCATAAAAATGTCTGGCAGATATACTGGATCAAAAGGCTGAAGATTAATCTTCCAATGTTATAAAGAAGTTTAGGGGACTGTCCAGGCAACCAGCTGTCTGTCATTTCTCTCTTTTGGAAGTTTGTTTGCTTGTACTTACTTAAGGTAATATTTATTCCTTCTCAAGTCTCTGATGGAGATGAAGACTAAATAGTTACAGTCTTACAATTAAGCTTAGGTTATTTAGGATTTAAGAAGATATTTTTAGGTCAAAAAATTTTAGGTTGTTAAGTACAAGCTATAATAGAAAATGATTTAGGTACAGAACTCTGAACTCATCAAGATAGAATATATAGTAGAATATATTTCCCAAAGTTGCCAGGTGCATATGGAATAGTTTTCATAATTGTTTCAAATTGTTATTATTATATATAGTTTATTATTGTAAGAGAAAAAGCCTTTTATTGGACTAAAAGGGGAAAATGTAGAAGGAATGAATCTCTTGTGTCTCTATGGAAGCATCACCTGTCAATTAAAAAAACAAAACAAAAACTATGGCCTATTAAGAAAAGGTAGAATAAAAGGTGAGACATCCAGCAGGCAGAAAGGATTCTGGAAAGGAGCCAAGTGTGGGAGAGTTACCCAAGAAGACGTGAGGACACATGGTACCTGAGCAGAGGTAATCAGCCACATGGAAGAATGTAGGTTAGTATAGAAATGGGTTATCTTAAGTTGTGAGCTAGTCAAGAAGAGCCTAGCTACATGGCCTAGGTGTCTGTAAATATATTTTGAGTGTTGTGAGTCTTTATCCCAGGAGGCTAGGGCCAGAAGGAAAAACCACCACAACAGTTGAGGTCAGATATTAAAGGACTGGGAAACAGGTGAGATTGCTGTTCATGATGTGAAATTCACAAAGGGTCAATAAGAAATTCATAAGAAAATAATAATTAATAATAATAAAGAAGTAGTACTGTGAAGAAAAGAATACACTCACAGTAGAGTAAGATATGCCAGTGACAATAAATACTAAAGAAACAAAATAACACAATGGATACAGACAAAAATACATAGCATGTATATATGTGATATGTACATGTGTATATAAGATAAATATATAAACAATATAGCCTCTGTTTCTATAAAGGATTATCTATTCATAGTATTTATGTAACTTACCCCACTGCTCTGTAGTTTCTTTTCCTTAGCAAACACCTCAGCTGAGCACATTTTTTTTACCTGTCAAGATAACCCACACCTTCATTCCTGAGGCACAAGCACTCTGAATAAGGAGTTAAATTTTCTCACTGACTGTCATCTCAAGAGGGAGGACTTAGAGAAATCCTAAAAACTTTCTGTATTTCATATTCGCTCCTTCTTCCCTTTGGTGTGATGTAGAATTGATCTGGAAATCAGGATCAACCACCCCAGCCAGCACCATGCCTGCCTGAGAACCCTAACGCACGAGAAAGCTAACGTGGCAGTGTAGCTGTCTGGACTTCAGGTCAAAGGCATGTGGAGCTGTCTAACACTAGAAAGTCCCACACTTTGAAACTAAGCCCCCTAGACCAGCAGAGCTGGAGGATGTGGGAACAGTAGCAAATCTGCCAGTGGGTTGCCAGCTGCTCTTACTCCTTCCCGCTGACTCACGGCTCCTAAAATACTGATGGAAGCTGTATCCCGCACTGAACCTTGTGTCAGAGCCGACTACAGAAGGAGAGAAGCCACTGTCCCAGCATGCCTCACTGCCAGCAGCTGCAGCTCTCACTGAAGCTTCAAAGGAGCTCTTCCGCCATCTCAACAGAAGAAATGTATCATTTAATGTATGCATGTGCATGTGTGTGTGCATGTGTGTTTGTGTGTATGTGGACAGGTGTGCAGAGTGTCTTCCTCCACCTTATTTTTTGGTACAGGGTCTCTCGCTGAACCTGGTGTTCGCTAATTGGCTATGCTACTGACCAATGAGCTCCAGGGATCTGCCTGTCTCTGTCACCCATCCTCCCACCAGCACTGTGATTATAGTTCAACTGCCCACGCCAGCCTCTACATGGCTTCTGAGGATCAAACTTGCGCTCTTACGTTTTCCCAGAAGGCACTTTAGGGAGTGGTATGTCTCTTAAGGCCTAAGACATGGGAGAGAACAGGGCCAAAGTAATTACAATCATCTGACCCACAGACACCTATTTGTTATGGATGACGTTCCCTATGACAGATCAGTAATCACGGGGGGGGGGGGGGAAGGGGCGCTAAGAGAGGTCGGGGAATAATAGGCAGAGAAGAGGGGGCAGGAATTAGGTAGTGGTGAGAGTTGTAAAAATTTGTGATTTAGCCGGGCGGTGGCGCACGCCTTTAATCCCAGCACTCGGGAGGCAGAGGCAGGCGGATCGCTGTGAGTTCAAGGCCAGCCTGGCCTACAAAGTTAGTCCAGGACAGCCAAGGCTACACAGAGAAACCCTGTCTGGAAAAACCAAAAAAAAAAAAAAATTGTGATTTTACTAAAAACAGATGATTTGAACACTTTAAAGGTATTCATAGTATGGAATTAATGGGATGAGTAATAAATCATTTACTATGCCCTTACCAAACAGAACATAGTTGTATTTCCATATATATAATTTCTATACAGTCAAAACAAAAAATACCACAATAAATGGAAAGCACACAGGTTTCATTTGCAATCCACAACTAAATGTTTACATACTTGTTTACAAATGAGGTCCTAGGAGTAAGTAAAGAAGAGGCTTATTAAAAGAAAAATGAACAGAAACATAAAAATATAATATTACATATAATAAGACAATTAACTTAATTAACTTACTATTAACAGGGAAAAACCTTTTTTAAAAAAGCTTTTTTTTGTAGCTCAGGCTGGACTGGAACTCACGGTGTAGTCCAGGCTGACCTCAAGCTAGCTGCACCCCAACATGTACTCTAAGATCTGCTGGAGCTCTTGGAGGAGCTAGTCATGCAGAACCAGATGTCATTACTGAACAGGGCTGGTCCTGGGCACACTGGCAGGCCCTAGTATGGAGCTGCTGAGGCTGCAGCCCTGTCTCTGGGCAACAGCAGACTATCCAAGCCAGCTTTTGGTGATGGTCCAGTATTTATGGTATGTCAGAGACCAGAGACCTTAAACCAGAACTTCATGCAATGAATATTTGCATGTAAAGCTTCTTGGACAGCGTGCTACACTGCAGTTTTCCAATACAGGAACAAATATACAACAGAGAGGTGGGGAAAATGGAGGAATGGGGTGGTATGTGTGCAGTGAGAGGCAGGACTAGAGACACGATGGAGGTAACAGGTGTGAGAGAAGGCTGCAGTCAACAGGGGACCATGTTGTTGCAGAATAGGGTTGGGAGGGTGGTGTGCTGCAGACTAGAGCCTTAGCCCACTCAGACCCCCAGCACGCTGCCCAGCCACACCATTGCCCTTAGTCCAAGCAACGACAGCATGTCCAAAAGGAAGAACAGTTCATTTTCTGGATCAGACTCCCTCTAAAGACCTCTATGGTCCACGCGGCCCTTGGAGGACATGTTGGTATCTGCAGTCCACTCTCCCGGCCTTGTTAAACATGAGGCTCATGTAGATGCCTGTGGTCTGGTCAGCCACTGGAGGCCAGGTGGATGGCCATAGTCTGTGATACCACAGGAGGCTGGAGTTGCCCCTGGAGGCCATGTTGATGTGAGTACTCTATTCAGCCACCTGAGGCCATGTTGACTTTCCTACTCAGCTCACATCCCAATGGAAAAGGTCTAAAAGGCTCACTAGTTCAGATGACAGCCCAGGAGGAAAAGGCCAAAACAACATGAGGCCAAAGCTTTGCTAGCTCAAAGATCAAAAAGCCCAAAAAAAAACAAAGGCCAAGCAGCTAAAGAGCTAAAATCCAAAAGCCAAAGAATTCCTTCTACTTCTACAAGCTGTCTTAAATACCCTCGACTCAAAGTCCCTCCTACTCTTTAATTCATGTCAGCTGGCTTCTTCCTCCATCTCTTGACCTAGGGCTAACTTTATTAAATCCTGTGTACAGAAAGCTCTTGGATTAAAGGTGTTAGGGATCATCCACACCAAACAAAAGACGGGTTTTTACAGTTCATAGCCTCAGGGATCACAGTGGAATCAAAGATCCCAGAACACCCACTGATGGCAAAGGTCAAAGAAGCTTCTTTTGTAGTAGTATTGATGACTGCAGATGACTACAGACTCATAGTTGAGAAAGAGGGACATGGAAGGGACATGGCTTCTGTGCCAATCCCTACCCCCCAACACGTGCGCCTCATCCAGCCCCTAAAATGTAACAGCCTCGACAGAGAGCCATTGAAGAGAACTCTTAAAAATTGTGATAAGGATGCTGAATTGTAGCTCTTCATAACTGATGGCTTCTGTCAAGGGGTTGGGTGGGGAAGGACTCAGTTTTATTTAAGGGCATGGCCACTGGCGTTTGACTATGCTCCAGTGAGTATATGAGTAACACACATTGAACAACTTCTTCTTTTCTTCTTCTTCTTCTTCTTCTTCTTCTTCTTCTTCTTCTTCCTTCTTCTTCTTCTTTCTTCTTCTTCTTCTTCTTCTTCCTTCTTCTTCTTTCTTCTTCTTCTTCTTCTTTTTCTTCTTCTTCTTCTTCCTCTTCTTCTGTCTCAAGGGTAGGGGTGGACTTGGGAGGACTAGGAAGTGACTGTGATCCAGGCTCATGATGTGAAATTCCCAAATAATCAATAAAAATATTATGTTGGAAAAATTAGAACGTATATAAAACACAGAGAAAATAAAAAAAACACATTTTAAAAAATAGATAATTAGAAGGGTGTGGACAAGTCTAGCTCTCAAGGATCTGTTATTCTGGTGCTTAACATGGGCTAACTAAACAACACTACACAGAAAGTAGAGAGTGGCCCTGGACCATCAGGCTTCCATTTTTCTTGGTGACTTTTTTCCAAGTTGTTCACAGATGGCATAAACTGCCTGCCAGCCTTTCATCCTCACATCCATCCATGATACTTCACTGAGAAGGTTCCAACAATGATGCTGCCTCCAGAAACACACCACCTGCCTTCTGTTGGTGTGCAAAGACAGCTCTTGGTGCCGTTGCTAAACTTTTGGAGATCTGGCCAAGAACATTGAGCCAAATGACATGTATGAATCTGACTCTAGTCAGATAACTTTGCAAAGAACTTTTCATCTTTGAAGTTTTTTTATGTGTGTGCAAGAGAGACTATAGGCTGTAGTGTATGTGCCATAGAACATGTAGATGTCAGGGGACAGCCTCAGCTATCAGTCCTTTCCTTCTGCCTTCTTTGAGACAGGTCTCTTGCTTGCTGTAAACACTGAGCTGACTGGTCCTTAAGGTTCCAGAAATTTTCCTGCTCCACCTCGGGTCTCACTGTAGGAGCAGAAGGGTTACAGACATGTGCTCCCAGTCTGGAGCTAAGTGGGCTCTAGAGGTCTGAGCCGGGGCTTCACTCAATAAGCTGTCTCCCAGACCAGCTTCCAAACTCTGTGTGATTCAGTGTGTAGCAATCCTCATTATTTGCTGACGTGTCTTGAGTTTCCCTGGGAAGCCTGAAGAACACAGAACAGTGCTAGCCAGAACCCTCTACCATGTCCTACGTATGCATAGCCTAACACACACACACACACACACACACACACACACACACACACACACACGAGAGAGAGAGAGAGAGAGAGAGAGAGAGAGAGAGAGAGAGAGGAGAGAGAGAGAGACAGAGAGAGGGGGGAGAAAGAGAGGAGAGAGACAGAGACAGGGAGAGAGGAGAGAGAGGGAGGGAGAGAGGAGAGAGGGAGGGAGAGAGGAGAGAGAGAGAGAGAGAGAGAGAGAGAGAGAGAGAGAGAGAGAGAGCGAGAGCGCATCTACTACTACTAGGGCTACTGGAGCAGAGGGAACTTCATGAAGTCCTCAAGTGTGCTTTCCTCCAGGCCATTATTATTTTGGTGCCATTATTTGGTCTTTCAGGAGTGTCAGAGTGTTTTCTTTCCAGAAAAGCTAAAGAACCATTACTGACAGCCATGTTCTTCAGCTCTCCCTCAGCCCCTCCCTTCACACTCCTCAGGCTGCTGGCACCTCCAGTAGGCTACAGCTAGGAGAAGCTTCTCAGAGAGGGCGCCTTCTAGTGGCCTAATCCTGCATCGAGGACGCTGTGCTTATGGTTTGCATCTTGGATCCCCCTTCCTTTGCCTTGTACCCATGTGGTCCAAGAGCACTTCCTTCCCCTGACCCTTTCAGCACTGTTTAGGTTCAAAGGAGCCAGCTAAGTGCAAGAACTGACTTTCTGTTTGGTGGATGGAGAAGGAGAAAGGCTGTTGCGGCAACACTGGGAGAGAGAACAGGAAAATGCTACACCTGCAGGCAGCAAAGGCCTTGTTTCCTTAGCACTCACTTCCCACTCGCTCCTTTAAATACTCACTCTTTTGTTTCTTCACCCTGGCAATCTGTTCATGTCAGAGGTAATTGTATGTTGAATTCACACCGGTGTTTCTACAGTCCTCCTATGACTAGATGTGTTCATAGAACATGAAACAGTCAACCTGAACCAAGTCCCAAAATGAGAGGTAGTAGGTAAAAGGGAAGAGGCTGATGAAGCCACACTCCAGGAAGGCCTAAGAGAGATAACCCCTTGAACAAAATTAGCCAGCAGGGTCTTTAGGAAGTGGATGAGTCTTGATTACATATAGGTCTAATGGAATTAGCAAGGCGGTGTGTTTGGGGCAGGACTATGGATGGTAGGGTGTGTTTTGCTCTTGGATAAAGAAATCCTCAGGGATATATCAAAATCCTCTAGAACTGGGTTATATAAATTTTCATATTCATAAAGGTGCACACACATATGCACACATACATATTCATGTGCGCGCACACACACACACACACACGCACACGCACACACACACACACCATGAGTTTCTAGACTGAGTCAGGGCAGGAGGTTTGAAAAGCTCCCTTGATTATTCAGCTATATAACATGAGTATCTGTAGCTAACCACCTTCCCCTCATGTGCCAGCTAGGGCCACAAGCACCCCTCACACTGCATTAACAGGGGAACTGTTCTAGTTCGCGCTTTGTTGCTGTGATAAAATACTCCCACCAAAATCAATTTGGAAAATGGTTTACTTCAGCTTATACCTCCATGTCAAAAATTTGTGTTGTAAAAGGATGAGTAAATTATTAAGGTGTGGAGGAATGTCTTGAGTGGATGTAACAACTGTCAATAAAGCACTGTTTAGCCAATCAGCTGGGCAGAAGGACAGGAAGTGGAAGGTGGGACATCCTAGAGAGAGGGAGGAACCAAGATTTGACAGTTGAAGGGGAAAGAAAACAATTGACAGTTGACAGGAGAAGGAGGAAGAAGCTGCCGAGGACCAGATTGGCAAGTGGTTGGGATATATGTATGTTATGAGGCTTAGAGTAGTTTATTTTAGTTTATGAGTAGATTAGAATCAGTTTAGATTCTTCCCGCTGTAGTGCTTGCAGCTTTAAAGTATGTTTCAGACTCTGTGTTAGTTAATGGCTTCCTAGGCCGAACCGATACGATTTATTGTAGCATTAAGGCAGTAGTTTTCTTTAACCAGCTAGTTTACCAATGACTAATACAGCAAGACTATGATTTGTTTTTAAGCTGTAAGCACTATGCTGGGTAGATTCTGAGCAACTGTAATCCTAGTACCTTTAAAACCCACATAAAAACCAATCACTTGCCAATCTGATGACTACCAGGCAGCTTCGGTTCCATCAGTCAGTTCCTACAGCTCAGTGCCATCTTGCCTCTCACAGGTCTTCTCTCTCCTCCTCCTGCTCTGCTGCTTTTTCTCCCCCTAAGCTCGGGCATCTAAGCCTCCACCTTCCTTCCTTCTGTACAGTCATAGGCTTCAGCATCTTTATTTATCCAATCAGGGGTAATGGGGGACCATTCCTTATCATCACACAGTTACAGGAGATAGCTCAACATTCAAAACAGTGCCTATGGCAGGGCAGTAACCAGATCTCAAAGCACTGAAGTAAGCATTCGAAAACACAGTCGGAGCTTCCTCCAACATCTCACCCTTACCATCTAATTTAAAAGGCCATTTTTAAAAAAAACTATATACAGTAAGAATAATTATGAAACAATCATAAAGACCAATAGGTAAAACTTACATACATAATGTCTCTTCCTCCAGCGTCTCATTCCTATGTAACCTCAACATTTCAGTCACACAGTCTTTTGCTTTTCCTGTCTCTTGATCCTCCCTCTTGGCTCCCTCTCTTGCTCTCCACACACCCACACGCCCAGACCATTCTTCTATCCATGTTTAGTTTAGCACTTTGTCTCCCTGCTCTAGAGTCTTCCAGATGCCTCAGGATGTTCCCCCCCTCATACCTACAATAAAAAATAAAAAATAAAAAAAATTAAATTAAATTAAAACCTTCTTCTGACATACCTTGAAGTGCTCATGTCCTCACTTTACAGATCTGGTGTCAAAACCCCTACATAGCATTGCCTCATATTGAAATATCCATTCTCTGAGAAAGTGATGAACCAGTCTGCCTCCATTTTAGGGTTAAAAGCCATCTTATAGTAAAAAACAAAACAAAACAAAACAAAACAACCTAGGTGTCTTCTTGTTTATTATTAAACCTCTATTTTTCTTTTTCTTTTCTTTTCTTTTTTAAACCTCTATTTTTCAAGTTTTCAAGTACTGAGCTATGTCCCATGAGTAACTTTAACTATATATTGTTTTATACTTCCTGTTGCAGGAATGGCAATCCCACCTTTGCTTTAAAATGTTTTAATGACCATCTTGCAACCTTTGTGCCACAAGGTGGTTACAATGACTTTGTTTTAACCACCTTCTTGTGTACTGTTTCTGTAACGCTGCCTATTTTACTCACCAAATCCCCCACTTGGAATTTCCTGAGCTATAAAAACCTTGTCTTCCTCATGTCCAATGTTGACCTCTTAAACCCCACCTTAAGGGGAGGCAGCCCATGTACACAACTTTAGAAAGCTTGCTTTAATTAGCTGCTTGCTTTAAATAGTGTAGACATGGTGACTTGGGTCAGTGGTCTTACTTCTTGAAACTCTGGGATTAACAAAAGAAGCAGGAGTCAATTGGAATAGCCACAGCTCCTGATCCTAGCTCTCCATTGCTCTCGTCACCACGAGAAGCATGGCTTGATAACAGCAGAACAGCTTCATAACAACAGGAATGAGATGCCATAACAGCAGAACAGCTTCATAACAACAGGAATGAGATGCCAAATTAGAAATGATAACATGACACCCAACAGTGGGAAACTGCACCCTGTCCCCTGCACTGCATTTTCTGCCTGCAGTTCCTCTTGATTCCCTGGAGGCCCACGGGTACCAGGGACAACAGGTAAGGTGCCCCAATCCCCAGCCTGCCAAGCCCCCTTAAAGCACACCCAACAGTGGTAAACTGGACCCTGTACCCTGGGCTCAACTTTTTGGCCCACAACTCCTCCTGCTTTCCTGGAGGCCCACAGGCACCAGAGACACCAGGTAAAATCCTGCCCCAAGCCCTTGCCCATCCTGTCTCCTTAAAATACACCCAACAGACTTAAACTGTACCTCACACCCTGGACTCCATTTTCCAGCCCACAGCTCTGCCTACTTTCTGGGATGTCACTCTGCAGCAAGGGACCCCGGGCCATGCTGGTACTAGGGTTCCCCAGAGTCAAGGATAACACCCAAAACCTCAGAGCCCAGGAAAACCCCAGGAGAGTCACTCTACTGGATCTGAAGATTTGCTAGTCACTGGAACCCCAGGCCACTCAGGCCAGAAGACATAGAAGAAATAGAAACCAATGGAATGGAAACCAAAACCAAAACAAATCCAACAAAAATAAACTCAGAAAATCAGCATCTAAACCTATAATAACCTCAAAAAACCAGATAGCATAAGAGCACAATCAATAATATCCAGGGCAATATGACACCACCAGAGCCCAGTTTTCCTACAACAACAACCGTGAATACCTTAACACAGCAGAACACACACACACACACACACACACACACACACACACACATACACACACACACATACACACACACACATACACACACATACACACACACATACACACACATACACACACACATACACACATACACACATACACACACACACACATACATACACATACACACATACACACACACATACACACACACACACATACACACACATACACACACACATACACACATACACACACACACACATACACACACACATATACACACACATACACACACACATACACACACACACACATACACACACACACACACACATATACACACATACATACACACACACATACACACACACACACATACACACACATACACACACACACATACACACACACACATACACACACACATACACACACACACATATACACACACACATACACACACACACACATACACACACACATATACACACATACATACACACACACACATACACACACACACATACACACACACATACACACACACATACACACACATACACACACACATACACACACACACATACATACACACACACATACACACACACACATACACACACACATACACACACACATACACACACACACACACACACACACACACACACACACACACACACTGACCTTAAGTTCAATCTTATGAAGATGATAGAGGCCTTTAAAGAGGAAAGGAATGAATCCCTTAAAGATATACAGGAAAATACAATCGAACAAGTGAGGAAAATGTCAAGACCTGAACATGGAAATAGAAGGAATAAAGAAAACACAAACTGAGGGAGTCCTGGAGATAAAAACCTAGATAAAAGAATAGAAACTACACTCGCAAGCATTACCAACAGAATACAAGAGATGGAAGAGAGAATCTCAGGCATAGAAGATATAATAGAAGAAACTGACATATCAACCAAAAAAAAAAATGTTAAAGCTAAAAGTTTCCAATACAAAACATCTAGGAAATCTGGGATGCCATGAAAAGACCAAACCCAAAAACAATAGTACTAGAAGAAGAAAACCCCAGGCTCAAAAGTGAGAAAACTTTTTTAACAAAAATCATAGAAGAATCTCTAACACAAAGAAAGAGATGCCTATAAACATACAAAAAGCTTACATAATACCAAATAGAAAAGACCAAAAAAGAAAATCTTCCTACTATAAAATAATCAAAACATTAAATGTACAAAACAGAGATTATTAAAAGCTGCAAGGGGAAATGCTAAGTAACGTATAAAAGCAGACCTATTAGAATTACACCCAAATTCTCAACAGAGTTTATAAAATCCAGAAGAGCCTTGGTAGATGTCTTGTAGTCTCTAAGAAACCACAGATGCCAGCCTAGACTGCTATTCCCAGCAAAACTTTCAGTCACCATAGATGGAGAAAACAAGATGTTCAATGAAAATAAACTATTTAAATAATATCAATCCATAAACCTAGTCTTAAAGAAGACACTAGAGCCAGTTGGTGTTGGTAAACACTTTTAATCCCAGCACTTGGGAGGCAGAGGCAGGTGGATCTTTATGAGTTTGAGGCCAGGCTGGTCTACAAAGTGAGTCCAGGACAGCCAGGGCTACACAGAGAAACTATGTCCCAATTAAAAAAAAAAAAAAGGCACTTGAAGGAAAACTCCAACTCAAGGAGGTTAACTACAAGAAAACACAGGAAATAAATAATTTGACACAAGCAAAACTAAAACAACAATAAAAATACACACACATAGCAAAGGGCTGGAAAAAGATTTTTCTAAGCAAACAGACTCAAGAAACAAGCTGGAGTAGCCAACTCTAATAAAAATAGACTTTCAACCAAAATTAATCAAAAGAGATGGGTAAGGACACTTCATGATCATAAAAAGAAAAATACACCAAGATGACATCTCAATTCTAAATATCTGTGCCCCAAATGCAAGGGCACCCACATTTGTAAAAGAATAATTACTAAACCTAAGTCACACATTGAACCACACACATTAACAGTGGGAGACTTCAATATCCTTCTCTCACCAGTAGACAGGTCATTCAAATATAAACTGAACAGAGAAATACTGAAAATAACAGGCTTTATGACTTAAATGACCCTAACAGATATCTACAGAACATGTCACCCAAACACAAAAGAGTATACCTTCTTCTTAGCATCTCATGGAACCTTCTCCAAAATTGATGATATACTTGGTCACAAAACAAGTCTTAACAGATACAAGAAAACATAAATTGCCCCCACCCCCAGATTTTATGAGACCACCATGGATTAAAGCTGGACTTCAACAACAGAAACAACAGAAAGCCTACAAACTCATGGAAACTTAACAACTCTCTGCTCGATAACCACTATGTCAAGGAAGAAAAAGAAATTAAAGACTTTCTATAATTCAGTGAAAATAAAGACACAACAACAAACACAACCTTATGAGACACAGTGAAAGGAGTGCAAGAGGAAAGTTTATAGCACTAAGTGCCCTCATAAAGAAATTAGTGAGATCTCATCCTAGCAACTTAATAGCATACCTGAAAGCTCTCAAACTTAAAGAAGGAAACAGCCCAAAGAGGAGTAGATGACAGGAAATCATTAAACTCAGAGCTGAAATCAATAAAATTGAAACAAAGAAAACAATACAAAGAATCAATGAGACAAAGAGTTGGTTCTTTGAGAAAATCAATGAGATAGACAAACCTTTAGCCAAACTAACTAAAAGGCAGAGAGAATATGTAAATTTTAAAAAATCAGAAATGAAAGGAGGACACAAAAACAGACACTGAGGAAATCCAATGAATCATAAGTCATACTTCAAAAACCTGTACTCCACAAAATTGGAAAATCTAAATGAAAGGGACAATTTCTTGATAGATACCACTTACCAAAGTTAAATCAAGATCAGATAAACAATCTAAATAAACCAACAATGCCTAAGAAAATAGAAGCAGTCCTTAAAAGTCTCTCAACCAAGAAACATCCAGGGACAGATGGTATTCGTGCAGAATTCTGTCAGAAGTCCAAAGAAGAGCTAATAGCAATACTCCTCAAATTATTCCACAAAATAGAAAGGGAAGGAGCACTGCCAAATACATTATAGGAGGCCACCGTCACCCTAATATCTAAACCACACAAAGACACTTTCAGAACAAATTATTTTATGCATGTTGATGCAAAAATATTCAATAAAATACTTGCAAACCAAATTCAAGAACACATCAAAAACATCATGCACCGTGACCAAGTAGGTCTCATATCAGGGATGCATGGATAGTCCAATATACAGAAATTCATCCATGTAATTCACCACATAAGCAAACTGAAAGAAAAGAAAAGAAAAAACACATGATCATCTCATTAGATACTGAAAAAGCCTTTGACAAAATCCAACACCTCTTCATGATAAAAATCTTGGAGAAATCGGGGATACGAGTCACACACCTAAACACTATAAAGGAAATATACAGCAAGGCTATAGCCAACATGAAGTTAAATGGAGAGAAACTTAACGCAATTCCACTAAAGTCAGGGACAAGACACAGTTGTCCATTCTCTCAATGTCTATTCAATATAGTACTTGAAGTTTTAGCTAAAGCAATAAGGCAATTTAAAAAAATATATATCAAGGGGATACAAATTTGAAATGAAAAAGTAAAAGTATCACTATTCACAGATAAAATAATAATAAACATAAAGACTCCAAATATTCTACTAGGGAACTCCTACAGCTGACAAACACTGTCAGCAAAGTGTCTGGATACAAAATTAACTTTAAAAAAATCAGTAGCCCTTCTATATATAAACAATGAATGAGTTAAAAAAGAAATTAGAGAAACAACACCCTTCACAACAGCCACGAATAATATGAAATATCTTGGTGTAACTATAACCAAGCAAGGGAAAGACCTGTATGACAAGAACTTCAAATCTTTGAAGAAAGAAACTGAAGAAGGTATCATAAGATAGAAAGAAGCCAGGTGTGGTGGCACATGCCTGTAATCCAAGTACTCCGGGAAGCAGAGGCAGGAGGATCTCTGTGAGTTCAAGGCCAGCCTGGTCTACAAAGCAAGTCCAGGACAGCCAAGGCTACACAGAGAAACCCTGTCTCAAAAACCAAAACCAAAAGCAAACAAACAAACAAGAAGATAGAAAGATCTCCCATGCTCATGGATAAGTCGGATCAACATAGTGAAAATGGCCATCCCACCAAAAGCAATCTACAGATTCAATGCAATTCCCATCAAAATTCCAACACAATTCTTTACAGACCTTGAAAGAATAATAATCAACTTTATGTGGAAAAACAACAACAACAACAAGAAATGCATAATAGCTAAAACAATCCTGTACAATAAAAGAAATTCTGGAGGCATCATCATCCCTGATTTCAAACTGTACTACAGAGCAGTACTACTAAAGACTGGATGGTATTGACATAAACACAGACAATGAGTTGTCTGTTGACAAAGGTTGGTCAATGGAGTCGAATCAAAGACTGGAAGTAGACCTACACACCTATGGACACTTGATTTTTGACAAAGAAGCCAAAACTATGCAATGAACAAAGGAAAGCATCTTCAACAGATGTTGCTGGTCTAACTGGATGTTTGCATGTAGAAGAATGTAAGTAGATCCATATCTATCACCTTGTACAAAACTCAAGTCCATGTGGATCAAACTGGAGCCACTAACATAAAACCAGATAATTAAATTTGATAGAAGAGAATACGAGGAACAGCCTTGAACACATTGGCACAGGAGACAACTTCCTGAACAGAACACCAACAGCAAAGGTACTAAGATCAATAATTAATAAATGGGACTTCATGAAACTGAAAAGCTTCTGTAAGTCTAAGGACAAACTGGCAGCCTACAGAACAGATTTTCACCAAACTCACATCAGACAGAGCGATAATATCCAAAATATATATAAAGAACTCAAGAAATTAAACACCAACAAACCAAATAATCCAATTAAAAATGGGGTACAGAGCTAAACAGAAATCTCAACAAAGGAATAGCTAATGGCTAAGAAGCTCTTAAAGAAATCATCAGTGTCATTAGTCATCAGGAAAATGCAAATCAAAATGACTCTGAGATTCTATCTTACACCTATCGGAATGGCTAAGACAAAAAACAAGCAAAAGCACATGCTGGAAGGATGTGGAGAAAGGGGAACACTCCTTCATTGCTGGTGGGAGTGCAAACTTGTACAACACTTTGGGAATCAATCTGGTGCTTTCTCGGAGATTTGGGACTAGATCTACCTCAAGATTCAGCACATATGCAACAGACGCTTCATCATACTACAAGAACACTTCTTCAACTATCTTCATAGCAGCTTTATCCGTTATAGCCAGAAACTGGTAACAATTTAGATGTCCCTCAACTGAAGAATAGATAAAGAAAATGTGGTACAGTTACACAGTCATTAAAAACAATGGCATCATGAAATTTGCAGGCAAATGGATGAAACTAGAAAAGATCATGCTGAGTGAGGTAACCCAGACCCAGAAAGACACGTGTGGCATGTACTCACTTATAAGTGAGTTTATATTACAAAGTACAGGTTAACCATGCTTTAATCCACAGACCCAAAGAAGCTAAGTAACAAGGGCAACCCAAGGTGGATGATTGAATCTCATTGAGAAAGGGAAAAAATTAGACATTGGGGGTGGATTGAGGGAGGGGACTGGGTTGGTAGAGGGTGGGATTGGAACAGGAAGGATGATGTGGCGGGGAGGATGAAGGGCAAGAGTACTAGGAGAGACGACCTGACTAGGGTGGGAGCATCTCTGGATGAGCTAGAAACCTAGAACAATGGAAATTCCCAGGAATCTATGAGGGTGACCTTAGCTAAGACTCCTGGCAATGCAGAATATGGAACCTGCCATGGCCATCTCCTGTAGCCAGGCAAGACTTCCAATGGAGGAATTGGGACACCAGCCCAGCCACAAAACCTTAGACCCACAATATGTCCTCCCTACAAGATGTGCAGGGGTAAAAGATGGAGCAGAAGTTGAGGGAAGGCCCAGACAATGGCTGGCTCACTTAGAAATCCACGTCTTAAGAGGGAGCCAACCTCTGACACTGTTAGTGACATTCTGCTATACTTGCAGACAGAAGCCTAACATAACTGTCACCAGAGAGGCTTCACCCCGCAGCTGATGGAAACAGATGCAGAGTCCCACAGCCAAACGTTAGGCAGAGCTCAGGGAGTCCTGTGGAAGAGGGAGGAAGGACTGTAGGAGCCACAGGGGTCAAGGACACCACAAGAAAACCCACAGAATCAACCAACCTGGGCCCATAGGGGCTCACGGAGACTGAACTGCCAGCCAGAAAGCATGCATCTTGGTCTTCATGTGGGGCTGTCTCTGACTTTGTTGCCTGCCTTTAGATTCCTTTCTCCTAACTGGGCTGCCTTTTTTGGCCTCAGTAGGAGATGTGCCTAGTCTTACTGCAACCTCCTATGCCAAGGCTGCTTGATATCCATGCAAGGCCTCCCTTTTCTGAGGAAAAGGGAAGACTAGGTAGATATGGGGAAATGGGGGGAGACAGAGATGCAGGGAGGAAAGGAGGGAGGGGAAGCTGTGATTGAGATGTAAAGTAAATAGATTACTTAAATAATTAAACAAATAATTTTTTAAAAAATTAAACGATAGCACAACAGATTTGGGAATCCCTTAAGTCAATAGTCACTATATTGTGCTCCATTCCAATAGGTAGGATGCCCATGGAGTTGGAGACTAAAGGAATAATCTTTACTATCTAAAACATATGACTATCCAGAATCTTGTAAAAGCCACTTCCAGGCAGGAAAACTTGTGTCTTCTTTGGCCTGAACCTTGGAACAACATAATGGTAGAAGGATTGCCTAGCGTCCGTAAGGATGTGTGTCCAACTCCTAGCACAAGGAAATGGGAGGGAGATCAGGAGCAGAAATAAAGCCAGCCCAAAAAGCACAAGGGTATCCACGGAAATCTGCCCAGATCTCTTTGAACCCACTTACTGTGGAAGGAATATGACTGGACCCCAGGTGGAAGCAGTCTTGACGGGCTTTTGTCCTTTGAGACACCATGGATACCGCACTGAGATAAACATTGTGATGGACTGAGAGGAGCCATCCTGGGTCAGGATTTAAGGAAAAGGACCCGACACCAGCCAGCCTATTGTATTGCAAATAAATCATCAATGGAAGGAAAGAGGGAACCGAAGAAAAGACCAGGGGTTGCAGAGCGACAGAAAGAAAGCAGAGAGAGAGAGAGAGAGAGAGAGAGAGAGAGAGAGAGAGAGAGAGAGGCTGCAGGATCAAACCACAAGGAGCGGATTGCTTCTATCAGGGAGAGGATCTGCTGCATACAGGCCCAGAGCCGCCTAGGGATTCATCCCATGGAACTGATACCCGGAAGGTTTTTTCTTGTTCCCTTTAACCTCTTTCCTCTTCTTGCTTAGAGTAGTTGGGTTATAAGGAAGATACCTTTGTTTAACAAATTCATAACAAAACCTAATTGTTAAGGAGCAAGAGCTGACAACTTACTCGCCAGCTGCTGAGACTATCAGCCACTAGCAACATCATCCCATGGCCGTCTCTCACGGAACACTTTCCCTCCACCTCCAGCTCCTGACGCTTTCCAGACATAGCGATGACTGGTTGATTTCAAAGGCCAACTCCCTTTGCATGTGTGTGAGACAGCTGAGGTGCCACGTATTCCTCAGGCTCTTATAAGTGCATCTCCCAGTGATATAACCTCTGCCCCTAACATCTTTGGATATGCAACTCTCTTTTTTACAACATGTTTCCAGGGGAGTGCAGTATACCTTCTAACAGGTTGCCATGCATATTTTTAAATATACTTTATTGAGTTGGAGTTTCTTATATTTCATCCTCCCTTCTCTACCCCTTATCCCTCCTGCTAACTTCCAACATCCCAACACTAGGTAGCTGAGAAAGAAGGCTGGTGAGGAGAAAGCGCATAGGTGTCTTTACTACTTCCTGCTGGTTAGGGTAGTCAGTTTCTTTGGGACAATATTAATCTAGGGCGTCTAGATTAGTCATCAGGGATATCTAACAGTCCAGCAAACCAGCGACAGCAAACACAGCAGAAAGATGCGCCAGCAACAGCACAGGGAGCAGCAGGCTTCTTCAGGCTCTGGTATCTATACCCTTTCAGAGCCCTCAGAATTAAATTATCTGTTGCTAGCAATGACCACACACCTGCCAGAGCATCAGTCAGTCTTTGCTAACAGCTGTGGGCAAACTAGAGCAGACCCATTCACTTAGGATTAAAACAAAAACATGCTTACAAAGTGTAACTGAGCTTTTTTTTTTAAAGATTTACTTATTTATTTATTATGTAAACAGTGCTCTGCCTGCATGTACTCTTTTAGGACAGAAGAGAGAGTAAGATCACATTATAGGTAATTGTGAGTCACCATGTGGTTGCTGGGAATTGAACTCAGGACCTCTGGAAGAGCAGTCAGTGCTCTTAACCTCTGAGCCACCTCTCCAGCCCCTGTAACTGAACTTTTAAAGAAACCAGACTTCCACTACACTAGCTTATCCATTCATTCTAGCAAGTAAATACAATGGAAAACAAGACAAGCGTTTCCTTTAATTTTAAGTTAGTGTCGAGGCCTGCTCCGCCCTTTGGGGGAGCATAACTATAGATTGTTTTATTTCGGGCCCACCAGCCACATCATCTCAGCTCACTGCTGACATTAAAAAAAAATGTCTATACAAGGTCAAGTTGACCATAAATTATGTGTATGTTCAATGAGAAACTCTGTGCCCTTCTTGTTCCCAGAGACTCCCCAACCACAAGCCCGGCTGCCCCCCAACTGCCAGGCACTTTCAAGGTCAGCTAGAACTTCTTGTTAGCAAAATAATTTGAGTCAGAGCTGACAGCCATGTTCCACCCTCTGCCCCACCCCCCTGTATGAGCTTACTGTGGTTTTCACCTTTAAATATGCAACACAACTTCCCTTCAAGGATGTGGTTCAGATCCCGAACTGGTCACCTCCCTAAACTCAGAAAATAAAGTTTTCATTTTAAATGTCTGGTGTCTGAAGCGAGTGTTCTTGGCTTCCACCCCGAATCCAGCAGTTAGGACTGGATGCAGTTAGATGTACATTTTTATTTGAGACAACTTTGTTGTTGTTTTTTTTTTCAAAGGAACTATTTTACAAAGTGATTAAAATTCTCTAAACTACCTCCACTAGGCCTTCCTTGGCATGTTGGACGTTCACAGGTGTCTTCAGCATGTCACACCATCAGGAATAGCACAGCCTGGGCAAGCGGGGCTGGGTCTAGCTAACAGCAGAGAAAAGAGTAGGTTGGGACTATGGATAGTCCATACTTACTTTATCATATGAAATTCAAAATCTGCCATGTACAGCCACTAAGAATTTTATCTGTGGCTGGGTTTTCACTAGGTGGATCTGTCTGGATGGGCAAAGGTCGCACTGCAGCCACAGGTAGTTCTGGTCACTCAGTGGCTTCCAACAAGGGTAGTTTCTTCTTGGCTCCAATGAGCATTGGCCAAGGCCCTGATCATATGAATTCTTACCTGGGGACTTGGCTTAGAAAGTTAGACTAAATGGAGACTGTTTACTAGCCATCTGGCATTATAAACCGTACACGCTGACTCCCAACGTCTGCTCTGAAGGAATCCACAGCTGACTGGCCTACACAAGTCATGTGGCCACATCTGAGTGCAACCGTACAAGAGTGTGAAATATTTGCACAGACTACAGATAAGAGCACCAAATTATGAGCAAACGGTAACACAGACAAGAAACACATTTGCTTTTCTTGCTTCCTAAAAAGTGGTCCTTACCTCCCCGTGCCCCATTTAACTAAGATGGGTATTTGCATTTTTGTCTTTCTGCATTACTAGGATTTAGAGACTACAGATAAAAGAAGCCAGAGGACACTCATTACTTTCTTACATGGTAAATATGTATCTATTTATAATAACCAGAAAACTAGTATCTCAAAGTCTGAAATCTATGGCAACCTATGAGAAAAAGCATGCAGGACTTTTGCCCTTAATGTCTCTGTAATTCACAAACACATTAAAAAGAAGGAAGAAATAAAAAAGACAGAGGAGATATTATTGTTATATATTCTAAAAATAACTACCCTCACAAAAATACCTAGTAAAAAGAAGTAACAAGTAACTGATCAGAATGGGCAGGAAATCCAGCACCATGTCTAACACTGGAAGGTCCTGATCACTTATGGGCCTTTAAGGGAACCACCATGGACAGTTCCATGATGGTGTCTACTGCAGGGAAACCAGCAACAGTCCTGGACAAGCTCCTCCCACATAACACCCAAAGCCTGGTGCAAAAGGGACCCTACTCATAAGTGTTGAAAAGTGGAGTTCTGGGGTAAACAGCTAAATGTATCATATTATTTGATAAAGGATAAGTCTGAGTCCTAGAAATCTAATAATAATAGCATCTAATAATAACCAATGTACTTGGGATAAAGACAGCACGTCCAGTTCATGAGATTAGTGGAGTTATAGCATTCCAGCCTAATGCAGACATCATCATCACGCGGAGCCATCTTCCAGGAGGATGTACCAGTGCAGTTCAATCATGAAATAATAATCCACTGGTAGACGACTTATTTATGGCTGGTAGAGTGTGTTAATCTTCACAATACTCCCATAGTGGTCCTGTGTCCTAGATTTCTGATTTCAAAACAATATGATGTGTCATTAACCAACTGACTATAGAGATTTAATGTTTTATTTAAAAGAGTTTAGGGGGGGACACTGGGTATTACAATCCTAATTGTTTTCCAATTAAATTCAATAGCTATCACAGCCGAGCACACAAAACAATGAGCGGCTTCATAATCAAACTGTTTGCATTCTCACTGAGAAGTGTCTGGAATCTGAGCGTTCATTAACTGGAAGGATTCTTTGTCCTCATTTAGGCAGAGAAAGCATCTGCTTCCTAATAAGGATGCCGCGGGGGAAACCCCCGAAACTATTTTGTATTTCCTTCTTGGATAAATTTGCAAATTTTTGTGACTTTGTAGAGATCTCTAAAGGGAAAAGATAAATTTGAATCCCTCAAAAAAGAGCTGCTTCTACATCAAATTGCTCCCAAGGAGTTGTTTGCACATTGAGACTGATGGAGCACAGTGTGTGTGGTGGGGTTCTTCAGAAACACGCAGCGGCAGGGAGTCAACCACAGAGATCTAGAGGTATTCACCCAACAGGATAGGAAATATGGGTTAGTGTCCTTGCTAATGTCTGCGTTAACCTGACGCAAGCTTGAGTCATCGGAGAGGAGAGAGCCTCAGCTGAGACCTTGCCTCCTTAAGATCAGGCTATATAGGCAGGCCTGTAGGGCATTTTCTTAATTAGTGTTCAGTGGGGGAGGGCTCAGCTCATGGTGAGTGGTGCCATCTCTGGCTAGTGGTCCTGGTGTCTATAAGAAAGCAGGCTGAGCAAGCCATGGGGACCAAGGCAGTAAGCAGCACCCCTCCATGGCCTCCGCGTCTGATGCTCCTGCTTTCCGGTTCCCGCTCTGTTTGAGCTCCTGCACTGACTTCCATCAGTGATGAACAGTGGTGTGGAGGAGTAATCTACTGTATCTCCCAGCGTATAGGCCAAAGTCAGGGGTCGTCTTACGTGCAGGGTACTTACCTGCAGCTTGTTTCCCCTTGCTTCATATGTCTGGCGCGTATAGTGGGGGGCAGGGCGGGGTTGCAGCCAATTTCCCACTCTGCGTGAGGGAGTAGGAAGCAGGGGGCAGCAAGCTGCACACATCTTCCTGTGCCTCAAGGAGGAGAAAGTGAGCACGGATTGGCTCCCGCCCATTCGATTCGCTGCACATCTTTCGGTTGAGTGTGGAGCGCGCCTTAAAGGGGGCAGTGTAGGCTGGCACTAGCTGTCTGCTGGCATTTAATAAAGTGCCTTGGCTGTCTGTGCCCTGACTGCAAACAGACACATGCCCGAGTCTGCTGCACAGGGTGTGCACTGGAAGAGGGATAGTCTTATATGGCAAGAATATTCCAAATTCTATATTTTAACTGGAAAAGTTGGGGGTCGTCTTATATGCCTAGTTGTCTTATATGCCGGAAAATACATAAATAAACCCTTTCCTTCCCAAGTTGGTTTTGGTTGTGGCATTCCACCACAGCAATAGAAACCCTAACTACGGCCATTTGTCAGTGACTTCATATAAATAGATAGAACCCATAGGGACACTTACCTTCCTGAGAGAGGAGTGAGGTTTTCCTGGTTATGTTGGCCTCGTGGGCTGCAAAACTGGATTTTACCAGGTGTGGTTTGGACATGAAATGTCCCCTAGTGACTTTGAAGGCTCAGTGCCCGGTGCAGCAATATTCAGAGGTGAGGCCATTAAGAAATGACTGGACCATGGGGCGCTAACTCAGCCAACGGGAAGGCTCGAGTTGAAACTGTGCCTTCAGGCAGCCACCCACTATACATGGCTCTAGACAACTTTTTCAACTTCCCCTGAACCTCAGAATCCTCGTTTACAAGCAATGGGATAATTACATCTGACTTCTTAAGGCTGCTGTAAAAATTCACTGAGATAAGTTCAGAGCTCCGAGGGCTGCTAAGGAAGCAGAACCGCACAGGAGGAAGCAGGCACTGAGGCCGTGACTTTGAAGGGTGTAGTTTGTTTCTGGCTGCCAATAGGGTGAGCAACTTTGCTCTACCGTACGACCCCTCCCTATTGTTCTGCCCTCGCACAAGCCCACAGCAACCAGCCACACCACCAGGGGCCAAATCTTTCCGAAGCTATGAACCAAATTCAATCTTTCCTTCTTTAAGTGGACGTCGCCCAGGCATTTGGTCACATTGGTGGAAAGGTGACTAACACAAGAGTCTGTAAGTGGTAGGCCACCGTAAACTTCATTTCATCCAAATACCAGACCATGCCAGTTCTCTGTATGCCCATTTTGCTTGGAATTTAATCTGACCTGCATTTTCTTACTTGAAAAGATAAAAATGGGATCTGCTTTCTTTAGTAGCTCTCTTCTCAGTTGCCACAACACCCGGAGAAAGCTGTTTGAAGTGGCCACCTTATGAACACAGACAATAGCCAGAAAACAAAGCTCAGAGGACAAAGACAAAGAACAAAGTATCATTTTTTAAGTTAATAACCAACACTGTCAAGAATGTGAAGAAACAGATCTTACTTACTGTGGTCTGAAGTGTCATCTTACACTGTACCTGAAGGATTAAAATTGAATTTTCAGAGCTAAGAATCTGGAGACCTGACAAGGCAGGTGAATACCAACGCTCTAGCGTGTTGGAGGACGCTGCTGTTTGAGGTTGCAGTCCCCCCAGTCAGACAGACTTCCTGACCTACTCCCTCTCCCTAGCAGGGCCTCCTGCTCTCTGCCTGGCCTCATCTGGACACTGTCTGTAGGCATAGATACCTCTAACCATATCTGATATACACAGCCTTTGGCACAGTTCCCTGCTAGCCCTCCCCTCTGTGCCTATAGGTAGTGTGCCCCTGCACAGGCTACAGACTGTGCTGGGTAATGCAGACGATGTACACTGTGGGCACTGTGCCTCCCGGCTGCTCCCTTATTCCTATATATTCCCCTCACCCTGGAGTAAGGTTGGCCCGCCTCCCTGCCGCTGATCCTGGAAACTATTCCATCGTGCTCACAGCCTTCCAAGCCCTGCACCCCGCCTCTGCTCCTCCTGCCCTTGTGGGCTGGTGGCCAACAGCACCCCAGGGAAGAGGAGACCCACAGTGGTGCACGATATGATTTCAGATCCCTACCCACTGTCAGCAGAGTGGCTCAACGGCCTGTCCAACTCCCCTCAACCTCAGAATCCTCATTTAGAAGACACGGAGGAATAAAGTCACCAACCTTACAAAAACTATCGCTGACGGTCACTGGAAAGTATTTCTCAGAGTACATTAGTTTTCTATACTGCAAGAAAATATGCAAATATAGCTCTTAAAACAAGATACATTTCTTATCTCATGGGATGTAGGTACTGGGAGCAAGGCTGGTAAGTACAGTCCAGGGCTGGATTCTCATTAGAAATCTCTCTGAAGACAGATCCATTGTTCCCTTGTGGATGGAAGGGAACAATGTCACCTCTAAAGGCCATCTACTTATTCAAGTCCAGCACAGTGTTAAGTCTCAAACCTGGGGCCTATTTAACATAACAGAGCAGATGCTGACCTGTGGGAAGGATTGTAAGCTTTGTCACAGGTGAAAGCAGTCTTGGCAGGCTTTGTCCTTGGACACACCATGGATACTCCCTGAGATTAACCTTGAGATAGACTGGGTGGAGCCATCCTGGCCTGGAATTCAGGAAGTGGACCTGGGGACTCCACCTGGACTATTGTGTTTCTAATCAACCCTCAATGGGAGAGGGAGACTGCCTCTTGCACGTGAGAGACGGGCAGACTAAGAAGACAGAGAGGAGCAGCAGGTTCAGACCCTGCTTGAGCACATGTGGATCGGGAAGAGGACCAGCACACAGGCCAGAGACACCTAGGGGCCCGTTCCATGGAACGGATACCGGAAGGTTCACTCTTGTTTCCCTTTAACCTTTTTTCCCTCTTGTGTAAGCTAGTTGGGTTATATAATAAAGCTTAATTGTTAAGAAATAGAGCCAACACTAACCTCCAGTCTCTCCCTGTCACAGGGCCCTCCTTCCTGGCTGCCACACGCTGCCCCTACCCTAAGTTCTGCAGCTCAGGAGGCTGGGCTACCCTTCCCTAGCTGATCTAATCACTTTGGTTGCCTGCTCCCCATACTTTGGGCCCGCTGTCTTCACACCTGTGTTCACGCTCTCTCCCCTCCTTTCCCCTCTCCCTCGCCTCACCTGTCCAGTCCCAGCATAGTCTGTCCGTGCCCACTCTGGACTCTCCATTGCCCCGCCTCTGGCTACATTCCTCCTTCTGCTTTTTCCTTTTATTTTAATCTTCATCCCTTTGGCCCCAAGATCCCTCAGAGGGGCACAAATGAGTTCCACCTGTCCCAAGGAACTGAGCCATTTCCAACCGAGCTGCCAACCTGATTCTCCTAAGGTCCTAAGGTCCTAAGATCCTATGGATCGTTTGTTTCTGCTGGCTTCTGCCACCCACAGAATTGGATTCCAAACGCTAGAGTCCAGCGCCCCAGCTGCTGCTTTCGTCTCTCTGGGCTCTGGCCTGCCATGCCCTCCACATGGGCACCTCTCCAGCTCCTGCAGCCTGCTGGCCTACTCCTGAGGACAGCTCCTTCTCTCCTGCTCATTCTCCACCGGCTCCTGCCTCCCTGGGAGCTGCAGCCCAGCCTCCGGCAGCCTGGGACACTTCCTTGCTTCCTCTCCTTTGGAGCGTCATGCCTGTCTCATTGGCTCCTGGAGCTGCTACTATGCTCTCTTGGCGCCCACCATGTGGGCAACATTCTACACCCATCTGGGTCTCTCTACTAAAGACACTGGCTCCCTTTTCTCCTGCTGTCCCCTAGCTTTCTATCACCTTCCCCTGGGTCTACAGCCCACCTGCTGTCCTACTATGCTATCTTTTGCTCCAGTTTCCAGTGCCACAGTTTCAGCTCTCAGGAAACTCTTGGGACTTACAGGAACACCCACCTCCACCACCACTTCCATCACCTCCATCATCACCTCCATCACCACCTCCATCACCTCCATTACCACCTCCATCACCATCACCACCACCATCACCACCTCCACCACCTCCATCACCTCCATCACCACCTTCACCATCACCTCCACCACCCCACCCCCACCCCCACCATCTCCACCACCACGACCACCCCTGTGCCTGGTGTTATGCTTTGCAACTCTCTCCCTCTCTTCTCCCATGAAGATTTTATTGCTATAGCTTAGCCCTAATGTATATCAGTGGCCAAAAATTGGCCACTTGTCCAAAGTTCACCCAGATTGTAACAACTTCTGCTACCACACAAGCAAAGAGTCCCAAAGTCTCTTATCTCTAATGCTCTACTTTCCACTCTTGAAAACGTTTTATCTCTATGACTTCTCTGTCCTCTGCTCTCAAAAAAAAAAAAACAACAACAACAACAACAACAACAAAAACCTCTTAAGACCATACTATAAAACTCAGTCTCAGGATTTGTAAGTCAAATGGGTATGGTTAAAAGCTATAAAATCTATAATAAAATTTGGCTTTAAACTTATAAGAAAAGGTTTTATAATTAAAACCTATATATAGGTAATTTTAATTAGCTACAACATCTTATATATGTGATTCAAGTCTTGTCTGGAATATACTGTATATGTGACTTAGGTTCAACTCTTGCTTAAAAAAAAAATAGATGTTTTAAAATAGCAACTCTGTGGGTCTCCTCCATCTAAAAGCTTAAGAGATTTATACCCGACTACTTATGTCTTTGCTAACTGTTCAATGCCAAGCTTCTAAAAAGTTTAGATAAATAACATATGTTTGATAAATAAGGTATATTTGATAATCTAGGTTTATAAATTCCTAAGGTCTACTACAGTAATATTTGTCTGGCTTCTTTGTCTTTGCTCACTTTGTTAAGCTACTAACTTGTAAATTGTTCATTTAGTGATGAGCTTTATTTAGCCTTCTGTATGTGTTGTCAAGGTTAAACCTAAAATAAGATATACTTAATAGATAGATGGTCCTCAAACTCTTCAGAGATCTGCTGAACATGGCATTTAAAATGTTTAAGTTTCCCATAGTAGAAATACCTCTTCCTAATGGGACTCCGATGATCTCCAAAAAGGACAAATCAGTACAACTCCACCTGGATTGTGGTAACACTCGCCACTGGGTAAAAGTGCCCCATGTCTTGCCTGCTGCCAGGGCCCTGCACAAAATGTGGACACTTTGGGGTTGACTGTCATATTCTCCCTGGTCAGAGTGGTTAGTTCACAAGCTGATCTTCTGGCAAACGCCGAGGTTGCCTAGCAACCTGAAGTCATCACTTGTGGCCACCAGGTGTGCGCCAGGCACATTTCAGCTGTGCGGTAGATATAAAAGGGACAACCTGGCACCTCATCTTTCCTTCTGTCTCGTCTTCCACCCCTTCTCCTCCTCTTTCTCTCTCCCTCCCCCTTCCCCTCCCCCTCCCTCCCTCCCTCTCTCTCTCTCTCTGTCTCTCTGTCTCTCAGTCTCTCTCTCTCTCTCTCTCTCTCTCTCTCTCTCTCTCTCTCTCTCTCTCAGTTTCCTTTCTGGGGTGCTCCTTCTCTCTCTCCCCTCCCCCCTTTCATAATAAACTTCTTTCCTAATATTAAATATATTGTGGTAGATTTCTTGTCATTGGTGTGTTGGCTGGGAAGGGCTCTTCTGGTACTGTCTCGGCATGCTGGGACCCCTTCTGTCTGCCATAGCAGCTGCAACAATTTGCTGTCTGTTCTGCTCATCACTAAGTGCCACTGACTGGTCCTGGCATTTCTACTTTTCCTGCTGGCTGAACCACACGACGGCAAGCAGTTCCCAGGAGCACTTCTGAGGTCCGCATGAACCACCTGTCTGTTCATTTCTTTCCATTTCTCTCTTAATTTGGTTCCACTTGTCTAAATCTGATCCCAAAATCCTGCTTAAAAATTCTCCCACATGGCCTGGCCACGTGGTCCACTCAGTTGCCTTTGCACCTTGGCCCCCTTCCCCCTCCTCAGCAGGTCTGCCGAAGCCTCAAGGAAGTCCACGCTCACACGCTCCCTTCAATACAGTCAGATTTTATTACCCCCCCCCAAAAAAAGCTGTCCACACTCACAGGCCAAAAACAAAAACAAAACAAAAAACTGCCTTATCACAGACAGATAGTTCTCAAATACCTAACCTCTGCTCCCATCTCTAAAACTCTACTTTCTACCTCTTAAAAAAAATAATAATTCTCTCTCTGATTTCTTCTTATGTCTCTCAAAAAAATTATTTTATCTCCTTTTAAGCTAAAAAAAAAACCCAACAAGTCTCATTTTAAATTGGTATGGATTTTTGTATAAATTCAAAGTTATATTTTTACAATGTGCTGCATATATGATTCAGCCCTGGTTCAAAAGAATTTTTTTTTAATTTCAAGGTTATAAAAGTCTATTCAGATAAACAAGCTAATTTAACATGTATGTCTTTGCTGTTGCTCGCTGGAGCTCTGATTTATTAGTCTAGCGCTGATAAAACATTCCAGTACACAACCCACTATCATAGTTCCAGGAGAAAGAAAATGTTGGATGGTTTGTTGTGAACCATCATGTAGGTTCTGGAAATCAAAGGCAAGCCCCCTGTGCTCTTAATTACTTCTTCAGAGCCATTTATCCACCTCTCTAAAACTTCTGTTGAACCCCAGGAGTCAGCATAGACCCCTGTTTTCCCGGAGGGTGACACTAAAGTGTAGTGAGGTTCTAGCCACACACCCGAGGTCTCCTGTCCAACGACTGCTGGAGCTGCCATCTTCCTCCTGTCCGCCTGCCTGTCTACAGCATCTCATCTTTCCACTGCTCTGTGCTGGGTCCAGCCTCGTCATGTCTGCTACATCGCACACTGAGCCCTGCCCTGGATGCACCTCCTAATTCCCCCATCTGAACCGCTCCCCTCCCTCAGCACATCTTTATTCACGCAACTTTAAATTGGGAAGCAGCCATTCCTTAGCCTACTGCCCTTCCCACCCCAGCCATTTGGCCTAAGATGGTCGTCCCATAGTCCCGCACAAGGCTGTCTGCAAAAGGCGTGGGCCACGGGAGGGAATCAGCCCTGAAACTTACTCCTGTCACAAGAAAGTTGGATATTAGCGAAGTCGGAACAGGAAACGAGCCATTCAGAAGAAATGCTCAGATACTGCACTCTCTCCAACCACACCTGCAAACGAGAAAACAATTCCAGCCGTCCAGTCTGAACAAGCCAGCGAGCTATTTGTATTCCAGGCACGAGTGCCCAAGGTACTGTCTCTCGGAAAAGGTTGTTTTGAACATTAAGGGTTCCTTACGTGGCCTTAGCTCCAAGGCAGTGAGTGTGGCAGAGGTGGCACCCAGCTGCAGCTCCTCGCTGGGAGGGAGGAGCAGTGTGGCGTGATCAGGCAGGGAAGCCTGGCGGCAGAGCCCAGAGTGCCTTATAACCGGTCCCTGACCTGACCATCCCTCGAGGGTGTGAGGCCACCAGCAAGGCAGCTGACTTCTGGGAAGCCACCTTGGCCCCTCTGCCCAGCTGCAGGCAAGCAGACTGAGCATGGGCTGGGGAGGGATGTGTGTTTGTGAAAGATCCTAGAAATGTTGAAAATTTGATTTAGGCATCTTACGTTTTTAAGTGCTTTTTGTTTGTTTGTTTGTTGTGAAGAATTTAATCAGAGTAGAAGCAATGAAACAACGCCATGGGTTTAGAGATGCACCCTTGGGGGGGAGAGATGGCGACCTCACTCTGCATTGCTTTGACAACTGAAGTGCATTTGTTACAAGGGATAGAGGCTGCAAGTACGGACGGCTTAGGCCATCTTGGTCCTTACTGTCTCAGAACAGAAACAGAAACAGGCAGAAGGTCACAAGGATGCTCCAGCCATGCAGCAGCGCCTCAGAGGCCGGGATTGAGCTGAGGGTGCGCTCAGTGGCAGAGCACTTGCCTATGGAATACAAGGCCTTGGGTTTGAGGCCCAGCATGAGCACAGGAGCCGGAAGGGCAGGCGCTTACTTCCTGTTGTACATCCTTCATTGTTAGTTATCTCGGCTTTACTGTTCTTCCCTGTGTTTTCCATCTCATGGTCACAGAAGGGCTGCCACTATTCCGAGGACTACATCCTCTCACAACCACTTAGCAGACAAGGAACAGATATTTCTTCATGTTTTCCTTCAAAAATAGTCTTTATAGCTCTCAACAGACTTTAGTGTTTCTCTAGGCAAACGATCATGTTGCCACTTCTGACTACAAGAGAGTCTGGAAAAATGTGTCGCTGTGCTGGTTAATTTTCATCATCTTGACACAAAGTCAGTCACCTAAAAAAGGGGGAACACCAAACGAGAAATTTCTTTCATCAGAATGGTCTGTGGGATATTTTCTTGATTAAGGGTGCCACACCTGGGCAGTGGTCCTGGGCTGTATCAGTAAGCATGCTAAGTGAGCTGTGGACATAAGTCGGTAATCAGTGTCCTCCGTGGTCTCTGCCTCAGTTCCTGCCTCCAGGCTCCTGTCCTCCAGGCTCCTGCCTCCAGGCTCCTGTCCTCCAGGTTCCTGCCTCCAGGCTCCTGTCCTCCAGGTTCCTGCCTCCAGGCTCCTGTCCTCCAGGCTCCTGCCTCCAGGCTCCTGTCCTCCAGGCTCCTGTCCTCCAGGTTCCTGCCTCCAGGCTCCTGTCTCCAGGTTCCTGATCCCAGGTTCCTGCCTCCAGGCTCCTGCCTCCAGGTTCCTGTCCTCCAGGTTCCTGTCCTCCAGGTTCCTGCCTCCAGGTTCCTGTCCTCCAGGTTCCTGCCTCCAGGTTCCTGTCCTCCAGGTTCCTGTCCTCCAGGTTCCTGTCCTCCAGGCTCCTGTCCTCCAGGTTCCTGCCTCCAGGCTCCTGTCCTCCAGGTTCCTGTCCTCCAGGTTCCTGCCTCCAGGTTCCTGCCTCCAGGCTCCTGTCCTCCAGGTTCCTGTCCTCCAGGTTCCTGCCTCCAGGTTCCTGTCCTCCAAGTTCCTGCCTCCAGGTTCCTGCCTCCAGGCTCCTGTCCTCCAGGTTCCTGTCCTCCAGGTTCCTGCCTCCAGGTTCCTGTCCTCCAGGTTCCTGTCCTCCAGGTTCCTGTCCTCCAGGCTCCTGCCTCCAGGCTCCTGTCCTCCAGGTTCCTGTCCTCCAGGTTCCTGTCCTCCAGGCTCCTGTCCTCCAGGTTCCTGCCTCCAGGTTCCTGTCCTCCAGGTTCCTGTCCTCCAGGTTCCTGCCTCCAGGTTCCTGTCCTCCAGGCTCCTGTCCTCCAGGCTCCTGCCTCCAGGTTCTTGCCTCCAGGCTCCTGTCCTCCAGATTCCTGTCCTCCAGGTTCCTGTCCTCCAGGTTCCTGCCTCCAGGTTCCTGTCCTCCAGGCTCCTGCCTCCAGGTTCCTGTCCTTCAGGCTCCTGTCCTCCAGGCTCCTGCCTCCAGGTTCTTGCCTCCAGGCTCCTGTCCTCCAGATTCCTGTCCTCCAGGTTCCTGTCCTCCAGGTTCCTGCCTCCAGGTTCTTGCCTCCAGGCTCCTGCCTCCAGGCTCCTGTCCTCCAGGTTCCTGTCCTCCAGGTTCCTGTCCTCCAGGTTCCTGTCCTCCAGGTTCCTGTCCTCCAGGTTCCTGTCTCCAGGTTCCTGTCCTCCAGGCTCCTGCCTCCAAGTTCCTGCCCCCAGGTTCTTGTCCTCCAGGCTCCTGCTGAGTTCCTGTCCTGACTCCTCTCAGAACTGACTATGACAGTAAAGCATAAGCCAAGTAAACCCTTTCCTACCCCAAGTTGCTTTGGTTAATGTTTTTATCACAGCAACAGAAAAATCAAATTAGGATGGACAATCACTTCTTCAACTTGTATCAGCAGAGGTGGGGAGGGTTTGGAAGAGTTTGAAATAGAAGTTATGGCCAGCTATGAGCATTTGCTGTACAGACAGATCGGAGTCTGAACAAAAACAAATGTCTTTCCCTAAGGCCAGAAACACACTTTTAGAATGCATATACAATGTTAATATAAAGGAAGTTTTCATTAAAAAAAACAAAAACAAAAAATATAGAAATTGTTCTGATATCTTTATGTATTAGGAACAAAGCAAAACAGCTTCAAAATATTGGTTTCCTATGACCCAATTTATCCCAAGGAAAAAATCCATATACATGTGCATATATATATGTGTGTGTGTGTGCGTATATACACACACACACATATATAGACATAGACAGAGAAATGGCTGCGTATAAAATTCCATATACATGTGCACACACATACTATATAATATATATAGTATATATGCAGAGAGAGAGAGAGATCTGTTGCAGATGTTTATGATGCAAGCAGTTGGGAGAACCCACAGTCTTACTCCTTCATCCTGTTCTGCCAGATACCAAGTTGTCCTGGAGATAAGTGTGTGGCTTCCTCAAGGTCTTACCCTCTGCCTTGTGCCCTCCCTGGCAAGGTTTTGTGAAAACGCTCGTGAGTACTGCCTTGATCTTCTTTTCTATCTGGGAGGGTTTGCACAGTAGCCTCCATGATACATTTTAGGATCTTTGCTCCATCCCATCCTGGGACAAACCTCTCAGTCCTGTCTCCTTCCTCCCGGAGGTTCACCTCCCCCCACCCCCCATCCCCCCATCCCCCACCCCTGCCCACCCGCCAAGGGGCCTTCAGGCACACACTGCAGGCAAACTTCCATAGCTGCTACCCCCACGGGAGGCTGTGCCTGAATCCTAGTAGGTGTGAGGTGAGGTCTCCTGGCTCTGAGGCTGCTCCTTGGGAATGACCCATTATTAGGGTGATGACTTATTCATTAACCTTAAAAGGAAGTGGTCTTGATTGCAGAATAAAAGACAGCGAGCCTGCACAGTTAATTAACATGCACTGAGTGTCACTCGCTCCAAATGCCATAGGCAGAATATCGTTAAGAAAACATAAGGAGATACTCCCCAGGTAGCAAAAATGCTGCATTAGAAATACATGCTAAATACTCAGGTAATGAATTTTATTCCTTCTCAAGTCTCTGATGGGGTTGAAGGCCAGATAGTTTAATTCTACTATTAAGCTTGGTTGTTTAGAGGTTAAGATGTTTCTAGGTCTAGATAGATGTTTTAGGTTGACAATGATGAGATATGATAGATATTGATTTACATTCAGAATTTTAGATGCACCAAGATAGGAAAGATATTTTCTTCAAGGATGCCAAATACAAATAGCCAAAACACTAAGAATATAACATTTGTATAATTCCTGATTATAGGTAGCTTATTGTTTATATGTGTAATAATATAAATGTGTATGTAAAAATAAAACATATTTAATAAAAAATAAAATTAGCTAACATATATGAAAAATACATGCTAAAAATGTGCATGGTCCATCTGTGACGTGGAAATCTATACATGAAGAAGTTGTTGCTAGGCAGGTGGTGCACACCTGTACTCTGAAGAAGTGAGAGGCCACGGCAGGAGTATTGCCGAGAGTTCAAGACCAGCCTGGGCTATGAGACCCTATCTCAAAATAAATAAATAAAGTGAAAGTGAGAGGACTTGAGTTCAAATCCCCAGAACGCACGTAAAAGCCTGGCACACTGTACAAGCATCTGCAATCCCCGTGGGAAGGGGGAAGCCATAAGGAGACTCCCCAGAGGTGGAAGGGCCAGCTAGCCTAGTGCACATAGCAGTGACCAGCAGGAGACCCGGTCTCAAACAAAGTATACGACAAGGACCAACAGCAGACGTCCTCGGACGTCCACATGTACAGTGCTGGGTGTGGCTCAGAGAGAGAAAGACAGAGACGGAGAGAAAGACAGAGCGCGCACAAAAAGGTGGCGTGTTAGGATGCCAACAGAACAGCTTGGCCTTAGCTAACCTACTGACAGGAGCGCTCTAGCTTGAGAGCTGGAATGTCAATAATTGGTAGAGGTTCTGAGATAACAGCTTTGTTTACTGAGCACTGTACTCTGAGTGCCGTTTTAAGTACTTGTAAGTACTTGTACCACACAGGAAGTCCACGCTGCTGTTCTGTCCAGTAACAGGCCATTGCCTGAAGGCAGAAACGAGGCGAGGGTAACTTGCTGCTGTCAGAGGGAGAGCAGCTCCAGCGGGGCTAGAGCTCGGGTCTAAAGCACAAAGCAGCGGCACACCCTATTTTGTGGTAGCTTTCTGTGCATTGCCAGTGAACGGATGGCCTGGATCAAGACAGAGCTGTGTCTCAGAAGATCAGGTGCTATTTAAGGAGACCCCCAGCTCCCAGGATAGCTGCCCACCCACCCTTCGGCTTGCCTTCACACTGGGATGAGTGGCCTTGGGGTCTCCAGGGCTAAGGGGACTCAGCAGCGCACCCTGCTGAGCATCTCCGGGAGCGCAGAAGCTAAGAGCACGCCCTCCCCTTCCACCCCGCCGATGATCACAGGGACTCCGTGACTGCGCCAGGCCTCCGGAAACCTCACGGACTTTCGTGGCTTCTTGTCAGTTGATCAGTAACCACTCAGGATCTGTTTATGGGAACAGAGTCGTTCTCTTTCTGTCTGACAGGTTCACCTCCGACCCCCGTCATTGTCTCTCTGACTTTGGTCGCTGAACAGCCAGCCGGCCAGGGTTGTAACTCCCCAAGGCTCTTTCTGGAATTCTGTCCTGAAGGGAGAGGACTAGAGCTCACAGATGGTTGTGTCCAGGTGCCTGGTCTGTCCTCGGGAGACAGACTCTTGCTGTAGGGAGAGCTGCTTCCTGAGTCCCTGCCGCGGCGTGGGAGCCACCCTCGCAGCTGAGACACCGGTGGCTCAAGAGCGCCACCGTGTGGAGGCCACGAGCACAGCTCAACGCAACTCAATCCACAGGTGCTGCGAGCAGGTGCCTCCCACCTGAGGCCCAGGGAGCCCGTGGGAAGACAGCTGTCCACAGCAGCCTCTGCTACCTGGCTTTCCTCCATCCCCACGCAGGGCACAGCCGCTTCTGAAACTGACTTGCAGGCTTCACCGTGCAACTCAACCTGTCACCTCATTGTTCATCAAATAATTGTTAGTGAGTATCAGCTACTTGTCACCCAAGGACAACGCAAGGGTGTTTGTTGCCGCTGCAGCAGTTCTTCCGTGCTAGGCAAGCGGTCAACCACTGAGCTATATGCCAGGGCACTACAAGTGCCCTGAGTCACAAAATCATTGTGTCACGTGCCGAAATAATTATAAGTGTAAGAAGCAAAAAACACAGAGAGTTGCCATTGAAGACGGCAGGGGTCGCAGAAAATCTAGAATGGTAAGAAATTTTACACTCAGGGCTGGAGAGATGACTCAGAGGTTAAGCACGTGGACTGCACTTCTGGAGGTCCTGAGTTCAATTCCCAGCAACCACAGGGTGGCTCACAACCATCTGTAATGTGATCTGATGCCCTCTTCTGGCCTGCAGCTGTACATGCGAGCAGACCACTGTATACAAAATAATAAATAAATAAATCTTTTAAAAAAGAAAGAAAGAAAGAAAGAAATCTCACACTCCTGTAGCCCAGTGGCCACGCTGAGTCCCTGGAAATGCGGTGGTGAATTTTAATATGTACATAAAATATCCTTAGAATAGATTTTTAAAGATTTATTTATTTATTATGTATACAGTGCACATTAGATCACATTATAGATGGTCGTGAGCCACCATGTGGTTGCTGGGAATTGAACTCAGGACCTCTAGAAGAACAGACAGTGCTCTTAACCACTGAGCCATCTCTCCAGCCCAGGAGATTTTTGTTTGTTTGTTTGTTTTTTGTTTTTCGAGACAAGGTCTCTCTGTGTTAGCCTTGGCTGTCCTGGACTCATTTTGTAGACCAGGCTGCCCTCGAACTCACAGCGATCCACCCGCCTCTGCCTCCCGAGTGCTGGGTTTAAAGGCGTGTGCCACCACGCCCGGCTGTAGATTTTTTTTTTTTAATGAATCTGGCTACACAGGGAAGTTTAATTCTATCTCGGTCTCTCAGAAAACTACGCCAAGGACATTGTGAGCCCTCTGAGATTTTAGGTTTCACTCAGGTGTGGCTGCGGGTTAGTGTTGACAACCTAACAGAATCTAGCTAGAATCATCTGGGAGATGAGCTCCGGGCACGCCTGTGAGGGCTCATCTTGATGGCATTAATTGAGATGGGAAGATACGTCACTGTGAGTGGGGCCATTGCGTAGGCGGGGGGGGGGGGGGGGGGGTTGGGGGGGTTGGGGGGGTTGGGGGGTCCTGGATTGTGTGGAGAAAGTAGTGGGGTTAGCACACACGCACACATCGCTTTCTTCTGTCTGCAGAGGTAACTAACCAGCTGCTCCCAGCTACTGCTTGGTGGGAGCCCCAGCCTTGATGAGCTATGACCTGAACTGTGAGCAAGAGCAAATCCTTCCTGCCTTGCGGGATTTCAGTCAAGGTATTTCACAGCATTCGAAAAGAAAGGAAAACACCAAGGGACACAAACCACACTTGGCTGTTGGTTTGGGGTTTAAGACAAGGTGGTCATTGACTCTCATGCTGGGACCCCAGACACATCTCACCAGGTTTTACTTGTACCTAATACTTTGACGTGAAATTACTTTTTACTTAAATCTTTTCCAAGATGTGATTTTCCCCAAATATGATCAGCAAACAGGTACCAATTGCCCTCACCGGTAGGCATCTGCACACAGGACTGCTGGTCCAGGTTCCAGCAGCCAGGCCATTTCAGTCCCTCTGTCATCTGATGCCATGGTGCAGCACCAGGAGAGAGGTGGTGGAAACTCTAACTTGACCCCCGCCAATGAAGCATGTGAGCACGCACAGGTCAAGGGATCTTTTGGAGTACCACTAGCAGTAGGGCAGAAACCTGGGTACCCTCAGCGACCAGATGAAGGGACTCTGAGCCATCCACCTTGTCCGGAGTCTTGTTGCATATGTACCAGAAGGGTGGCCTTGAACAAGGAACGTGGCTTCTCTGTGACTCACATCTCTTACCAACACTATTGTTGCACTAATTCTTCTTAGAATTGGTGAGCCAGTGGTGTGATTTTGGTGACACAACTACATAGATAACCCTGTAAATGCTAAAGTTTTCATAAATGTTGATTTTAGTGACAAATACGATTTCAAGGAGCAATGAAGGATACTTTTTCAGTCCCAGAACCTGAATACTAGAACATTCTGGAGGAGGGACAGCAATGTTTCCACCATTTCTCAGACAGCTTGAGTGCAAAGCCGGAGGGTCCTTCAGTCACCATTTGTGTCTATGATGTGCAAAAACTCACAGGGTGTGGTTGTGAGCGTCTGTCAGAACACAGGAAGTCCAGGGGCCCTGCCATGACATTGGCGGTGATCTCAATGGTCCCTTATCGTGCAAGGCTGTGGGAAAGAGAACAGCCACTCTTCTGTCACAGTGTAGCGGTTCGCCACTGCCACCTCGCCCTCGCGCCTCGATGCTGCCATTTTAACAAGGCAGCTCACAGGATTTCCCTGTGCCCTGACTGGATTCAGCTTCGCCTGTCCGGTCCTAAACTAGTGAGTGTCTCTTCCTCCTGCAGCCTCTCCACACCAGGGTCTGACAGGAAGATGGGTAGCGAGACTGTCCTTGATCCCCGTTGTTAACTCCTGACCATGAACATCCTGATGGTTTGAAGCGACCTTGCTCTTCTGAGATGCAGAACTCAGCTAGTCTCTCGTCGCCCTGTCCTCCACACAGCACCTCTCTTCCACTGAAGAAACCTCTGGCTTACAGAGGCCAACTAAAGTGCAAAGCCCTGGACTTCCATGCCCGTGACATTCTCAACCTTCTCTCATCATACCTCAGGCTTGTCACAGTCCAGATTTGTTCCCAAATTATCAATGGTCACATCCCACTCTGATCAGTCTCCTCCCCTCTCAGAGGGTCTGATCAGCTACGCCCTACTGCAGTTCTTAGACCTAGCCAGGGGCCCCATCCTCTCACTGGTCTACTCCCACATCCCTTTCTTTCCTCTAGGCATCCAACTGAGTTCCCACATCCATCACGTTAGTAACAGCAGCATCCTGCCGAGACCCTAACGTCTGTTCACCCTAGGCACTTTACTGCGTAGAAAGATCCGTGCTCAGCCCTATTGTAGTGCAGCAGTCCTGCGTTCCCGTATTTGTTGTGCCCAGCAGCCAAACACTGCTAGAGGGAGACAAGGTGAAGCAGGCCCGTCTGTCCTCCCTTGTCACTTGCTCCCTCACACTTTCCGCCTCAGTCCTTACCCCACTTCCCTACCACGCATCTCCAAGTGGACTGAGAGACCTTGCAGAGAGAAATGGCCTGAGTCGTAGCGCAGAGCCTTCTGGAATCTGTGGAAATGTTACAGATTCCAGTTACAAAGTTCTGCACAAGGTTTGCTCTGCAGAATCATTACAACCAGAGAGTGATGTGCGCATGCCTGAGCCTGACGGCCACTTAGTTCTGGGGTCTTCTGCTCCCACTCTCCCTATGTCTTCTCGCTGTCTGAGCACAGCTTTAGGAGTGGGGTCCGCTGCAGCTGCCCCTCACCCTCTGGCTTTCTATCAGAAACTGGGAGAAGCGGAGCCCTTCTGTCTGCGGATAACAACAAGGAAACAGTCTGACGCCACCTTTGGAGCCAAACTATATTTTTTATTCTCAGCACCCTTTCAAGTAAATAAATGCTGCTCTTCCTGTCACCAGCTACCCTGGATTCAACTACAGGCTTCCTGGAGAATGGGTTTGATACAGTTTTTAAATTTTTTCTATAATCTTCTACTGTATTAACATTCATTTGTTTACAATGTTAAATTGTAAATCACTGCCTTAAAACATGTTTAGTCTAGAATTATAAGTGTGATGTTATTAACTATACCAAAAAAAAAAAAACCCAACAACTGTTCTGTTCTTTTATGGACTGCATTATACACAGCTATAAACTACAAAGGAAGTTTGTCGATCTTAATATTCTTAAGATAGTCTGTGGTCTCGCTGCCATATTAAGTAAAAGGCTGAGGGTGTTTCCTGGACCCCCATATAGGAACTGGTAAAATCTTTAAAACCTGAGAGGAGCCTTCCCAATAGGCTCAGTTACAACAAAACTACTCCAAGCTTTAGCCAATACGGGGGAAAAAATAGAGATCTGCAATACCCCATCCCGCCGGGATCCAGCCTGAGACAGCTCCACCAGGTACCTGTTTCGGATGCAGCCAAAAAGGAGTCACTGGTCCTACAGCTGCTGTAGCCAGAAAGGGACACTGGTCCCACAGCCTTGCCTGTTGGCAAATCGGCCTATGGATGTCAAAATGCTCACATGCAGGCTTGTCCTCTGTGCCAAGTCACTGGAGGTTCAACACGCACAAGAGCTTTGGACAGTTCCGGCCTTCACCTTCCCTGACCTGGTGGAGTACAGATGGTAGGAAAGGGGAGGAGCCAGGGCAGCGGGAAGCAGGCGGCGGTCACGTGGTTGTCCTTAGAGATGGTGCGGGAGGGCAAACCCTCCACCTCCTCTATTCGGAACCAACATCGCACCTGCCGTGTGTTGTGGGCAGCCAGTGGTAGGCAGATTTTAAAATGTTACCAGGCTGAAGTGATGGCCAGCCACTGCAGCTGCCAGCGCAGGGGCACGGTTGCACAGCAGGCTGCAGTGACCGGGCTGTGCAGTGCCTCTGCAGCCGGGGAAGGGTGGAGGTCTCTTTGCTGACCCTGTCCCATTCCGAGTCCCAAAAGCCCCCCCGGAGCTAGAGGCTAGGGTCCCTGAGCGTTGGAGCCTTAGGGGTGTGCTGAGATCAGCACCACGGGGGGTCCAGCCAAGGTGGCTGAAGGAATCACAGCAGAGCACGGCCAGCCCAGAGTCACACCAGAGGAATCTAAAATCAATCACACTCTGCAGTGGGCATTTGTTTACCAATAATAGATGGTCTGTCAAATAATGCCGTTGTGGGGCGGGGTGAGGGGGGATTAGGGGGAAGTGGGGGGTGGTGGGGTGTAACCACGCAGCAGAGCAAGAAACTGGTATTCTGTAGAGGTACACTGTGAAAAGATAGGGAAAATAAGATTCCCAGACTCTCTATGGACTTTTCATATGGTTTAAAGTTTTATTTTGATGCTAAAGCGTCTGCATTTAAATCTTCAATTCAAAATTTTAAGACTCAAACTTAACAGGGGTAAAACTTAAAATCCTAACCTTATAAAGCCTAGTAACTTGTTGTAAACTGTTAAAGATAATTAAGAGAAGCAAGTTAATGATCAGTCGCCTTATAAATGATCAAATTCTTCAATGTTTTCAACACTATGCCTGTAGTCATGTGAAGTACACATGTAATTCATTTATAGGGACACCCATTAGTCTTCTGAATATGCTGTCAAGCTTACCCTAAAGCAAGTAACTAAAACCAAATGCAGGGTGGGAGAGATGGCTCAGTGGTTAAGAGCACCGCCTGCTCTTCCAAAGGTCCTGAGTTCAATTCCCAGCAACCACATGGTGGCTCACAACTATCTGTAATGTAACCTGGTTTCCTCTTCTGGCCTGCAGGTAAACAAGCAGACAACATTGTATACATAATAGTAAAATAAATCTTTAAAAAAAGAAAGAAAGAAAGAAAAATCTTAAAAAAAAAAAAACACAAAACCAAATGCAGTTTGTTGAAACCAGGGTATAATTAATATATTAGATGATGACCCTCAAACCTCTCAGAGAGATGTGCTGAATAGGGCATTTAAGGTGTTTAATTGGAGGGAGCAGCAGGAAAAGATAGAAAAGCTCCCCATGATAGAGAGAAATGCTAGCTCCTAACGGCAACCCTACAGTGGCCTCCGAAGACGATAGGGCACAAACAGCCTACACCTGGAGCTTCCTTCAAATGTGGTGAAGAACTGTCCTTTGCCTTGCCTGACACCAGGACCCCACCCTAACTGTGGACGAGCAGGACACTGGAGAATTTACTGCCCTTCTTTGCCTGACCAGGATAAATCAGCCTCTCAAGTTCCTCAATCCACTAGAAAGACTCATGGCTCTTTGGGGTCTGATGGCCCAAGACTGATACCACGCTGGGGTCTCTGCCCACAACAAAACTACAGAGGAGCCTAAAGTAGCAATCATTGTAACTGATACAGAGGCCATTTAGACTGTACGTCCTGCTCAGATTTATCCTTCTCAGGCCTCCAATGGTGTTAATGGTAAGCTGTAGCTAGCACTTTAGAGCTGCGAACAGCCAGCTCCTGCCCACAAGTCCCAAGGCTGCAGCCGCCTGGTCAGTCCATTTCATATGTAAAACTCAGGCCTTGCTTTTTCTAGAGCTACCAGGTCCTCTGCTGAGAAAGGAGGCCCCTCAGGCTTCATGGTAAAAGAGAGAAACTCACAAAAATGGGTTTCAAGCCAGGTGGTGGTGGCTTGCAGGTGGATCTCTGTGAGTTCAAGGCCAGCCTGGTCTACAAATTGAGTCCAGGCCAGCCAAGGCTACACAGAGAAACCATGTCTTGAAAAACAAAACAAAAACAAACCCCCCAAAAAACAAAAATGGGTTTCAATGCAAAAGCAAATGAAGCTATCCTACTGCAATTACAAACCAAAAATTTACATTTTACTATTTGCTTATTTAAAAGAACTTGCTTTTCAATAACTATTCTCAATAATCAGCCACCTATGTCTAGTAGTATTCACCATTTCATTGGATGGGGGGGGGGAGGTGTAAAGTTTCAGTTGTGAGGGTCTAAGGTAACCAGTCCAGCTGGTCAGTTATTGGGGGGCCGAGGGGGGTCGCAACCTGTGGATAAAGAAATGGGCGAGAGGGAGGCAGGGCTCAGGGAAACCGTAGCTTGTCAAGAGCCGTTTATTGAGGGTAAGGGCAGGCTTTTTAAAACCTGCTTTAGGGAGGGCGGGGGTAAGCGAGGAGGGTAATAGAAAAGTACAGAATCTTCTGGGGTTGAGCCCCGGGAACATCTGCAGGGGGAGGGGTTTTCCTAGTTGAGGCAAAGCAGGATGTCTCTGTGGTTATCTCAGGATCGGATCGCTCTCTTCTCAGGGCTAAGCCGGATGCCTTGCATGCCTAGTGAGTGGCCAAACAGGATGTTTGCTGCAGATGCTGAATGGGTGGGGGTCGGCCACGGGCCGTTTGGTCCCTGGCATCTCACCCTTTTTTGTTTACTTTGGCCTGAGGGAGACCTTACAGCCCAGCGAGTGACCTTTAGGAGGTCACCAGTCATTGTTACAGGATGTCGGTATATTTGAGAATCACTAATGTCCAAGTGTTTCAGGACAACAGTTATTCTGGACCGGCCAAATTCCCAAGGAAAGGGGCCTCGTGATGGCCTGAGCCTGCTAGAGGATCGATGCTCAATCTTACCACGCCTATGGTCTGTCCTCCCACCAAGGACCGACCGACGTCTGATAACCGAGACTTATCCGATCGCTCCATCTCTGACTTACCAGGCACTATCGCGGGTCAGGTCAAGGTGGGCTCAGGCCAAAAGATATGGGGGAGGGCTTGCACAGGTTTACCAAAGGAGCCGAGGGCACAACCAGGCTCGCCATCCAGCATTCTGCATCCTCGGGAACTGTAAAGGCCGCCCATAGGTAACCGACTGAGGTGTAGGTGATATCTCCTGGATGGTAATAGAAGTCTCATTTGGGTCCTCAGTCTCCAGGCGGTGGTAGTGAACCTGGATATTCTTGGTGGCAGCTTCAACCTGACTTTTAACGAACCCTGTAAGACAGTTGAAAGCCCATGGGCCAAAGGATAATAGAAGGAGAACACCAATGAGGGGCCCGAGCAGGGTGGGGAGAAGAGTAGTAAACCAGGGGGAGGCAGGGTTAGGGTTAGGGAAATTCCCCCCTCCAGAAAATTTAAAAATGTGTCGGGGTCATGAATAGTAAAACAGGGAAGAAGAATAACAAGGACACACAGTCTTTGGAGGAAAGGAAGGTAGGGGCATAGACGATCGGGGTTAAACCAGAGGAACAAGCAAAATGGGTGTTATTTGGCGCGAGAATGTAGGGGAGGGAGAGGTCAGGGATGACAGTCTGGGCGCAAACACTGCTGAGGGGAAGAGGAGGGAGCATATGGGGACCCAGGAGGCAAGGACCTATGCCAGAAACGGACTGGAGGGTAATGCGATTGTCGGGAGCTGGGCCGGTGAGGGTGGGGGTAACATTGGTAAAGAGCAAGGTGGATAGACGAGCAATACTCTCGTAAAAGGATGGGGAGGGGGAGAAACACATCCAACACACCCCCAAGAGGCACAGTAAAAATCTTGGGCCCCACCACAGCGGTGGTTATCATGACGGGGCCAGTGAGAGAAACCTGGGCAAACATAGATGCCTCCACCATAGACCGTTCCCTCTTTAGAAAAAAATTTGTGAAGCATAACCCGTTCCATGTCATTGCGACAGCCTGGGTCGGTGCCTCCGACATCACAGGAAAAGGACTTGAGCTCGGGCGCCTTGGACTGTGTTGTAGGCCAAAAAATATCCTCCATGCCCCAATAGGAACTAGCTCCTAGGGCAAGTGCACAAAGATCGACATGCAGGACGGGCCAATGGGGTTCAGCACCCAGAGACGAAGAGGAATTAACAATGTCATCAGCCTGGTTAACAACCTCCCAGGTAAAATTATAAACGGCATAAGGCCGGTGGTCATATGAAGGGACGGTGGAGGCATGCACGAAGAGGCAGAGGCAATGTAAAAAAACGACCAGCACACCGAAGATCATGGTCCTGAAAAAGAGCACAATTACATCTTTTCCTCAGGGGTGTTCCCTGGGGGAGGGGGGTTAAAAGGTTTGATTAGGCGCTCAGGTAACCAGCGCGCATTTTGTTCTTTCTGATCATAGATGCAGGCATGACCTTTGCCCCAAATAAGGACTGGGTCAGGTCCATGCCACTGATGGGCTAGTGGATCCTTCCACAGAGCCTTGGCATAGGTGGAGGAGGCGGAAGAGTGCCAAAGGCGATCGGCCGCCGAATGGCCAAGATCATCCTTTTGTAGAAAATTTAGGACGAACAATGCATGATTGAGAAGCAGGCGAGGCCCTGCTGTAGAGGGATATAGGATTCCTTTGGAAAACTGTAACTTATTAAGCATTGTTTTAAGTGTCTGGTGGGCCCTTTCAACAATTCCTTGTCCTTGGGGATTGTAAGGTATCCCCGTAACATGTCTAATCTGCAGTTGGGCACAGAAGGACTTGAAGGCAGAGCTTGTATATCCAGGGCCGTTATCAGTCTTTAAGGCAACAGTAAGGCAATACAAAACATGATCAATAACATCTCTAGTAGACTCTCCAGCATGCGGAGAGGCACAAATAAATCCACTAAAAGTATCTATAGACACATGAATATACTTAAGTTTCTTAAAAGAGGAAAAATGAGTAACATCCATTTGCCAGACCTGTCCAGGCATGAGGCCACAAGGGTTGACTCCCGTATGTGGCTCGGGAAGAAAGGTGACACATGCCTGGCATTCTTTAACAATAGCCCGGGCTTGTTCCCGAGTGATGGAGAACATGTGGCGAAAGCTTTGGGAATTAAGGTGGTGGAGGGCGTGAGCCTCCCTGGCCATAGCAACGGGGTCGCTGGCGGATGGAATGGCCAGCCCTGAAAGCAGGGGGCGCGTGGCTGAGTCCACCTGGGCATTAAGTGTAGTCAGAGGCCCAGGCAGGGTAGAGTGAGCGCGAATATGACCAACAAAAAAAGACTGAGAGCGCAAAAGAATAAGCTGTTGGATACGGGAGAATAGAGGGGAGGCATTAGTAGCAGGCTTAATATGAGGAACCGTCTCGAGGAGTGGAACAGAGGACGCGACATAGGCACTATCAGTATATAGATTAAAGGGAGTATGGGGAAGCAATGTAAAGGCGTGTGCGACAGCTTCCAGCTCAACAAGCTGAGCAGAGGTATGGGGGGTTTAGACAGGGAGACAACAGGGGCACAGAATGGTGAACACCCGCATTCCATGGTTGAGATAGGATCCTCATAGGCGGGAGGAAGCGAAGGGTAAAGACAGCGGGGGGCCGTGGAAGAATCAGAAACGGGAGCAGGGGAAGGATTTTCTGAAGATTTTGAGGATGCAGGAGGAAGAGAGTCAGGGGACATGTCAATGAGCGTAAGAGAGGAACCCTGCAAAGAGGAACGAGAAGGAGGAAGAGATTCGCGCAGGCAGAGTTCAGCCACGGATAGGAGTTGCCTCTGTCCGCTTTTGTTTTCGCCGGACTTAATTATGTCCCGTATAAGGCCCCAATAAGAAAAAATACTGTTCGCCACCGCTGCATTACCATCTTTTTGGATAAGCGCATTAAGCTCCCACCTTCTGCCACTTTTTAGAATGAATAGTAGGTCCATCAATCATGAACCAGGGACAGGTCTGGTCAATAAAAACAAAAAACTCAATCAAATGTTTCTTTTTTACCCTAATACCCCTCTCTCTGAGTACGTCCTTTAAGCCTCTTTGCTTCTTTGGACAGCGAATGGCCCATTCTTGAGATTTGCGAATGGATGACTCACCTAATGACGAGGCCGGCCGGGTGGGCTCGGCTGGTCATGAAAAATCCTGTGGACCGGTCCCTTAATCCGTTCGGGGAGAAACCCGCACCTCGAGCCCCATGTTGGACGCCACATAACCAGTCCAGCTGGTCAGTTATTGGGGGGCCGAGGGGGGTCGCAACCTGTGGATAAAGAAATGGGCGAGAGGGAGGCAGGGCTCAGGGAAACCGTAGCTTGTCAAGAGCCGTTTATTGAGGGTAAGGGCAGGCTTTTTAAAACCTGCTTTAGGGAGGGCGGGGGTAAGCGAGGAGAGTAATGGAAAAGTACAAAATCTTCTGGGGTTGAGCCCCGGGAACATCTGCAGGGGGAGGGGTTTTCCTAGTTGAGGCAAAGCAGAATGTCTCTGTGGTTATCTCAGGATCGGATCGCTCTCTTCTCAGGGCTAAGCCGGATGCCTTGCATGCCTAGTGAGTGGCCAAACAGGATGTTTGCTGCAGATGCTGAATGGGTGGGGGTCGGCCACGGGCCGTTTGGTCCCTGGCACTAAGGAAACAATTTAACATGTACAAATGCAAGTTGTAAAAAGGTCTGAGGTATGTAAAAGTGAGAATTAACAATGACACAAAGTTCAATTTTGTTTTGCTTTTAAAGTTCAGAGTTTGAACATATTAATTGAGTTCTGATTAGCTATTTGTATAGCCTTGATCTAAACTGCTAATCATAGGCACAGGCTCAAAAATTTAAATTTCCTTAGGTTGTTCTCTAAATGTAGACTTAAAAGTGCTGCTCATTATGCTGAAAAACAATCTCTATCCAATATATGGACACACACACACACACACACACACACACACACAGAGCCCTCTGGTCTGTGCTTTTAACACACAACCATTCTTTTGGGTCCATAAGCCTTTGCTGTGACCCAAAGGCTGTCTACTCCAGCTTACAGACACTGGCTAACTGCCTTTTCTACAATGAGGATTTCAGTGCAGATGACAGTTGGTCCGCTAATAAATCTAGAACTTTCATCTCTTTTGTAAACTAAACATTCATATAAGCTTCAGTGAGTTCAGACTTGGATCCAGATCTACTTGTCACAGATCGGACAGACTACAGATTGTTATGCCCAGATCACAAGACCCCCAAAGACTACCAGGAGTCTGAAGTCAGATACAAAACCAAAGAGCTTTGTGGCTATGTGACCTCGATTGAGACTGGCCAGTGCCCAAGAGCCTACATGATTCTGGTCGGGAGTTCGGGGCTTTTTCAAACCAGTAGCTAAGCAACCTTGTCTTCTTCAGGCCAGGTGTCCTGCCCTGGCCGCTCTTGATTGGTTGCCCGAGGGCTATGGCTTTTTTCAGGAATTTGTTTACAAAACTCTGGCAGACAGAAACTTGGGCCTAGTCACAGGGTGGAATAACATTTGTACAGTTACCTTGTAAGGGCAAAACCAATGCCATATTCTATATGTAATGTGTATTCTGCAGCTAACGCCATGATCTGAGGATGTTCTGTGAGAGCTTGTCCTCCGGGGTGTTGACTGTAATGCTACTATTAGTAAAGCGATGGCCGCTGCTGCCCTTTAATACAGCTCTTCATGTGCTGACACGCCACCACACAATTGTTTCTGTTGCTACTTCATAACTGTACTTTCGCTACTGTTGTGAATCACAATTTAAAATGTTTTGGAGATAAAGCTTGCCAAAGGGGTCATGACCTACAGGTTGAGAGCTGCTGGACTGGAGAGAAACAAAGGAAGCGAAGGGCATGGGAGCAGACGAGTGAGGTGGCTGAGGGCACACACAGTTAGAAGCACAACACACTCCCCTTGGCTGGGATTGAGGTAGCCTGCAGGAATTTAAAAAAAAAATGGTCTTACCAATAAAAAAAAAATGCACAAAATGATATAATTATACAGTTTATTTCAACAAACTTTACAAAAACGTGTAATTTCTTGAGGAAAAAATTGAATCTGTACATGCACGATTGGTTTGATTGACCATAATGTATTTTAACAAAATAAATTTAGGAACACCATGTCTAATAAAATTTTCTATATACATAAGCATTAAATAATTTTGTTAGATGACCAGATACTTGAAGAGTAAAAACAGTGCTGTAAAATAGTTAAATATAGGTTTAAAATATCATAAACTCCCTTTTCTTTACCAAAAAAAAAAAAAAGAAAAGAAAAGAAAAGAAAAGGCCATCCTCTAGTCTTCCCCTTTTACACATTTTCTTTAACAGAACTAAGTCACAAAGTTGAAAAGTTATTTTCCCCCGGGGCCTTCAGGAATACTAGATTTTCCTTCAGACCCAGAGCAACTTACAAAGGAGCCGATCATTTAAAGAACAGTGATGAGGAACAGACAATCTCACTTCTGCATTGTTCACCCCAAGTTCTGCCTGAGCTAGGTGAGACTTGATTTTAGAACTAAGCTGGCTTTAGTGCAGCACACCAAGAGCTGTCACTGAAGTGACACTGAGCTCTTAGCAAATTGTGAAAAGTAAATCTGGAGAGTCTCTGAGAATGACATAAATATAGCTAAATATAAAATACAAAATTCCAAAGATTAAATTACTTTTGAACACACACATTTCTTCATTCACAGAACATAACGCGGTGTCTGGGCATGGTGGTGCACACCTGTAATCCCTGTGTTTGGGAGGCAGAAGAGGAGGATTGTGTGATCCAGGCCAGACTACATGATTAGACACCAACTAAAAGGAGGAACATAAAATATAATAAAGTGCCTAAGGAAGTAGAATCTGGATATCTTAAATATAAAACAATTGTAACATGTTCAAATAATAAGACATGGCTGGGAGTGATTACATCATAAAAATAACTGTTTATTACTGAAACTCAGTCCTGTATCTGGAACTGAGAGAAACTGATCCAAATATCTTCAGCACGATTCTATGTGATGAAACATATACCTAAACTCTGTAATAATAAAGTTGTTTATTATCTTAAAATACAGAAACATAGGTCTATGATAAACTAAAAAGCCATAAACGATTTTTTTCTTTACATGTGAGATACTAAAAAGACATTGTATAACTTCCTGATTCTTCCATCTCTAAGAACAAAATACTAAACATAATAAATAAATGTACAACTTGGAGGCATTGAAAGGGTACAGAACACTGAACATAATAATGTAACAGTGTATTAAAAATTCAGTTTTTCAGTATCAAGACTTCTTCCAAGTCCAGTTTTGCTTATTGCTACTGTTAATATCTGACCTCATGAGAATGTACACCGTTAAACTGCTTTCCTTCACTCTGAGATAATTTACATTTTCAGATATTTTTGTATGATGGTAGATAAATATCTTGAAGCCAACTACCCAAACACACTGATCTCTGTGATATTGTGATGCTCGAATTAAAGTATCACAAACATTAATACTGTGGTAGTATGTGATACTTTAAATAATACGAAATAAGCAAAATAAATCAAGGTGGATGAAGTTTAAAGGATATGACACCCTCAAAATAGTATAGCTTAAGGCCAGTGACCGTGAAATCTTGGTTAAGTTTCTCTGCTTCTCTGACCCCCCTCACCTCTCTCTCCATGTTTTAGTAACAGTTACTCTTCAAGCTCAGAAGGCTGGTGGTGATCACATGACAAGTGGGAAGCACACAGCAAAAAACCTAAATGGTCATAAACCACAACATTCCATTTATGATACCCCCTCTAACAGTGGAGTTATGGCTTCTCTTGCATTCACTGAGAATTCCCAGTTGTAGAACAAAAAACTTCTAGAGATAAATCTCTGGATTCCAGCTTCCAGATTGTTATCTGTACTGTGTGTGCAAGTGTGTGGTGGATGAGTATACACTGCTGTGGGTTTATAGGGTGTGGATGCGTGGGCAGCAGGCACTCTCCTGATGGGTTAGAGGCACACTGCCCAGGTGTCCTGGATCCTGGCCTTTGCTATAGGTTCCCTAGAAAGGCTTCTACCTCCCTCATCATCTTACTATGAAGCATGCACAGGTCCACTAAAAGCATATTCCTTTATAGTCATAAGCATAAAGACAAACAGATGAAGTCAAACTTAAATAGGTTTCTCAGTCTGGCACAAATCCAAAAATGGTTAAAAAAAATCCCTATCGCTTCCTTGTGGGGGCTGAGGGTGGGGTGCGTGGTCCACTTTCAGTATGTGTGAATGGCTTCCCAGTGCGATCCCTAGCTGCGGGAGGTGCTGGCTGACTTGTGTTGGCTGTGTAGGCAGCACGGTGAGCTGCCTCTGTCCCACACCTGCCCAGCTGCCACGATGACTGTGTGTTCTAGAATGGATCACGCACACCACATTCCCCAAATCCACCGACCGCCATCTCTCTTTTTCTACCACCAAAACTCAGGGAGCCCTACCAGCTCTGAGAATAAGTCTGAGAAGCGGCCATCTATCCTGGTTCTAAGCGTTCCAGGGCTGTCCCTGAGGATAGCTCTCCTTTTCACCATGGTAACCTGGATTCTGCTCCATACGCCTCCCACTCTAGGCAATTAAGAGCTGTATTTCTTTACTGCAGATTGAGGGGTTCAAAGAAGTTTATGGGACTTATGATCTCTCTATGGAAATCACTATGTTCTTCCTGCAAGCATTAAAACCACAACCTAACCCTGAGTCACAATCTCTTTAATAACAAGGCCACCAACCTTATCGCTGATATTAATTAGTAGTCAAGGTAGTACAGGTGAAAGTATTGGTTTAGCACTTACTTTTGTATATTAACTCTTCTGTTTCCTCCATGAATTTGGGACATTATACAAATTTTACAGGGAAGTGCCCTGAAGTTTACAGTGATTAACTGACCTGCCAAGGTCACACCAAGGAGTAAGGGCAGACTGTCAAGTTCCTCCTTGACCTCCGCTCTTAATGCCATCTTAAGTGCCTATGACAAAAGTGGTGGTGGGGGCATTTAGGACAAAGTCTCGCTGTATAAGTAAATCGAAGTGCATTTAGGTAAAATCACATTTTTAGAATTAATTTTAGATTTCTTTCTATTCAAACTCTCTTTTCTTTATAAGAGATACTCAAAGCTTCAAAAAGACAGAAAAATAGATTGCTATTTACCAAAGACAGGTTCCTATCTGTTTTGTTTGGTTTTGCTGTTGTTTTGTTTTGAGACAGATCTCAATAGCCCTGACTGTCCTCAAATCACAAAAATCCACCTGCCTCAGCCTCCCTTGAGCACTGGCTTCTATGTTGTTTCATTTTGTTTCTTTAATGAGGAGGGCTTTAAAAATCTGCATCCAGAGTGAAGACATTATCTGTGGTTTCCGCCATGACTGCAAATCGCTGATACTCAGAAACTCGTTTCTCAAAGAAATTTGTTTTCCCCTCTAATGAAATGTTTTCCATAAAATCAAAGGGATTTTCTGCCTGAAAAACCTGGAAACAAAAGAAATGTCATTAGACATTCTGAAAATCCAAATTAAGTCTCATAACAAGGACAGAAATAGTAACATTCTCAATTTCATCTACAGTTTCAAAGGATTTTTGCAAAACCATTTTTTTTTCTTACAAAACAAGTCTCTGTCCTACATATTTGTCTGTTTGTTAGAGATGGGCTGTACAGCCCAGGCTGGCCACAAACTTGCAATGCTCCTGCCTTAGAAATGTTAGAATTACGGACAAACACCTCACATCCAACCTGTCATTGGTATTTCAAACGTGGACTAGTGCGCTACAAATGCTTGCAGTAAAACACGCTGCAGAGAGCTTCCTGCCTACAGCGTCTTCCTGCTGGTGCGGTGGCTTGAGTGGCAATGGGCCCCGAAGCTCACGGACCTGACGTACCTGACCGTTTAGTCCCAAGTGGTGAGCTGTTTGGGAAGGGGTAGGAAGTATATCGTTGTTGAGGGGACTGTGTCACTGAGGGGGTGCTTTTTGAGGTGTCAAAAGCCCAGCCTGGGCCCCTTGCGCGCTCGCTCTCTGTCTCTCCTCCCTCCCTCCCTCCCTCCCTCCCTCCCTCCCTCCCTCCCTCCCTCTCTCTCTCTCTCTCTCTCTCTGTCTCTCTCTCTCCCTCCCCCTCTGGTCTATGGATCAGGACAGGATGTGAGCTTGCAGACCCGGCTCTGGAACCACGCTTTGACTGCCTTGCCTTGTGCTCCCTTCCATACGGCCAGTGACGCACCCTCAGAACTATAAGCAACCCCCTCCCTCATTATGTGTTTCTTTCATAAGTTGCCTTGGTCATGGTGTCTCTTCACAGTAATGGAGCAAGTAATTAAGACTAGTAGTGACACATTTTACATTTTTTATTTACCTTTGAGAATCCAAGTTCTCCAAGCAGTCTGTCAGCTACAAACTCGATATACTGTTTCATCAGAACACAGTTCATTCCAATGAGGCCAACAGGCAAGGCTTCTGTCAAAAACTCCTAGAATGCAAACATCATCAGAATAAGGCACAAAAAGATAACAATGAATAATGTACATCTCCCCAATATGAAGTATTATGGTTGGAATTTGAAGAGCTCTACAGACTAATGTGTTTGAACACTTGGTCTCGTCTTGGTGCCACTGTGTAGGAAGGTCATGGAACCTTCCAGAGCTGAGATTTGGCTGGCAGAACTAGGACACTGGGCCTGAGGTCTGAGGACCCTCTTCCTGTCAACTCTACTTTCTGGTCTGCCAAGATCTAGACAAGCTGTGCTTTAAGCTCCTTGCTAGGACACTCTGTACCTTCTAAGCTGTGAGACAAAACAAGCCCTCCCTCTCTTAACCCTCTCACAGCGGAAGTGACCACCACACCCAGCTTAGTGTGACTCAGCACAGACACTCACTTTGCTCAGGGAAAGCACGCCTGGATGAATTTAGCACAACAAATGACACTCATCTGCTTACAGATATTTGGTCTATTACTAACCATATGATTTCATGTTCTCAGGGACCCAAAATTAAGTAGAAAACAGCAATTTACTAGAGCCTTTAGAATAGTGTACATAGGAGCTCGTTCCTAGATCTCAACCCAGAAAGGGAGATGTTTATCCTGAAGTATCCAGACAGGTCTTCTTTGAAGACCAGCGAGCGCCATGGAAGTGTGACTGTGAAAGCAGTCAAGAGAGACACCAATGACAGAGCGTGTGAGAATAGGCAGACATGGGCTAGGAGGCTGGGAGACACACTGAAAAATAATTTTTTTTGACACACTGAAATTTAACTGTGCTGAAAGAAAGTGAATGGTAAAGTGTTAACACAGGAAAAATAAAAGCATATGTATATATATGTGTGTGTGTGTACAATTAGTAAAATGTTATTGAATGATACTTAAAAGATAAATATAATTTGTTTAAATTATATACTTATATAATTATATAAACTATTTAAATTAATTAATTTTGAATAAATTAAAATAAAAATATAGCCTTGAAATAAACCATGCATAGAAAACGCTGGTGTATAATGAAGACTGATTTTAGCCAAATTATTAAGTTATTGTAAAGTTATGTTGGTGTTTTGTCATCATAGAAAGGTTACTAAGTTAACTGTCAGACTGGACTACACAAGTTTTCTGATGTTGACCTACAAATGACAACTTAATAGTCAAATGCGTCTGGGCACAGTGGCACAGTGTCAGGAGGATCAGGTGGAGGACTGCGTTAGCCCGGGTGCTCAAGGCTAGCCCACACAGGATCATATGGCACCATTTCAAACACATTTTTAAAACAAAATCCAGGGGCTGGAGAGAGTGGAAAGCACTGGCTGCTTGTCTAGAGGCCCGGATGTGACTCCCAGCACTCACATGGTACTGTATGACCATCTGCAACTCTATTTCCAGGGGCTCTGATGCCCTTTTCTGCCTTCCACGGGCAGCAGAAACGCATGTGGAACACACATATATATACACACCCATGCAGGAAAAACACCCATGGATATAATGTAAAATACAAATGAAGCAAAAAAACAAAAACAAAATAGAACGCAGTCATGTGATACAGGGCATACTTACTTGCTCAATGTTAACAGCGTCGACAATGATTTCCCTGACCCTTTCTTCTGAAGGCCTGTTTACCAAGTACTGAAACATCAAGCAAGCAAAGTCACAGTGAAGTCCCTAAGGCAGAGACAAGGGCTCTCGTCAAAGAATGATTAGCTACTTGCACACAATGTGCACTGTATGAAGTAAGAACAGGGAATTTCCTGGAGATGAAAGGACACCAAGCCAGGAACCTCGATCCTTTAAATACACCAAAAACTAATTCCATAACTTATAATCAAAACTCTCAATGACAGTAAATCTTAGCTTATTAACATTAAAACACTAATTTATAAACAAACCAAAAAAATTCTAAGAAAAACACTTTGGAAAAGAAAACAAAGTAAGAAGAGACAACATGAAAACATTGTTTTTTAAATGTCAAAAATTTAAAAATGATAGAAAATAAGTAATTAGCTGTGGTGATAAATCTTGGTTGCTAACTCAATGGGACTGAGAATTACCATAGGAACCAAGCTCTGAGCATGCCGGTGGTTTTCCATTCCACAGGCCGGGGTCCTGGACCGAACACAGAGCAGAGTTTGACCTACGGCCAAACAAGCCCTTCCTTCCCTAAGTAGTTTCTTCCGGTATTTTATCACTGCAATGGGAAAAGCAGCTAATAGAGTAGCATTTGGAGAACAAATGAAACTCACTCAGATTCCAAAAAGACACAGTTTACATCCAAGTAACAGCTCAGGATAAAAGTGGGCTTGGATTGCTGGGTGTGGTTGCACACGCCTTTAATCCCAGCACTTGGGAGGCAGAGGCAGGCGCATCGCTGTGAGTTCAAGGCCAGCCTGGTCTCCAAAGTGATTCTAGGACAGCCAAGGCTACACAGAGAAACCTTGTCTCGAAAAACCAAAAAAAAAAAAAAAAAAAAAAAAAGTGGGTTTGGTGCAAATGGAAAAGTAGGCTGTACACCAGCAGAAGCCATTGCAAATGACTCAAGTACTGTGAATGCTGCAAAACCTTACATCGCTATAGTGCAAAGCAGTCAGGGTTCAGGGCAAGCCTAGTCCACATAGTGAGTTTTAAGCCAGCCATGTTAACCAGTGAGATCTTGTCTCAAAAAGAAAAAAGCTAAACAATTGAGGAAGCAAATTTCTAATTAGAATCAAATAAATGATACATTTAGTCATCAGAATAATATATCCCAGCCAGATGTGGTGGCACACGCCTGTAATCCCACCGCTCGGGGAGGCAGAGCCATGTGGATCTGTGAGTTTGAGGCCAGCCTGGTCTACAAAGTGAGTCCAGGACAGCCAAAGCTACACAGAGAAACCCTGTCATGAGAAACAAACAAACAAACAAACAAACAAAAAGATTGTTACATCCCTACCAAACTATTTTGAAACAACGCTTAACGTAGACAAAAAGGGCTCACAATATTTGGCAGCTGGGAAAAGAATTGTGTGGTGCCTCATGCCTGTAACCCCAACACTCAAGAGGTGGAGGCAGGAAAATGTCCAATACAAGGCTAGCCTGGGCTACATGGTGAGAGCCTGTCTCAAACAAACAAAATGATACAAAACTATGGTGTATACATGCAGGGGTGGGGGCTGGAGAAAGAGATTTAAGTGTAGAGAAGTCTATCAAGGAATAGAATAAAACACTTAACCTCATTACCTGTGAGTTCACCGACCTTGTGCTAATGTCTTTCTAGTAAGCATGCATGGCATTTTGGTCTAAGTTCTTAGAGAGTTAAAGACATGAAGCGGAAGAGAGTGGTTGCAGGAAGCGCTTGCGCACTTAAGCATGCCCTTCCCAGGCTGCAGCGCCAGCTCAGGGGTGAGGCGCACTTGCTCTTGGAAAGGACTGGGTTTGGCTCCCAGCACCCACACAGTGGCTCACAACTGCCAACAACCCCAGTTCTAGGGGCTCCAACACTCTTTTCTGAAGTCCAAGGGCACCAGGCATGCAGGCGGTACACATACACACGTAGGCAAAACATCCACATAAAATAAATAAATTTTTAAAAATTTAAATATGTAAAGACGTTTCTACTGCTTCCTCAAGTTCTGATAACTGATTAGAGTTTATAGTTGAAGAAATGGAGGTTCAGAGAAGCAGCTTGAGATGGCTGCTCTAGGAGGAGGAAGCTGAGAGGCCCAGGCCAGTGCGGACAACAAACGTGAGCTGGCTGGCTAGCGTGGACTCCACACCGAAACAAGTGGAAGCAAGTGTAGGCTGCATGCTAACCAGCCTAGAGCCTAACAAAGCAGGAGATCCGTGCATGCTGTGAGCTGCTCAGAAGAGGCAGGCATAAAAGCAGAGATCACTTTCCCCTCAGGGCACCTGCCTCTTTTGGATAAGTGATCAACAGGTTAAAAAGTAAACAAATAAATCTGGGAGGAAAAATGAAAAGGGATTGCAGGCAGGAGACAGGCTGGATGTGGCAAAAAAAAAAAAAAAAAAAAAAAAGAAAGGCACAACTTCAAGTGGCTCCCAGGACCTCATGGCTGTGACACTGGCCAGACAGGAAGATAAAATTGAGCAGCACACTTGGGCGATGATAGTCTTGATTTCTGAGATGCCAGGAAAAATCGCCTAGAATGCACTGAACACAGCTTCAGAACTCCGAACTGTCTGGAATACAGATAAAGTGTGAGGAGCGGTGGGCTCCTAGACGGTGGCTGATTCAGTGAGAACCAACAGAATCAGCCAGGAAGCCACAAGGCAGAAATGCACAAGTCCATTCATATGGGAAGGTAAGCAGAAACCAGAGAGGGACAGTGGAAGGTGTGGAAAGAAACAGCATCATCTTGCAGGCCAAGGAAGGAGTGAGTTTCTACCTCCTTTTCATTCCGGAACCCTCTATCGATACATGCATCATCTCTGGAGGGAAGGAACCCATGTGAGCACATACAACCCAAACACACGCGGAAGAACACTTCCTCACCTCATCCCTGCTGATTAGTTCATTTGAAAAAGTGAGTCCAGGCATGAGGCCGCGCTTCTTTAGCCAGAATATGGCAGCAAATGATCCGGAGAAGAAAATCCCTTCGACAGCAGCGAAGGCCACCACTCGTTCCCCTAGGAGACAAAACAGTTCCATGTTCCAACTAGACACCTCAGATGTTTGCAAGTTTACAAATATATGGGGCTGTTTACCACATTAAACTAAGAAACCAAACAGACAAGTTAATGCTGTCTTCAAAGCAGCGGCTTTTCATCCCTGCCTGCTACAGTGGAGAGACTGCCTATTTCAAACCCTGGGACAAACATGGACTCCAGTAGATGCTGCTGTCTACACAGAGGGGAGGGGGAGGGGGCAGGGGAGAGGGAGAGAGAGAGGAGGGCAGAGGCATGTGTGTGGACTCACTCTGGGAACGCACAAGGACGGGAAGTGGGAGGTAGACTTTATGGCAGCTGTCTTCCGCTACTGGGAGGAGTGGTTGCTAAGGTTTACAGTTTTGTTAACAATCTGTTACCACTAAAAGACTCGCTGTAAACAGTTCAAAAACATTGTTATCCTTGTAGAATGCTTTTAAAACCAGCTCGAAGGCAATGAATTCACCTATAGGATGTTCTGTTAAAGACAGAAGAGGCAATTTAAAGGTTTACTTGCTGTTAAGCAAGAACTCAGTAGAATTCATTCCTAAATGTCTTTAGTGGTGTCACTCCTGTGACAGAGTCTAGAATTTTTTAGATTATGACACACACACACACACACACACACACACACACACACACACACACACATACTCACAAACACACATATTCACTTACACACACACACACACAAAATAATAACAAATGAAAATTTAAATTTTATTCTATAGAAATGTATAATTTTTATGTTAAAACCCAGAGTTTCTAATCTTTAGAACAAGTACTTAGATGCCAAACAGCAGGAGGACTGTGTCTGTCTGACGGAGTTAGACCTGCCCTTGTTCTTTCCTTGTTTATCTCACACCAAACAGATCAGCCACAGCAAAGAGAAGGGAGTTCAGGCTGTGTATTAACAGCTTCCAACAAGGGAAGGACTTCTAGTTCATCCCTACAGGTGCCATTTAAAAAGCTGCATTGGTAATCAGCACGAGAGGCTTCATGCAGCACCTGATGGAAGCAGATGCAGAGACCCACACTGGCTGGAGCTTGGGAAATCTTGTGGAAGGGAGGGACTGTAGGAGCCAGAAGGGTCAAGGACGCCACAAGAACACGGCCCACAGAGTCAACTAAGCAGGGCTCACAGGGCCTCACAGAGACTGAACCGTGACAGGAGCCATTGGTCGTGGCTCTCTGTCCATAGCATTGCTCCCGTGCTCTCTGCTGCAGCCTAAGAGTCACACAGATTGCTGAGACCGTGATTAACCAAGATGTTCTGCCAAGTGCACACTCAAGGTCTTCAGACTATCAGGAAAAGTACACTGTGGCCTCAAGGCTAAAAGTTAACTGGGATTACAGCATGTTTCCCATGAGAATGTCCACATTGTCTGAGAGCAAGCTTCTGCTTTGTTTCCCCATGCCTGAGGTGTGTATAAATTAAAATGGTGAGTAAGGCTGAGGTGGCGTGTGGTACGGACTGCAGGCCCTCTCCATTCTATCTTGTGTTTCGACTATTTCTTGCCTCAGTTTCTTATTTCTGTTCTTTTATTTCTCAGTCCTCACTCCCTGGTCCAGGACCTGTTCGATACTGCCCAGAGCGGGCTCTGGCAAGGGAGTGTGCATGGGTCTGACCTACGCCCGCTGCATGTATGCTATGGTTGTGTCTCTTGGTCTCTGTGGGACTCCTGACAGTGGGAGTGGGGCTGCCTCTCACTCCCTGCCTGCTTTTGTGACCCTTTTCCTCCTACTGGGAGGCCTCGTCCAGCTTTAATAAGAGGGGATGTGCCTAGTCTTACTGAATCTTGTTATACCGTGTTTATATCCATGGAAGCCTTTTTCTGAAGGGAAATGGAGGAGTGGATTTGGGGAAGAGGGGAGGGGGGAAAGGAGGGGGGAGGGAGGGAGGGGAGGGACTGGGAGGAGAAGAGGGAAGGGAAACTGGGTTTAAGATGTAATATAAGAGAGAAGAATAAAAAAAGCTGCTTTGGAAAAAAAACTGAAGAAATATAAATTAAAGAAGTGCTGATCGAGTACTGTCAAAGAAATTATAGAAAACTTTAATATGAATATAATAAATATTACAATATAAAAATAATAACTATTTCAATTATTTCATTCTTAAATATTAGGTTATGATATTTTTATCTTGAACTAATTATATTACAGATAATACTAACTGACATTTTAAATTATTAAGGTCATTACAAGTGGATAACCACCTACAGGAGAATTGACTAGAAGGAGGCTGCCGTGCTATGACTAAGAGGAGCGTCACTTTAACCACTCTGTGCACGCCTGTGCATACTGAAGGATGGGGGCCACTGCACACAGCTGCAGAAGACTGTTTTTGAAGAGAATTAAAAGATTTCAAGGAAGATCTGGGAAAATAGTTTGAATACCCAGCATCCATGTGAAAAGTCAGTTATGGCAAACACCCAAATAATCCTAGCACTAGGGAAATGGATACAGAGGATTCCTGAAGAGACTTGCCCAGCTCCAGGTGCAGTGCAAGACCATGTCTTCAGTGGCACAGCCACTAGCTAAGGTGCCCATGGCCCTGCAAACACAGGTTCCTTACGAAACGTAAACTAGTGAATCTCACTGGGGGTCTCTCTCTCTCTCTTACACACACACACACACACACACACACACACACACACACACACACGACATGTGTAGACATGAAAAGCAAAAGGGGGCTAATTGAGAAGAGGAGGGTATTAGCAGGAATTGGATGGGGACAAGAGAGGCTAACAGGAGTGTGTGTATGTGAATATGGTCAAACACATTATATACATGTATGTAGATGTTATAGTGAAACCTATTATTATCCACAATTAACAATTAATTAACAATTGCTATGCTAATTAAAAATGAACAGGAGTTGCTCATGAGGCCTTTGTTAATACTGAAATGCTATTGTCAGTTGATGACACTGGGGGAGGTGCTATTTTTTTCTTGGGTGTTTGGCTGCTAGTAAGCTGCCCATGCACTGTGGATGGGTTCACACACACACACACACACACACACACACACACACACACACACACGTGCAAAGCACTAACTGGACTTGGTGGATCATAAAAACATAAGAAGACACGAGGGCGGGAAGGGAACATGCTGAAGGAGATAGTATGTTTCCATAAAAAAGCAGATAGCTGGAAATTTTTAGCTTTATGGGAACCAAATTTCCTTGCAGCATAATATTTAAACTTTAGAACAAAGGGACATTTGGGGATTGTTTTTAAGTTTTCCTTTAGCTAAAAATAATAGACTGTAGGAATTTAGATGCAGGGAAAGAAGAGCTGCTCTCCTGGGTCCCACTTGGTGTACAAAGGTTGGGCAGAGTCCTGTCAGATGGGAGAGCTGCCCCTGAAGGTACTGAGGTGCAGGTGGCCCCTTAGAACTACATTTCTTCTGCCGGCTAAAGGAAAAGAAAATGTGCAAATACCATCCTCACACTACTGACTTTTAGTTCCATTACCTGAAAAGGAGAGCTACCAATTGCATGACGCACTTTTCCCTCTCCCTACACAGGTCACTGTCCACCCTCTCCACTCCTCCACCATATTAGAACACATTTGTTCCTCCGAGTTGCTTTCTCAGAACACTAAGAAGGATCTGCTGTGACGTAAAGCAATGGGGAGACTCTAGCTGCAGCCATGGCTAGGGGGGCTACTAGCTTCTTTTTTTAAGCTGGTCTTCCTTGGGTAGTATCAGTTAATACATGCCTCAAACAAAGTAGGAGTCAAAGACGGACACAACACTCAAGGTTGTCTCTGATCTCCACACATGTGCCATAGCATGTGCACACTCACACCTACATGCATGAACATGCACACACAGAGAGGGGGGTCAAGAGGGAGGAGAGGGAAGGGGAGAAGGAGGAAAGAGAGGAAGGAAATTGGAAAAAAAAAAGTCAGGACCTATGGGATGGCCTAAGAGGTAAAAAAAGAGGGCTTGCTTGCTCTGAAAGCCTGATGGCCTGTGTTTGATCCCTAATAACCATGGTAGAAGGAGAAACCACCTCCTGAAGTTTCTGACCTCCACACATAAACTATGGCACACGCATGCCTCTGCTCCACACACATACAGAAAAATTAATAACATAAAAAACTGTAAGGCTCGGCTGAATGACACATGCTTGCCGCAGCACCCAGAGGGCTGAGCAGGAGCACAGCGGCCATCCTGAGCTGCACGCACGGTGAGACGCCGCTTCAAAAGAAAGAGCGGGTGTCTCAACTTACCCAGCAGGGTGTCTGCATTTCCCGTGCCAGCGAACACCAAGTTACTCCTGCAAACTGCCTCTTGTCCTAGTTGACTGAAAGAATCTTGCATCTTTTTAGAAACTAGATCTTTGTTTCCTAAAAATTGTTACGACTTGGCTTGCTTGAAGCCCCCAGCGTTCTTTAAAGCTGGCACACACTGTAGGCTATGATAGTGCTCCCTGTTGGATTCTTGACTTTTTTACTTGTCAGTATGCATGCTGAGATCTTACTTTTTCAAGTTCTAACATATTAAATACAACAAGTAACAGCTTTACTTAGCACCAGCTTCTAATTAACCATTACAAATAGTGATTCCAGCACACTGGAACCCTGTATTCCACTCTGATGCAACATGATCCCCAAGGCTAATGATGACACATGAGTTAACAGTACGTACCAAAAGTAGACTTTCTGTCTGCTATCCAGTGCAGAGCCCAGTCTGCTTTTTTCTTTACATATGGCATTGTTTCAATTGCATTAAATAAAAATTCCCTATAAAAACAAAAAATCATGGAAAATTATCCATTTGTTTTTATTAATCGACTGTTTTAATAATCAGAAACAATAACTGCAACTCTTATAGTATACTGCCAAATCAAGATTTTCTATATTTTTGTAGGTTCATAATCATGAATATAGAAATAAAAGTAAAACTCAGGTTAGTGACCTTGATATAAGCTGATACAAAAATCAATGAAATACAAGCACTCAATTTATTAAAGCAATGTACTAGCAAGGCTTTAGGTAAAGATGCTATGAATTACCTAAAGACTAATTGGCTCTATGCTAGGCTATTATTCTAACACATTATTGAGCAATAGAAAATTACACTCATGAACTTCCATGTGCAAATAATCTTTAATATTGTAGTTTTGGAATAAATTGTGCTCTTAGTGTGAGCAAAAGGCTAAACCTTCCTAAGTAAGAACCCCCGCAAAAATACCTTTGCTTTGGATCTCGGATATAAGTGTCTATTAGTAAGCTGTACATCTCGGAGTGAACGTTCTCGATGAGAATTTGAAAGCCATAAAAGCATCGAGCCTCTGGAACCTGCACCTCCTGGCTAAACCGCTCCACCTAAGATAAGAAAGCAAGGGAACCAGAAAGGGCGGGTGAGCAGGCTCGCACAGGACACCAGCCACACCCACAGCTACAGCATAGACCTCAGAGTTCTCACTCAACAACCGTCTGTCTTTCCAGCACCCAGGAAGCTGCTCAGGAGGATACTGACTTCAAGACCAACCTGGGAAACACAACAAGACCCTGCCTCAGAATGTAAAAAGTCCTAAGTGAGAAGGCCCCACAGGGAGGTGCTTGCTGCGAGTTCTAACCGAGGGAGATCCGCACAGACCCTAGCTGGCCACTGAGAGCACACTCTCTGGTAAGTTTGTTAGCTGAGGGGAAAAGTGGGGTTTATGAATTCTGTGCAGTTTTTGGATTTTGTTCTCACATTGCTGAGGAGGAAAGGCAGGCCCTCTGTAACGCCAGCTAGGCACTGGAGAGTCACACTGGAGAGTCTCAGTCCCACACTGTAGCTTTAATTGGGATAAGTTATGCTTGGCTTCATAATATATTGGTAGTCACTTGACAGTTAACTATCTTTTCCTCCAAAACTTCATGAGAAAAATATACTCAAAAGATAAATTTTGGTGTTCAGGGAGAAGGCTTTGTTGGTAAGAATGCTGCGTTAGCACGAGGCCCTACATTTGGATTCCCGAGCATTTATATTAAAATCTGGGCATGTCAGCTGGGCACTGTGGCACAGGCCTGTAATCCCAACACTCCAGGAGGCAGAGGCAGGTGAATCTCTGTGCATTTGAGGCCAGCCTGGTGTGCAAAGTGAGTCCAGGACAGCCAGGGCTACACAGGGAAACCCTGTCTTGAAGAACTAAAAGAAAAAAAAAATCTGGGCATGTGTCTGTGATCCTGTAACCTCAGTGCTGGGGTACCAGAGGCAGGAGGTGATGAGCTCCAAATCCAACAAAGAGACTTTCTCTCAAGAGAATAGGTAGAGAGCGACAAGGAAGACAGCCAATGATGTCCTCTGGCCCGCCTGCACACATAACTCAGATACTTTTAAGCAGAAGCTAAGCTTCATCTAGTACATGACTGAGGCGTCTTTCCTCCCACAGGCAGGATCTATGGTGACCTTACTGACATTGTCATTCAGGCACGAAACAGGAACAGCAGGAGAAGAAAGCTCTTACCAAGTTTTCATTCACAATTCCATCACTGGCTGCAAAAAACGCCAAGATGTGGGAGATGAAATACTTCTCCTCTGATTTAAGCTTGTTCCAGTGAGGGAGGTCCTTTGATAAATCAACCTAGAATAAAGACACTCCAGTTGGTTTTCACTTAGAGTTTAGAAAGCTTTCACTCTAAAGGCAAGAAGAGCTATGACATTGCCAGTAATCTGTCAGAATGAAAAAAAAATTACAAACCACAAGTCTCCAGGTGATGGCAGCGGCAGTGACAGCCTAGCACGCCTTTTAAGCCAGCACTTGGGAGGCAGAGGCAGGTGGATCTCTGAATTTGAGGCCAGCTTGGTCTACAGAGGGAGTTCCAGGACAGCCAGAGCTACACAGAGAAGCCTTGTCTTAAAAACAAAAACAAATCACAGTAGTTAAAATAAGGTAAGTATTATGTTTATAATGATGTGTTGTATTGTACTCAGAACATCTGTCTAATTAGTAGATTACAACTGTTCTTGCCACACGGAAGGAAATGGATAAGTATGTGAGACAGTATATATGTAATTTTAATGAGAGACAATTTATACACACATGCATGTGTGTTTCTGTATGTATGTGTGCATATTTTAAAACACCATGATCTATACTTTAAACACATTTAGTAAAATTTATTTAAAAGAAAACAAAACAGCCAAGTGGTGGTGGTGCATGCCTTTAATCCCAGTTATTAGGAGACAGAGGCAGGTGGATTTCTGTGAGTTCGAGGCCAGCCTGGTCAACAAAGCGAGTCCAGGACAGTCAGGGCTGTTACACAGAAAAACTTTGTCTCAAAAAACCCAAAAAACAAAGAGAAAACAAAACAATCCTAGCATGTTCAGGGAAGTGGGGAGAGGAGGGAGGGAAGAAGGGAAGGGCGTTTGTGAGGAACCTGCTTTTTTGGCTAATTTAGTTGGCTGGGGTACACTTTTAAAATATTAAAATTAATAAAGCTAGTGGCAGAGAACCGAGTGAAGGAATGGACAAAAAGAAAAGAGAAAGTATGCCCTGGTCAAATAGATAAAGGAGCCAAGCCAGACTCGGCAGCCACTTGGTGTATGCAGCAGTTGCTGTGGCGCTGACATGTGACCCAGCACCTGCTGACTAATCACAGCTTCTCCACTGCTGCCAGCTACTCAGTTACTGCGAAGTCATCAGGCCAGAAAGATAACAGCCTGGCTTTATAGCAGTTTACAGATATGCCTTCCTCTAGAATAGAAATCCTTTGAAATGCTTGCTAGGATTACTCGTTGGAACTCAGAGAGCGATGCACCCTAAGATTTGGCAAACCCAAACTTCTCAAGGGGTCCTTAACTATACCTTGCTGTACCTTACCTGGCTCCTGCTGCTGTAAGAAGTCACTGCAGACCAGGCCTAAAACCAAACATTTACATCTCAAAGTTCTGGAAGCTGTAAGTCCAGCATCAGGGCATGTGCTGGGTAACTTTAGGTCCACTTGACACAAGACAGAGTCATCTGAAAGACGGAACCTTAGCTGGAGTGACACAGACCATAGGGGCCTGTCTTTGTGAAGCTTTGGAGGGAAGTTTGAGAGCCTCTTGACAGACTGCTGGGCTGTTCAATATTTTGAATTAAGAGTCTGTGTTTCCCCATCAGCTGGAGTTAAGAGTCAGTTGTGGTTAACAAGAGACCAGCACCACTGAAGGAAAACCTTTGCGTTACTGGCACAAGCCATACTGGTTAGCTGAAGCTATGAAATCAACAGCGACTAAGACGAGACCAGCATCAGAGGGTCCCGAGTCTAGAAATACTTCCTCAGCATCAACACCCAGAGCTTGTGGCCTTGCTGGGACCAAGGCTGCACCTCATGCTGGCTGCCAAACTGGGCAGCATGAAAGTCACCCGGGTGGCCCTGGCTTTGAAGGCATGAAGGTGTCCTGAAGCACAGCTGAACCTTGGCACTCTGTGGCGGGGCTGGAGTCCCTCCAAAGGCCGGGCAGTGCCAACGAAGGTGCAGCCCCAGGCTGGATGGGTCTGGGAAGGAAACTGAGCCTGACACCACGTGGCAGGGTTGGAGTCTCTGAAGAGAGCCCAGAAAAGGCACAGCCCAGGCACAGCAGCAAGTCCAGTGTTTTGGAGACGCCAGTCCATGGGATGGCTACCAAGGATGGCAGAAGCTGAGGAGTAGAGCCAGCCTGAGGCTAGGAGACATGTGTGTGTGTGTGTGTGTGTGTGTGTGTGTGTGTGTGTGTGTGTGTGTGTGTGTGTGTGTGTAGAGCCTGATCGTTGAGTGACCCCCAACCCCAGATGACCACCACTGAACATTTGGGTTTTCCTGAGACTTGGCTGTGACTGTGGCCTTGGTCTCCTTGCTCCTCCCTTGTGCAGTGAGAAAGTTTTGCTGTCTCGCCCCTTCCCCCTTCTTTTAACAAGAAGCCCTTAATTGTAAAAAAAAAAAAGATCTCAAAGTTTTAGAGAGACTTTGGACTTTCAGAGAAATTTTGAATATTTTAGATAAGCTATCTATGGGTATTTTAGAGACTTTGGATATTTTAAAGAGGCTTGAACTTTAAGAGATTGGATATTTCAAAGTGACTGAACTTTTAAAGGGTTTGAATTATAAAGACTATGGGACTTTTAAAAGTCGTAATGCTTTATATTGTAATATTATTATTAATGTGAAATCTTGAGGAAGAACAAAAAAAAAAGAATGGTTTAATGGTGCTGAGTTTGTGTGTCAAGTTAACAAAGGGTCAACTGTACTGGCTACTTTTATGTCAACTTAACATATGTCTCTTGCTCCTGCCCCCCATACACCCAGATTGGCCTGTGGGCAAGCCTGTGAAGTGTTTTCTCAACAGAGGATTGAGGTTGGAGGACCAGCTCGCTAGGGGTGGTGTCACCAGCAGGCTAGTGGTTGTAGGTGCTATAAGAAAGCAGACTGAGAAAGCACACAGAGCAAGCCAGATCCTGCCTCCAGGTTCCTACCTGCAGTGCCTACCCTGGCTTCCCTGGACGATGAGCTACAAGCTGACATAACCCCTTTCCTCCCTAAGTTGCTTTTGGTCATGGTGTTTTATCACAGCAATGGAAATCTTATCTAAGACAGAATAAGGAAAGCAGCATATTTGAATTTCTTTTTAATGTGCATGGATATTTTGTGTGCATGTGTGTTTGCGTACTGTGTGCATGCTGGGTGCCCACAGAGGCCATAAGAGAACGCTTGCTAGATTCCATGAAACTGGATTTACAGATAGTTTTGAACCACCAGGTGTGTCCTGGGAATCAAAGTTAAGTCCTCTGGCAGTGTAAGTAGCCAGTGCTCTTAACTCCTAAGCCATCTCTCCAGCCCCCATGGCGGAGTTTTTGAGAAGGCTATTTTTCCTGGTTTATAGATGAGTACCTCCTTCCCTTACGCTCAGAGAGAACGCTCTCTTCTCAAAGTTTTTGTTGTTGTTTTTTGTTTGATTTGGTTATTGCATATTTTGAGGCAAGGTGTAGCTCTAGCTGTCCTAGCACTAACTTTGTAGACAAGGCTGGCTTTGAACTCCCAGAGATCTGCTTGGCTCTGCCTCCTGAGTGCTGGGATTATAGGTGTGCGCCACTACAGCTGGCTCACATTTCTTTTTATAAAGGCATTGGTCCCACTCATGAGAGCTCCCCTCGTTCTCCTCATTACCGAACACCTCCATTGCTCTACCTCCACACACCATCACTTTGGTGACTAACGACTCAACTTAAACATTTGGGGAAGACAAAGCAGTGCATAGATCTTAGCCCTATTGTGTCTTATAAAAATCTCTAAGTATGTTTAATAACAATGTGACAAATATTCAAAAGATATAACTGTCCTTTGCTAATTCTGATGGTTTGCTCTTCTCTTTATTATTCTAACAAAATCTCAATTTCCTTGACCTTTCTGAAAGAAAAACACTAATATTCTAACCTTTAAATTATTATGTCCTTTCCTAAAACTCTTTTGCTGCTATGCTTTGTTTGCTGAGCACTCAGTACATGCCAGCCATGAGGCTAAGCTCTAGAGATGCAATAGGATGAGGAGGGATTCCTGATATTAAGTTTAATACTGTCATATGTCTAGACTTAGATATTAAACTTGCCTCTTTAAGCAAGCCCTGAGCTTTAAGATGCTCTACAACTTTCACACGTACTGTTATATAATACTGTTATATTCCCTTCTAGAAACATAAGATTTCCTGCCTTGTTTCATCTCATACGAGCTCATCCTCAATTTTATCATCTAAATATTGATTCCAGACTTGCTTTTTAGATCCCCACTGTTCCCCAGAGGCCCGTGTGTTAATGTAAGGGCCTGGTTGCTACCCTGTGGTACTGTTACAATATAACTTGATTTTCTTAGGTTTTTTTTTTTGGTCATAGAAACAGAAAATTGACTATCAGAATTGCCTGACTGACTTTTTAAAAAAAACAACTCAAGCCTATAGTTTTTCTTCTGAGTCAGGGCCTAATATTTGGAAATTAAATTCATCCATTCATTTAAAAACTAGAATATAAAGCTAATTAAATGGTTTTTTTACATAATTTGTTTAATATATGAGACTAAAAATATCTCTGACTTCCTTTCAAAACATGTATCTGAATCTTCCTACAAAACCCATATCAATTCGTATGTTTTATCTTTTTACTTAGTATTTCTTGGTCATGAGATATTTACTACAGTTTCAAAAAGAAGCAATTAATTTCCAACGAAGTTTTCAGAAATATCCAAATATCACAGGCACCTTTTAAAAACATGACAAACAAAAAGACTAGCTGTGTGCGCGCCTTGTTCTCTGAACCATATCTAACAAAGGCTTTCTAAAAACCACAGACGACAGGGAAAGCCAGGTGTGCAGCCCCCTCGACTTAGTATAAAAACAGAGTAGTGGTTTCAGTTGGGTTTTTGCTCTACATGTCCACTTCAATATATAAGAATGTTGACAATATACAAAGGTAGGTAAACATCTGAAAATAGTGTAAATGTAAGAGATTAGTATCTTCTTAAATTACTGGTTATAATTTCCCCCTCTCTGTTTGAAGCCAGAGGTACAGTTCTTTAGTGTTTATCAAGTGTCAGATACAGTTGTAACTATTTCCTTGGTCTTCATATGGGTTACACACTATTAGCCTTATATAGCGGCGAGGATGCGGGCAGAGATCAGAGCTGGTTCCACAGACAGCAAGTGGCAGAGCAGGGTTTGCACTGAGGTGGCCTGGCCTCAGACCCTGCACTCTTCACAGGATGTTTTTCCATAGATACATTTGATCTCTTTCCAAAACCATTTATTTTTTACTTATTTAGTGTGTGTGTGTGTGTGTGTGTGTGTGTGTGTGTGTGTGTGTAAGGTGGGGTGAAAGAAAAAGATCGTGTGTGCCACAACACATGAGTAGAGATCAGAGTTAGTCCACTTCTTCCACTCCAAGAATCAAACTCAGGCCCTCAGGCTTGTTCAAAAATGCCTTGGTCCAATGAGTCATCTTGCTTGCTGAGATTTGGTTTCATGGCCGACAGGCATACAGATCCAACGATATTTATTCACATAGATACATCATCCAGAGACAGAGATGACCATGGGAACATATACAGAGCACGAGTGTTATGTGGCTATCCTAAACAACATGAAACAACTGAATAAAGACAATATTTGTGTGTTTAAACTACATAGCAATCATGTGCATGACTGATTTGTTCTTATCAAACCAGCAAGTATTATCCAACTTGTGTGCTCAACTCCTTTGATTGGGGGTGTGGGGGGGGTGTTACACGTTTCCAGTAAGTAATCAATGGCTGCCCGGCTGGGGCAGCTGGGGCAGCTGGGGCAGCTGGGGTAGGTGTGCTGCAGCTGAAGGCAGAACCAAACTGTGAATTCAGCTGCAGGGCTCAAAGCTGAGTGCCCTGAGGAGACCTGTAAACTGTTCACATGACTGCACCTTTGTCCAACCAACCCACCTCTCAAACTAGTGCAGGTCCTTAAGGATTTCACCCCTTTGCAGGTTTTTGTTGTTGCTGTTTTCTTTTGTTGTTCTGAAGTCAGTGCTTCCCTCTGTAGCCCTGGCTGTCCTGGACCTCACTAACGAAGACCAGGCTGGCCGCAGCCTCAGGGATTTGCCTGCCGCTGCCGCCTGAGTGCGAGGATCAAAGGCGTGCGCCACCACGCCGGGCTCTCACCCTTCAGTTTTTTAAACTATAGCTGCAATTTTGATTGTTCTGCTGGCCAGACATATAAACTGGTGTGTTAGGACTAGCAAGACGGTTCAGCAGGTAAAGGTGTTTGCTGCCAAAGGCTCAGCCTGGTGACCTCAGCTCAATTACACACACACACACACACACACACACACACACACACATAAATAAAAGAATAAGTAAAACAAACAAACAAACAAAAATCCAAAACTGGTCTTACTTAGTCAGAGCAAACTAACAATCTATTAAGAAATAAAAAACGTGGGCTGGCTGTAGAGAGAGCTCATTGATTAGGAGCATTCACTGCTGTTACACAGGATCCCAGCCCAGTCCCCAACACACACACAAGACAGCTCACATCCACCTTTAAGTCCAGTTCCCAACACACACACATGACAGCTCACATCCACCTGTAAGTCCAGTTCCCAACACACACACAAGACAGCTCACATCCACCTGTAAGTCCAGTTCCCAACACACACACAAGACAGCTCACATCCACCTGTAAGTCCAGTTCCCAACACTCACACACATGACAGCTCACATCCACCTGTAAGTCCAGTTCCCAACACACACACATGACAGCTCACATCCACCTGTAAGTCCAGTTCCCAACACACACACATGACAGCTCACATCCACCTGTAAGTCCAGTTCCCAACACTCACACACAAGACAGCTCACATCCACCTGTAAGCCCAGTTCCCAACACACACACATGACAGCTCACATCCACCTGTAAGTCCAGTTCCCAACACACACACACATGACAGCTCACATCCACCTGTAAGTCCAGTTCCCAACACACACACACACATGACAGCTCACATCCACCTGTAAGCCCAGTTCCCAACACACACACACACATGACAGCTCACATCCACCTGTAAGTCCAGTTCCCAACACACACACAAGACAGCTCACATCCACCTGTAAGTCCAGTTCCCAACACACACACAAGACAGCTCACATCCACCTGTAAGTCCAGTTCCCAACACACACACACACATGACAGCTCACATCCACCTGTAAGCCCAGTTCCCAACACACACACATGACAGCTCACATCCACCTGTAAGTCCAGTTCCCAACACACACACATGACAGCTCACATCCACCTGTAAGTCCAGTTCCCAACACACACACATGACAGCTCACATCCACCTGTAAGTCCAGTTCCCAACACACACACATGACAGCTCACATCCACCTGTAAGTCCAGTTCCCAACACACACACAAGACAGCTCACATCCACCTGTAAGCCCAGTTCCCAACACACACACAAGACAGCTCACATCCACCTGTAAGTCCAGTTCCCAACACACACACACATGACAGCTCACATCCACCTGTAAGCCCAGTTCCCAACACACACACACACATGACAGCTCACATCCACCTGTAAGTCCAGTTCCCAACACTCACACACATGACAGCTCACATCCACCTGTAAGTCCAGTTCCCAACACACACACAAGACAGCTCACATCCACCTGTAAGTCCAGTTCCCAACACACACACAAGACAGCTCACATCCACCTGTAAGTCCAGTTCCCAACACACACACAAGACAGCTCACATCCACCTGTAAGTCCAGTTCCCAACACACACACAAGACAGCTCACATCCACCTGTAAGTCCAGTTCCCAACACACACACACACATGACAGCTCACATCCACCTGTAAGCCCAGTTCCCAACACACACACAAGACAGCTCACATCCACCTGTAAGTCCAGTTCCCAACACACACACATGACAGCTCACATCCACCTGTAAGCCCAGTTCCCAACACACACACACACATGACAGCTCACATCCACCTGTAAGTCCAGTTCCCAACACACACACAAGACAGCTCACATCCACCTGTAAGTCCAGTTCCCAACACACACACACACATGACAGCTCACATCCACCTGTAAGCCCAGTTCCCAACACACACACAAGACAGCTCACATCCACCTGTAAGTCCAGTTCCCAACACACACACAAGACAGCTCACATCCACCTGTAAGTCCAGTTCCCAACACACACACACACATGACAGCTCACATCCACCTGTAAGCCCAGTTCCCAACACACACACAAGACAGCTCACATCCACCTGTAAGTCCAGTTCCCAACACACACACATGACAGCTCACATCCACCTGTAAGTCCAGTTCCCAACACACACACATGACAGCTCATATCCACCTGTAAGTCCAGTTCCCAACACACACACAAGACAGCTCACATCCACCTGTAAGCCCAGTTCCCAACACACACACACACATGACAGCTCACATCCACCTGTAAGCCCAGTTCCCAACACACACACACAAGACAGCTCACATCCACCTGTAAGTCCAGTTCCCAACACACACACATGACAGCTCACATCCACCTGTAAGCCCAGTTCCCAACACACACACACACACATGACAGCTCACATCCACCTGTAAGTCCAGTTCCCAACACACACACAAGACAGCTCACATCCACCTGTAAGTCCAGTTCCCAACACACACACAAGACAGCTCACATCCACCTGTAAGTCCAGTTCCCAACACACACACACAAGACAGCTCACATCCACCTGTAAGTCCAGTTCCCAACACACACACACATGACAGCTCACATCCACCTGTAAGTCCAGTTCCCAACACACACACAAGACAGCTCACATCCACCTGTAAGCCCAGTTCCCAACACACACACACACATGACAGCTCACATCCACCTGTAAGTCCAGTTCCCAACACACACACAAGACAGCTCACATCCACCTGTAAGTCCAGTTCCCAACACACACACAAGACAGCTCACATCCACCTGTAAGTCCAGTTCCCAACACACACACACAAGACAGCTCACATCCACCTGTAAGTCCAGTTCCCAACACTCACACACATGACAGCTCACATCCACCTGTAAGTCCAGTTCCCAACACACACACATGACAGCTCACATCCACCTGTAAGTCCAGTTCCCAACACACACACACATGACAGCTCACATCCACCTGTAAGCCCAGTTCCCAACACACACACACACATGACAGCTCACATCCACCTGTAAGCCCAGTTCCCAACACACACACAAGACAGCTCACATCCACCTGTAAGTCCAGTTCCCAACACACACACAAGACAGCTCACATCCACCTGTAAGTCCAGTTCCCAACACACACACACAAGACAGCTCACATCCACCTGTAAGTCCAGTTCCCAACACACACACATGACAGCTCACATCCACCTGTAAGTCCAGTTCCCAACACACACACAAGACAGCTCACATCCACCTGTAAGTCCAGTTCCCAACACACACACAAGACAGCTCACATCCACCTGTAAGCCCAGTTCCCAACACACACACACAAGACAGCTCACATCCACCTGTAAGTCCAGTTCCCAACACACACACAAGACAGCTCACATCCACCTGTAAGTCCAGTTCCCAACACACACACATGACAGCTCACATCCACCTGTAAGCCCAGTTCCCAACACACACACACACATGACAGCTCACATCCACCTGTAAGCCCAGTTCCCAACACACACACATGACAGCTCACATCCACCTGTTAGTCCAGTTCCCAACACACACACACACATGACAGCTCACATCCACCTGTAAGCCCAGTTCCCAACACTCACACACATGACAGCTCACATCCACCTGTTAGTCCAGTTCCCAACACTCACACACATGACAGCTCACATCCACCTGTTAGTCCAGTTCCCAACACACGCACACATGACAGCTCACATCCACCTGTTAGTCCAGTTCCCAACACACACACACATGACAGCTCACATCCACCTGTTAGTCCAGTTCCCAACACACACAAGACAGCTCACATCCACCTGTAAGTCCAGTTCTCAACACACACACACATGACAGCTCACATCCACCTGTAAGCCCAGTTCCCAACACACACACACATGACAGCTCACATCCACCTGTAAGCCCAGTTCCCAACACACACACACATGACAGCTCACATCCACCTGTTAGTCCAGTTCCCAATACACACACATGACAGCTCACATCCACCTGTTAGTCCAGTTCCCAACACACACACACATGACAGCTCACATCCACCTGTAAGCCCAGTTCCCAACACTCACACACATGACAGCTCACATCCACCTGTAAGTCCAGTTCCCAACACACACACACATGACAGCTCACATCCACCTGTAAGTCCAGTTCCCAACACACACACATGACAGCTCACATCCACCTGTAAGTCCAGTTCCCAACACTCACACACATGACAGCTCACATCCACCTGTAAGTCTAGTTCCCAACACACACACACATGACAGCTCACATCTACCTGTAAGTCCAGTTCCCAATACACACACATGACAGCTCACATCCACCTGTAAGTCCAGTTCCCAACACACACACAAGACAGCTCACATCCACCTGTAAGTCCAGTTCCCAACACACACACATGACAGCTCACATCCACCTGTAAGTCCAGTTCCCAACACACACACATGACCGGTCACATCCACCTGTAAGTCCAGTTCCCTGGGATCCAACAATCTCTGCTGGCCTCTAAGGGCACCAGGCACACACATGGTACACACACGTACATGCAGGCAAACAGTCATACGCAGAATAAAAACAAATAACACTTAAACAGAAAATGGTCCACAATATATTAGAAGTAAAAGCAAGAGGATGGTGACTGTTGATTTATAGAAAGACCTTGTGTCAGAAACAAAAACAGAAATCTATCAAAATGAGATGTCATTTCCTCGTACCAAGAAACTTATTTACAGGCCTTAACCTAATTACATTCAATCTGAGTTGACTGTAATTAGTTATAGTTATCATTCATGAGAACTAATAATCTATGTTTATTCTAAAATATCTATGAAATGTTTCTCGTAAGTAAAACTATTTCAATATTTTGTAAGGCAAGAAGGGACCACCCCAGGACATGACTGCTAGAGCGGGCGACGGAAGTGACCACCCCAGGACATGACTGCTGGAGCAGGCGACGGAAGTCACCACCCCAGGACATGACTGCTGGAGCGGGCGACACCACATACCTCTTCAGCTGTCCAAAAAGACGCCTGCGCTTGTTTATACATTTTCCAGATGTCAGGGTATTGGATGGGAAATATGACGAACCGGCGGGGGCTCTTCCTTAGGAGTGGCTCTTCATCTGACCGCACTGTAGTTTCGCTTGGATCTGAAGACAATTGCTTTAAAAACAAAGTACAAGTACTTTTTTTTTTAACGTGGAAATTTCTCTCTGACTCAGTGTAAATATTCGTCTGGGGAAAGCTGGGGAGGTAGCACAGGCTGGGAAAGCAGTATGATGTGCAATCCTTTCAGTCACCTGCCTGCTGAGGAACCGCACGGCGAGTTCCCTGATTATAAAGTTGCTTCGTCTCTCTAAGCCTCACTTCCTACAGCTCCAAAATAATACTCATCTAATAAGATTGTCATGATTATCAAAAATCTTTAATGGGCTGGAGAGATGGCTCAGAGGTTACGAGCACTGACTGCTCTTCCAAAGGTCCTGGGTTCAATTCCCAGCAACCACATGGTGGCTCACAACCATATAATGAGATCTGGTGCCCTCTTCTGGTATGCAGGGGTTCGTGCAGGCAGAGCACTGTATACATAATAAATAAATAAATATAAAAAAAAACTTTAAGCGGCACCAGGTGCATTATAGGCTCTAAAATTATTGTGGTTATTACTACTCTAAGTATAAGTACAAAGTTAAAACAATAAATTGTAACAGTGGGAACATTTCCAAGTTTGTGAGCAAAATGTTCCTTCAGTGCCACTCTTGACTATGAGCCAATGTTACAGGCTACATTTTTAATGTCATTTTCTAATCTTGGCTGAAATACTGTAACACTTACCTGAGAACTCCTCACCAACACTGTAGCTCTTTATCCATATTAACATTCCCATATATGACTGTTACTTACATTTCAGATTATTTTTCATAGTACAAAACTGTTTTCACTTGTATAGACATACTAGCATCCTTGCTCTCAGGTTAGCAGCTGTGACACTCCTATCAAAGGACTGTTGCAAAAAGCTACCAATGTATTTTTCATGGTTTCAAGTGCTGTATTCTTTTAAAATTATTTTGTTATTATTGATTATTAGATTGCTTCTGATTAGCATTTTGAAAATTGTTCCTACATTTGTGGAATGATTATAGTGGATTTTTGGTCTATCCTGATCACTCCTGGAAATGCACTTGAACTCATTAATAGAGATCAGCTATAGACGAAGTCTCGTTTAGCCATACTGGCACATGCCTGTGATCTCAACCCTCAGGAGTTGGTAGAGGCAGGAAGATTGCTAGTTCAAGGCCAGCCTGGCCTACAGCAGGACTCTGAGGAGAGAGGGAGAGACATTATAAATATATTAGCTAGAACTGAGGCCAAACTGAAAGGGCAGAGGCTAGAGCAAACATGTATGCGTATGTGTGTGCATGTGTGTGTGTGTGTGTGTGTGTGTGTGCTCGTGCATGTGTATTAGGAGACCAGATGTCACTATCAGGCGTCTTCCCCTAGTGCTCTCCACGAACCCTGACTCCCTGACTGGCTGGCTGGCTGGCTGGCCTAACGACCTCCAGTGCTGGGGCTGTAGACACAGATCACTGTCAGGCTTTTAGATGGTGCTGGGAATCTGAACTCCGGTCCTTATACCTACCCAGCAGCACTCAACAAATGAGCTCTCTCCCTAACTCGAGCAACAGGTGCTTTGAATCCGTGTGGCCCGGATAGCTCTTTTAATTTTTCTAGGAATAAAGTTATTGCATTTTAGTACTATTCTGCATTTTTCCTATGCAATATATTATATTACCAAGGTGCCATATCCATCCAGGACTAGACTTCTCTACCATTTATTAGACAGGGCACTCTGAACACTGGGGACAAAAACACACCTAGTAACCCTTTGGCACCGAGCATCTTGATCTTGGAGTTTTTACATCCGTGCAGAATTTGTGAGCCCTTTAAACAGGAACACAAATTACACCTGTAAACGTTTTTCCTGTTCTACCCTGATAAAAATGTAACATAACAATACCGGCATAGTAGTACTCATGAATGTCAATAACATTAACTCTTGAAGGATTAAAAGAAGCTACATCAAGAAGTATTACTAAATATTTTGTCATGTGAAGAGAGTTAACTAACATAAACCTTTGAACTGGGCCAGAGTCAACATATTTCATAATGCATAATTTAATGCAATATGAGGAGGTTCAGGTCAGGCTCTCCAGGGCACACTCAGTAGACGCGTGGTAAGAATCCATGCTTTAGAACTACAGTCCTCAACCTTCCCCGCGCCTTTAATACACTTCCTCATGTCGTGGTGGCCCCCAACCATAAAACTATTTTCATTGTTTCTTCATAAGTTTAACTTTGCTACTGTTAAAAACTGCAGTGTAAGCCGGGCGTGGTGGCGCATGCCTTTAATCCCAGCACTCGGGAGGCAGAGGCGGGCGGATCGCTGTGAGTTCGAGGCCAGCCTGGTCTACAAAGTGAGTCCAGGACAGCCAAGGCTAACACAGAGAGACCCTGTCTCAAAAACCAAAAAAAAAAAAAAAAAAAAAAACAAAAAAACTGCAGTGTATTTACGATCATCATGGGCAACCCTGTGGAGGCCTTGCTCAACCCACATGTATTTCACACAGTGGATGAAACAACAGGACTGATTAGCAGCAAGTTGATTAGAGAATTTCTAATGCCAGGTTATTAAGCCAGCGTTTGGGAGGCCGTGGCTAGTGGCTCTGGGTTCCAGGCCAGCCAGGGACACACAGAGAAACTGTCTTGAAAAAGGAAAGGAAAAAGGGGGGTGGGGAGGGAGACCTAATCACAAAGAAACTGTTGGCTAAGCCACACGTAAGTCTTCACCTTCCATTTATATCTGAATTCAAAACAAGTCTGCAAAGTCTCATCATTTGTTTGAATGACTCTATAAATAATTTTATAAATAGAAACAAAATTAGTCTACTAGACAAGAGTGGGTTTATCAACTGGTATTACACTTATGATTTTATCTGGAAAATGGGCTCAGGTACTAAGGGCCTTGAATATAAATATAAATTTTGCCATAGATATTTTCCTAACCTCTCCTAAACAATGATTTGCTACTTGAAAAAAAAATGAGTCATCATTTTATGGAAAAGAGACAAACTAACTTTTGGATTCTAAAATATTACTCCTTGGCTAATTTTTACCTGATGTTGGGTTGGGTAGGTCTTTTGGAATACTAAGTGGAAATTTAAGAAACTGATTTTAGGGGCTGGTGAGATGGCTCAGTGGTTAAGAGCACTGACTGCTCTTCCAGAGGTCCTGAGTTCAAATCCCAGCAACTACATGGTGGCTCACAGCCATGTATAATGTGATCTCATGCCCTCTTCTGGTCTGTAGATATATATGTAGGCAGAGCACTGTATACATAATAATAAATAAATATTAAAAAAAAAGAAACTGATTTTTAAAAACTTTGGAACGGGGTCAGGGTGGGGGCTGGAGAGATGGTTCAAAGGCTAAGAGTACTGTCTGCTCTTCCAAAGGGCCTGAGTTCAATTCCCAGCAACCACATGGTAGCTCACAACCACACCGAATGAAATCTGGTGCCCACCTCTGGCATGCAGGTGTATACTGTATACATAAGTAAATAAATAAATAAATAAATAAATAAATAAAAAATTTAAAACAAAAAACTTTGGAGTGGACCATGTAGTTTCTGAATGGAAATTTTGGAAGCTACTGAAGCTTTTTAATCAGACAGAAAACATTATTGGATCTGTGTTTTATGAGAACTTGTCACAATGAGGAAGGATTTGAAAATAAATTGAAAGTAGAAAGAAAAAATTTAAATTAGTACATTCCCCATTTCTTGTCTTTATTGTCTTCTGACTTTTACATATGCACAGTGAGATATATGTACCCACTCAAACGCACACATATTTCCTCCTCCCCATACACACACACACACACACACACACACACACAAATAATAAGTTTAAAAAATAAAACAAATAGTTCTTGATTTAAAAAAAAGTGTTCAACTCCTGCTATTACAAGAAATAACAGCACATAGGATGTGCTCAATATATGGAAAACAGCTGATAATCAGACCAAAACCTGTGCATTCTCACTCCATAATGTAGTTTTTTTTTAAAGTAGCTTTTAAGGATGTGCCCAAAGAGATTCCATTTTACAGGGAGCTTTTGACTCTGCTTTAAGGATGGAGGACGGAGGATGACTGCGCTCCTCAGTGGACAAGTAAACATCACCGGCTGTCCAGCACTACCCATGCAGTACAGACTGACAAATGACTTATTCCTGGTAGACAGTACCTCCGTATACACTTGTCAGGTGACTTGAAGCTGTAGGGGCACACGAGAGTACTAAGATCTTACTAGGAAACCCAGGCGCAAGAATTATCACACAGAACAGACTGAAGGAGTGTAAATCCCTCCTGTGAACTTCATAAACTGTCACGGTAATGGCCCTGAAAACTCCTGACTGTGTCTGGGGCTTCCCATCAGCTTGGTCCCCTTCTACTGACACGGCCTACTTGGCTGCCCTCCACCCATCCATCCATCACCCATCTGGACCAGAAGCTGCTAATTCTTGTTCTAACCCGTTCTGTCCTCCTTGCCTCTGTAGCCATCTACGTCTTCACTTGCAGCCATGACTCTCCTGCAGCCAGATCTCTACACTGGTTCCTTTAATATGGTTGACTCTGAGTTCACTATTTTACCAATGCACACTCTACTTGCATTTCTCTCAGGCCACCTCTGAAACCTCTGGAGCTCTGCCATAGCTGCTTTCACTTCTATTCATCTGGAAACTGCACATACAGAGAAATATTTGCTGTGCAACATGTAACTGCGATCAAAACAAAATAACCGACTTTTTACCTCAGCTAGATTACAATTTGTCTGGCAAATTGCTGCCACTGTGTTCCTGGCATAGCACACCCACAACAATCTATAAAGTCAAACTTGTCCTTAAAAATGATAACAAATTCAGGGTCAAGATTTCTATTAGGTAGCTGAAAATAATAGCACCATGGCACAAGAATGATTACTAACTGCCAAGGGGACGGACTGTCTAGAGAGAGCCGGGCGATAACTGAGGACACAGCCTTGGAGGATGTTAAAGAGTGCCAGCGGTCAGAGCTTCTGCTTGGGAAGAGTGCTTGCCCACCACGTGCCAAATCCCGTGTTCTATCCCCAGTGCCCATGAGGTCAGGTCCTCTTCAGCTACAGCTACCTAGTAAGTCTGAAGGGCAGCCTGGAATATGTGAGGTCCAGACAAAAAAATAAAGATAAAAGAAAGATAAGTGGGCGAGGAAGAGAATGCTAACGTGTAAAGAGCAGACTGAAGGGAAGCCAAGGAGAGACAGACTGAAGTGACGCAGGACAAACAACAAAAAAAAGCAGAAGTGATCTGAATGGGCGAAAACCTCAATGAGGGGGTTCCAGACTCAGTATGCCCATCAGTCTAAGAGGGGAGGAAATTAATTTTGTGGCCCAAAACATTTTAAAGACGTGGTAGCATACAGCAGCTCCTATCCTAGGCCTCCTTGCTCGTTTCCCTCCGCTGGCATTCGTGGTGGGACACACTGTAAAATGATGTCCGCGACCACCATGAAGCGTTTCTGGACGGGAATAACATGGATAAAGGTGACAGCTGGAAGACAGGTATCTCGTACATAGGAAGGATTAGAAAAAGAAACAAGATTTTGCTAGCATACACTGCATGGACTTCAGAACTGGGAATGAGAACACGAGAGCATTAAATTAAGATGCGGAAACTGGAATAAAAAACTTGGCTTTGCTACGCCTTTGCTCCTGGGTCTTAATCCTATTTTTGTGGGGGTAGGGTGAGGGGATTGAGAACTTTGAGAGGCCTTTTGTTGAGTGAGTATTGGGAAGTAACAACAAATCACTGGGTCTATGAAAGACAGACTTGGCAACGGTAAGACTGAGAGCAGAGAGACAACGAAGCTGTCAAAGGTCAAGTGGACAAAGGTCAAGTGACAAGAACGTGAAATAACGCTGGGCGGAAGAGAGCCCTTTGCGGGACTCCATCATCTTTTCCTACTGTGCTGGTTTCTTCTTTCTTAGTTTCTGGTCATCTGGTATGAGGTGTTGTCAAGACAAAAGGCTCGCTCATGATTCCCCAGTTAGCACCTACAGTGGTGTAACATGGCCCAGCATCCTGTGTGCTTCTGCCTCCTGCCCCGCCCACTTCTAGTGTGGTTGCCTATTGTGTCTCTTCCACGTCTTTGCATGCGGTGGCAGTCATAAACTTTTTTTTTTTTAAAGGATAATTTCATTCTTGTAACAAGCAGAAAAGCTGATGGGACACTGGGCGAGGAGCAACGACTTGAACCTAGTTCCAGTCATGACTCTTAGGAATGCCACTTAGCGTCTTCTGGCCTAAGCCTTCTAATCTTGGGAATTTTGAGGAATTGGGTGAGTGCTATGGACCCCTTTCTCTGTAGACTCACATACACCATCCACATGTAACATAAGGAAACTCACACACCTAATCGACTGACTCTTTACCATGACCCTTGCATCAAATGTTTGACAATCACCTGGAATGCTTGTTACAAATGCAGGTTGTGCGCTTAGTAATTGAGTTTTTAATTGCTCTGGGTGATTCTGGTACATACAGCTGCCCTATCATATCCAGAGAAACAAAGTGCTTAAGATACTCCCTGCATCTCAAAAACTCCTGGATTAAAAACAAAACAAAAAACAAAAACTCCTGGATTCACTAAAAGTCATCACTGAAAGACATTCTAGCTCTAACACTCAGCTCTGTCTTTATGAACCAAGATGAATAAAAATGTTAACTTCCAGGTGTTAAGTCAGATTGACTCCTGATGCCACTGGCAAACCAGAGAAGTCTGAATTTTCACTGGATTGGAGAAATTGGTACAACGTTCCTTTGTTTCAAGGGTGTGTGGTGAAATTAATGGATAGTAACAATTTATTATTAAATGCTTACAAACCCAGCAGTTAAGAACACTGACTGCTGTTCCAGAGGTCCTGAGTTCAATTCCCAGCAACCACATGGTGACTCACAACCATCTATAATGTGATCTGGTGCCCTCTTCTGGCCTGAAGGGGTACAAGCAGGCAAAACGCTGTATACGTAATAAGTAAATAAATCATTTTAAAAAATGCTTACAAAATAAAAATTGGAGCGAGGTGCCATATGCCTGTAATCTTAACACCCAGGAAGCAGAGGCAGGTGGATCTTGGTGAGTTCGGGGCCAACCTGGTCTACAAAACAAAGACAAAAGAACCAACTACAATCTATCTTTGTCTAGAGATGCCAGTTTAAGCTTGAATGTCTGTGGGCTGAAACTCCAAATTGCCACAGTATTAACCTTAAGATACCACACAAACAGGTTCATATACAAAAAAGTATTACTCATATTCAAGATGGTTTAGAATATTTGTCCCCGAAAACGGGGTATTGGAAATTACACAGTAACAACTTAAATTACTATACAGCTCCATAATCTAATGTTTACTTGCTGTTATTACATAGTTCTTTTTGCTAGCACAGAAGCAAAGAGGATGAGTAAGTTAATTTTAGATTTACTAAGCACCCTGGCACTTTGCATAAAGCACTTTGTGAAGGAAGCCACACATCCACTGTTGAAATGAAGAAACAGACACCCCTAAGGTTCAGTTAGTAGTTCGGCCTGAGAAAACTGGCTTCCTAATATAAATCTTTCGTTGTAAGGCTTTCTTGTCCTCCCTCCACCTGTCCCGTCCACCTGTGTCAGTTTCCACACATGTTCCTCAATTCTTTAACTGATTACAGATGGTACGCATCTCCTGGGTAGATCCTCCACAGCCCTCTTTCACCAGCCAGGACAGGGAAAGACTGGAGAGCAGGGGTTGGAATAACAGGGGGCGCGGAGCGTTCCTGGGTCGGGAGCTCACAGCGTCGTCCTTGGCCAGCCCTGAGCAGAGGCGCACAGCGTCCCTCCTACCCTTCCCGACTCCCCCAACACTAGCCTGGGCTCAGGGCGCTTCCTTCCGGCCTGCACTGATGGCGACGAATAAAATACTACCCTACAACGGTCCTGCGACTGACTTGCAGGTTCCCGCAGCAACTTGCAACCTGACGTCCGGGCGTGAGCCTGGGGTGGAGGATGAAGCGACTGCCACATTTATTTACCTCATCCTCCTCCGGCCTGGCCGCTTCCGGCCTTTCCGGGTCGCCCATCGCGCAGACTCGGCCAGAGCTACCGGAGCTGAGGAACTGAGCGCAGCAAGTCAATTCCGAGCAGGACTAGATCAGGTAACCAACTCGTCTGCACAGTGCGAACCTCCTCCTGCTCCGGGCCCGCCCAGCGCCGCGGGTCCTCGGTTCTAGCCAGTCCATTGAGGGGGATCTCCTTGCAGTGACTCCGCCCAGGCACGCTGTTCCCGGCGCCCGGGGATCCGCCCACTGCGGCCGGCCCCGCCCACCCCCAGGGATCCGCCCACTGCGGCCGGTCCCAACCCTCGCCTCGGAGATCCGCCTTTCCTGCCTGCCCCGCCCCTCGGGGGATCCGCCCGCCGCCGCCGGCCCCGCCCACCCCCAGGGATCCGCCCACTGCGGCCGGTCCCAACCCTCGCCTCGGAGATCGGCCTTTCCTGCCTGCCCCGCCCCTCGGGAAATCCGCCCGCCGCCGCCGGCCCCGCCCACCCCCAGGGATCCGCCCACTGCGGCCGGTCCCAACCCTCGCCTCGGAGATCGGCCTTTCCTGCCTGCCCCGCCCCTCGGGAAATCCGCCCGCCGCCGCCGGCCCCGCCCACCCCCAGGGATCCGCCCACTGCGGCCGGTCCCAACCCTCGCCTCGGAGATCGGCCTTTCCTGCCTGCCCCGCCCCTCGGGAAATCCGCCCGCCGCCGCCGGCCCCGCCCACCCCCAGGGATCCGCCCACTGCGGCCGGTCCCAACCCTCGCCTCGGAGATCGGCCTTTCCTGCCTGCCCCGCCCCTCGGGGGAAATCCGCCCGCCGCCGCCGGCCCCGCCCACCCCCAGGGATCCGCCCACTGCGGCCGGTCCCAACCCTTGCCTCGGAGATCGGCCTTTCCTGCCGGCCCCGCCCCGCGTCTCAGACATCAGGCTACCTTGCTGGCTCGGCTCCACTCAAGGCCTGCAGCCTGAAGGCGTGCACGCTGTAACAGAGCACTTTAAGCCTGGTCTCCGCCGTCGTATGATCCCGCCCACTCCTGTTGCCACCACCTCTCCGCTCTCCCTCAGCCTGTCCTCTGCTCTCTGAATTTTGGAGCGTCGACTGGCACCAGCAATCGGCCTTACCTGCTCCAGACTACCCAGACTAGATGGTACAAGAGGTGGCGGCGGGCATGCTGGGATACTGCATAGTTAGCTCCCGTGGTTGGTTGCACTCAGTCTCGGAGGCAACTGTGTGTGAACAGAGCTTGAGAATGAGGAAAAAATAACTATATTCGGGGAAATATCTTGAAACTTTTGTGAAATTAAGTAATATTTGTTGAACTGTCACAAAGTGATGGGTTCTATACTGCTAAACCCTTTTGTGAATTAGATTATTTGAGACATCTCCCTGCAGTCGACACTGCAATTTTCTTCCTGTTAAGAAACTGAACCTGAGGATAAATAGCCGAGGTTATGCAGCCACAATACAGTAGACTCCAGTATCCTTGTACATTTCAGGGCAAAGGCTAAAGTGGCTCTAAGGACGGAGGACAGTGAACAGTAGTGGTGGCAATAATTTTGGTTGAATTACTAGTATGATATTTTCAAGATATGGTAACTACGACAGATAAGTTTCTCAAAATATAATAAGAGAGATGGAATCATAGTTCAGTGATGGAGCACTTACTAAGTACCCGGCCCTGGGTTCAATCCCTAGCACTGCTCCCACTGTACACACACTCAAATAAGATAAATTAAATATGTTAAGATCCCATCTCAGAAAACAAAAAGGTATTTTCAGTATTCCGGAAAGCAACTTGCTATGTCTACGAAGGCTAGCGCCTATTTTGTGGTTAGCCTGTAAAATATGATAAAGTAGGATAGAAATTTTGATTTAAGCTCTAAAACCTACCCTAGAGTGAGGAGCTATCCTTACCCTTTCTTAAAGTAACATGATCAAATACTGAGTGAAAACTTTTTACACATTAAATTCTCATGAAAGATAAACTTACTAAAGATTGCATGGCAAATAAATTACAAGCAAGGATTCATCATCCATTTAGAGTCACCAAACAATGTCTCAAAGCATTTTATTTTTTCATGAAGACATAGAAGCAGACTGTTTACTACTCCCTGAAATGTGTTGTCTTGGAATGAAATGAGTGGTTAGCAGAATTTCAGTCTTCCTCCTCAGAGCACAGGCACAGAGAACTCATAATACAGTGCTTCCTAATGCTTTGTGGTGACTTCTCACAACTTTACAGCTCTCTGTTCAATTGAAGTCGCTTCAATTTGGAGAGTCACACATGGCCTTCTCCCAGGTCAGACATCCCCCAACCCTCCTCTCAGCTGCGTGTGGACATGGACATGTTTGGACCTACAATAGAGCAAGGAGAATATTTTTAAAATATTTTTAATTATATGAATATATGTCCCCGAGTTGCCTGTGGAGTTCAGGAAAGGGCACTAGATGTCCTGGGGCTGGAGGTACATGGTGCTTGGAAACTCAACTTGCTCTGCAAGAGCAGTCAATCACCCTAAAGGGATCTCTGCCCTTGGTGCTGACGTGTTACAACTCACTGTAGTCCAAGTGACAAACCATCACTACTCAGCCCCTGAAGACACTGAAGACCAAACCATAAGCAGTGGTCGGAAACAAATACCATTCTGACTTCAGAAACAGACACGGCAGGAAGCAGGAAGCACTCCCCTTGCTGGCTTCTCTTCCACCTTCATCTTGAGTCTTCAGCCCATATAAATAACTAAGGTACAACGTGACTTCCTTAGAGAGGTAAACACAGATGATCTTTGCTATAAGAATAGTCAGTGAGAAAGGAAAATGCTCCAAGGGAAAAAGCTCATTTTTAATGTCAGGAAACACCAGTCAAGCACAATGTTAGGTATTGAGCATACAAAAAGAAGAGAGAGAGAGAGAGAGAGAGAGAGAGAGAGAGAGAGAGAGAGAGAGAGAGAGAGAGAGAGAGAGAGAGAGAGAGAAAAGGAATATGGGAGCCAGCCCAGAGCAAGAGTGAGGTCAAAACATGTCCCAACCCCGAAAATCTCACCTTGAGACCAGCAGGAGTAAGGACCACTCCCTCCCTGCTCTGGGCCTGCATGCCCTGGTGCACTTAACCTTGTGACCCTCACCAGCCACCACTGAGGTAGTCAGGTTGAAACTTCCTATTTCCTTATAAGGGCTTGTCTAGCTAATACCTGGAGTTCCTGTTCAAGCAGATTAAGCGTTCCCAGCACCTCAGCCCCAGCCGATGATGTGCACTCACCCTGAACACCCCTACCCACCTCCCCAAGGTTAATATAGCCCTTATGGGCCCCCCCCAATAAGGAGAGCTGTTTCACTGAAAATCGTCCTGGAAAAGGCTGTTTCTCCCACACTCAGCACTGACCAAAGTCCTGCGTAACCCACCCACTTGGCTAAGCATCATTCCATCCAGTCCAGCCTGGTGCACAATGGTATCTGGACACCCTGAGGGCAAAGTGGACCCTGGCCAGCAAGGAAACAGAAAAGGCACATAGAGCCTGAAACGATCCATGGCAAATTCTGGTTTCTTCTCTTAATGGCTGTGTGGCTGTGTAAGGCATGTATCCTGTGCACACGCTTATGAATGTATACTTTATGTACAATAAAGATGGTTCACTTAGGAGGCTGAGACAGGAAGATCAGAAGTTCAAGACCAATCTGAGACACATAATGAGAACCTGTCTCTGAAAACTCTATTTGGGAAAGGAGAAAATGAAAAGAATAGATTTGCAGTGAAACCAAATTGCAGTTTTTAAATTGAAAAATGAATTCTTGGTCTGCAGAAACACAGTTTTGGACAAGTAGCAGATTCCCTTTTTACTAAATACTTCCTATCTGCTTCGGAACCCATCAGTTCCATCTTCAGTGGGCATTTCCAGTGCTGGGTTTTTTGGTTTTTGTTTTTTTGGTTGTATTAATCCAGTCAGCCTCTCTGACAAACCATAGAATTTATAATACTTTCATTCCTTAACTTCAGGACAAGCTATTAAGTAAAAATTTGTCATAATCTTAAAAGAAATTGGATATTCATTTCCACCTTGGACAAGGAAGAAGATAATGACAAATGATTAATTATTTCTGCTTAAAGAGAACATTTGCAATAGAGTAGGACCATACTGTATAATTACATAAAATTGGCTTATAAACTTAGTATATATTATGAATATATTGATTCAGATTACAATAAAATGTATGTTATTTTTACTGTTAGAGGCTTATTCTTAGATTTTAATTGTTTTTACTTTGAAACTGTCTGTTCGCTTCCAGCCTACGCACAAACCAAACTGGTTGTGCCTGGCTAGATATAATCATTTGGCTTGCAATACTTAGGTGTATTTAATTATGACACAATCATTTAGATTGTAATACTATACTGCTTAGACACGGACAAAGGTCAATCACTAATTAGGAGGGAACAGAGAAACTTAATACTGAGATTTTTTTGGATAATAATTAAATCTGATATTGAATATATGTAATGCTTCAAAATTCTGTATAAATAAAGATGGCTTGAGCTATTTGGAGCCACTTGCTCAAACAAGTGGTCAGAGTTTTCCTTTCTGCGACGTCCACATCTGCCCTGGGTCACTGAACTCGGTGGATACAGACTCTGGCACTTGGTTTCCTCATTCTTTCCAGTTGCGTTCCACTTAATCACTAAACACCATGAAAAAAGAACCTCATTTCATAGGACTTTATTTTACATCTAGAGCCATTTTATGCTATAAGTGTAGCATAGTTTTAAAAAGTTTTACTAAAACAAACTACACACACATACACACACACACACACACACACACACAAAAACCAAAACACTTCCCCACCCTGACACACACAGACACACACACACACACACACACACACACACACACACAACCTCCCTCTTGACTTAGGAAGACTTCAGACATCTTTCATTTTAAATATTGCATTATTTTAAATATTTTCATTCTTTCAATAACTATTAAAAATAAATTTACAATTAGGGTTTCAAGTGTCCTAGCCAAATCTAGTTTGTTCTCATTTGTTTTATCAAGCCTATTATGTATACCCAAGGGTTATGTTTAATACCTTTTAAACACGATGCATGCTAGCTCTTAATTCAGTATAATAATTAGGCATAAAACCAACGCCTCACTTTGGCTAATTTACACACATCTAATACAGCATGGTGTTGTATACGTTTTATATTTATAGTGCCAACAGGGGGAGAATGCCATGTGATTCAGTCTTTTAAAGGAAGTTACACAATAAAAGTACAGTCCCTTTAAACATGAGAACCATCAAGGCTAGACAGAAGTCCTAAACAGGAAGTGAAAGGACAGGTGAAGTCATTAGTTTAAGTCCTAGTAAAGACTTTTTGTTCTTTGTTATCCCACTGAATAAAAATGCCAAGTCCACAAAATGTAAGGGCATTGTGGTCCTAGACCACACAGTCATATTTTTAAAAAAAAAAAAAGAAAAAGAGCCTGTCACTTAGTTTTCAGTTCACATACTCTGTGCCAACTGATGGCCACACTTCGCTTCTACTTGTAAAAAGAGAAAGGCCTGGCTGGGTGCCACTCAGAAGTCTCTGCTAACTGTAAAATGTGGACTAGTTTTCTTAACTTCCTTATAGTTCACATGTATATAAACTTCAAAAAAATGTATGAATATAACCATGTTATTAGTGCATTGCCCCTAGCTTAAAAAATGTACACTATATAAATAAAAACTGTTTCTTCAATGTTACTTGACATTTCTTCTGTAATTTATTTAAAAAATTAAATTGTAACAAGATACTTAAAAAAAGGCTAGATACAAAAGTAGTTACGCTGCTCACGAACATTTAAAATTTTCCAAAATGTATTTTCAGTAATTATGATCTTATAAAACATTTTACAGTTATCAGAAAGTGCCCAGGCTGAGTACACATAACTGAATCACCTTAGTACAAATGTCTATTTAGAACTCAAGTGCAGTGACCTGTCCGTCCACACTGACACAGGGGTACAAACAAAAAAGGTGATTGTGATAAGGTTTTGTGCATTGGCCCCATCGTATGTACAGAAAAGTGCCTCTCTCAGATGAACAAATTACATGCAAAATATTAGTGGTATTTAATATCCTAGAGCTCAATGCAGCTGAAATAACCCCCAATAAGAGGGTCATTTAAATAGGTAAAAGTGATTTCATCTCTAAAATCTGAATGTCAAGAACTTTTTACAAGTTCCATATACATGATACACAACTGCAGCCAACCACAAATAACACCGTAAAAAAAGCTAAAATGAAAACACAGAACATACTTAATTTTTTATTTTGAAATTCCCTATTCCCTCTATACAAGGACCTTTGCTGAAACACTTTCCACAAAGGCAGCAGTGAATTTTCAGAACATTTTACATTTTCCCCCTCAGCAAAAAAGATAAATCACAGTGTAAATTATGTTGTTCTGCTGTCATCTTTGGCTGGGGTTAGACCTAGAAGTTGTTGACTAGCAAACCGTCGTAGGCAAAAGATGCCAGTGCTTCTCAGGCCTTTAAGCTACAAACTCAGCAAGGAATGTCTGCATTTAATCTCTTTAAGGTACCACCAGGGGGGTATGACAGCATTAACTTCCATAAACTTTTATAGACAAATGGGAAAAAAAATCTACAAAATTAGCTAGTAATATTACACAGCAATACACATTTTTATACTCTACACAAAACCAAAATTCTTGGTCTTAATGGCGAGTAGTAATTTCTGTTTGAGAATCTGTTTAGAGGAATAGAGTGGGACATAAAGTCGAGAGATGCAAGTGTTTGCCGTGGGAAGATGTTGGTCATCTGGTGGTCTTATTGTGATTGAGGGCATAGGCTGGAAACCTTCTTCACTGGCTGGCAAGGATGGGCTTGATGTCCAAAAGTAAACCTAAACAAGAATATAGAATTACAATTTCGGCTTTAACAGGTTAGTAGTCAACCTTAATTCTGGCAACATAAACAACCCCACTGTCGTGCTTAAAAATGAAGCCTCACTAACGTCAGTGCCTGGGTACCACCTGACTGAGGACAACAGACTCGCTAATATGGACGGGAAAGCCCGGAGGCCTCAACTATAAACATATTACTAAGGGACACTGAGAGTAGGAGAAATAGTCTTTCCCAGGGAAGGCACACTGTTAGTTACCTAGTGTCAAGTGGCTAGCCCTGAAAACACGCATCCCAATAACAAACACACCGAGCAGGTTATAGTTAGGCGTTTAGGAACATGAACAAACACACACATACACAGACAAAACAAAAAGCAATAAAAAGAATTGGAAAATACAATGAATTTGAAAAAGAGCAAGGAGGATATTGCAAGGTTTGAAGGGATGAAATTATATAATTATAATTTTAAAAAAATAACAAAATATCCCTTAGTTTTAAAATTATTTTGTTGTGCTAAAAAAAAAAAATCAATTATATATCCATAAACTACATTTAAAAAATATGTTCAAGATTAAAGTAGAAAAAAGTGTCAGGGTTTCTTTTGTTTATTTTAAAGTGTTTTAGATTTGAATTTTCTCATCTGAGACATGAAGCTACTGTGTCAAATGGGCTGGTCTCTAAGGGCCTTTACTATAGCTAACTTCTTTGAGGTATCTCTTACTGGAAAAAAACACATTTCCAAATATTATAAAAACTAACATCCCCACAGGCTATCTAAAAGTCATTGTGTATTTTATCTGATAGCAAAATAATACAGTATTATTGATGCTAGTTATGTTACAGAATAATTTTATAACAATAACAATGTTGGAAAATACATCAAGATTCATACAATAAGTCATAGAGTTCTAGTACAAATTTATTTTGTACAACACTATAAGCAAATGATGCCCAGTAAGTGTTACTATTACTCTCGTTGTTATTATTAAATATACCAAAGAAATGCTTCTTTGCAGAAATACCTGTATTTATGAATATAAAATACTCTGCACTGATTTATCTTTCTATACATCCATGTCCCAATCTTCTGTGACAGACCTGAATTATGAAGTAAATCTAACTTTCCAGAGTAATTGTAGCTATTTTCTAAAATGTAACTGCGTAAGAAACATCATCTTTGAATGCTACAAAGGGAAGAAAACAAACAAAAACAAAATGTTGTCCTGAGTACCACAGCACAATTGTCAAAGAACTAAAGCTGGTCCAATCTTCTCATTTAACAGAAGAGAACAAGCTGAATGTATAGTTTCCAGAATGAATGTGGTGGGGCTGGCGAGGCGCCAGAGGTAAGAGTACAGGACACTATCTGGGTTTGATCCCAGCACCCAACTAGTGAGTCAAAACTATGTGTAGACCCAGGCAATGTGCTGCCCTCTTCTGGCTCCCGGAGGCACGTGTGCACAGACAGGCATGCAGGTAAAGACACCCATAGCCATAATGGAGAAATGGACGGGTGGTGGGGCGGAGGAGGAGGGACCAACCACACTGTCAGGTGGTACACAACTTTTACCAGTAAACTCCGTTCTCCAAGAGGAAAATCCACTGCCCCACCCCTAAATACGACAGCCCCCCCCTTTATTCCACACACTCTGTGCAACCTTCAACTTACAAGGTCCTGCCGTTCTGCCATACTCATCTTCTCCACTATTGACCAGAACCAGCGCTTGAACTGCAGGAGCTTCTCAGCATTTTCCCCTAAGAGTATAAAACGAATGCGTTATATTAGATGTGCTGTCTTTTCAATCCTAGTAAAGTGTTTGTATAAAGCCACGTGAGATCATTCATTCACTGAAGGGGACGAAAAGGGCCAGAGACTCTACAGTCTAAAAAGCTTTCAAATGACGTATGCTGTGCTTTCCCTTCTGTAGTTTCGGTTTTAAAATGGAACAAGTTCTTCTAAGCATTGATATTAAAATGTAGCACAAAGCTCATCACATAACAACCTAGAACTCACCAAACACAAAGGGGGAAAAGTATAAATTTGTAATTTGAGCTAGTCATGGTGGCACACTGTCATCCCAGCACTCGGAGGCAGAGCCAGATAGATCTCTGTGAGTTCAAGACAAGCCTAATTTACTACACAGGGAATTCCAATCCTACATAGACTGTTTCAAAAAAACCAAAAAATAAAAAATCGGTAATTTGATGGAGGCCATGAAACAAAATAGAAAACACACAAAAGGGGAAAATTCATATTCATGTATGTAGCAAGCTTGGCATAGCTATCATCTTTTCATAAACAACTTCTTACAGCTTACAACTACGCTTATTTTGAATATCTAAAAAGTAAAACAACAACAACAACTTCAGGGCAAATCACACACTGAGATAAAATAAATCTCATTGCCAAAAGATTATCACCACTTCCCCCCTTCTAGATTCATCACGTGACTTTGTGTCTTTACAATAACGTGGCCCAGTTACAACTCTACAGAGCAAACTGTATGTCTGAGGCACACGAAACATTTACTATTTTTATGACTTTAGTATATAAACATCATTTTCTCACCACACGTTGTTTTTTTAGATCGGTTCTCACTACATGTCTGCAGCTGGCCTTAAACTTCACATCCTCCTGCTTGGCCTCCCATAGGGAACAAAAGAATAACCTAATTCTAAGGTTCCAAAATACTAAATTTCACTTACTCATACCTTGAAAAGTACTACAAGTAAGAAAACAAAGCTGAGCATTTGGGAAATAGACGGAGATCCAGCCCCTGGGAAGGCACTGAGCACACTCTCAGGAAGACTTGCAGCTCTCCTACCTGACTCATCATTGAAAGACGTGAAACTGATGAGCATCTGCACGTTGACTTCCCCACAGCCGTTCACCAGGAGCCGGAAGTCCTCCGCTGTTAGGTCTTCTAAGGAGTTTTTTGGAAGCACATCCAGTAGACCCTTCCTCATAGCCTAGAGAATTTGAATTTTTTTCTTTTATTGTAATCAGTACTTTATTCCTGTGGCATCTGTTTATACTATTAAAACTCAACATCTAATTTTAGCAGATTCTCTAAAATTGTTAGTTCCCGAAGACAAAGAGGAAAATGGCAGGGCTGTAGTTTGACTTTCTGCTTACAGAGTCAAGACAGAAAGGGGGTGAGAGAGCCGAGCACACTGAACAAGCTGTAGTTCAGAAATTAGTGTTTTTATATCCCGGTAGAAAACTGAATTTGCTTTAAAAATTATATAAATAACACACAGGCAGCATATTAGATAAACATTGCCTTAATCTGGCAAAAGTGCATCTTAGAAAAAGTACAGTAACAACAAACCCCCCAGACTCAACACAAAATCTAGACATATATTGAAAAATGTACCTAGAGCTGTGCCAAGTACCTTAGGTGCTTTAATTGCTCAGTTGTATCCTGATTTTGCAGAAAGAAACTAGTGCCCAAAGTATTAAGTAACGTGCAACTGTGTAGCTAGAAGGTAGTAAGTGGAGTAATAATTTGAACTCAGTATAGTTCCCAGCAAAAGAATCACCACCATTCTTGAATTTACACAGGGAAACGTACAAAGGGAAAACAGTAACACTGCAGGACTGATGTGATGCTTTTCTGAAAGGCCTTGAATGCAGAGCAGTCGCTGTCTTGAGAACAGTGTGCGGAATGCCCCTCCATTGCTGTGCTTAGGGCAACGAACCTTCATTAAGCTAAAGGCTAAACTAGCCTAAATATTTGTATTAACAATGTGACAGAAACACGCTTGCCTCTAAAATCTTGGGAATTGCGAGTGGCTGGAAGTCCTTGCTGAATGTGTGCTGAGGCACTCGCTGTATACAGAGGAAGAAGCGCATTGCCTGTGACAGCCCATGCATGCCCTGCCCTGCCCTGTAGAGAACATGGCGAAACTTCAACTAGGAACCCTTCCTGCTCTGCCTCCTCCTCTGCCTGGGTGTCTTTGGCGCTTACTAAGGATAACTGCCTGGCTCCAGGGAATCCGGCTTATTTACGTTAGTAAGCACAGGTGGCCCTACAAGCCCTCTTTCAACTTTTGTTCACCAGAGCTACTTTTTGAGGATTACATAGCTTTTCCTATAGTTATATCCAGAAGAAAATGAGTTCCTAATCTGAACTCTCAAATTTATTTGCAATTTCATTTTAAATTTGAAAACTTGGTCCTTTTGTAAGCAAACAGATTACTGAGCTAATTTACCACAATGTAAAAACAAAACCAGCTCCATCACACGGCACAGTGCTTTCTAGAAAATACTTACGTGCAGTGGCTGTTCTGTAACTACCAACATTCTGTGCTCTGCATACTTCCTCACATACTCATACACATTCTGCGGAGTGACCGGTATATTTACACCATTTGGAATGAGTTCAACCTACAAGAAATTCAGCAGTGACATTTAAAAGCAATTTTGACAATAACAGCTTAAAAGAACTTTATTTCCTAAAATTTTAGAATTTAAAGATGCGTTTTTGTATGACAAATATCTGAGAGGTGCAAACATTCTGGGCCTAAATAAGTACAAAAGTCTCTAGGTCTCAGTCCACCTCGCTACTTCTTGGCGCATCTCTCTGTGCATCTCCTACAATGCTCATTCCTGGCGCGTGTGCATGCACCCTGCCTCAGTCTCTCTCTCTGAGTTCCTAGCCAAACCGTTCCTTATAAAACAAGCCTAACAAGCACCCCAATTCTCTTGCAAAAATCAGAAAACTGTGGATTTGTTTTACCTGTCCTCCACCCTCTTCTTTACACAGGTCAATTGCAAATGCCAAATCCATTGCTGAGAAAACAGCATCAGCATCTGAACTCTGAGATGCGAGGATCAGCTGTCGTAAACTCTCATACATTACAGGGTCAAAAAAAGCAAAGTCATGCCAGTTGACCTGAGAAAATAAGCACACAAGACTCGAAAGAAGCACCCTTTCTTGACGCAACAGTAAATTAAAATCTGTGATAACTTTACCTTTCGGGGGAGGAGAAGAAGGGATGAGAACTGAACCCAGGGATTTGTGTATGCTAACTAAGTGCTCTGCCCTGAGCTATAGCTCAGCCCTAATTTTATTTAACTGCTTTAAAAAGAGAACAATTAATAAATTGCTGGCTTTGACAATTCATTTAATTTTTCTTTTTTTTTTTTTAAAGATTTATTTATTATGTATACAGTGCACATTAGATCACATTATAATAGATGTTGTGAGCCACCATGTGGTTGCTAGGAATTGAACTCAGGACCTCTGGAAGAGCAGTCAGTGCTCTTAACCTCTGAGCCATGTCTCCCGCCCCCAATTCATTTAATTTTTCAAAACAGGAATAAAATTTAATTGCTATGAGGTAGAACCAACACCATGCTTTTAAAATAATAGTAAGTTTCAAAAATAATTTGGAAAGCCAGCACAATTTGTTGAGCATTGATCATATGAACAAGCTGGCTCTTGACTAACTATTCCCTATGCTCCTGATGGTCACCGTCCGACACAGCCTACTAAATCCAGTGATAAACTGGAGTGCTCTAAAAAACTTGGTAACTTACAAAGGTCACATCACTGAGTTAAACTGAAGTCTAGCAGATCTCACGAGCTAAAGGGTCAACATACTAGTATTTTGTTTGTTTGTTTATTTGTGAGCTTTGGTTTTCTCTCAAGTTCTATGCACAAAAGCATTTTAGCTGGAACATGACAGAAATTAAATTGTGGTCCCAGCCAAAAAAAAGATATACCTCTCACTATAATAGGCTCGTTTTGAACAGAAAACAATATTCTGTGGTTTGGCTAAAGGAAATTAATTTGGTACTATAAATGTGATCAAATACCATGAGATGACGTCATTGGCCATAGTGAAAGGATTCTGTAATTGTTTTGTTGAATAAACATGATGTACCCATCAAAATTTCTTCTCAAAAATTGTTTATACCATATATCTAGAGCTACTGTTGACTTCTGTCAGATTTTTGCAATGGTCAGTGTGATGGCAGACTCAACTGGTCAAAGTACCAAGAATGAGTGTGAATGTGAGGGTGTGAGGGTGTGAGTGTGTGTGTGTGTGTGTGTGTGTGTGTGTGTGTGTGTGTGTATAAGAGCCAGAAGGCAGCATTGTATAAGTGCAGTGTATGAGTGTGAGTGTGTATGTCTGTGTAAGAGCCACAGAGGGCAGCACTGTAGAAACTACGGAAGACAGCAAGGCTCTTGGACTATCAAACTCTAAACAGCTGTGATTACCTGCTCAAGACTGGGCCATCAACACCCAGGCACAGACTCGAGGGGCTCACAGTGCCCACATCTCCATAAGAATTAATACAATTAATGGCAGATGAGGGAGGACAGACCATGTTCTCCTGTGATTTAACCACTGACCAGGTGCCCATGCTCTTAATGATACCCACTAGGTCACAAACAAAAATGAGACATGAAAACATAAGAAAGTGATTGAAGGAAGCAGAAAGGGGACAACATGGAGTTGGAGAATGGAGACATAACCAAAATAAGTTATTTGCAAAGAAGAAAATGTAGCTGGGTGCAGTGCGTCTGCCTTTAATCCCAGCACTCGGGAGGCAGAGGCAGGTGGGTCTCTGTGAGTTCGAGGCCAGCCTGGTCTATAAAGTGAGTCCAGGACAGCCAAGGCTACACAGAGAAACCCTGTCTCAAAAAACCAGCGCGCGCGCGCGCGCACGCACACACACACACACACACACACAAGAAAAAAGTATAACAAACTCATATTGTGTATAATTAATATATGCTAATAAAACATCAAATGGAAAATTAGTAGGCTACAGCTTAAACAATGCAATTTAAGTAGATGTATGGTATAGCCATCTCTGAAAAACACTGATATTCAGTAGTTTCTGTCACTTTCTTTATAAAAGCTTTAGGAATTGTTCTGATACAGCTGAATAATTGACAGCGATCAGACTATCAGGGGAAGCGCGAGGAGTACCCGGCATGTGCGCTGTGCTTTCCTCCCCCTGCCCCTCTGTGGCACTGGCATGTAGTTTTAGGTTGGGCTGCTGTTCAAGACTATCTCTGTGCTCCACTGCCACCCACCTGCAACCAAGTGGCTTAGGCTTCCCGAGCACTGGGTGCCAAGCACAGTGCTTGAACCTTCATAAAGTTGTCAAGAAGATTTCTCTTCAGTAGGATACAGGTCCGTCAGGAACCAACCTTAACTGTTAGGCACTCTACTGTGCCATATCCCCATATACAAACACTTTATCTATGTCACTAATACAGCTATTTATGATTATAATGCTTTAATACAAAGTAAATGCTACACAGTGTACCATCATTTATTTTGCAAAAAAAAAAAGTTTATAATTGTAAAAGCAGTTATATGCATCAAACTTACTTTTCTACCAAGCAACACTTTAATTACATGCCTATTCAATGTGATAGGACATAGTTCATTTTGCAACAGACATAGTCCAAGAATCCTAAAAATAAGAACAGAAATATAATTTAAATTAAAAAAATAATTGTATAATTAGTCCCACATACATAAACATATATAAATGAATAATATTTTGAGCTATTTTCTAAGCCTTACTTTTACCTAATATAAAGTACATATCCAACCTTAAAGCTAGGATTTTTAGCAGGTGTGGTGGCACACCTCCTAACTCCACAGCCCTGGGAGGCTGGCAAGACGATCAGGGTCTGAGCCCAGCCTGGGCTACACAGGGAATTTGGGGCTAGAGGAGTAGCTCAGTGGTAGAGAGCATGTTTAGCACTGGCAAAGCCCTGGGCCCGGTCCCCAGAACCCCATGTCCAGATGCAAACAGTAAAAATATTTATTTACCTGCCAATATTTCTAAAACAATTCAATCTTGCTTCTGTGTTTTTGCCAGGTCTTGGAGTATAAAATCCTCTCTTTCCAGGTTGGTAAAACAAAGGAGCATTGTCATCACCATCATCTGTGTCATCTAAATCCATATCTACGACACTTCGACTAGAGCCATGACGCTTTCGGTTTTCCTATAGCAAAGTAATGAGAAATGAAGCTCCCGAGCTCATTTTAAAAAATGAAATGGGTCTTTTCCTTTTATTTATTTACTTATTTGCTTAGCTACTTATTCATTTGTTTATCTATTATTGTGTTATGTGTGTGAGTGTTTTGCCTGCATGTAGGTCTTGTGCATGTGCACTCAATGCACAGCAAAGGTCAGAAGAGGGCATCAGATTCCCCTGGGACTGGAGATGCAAACAGTTGTGAGCTGCCATGTGGGTAGTGGGAATTCTCAGCCAGGTGATCTTAACTGCTGAGCCATCTATCCAGCCCCTGTATGTAAATCTCATGTCTATGATTGAATTGGCAGAATGTCTGCCTGGCAAGCACAAAGGCCTGTGTTCATCTTCTACTGCATAATTCAGGCGTGACAGGACATGCCTGAAACCCCAGCACTGGCAGGGCTGGGGCAGGAGAGTCACCCAGCTAAGTTCCAGGTCAGTCTGGGCTAGAGTTATGACCCTGCCTTAAAAACAAAACAAAAAGCCTCTCTTTACCTGACTGCCTAGAAGGTAATTTTTACTAGCTGTGGGATTCTGGATTGACAGTTCTTTCAGCCATTTGAATGATGAAGTTCTACTGTCTTGGCCTCTGATAAGAAATCCAGTTTTTCAAATCACCATTTCCCTGCTTTGAAATTTTCATTGTCTTTGGACAGTTTTTAGTTCAGTCAACTTGAAGTCCACTGACCCTGAAAATTTGTCAGTCTACATCTTAGAATGTCTGGTCAGTCTCATCCTGTTCTTGGTGAGCTGAGCAGTTTTAGAGCTTAGGAAGATTTGTAGTTAGTATTTTGAGTATTAGTAACAACTCTAAGTTTTAGTAAAAATGACATTTAGAGGAAGGGGCTTTTAGCACAATAGGAATCACAATGCCAATTTACATGTCAAAACTGTTAATTATGCTATTTCAGTGTGTCCAGCATATGCAACACTTGGGACGCCTGGGCAGTGCTTCCCACGCAGGCAGCTCTCAGGCCTCTGCCATCTTTCAGCTGGGGCAGGAGAGCAAGGTGAGCTCCACCCTCCCTCCTGCTGAGAAGACAGGGTACCACTGGCCATCTGTCGGGTTCTCTTTCCAATCTGTGTGCTACTATGTATTTGTTCAGAATTTTCCTTTGTGCTATTTTTTATGGCAACCAGTAAAAGTGATCATAGTGAGTTTGTTTCTCTTAGCTAGCACTAGAAGCTTCCTTATGAAAGAAACAAACCACATCAGACCCTCAAAGTATCCTGTACTGCTGTACGGTGACATATTGTTTTCTTTTAATCTTTGGCATCAACAACTTCCTGGAGGAATGGCTCCTAAGAGTCTATACTGTTTCTTCCCTCCATTATTCAGTTCCCTGGATCTCCAAACTAAAGCTTAATTCAGTCTGTGTTCAAACACAAAAAGTGAAGTGCCTGAGGTCCCGTTAATGTCTAACTCAATCCATTTCATAATTTGGTTCTGCATAGTACAGCTACATGTCTTTCTCTCTGTATACTGTACAACATGCATTTTATTTACAAAGACATCTCCAAAATCCTGTTTTGTTTTTGTTTTTGATTGTTCTAACTGTACATTAAGGAATGAACTGAAAACCTCTTACCTGCACCTTTTCTGAGGAGTCTAGTAACCCGAGGTCCAAGATACTATCAGCTCCATTTTCCCTAAAAACAAACAAAATTCTTTTACATTCCAGAGAGGTGAAATATTTCAAATTTAGTGTGGAGTATCTATTCATATTTATTACACAGTTTAAAAGCCAATTTAGGCCCGGACTATGGATATGCTTAGAATTCTAGTGCTTGGAACCTGCCATTACATACAAAATTCAAGGCAACTTCCTATGCTACACTGCCCACACAGTTTCAAAATAAAACCACCAAAAAGTCAAAAGCCAAACAAACAAAACCAAAACTAAACAAAACCTTAAAAACTTCTTTAGTTACTACATATACAACTCAAGACATGGCTAAGGCTCTCTGATGTAAGAGAACACATACAGTCTTTAGTGAGATGCTAAAACTTTAGCACAAAGCAAGCAATGCAGAAAATGCAGAATGCTCACAACACAATTCTAACAGGAATCAAACTCTCTATTCTAAGTCTAATATGCCACTAGTAAATTCACTATTCACACCATAAAACCAGATGTTAGTTTTGCTCAATAGAAAGCACTAAGTTAGCAATGTTTACATATATTTAGAGTCTTTTTATAAAAATGCAACTTTCTTTCAATTTTCTGTATAACGAGCTAAGCTATTCTCAGTCTGTTCACAGCTCCAAAGATAAGGAATAAAGAAATTAGTAAAAGGCCAGAGAAAAAGAGCAGCACAGCTCCAAAGACAAGGAATAAAGAAATTCATAAAAGGCCAGAGAGAAATAGCTGCAGTGACAATAAAAGAAACTACCAGCAGATCAACAACCTCGAAAGGGGCTGTCTAGCGCTAGTGCTCAGCCCACCTTCTAGAACTGTCTGTGATCTTGTTCCCCATCCAAACGTATGATTAGGAAGACATTTTACCTATGGTCTGGGATGTTGACACAGGAATGATACCTAATGCAGTGGCTTGAATAAAAATGACCCCTACAGGCTTATATATTTGAATAGTGGTGCTATCTGAGAAGTATTAGAAGGCCTGGGAGGCGTGGCCTTGTGTGAGGAAGCCTGTCACTGGGGTTGGGCTGTGAGGCTTCAGAAGTCCATGCCAGGCCCAGCAGCTCTGTCCCTTCCTGCTGCCTAGGCATCAAGGAGTTGAGCTCTCAGCTCCTCCTCCAGCACCACGTCTGCCCTGTGTCCCACCATGATGATAACGCACTAAACCTCTGAAACCATAAGCAAACCCCAGCAAAATTTTTTCCTTTGTAAGAGCTGCCTTGGTTGTGGTTATCTCTTCACAGCAATAGAATGTGACTAAGATACCTAGCTGTATAAGGTTCACAGCATCACAGAATAACCCACTGGCTGAAAGAGTAAGTAAGGCCCTACACAGAGACCACCTACGTACAGCTCATCTTCCTAAGGACACTGCTACTTTGTCCCTTGACTAGAAGGACTGTTTGGTATTTTTAGATTTCATATTCAAACAAATATACTTTGCAGAAGGTAAAGAAAAACTTGCACAAAATTTTAAGGTGAATTTGGAGCCCTAAGAGAAATGTCATACTTAATACAAGAACCACAAGACTCTGAGTGTACAATGCCTCTTGCAGTGGGTACTCCCAATGAGGGAATCTGAGGCGTAATTTCATATATACTTCTTCCAAATAAAACATTATCTAAACCCAATACAATAGCACTAAGTCCCAGCAATTACCAGTCTGTGGCAGGAGGTTGGGAGTGCAAGGCCAGCCTTGTTTCATGCACAAAACAGAACAATTCTAGATGCCAAATACCTTCTATAACCTAATAAAGTTTGAAAAATTCAGCTACCATACTTAGGAATTGTAAGACACCACTCTAAAAAGAAATCTAAAGTATTATACTCTGTTTTTTAATACTGTTTTTATTTTGTATGTGTGGGTGGTTTACCTGCATGTGTCCCTGCACGCTGTGTGTGGGTGGTTTACCTGCATGTGTCCCTGCACGCTGTGTGTGTGTGTGGTTTCCCTACAGGTGTCCCTGCGCGCTGTGTGTGTGTGTGTGTGGTTTACCTGCATGTGTCCCTGCGCGCTGTGTGTGTGTGTGTGTGTGTGTGTGTGTGTGTGTGGTTTACCTACAGGTGTCCCTGCGCGCTGTGTGTGTGTGTGTGTGTGTGTGTGTGTGTGTGTGTGGTTTACCTACAGGTGTACCTGCACGCTGTGTGTGTGGGTGGTTTCCCTGCATGTGTCCCTGCACGCTGTGTGTGTGTGGGTGGTTTCCCTGCATGTGTCCCTGCACGCTGTGTGTGTGTGGGTGGTTTCCCTGCATGTGTCCCTGCACGCTGTGTGTGTGTGGGTAGTTTCCCTGCATGTGTCCCTGCACGCTGTGTGTGTGTGGGTGGTTTCCCTGCATGTGTCCCTGCACGCTGTGTGTGTGTGGGTGGTTTCCCTGCATGTGTCCCTGCACGCTGTGTGTGTGTGGGTGGTTTCCCTGCATGTGTCCCTGCACGCTGTGTGTGTGTGGGTAGTTTCCCTGCATGTGTCCCTGCACGCTGTGTGTGTGTGGGTGGTTTCCCTGCATGTGTCCCTGCACGCTGTGTGTGTGTGGGTGGTTTCCCTGCATGTGTCCCTGCACGCTGTGTGTGTGTGGGTGGTTTCCCTGCATGTGTCCCTGCACGCTGTGTGTGTGTGTGTGTGGGGGGTGGTTTACCTACAGGTGTCCCTGCACGCTGTGTGTGTGTGGGTGGTTTACCTACAGGTTTCCCTGCATGTGTCCCTGCACGCTGTGTGTGTGTGGGTGGTTTCCCTGCATGTGTCCCTGCACGCTGTGTGTGTGTGGGTGGTTTCCCTGCATGTGTCCCTGCACGCTGTGTGTGTGTGGGTGGTTTCCCTGCATGTGTCCCTGCACGCTGTGTGTGTGTGTGTGGTTTCCCTGCATGTGTCCCTGCACGCTGTGTGTGTGTGTGTGTGTGTGGTTTCCCTGCATGTGTCCCTGCACGCTGTGTGTGTGTGTGTGTGTGGGTGGTTTCCCTGCATGTGTCCCTGCACGCTGTGTGTGTGTGGGTGGTTTCCCTGCATGTGTCCCTGCACGCTGTGTGTGTGTGGGTGGTTTCCGTGCATGTGTCCCTGCACGCTGTGTGTGTGGAGTGCCAATAGCTAGACCAGATCCTCCGAAACTACAGTAGCAGACGGTTGTTAGCACCGTGTGGTCCTACAAGTGCTCTTAACCACTCAACCACCTCTAGCCTCGTCATAAGTTAGGAAACGGTGAGAAACACAGGCTGGAAATAAAGCAGCTGACGTTCAGAGTGAAGTGATGCTGTGCCAACTGCCCGCATTACCGTCCGTGCGCGATGATGAGCTCCATGGCCTCGTCCACGCGCGCCCGCAGGGAGTCCTCGCTTGCCAGCAGCAGCAGCAGCTGAGCTGGGGAGAGCTCCAGCAGCATGCCCGTGATTTTACTTGCAAATGCCTGTGAAGGATAAGCAAATGTTTCCTTATCAACTCTCTGCTTGCTAAAAGCTACAATCAAAAGGAAAAGAAATATGAAAAGCTGTAACAACACTCCCAAGAATTAGCAAGGCTTTTTATGAAACTGCAGTGTCAGTCAGAGGCCCTGGTCGCGACGGCACAGTCTGTGAATGAGCAGTTTTGCTGGGGCTGGAATAGTTGCCTGCTTTTTTTTTTTTTTTTTTTTTTTAATGTTTTTGATGGTGGCACACGCTTTTAATCCTAGCACTCGGGAGGCAGAGGCAGGTGGATCGCTGTGAGTTCGAAGCCAGCCTGGTCTACAAAGTGAGTTCAGGACAGCCACGGCTACACAGAGAAACCCTGTCTCAAAACACCAAAAAAAAAAAAAAAAAGTTTTTTGGGTTCCAAGGAAACATACAATTTCTGTAACGTTTGTCTTCCTTAGGGAACCAAAACCACTCTTTCTCGTTTAGCACAGAAAGGAAGACAGCAGCGAGAGAGGGGCCTCCTACTTAAGGCTGGCCTACCACAACAAGGAGAAGGGATTTTCTGTTTTACTAGTATTTTGGCTACATTACTACATAAACAACAAAAAGGAAAAAAATCCACAACTAGTTTACAAGTTTCACATTTTGTGAGAGAAAATTGACAAAAGATTCAAATTGAACTCCTGAGTTATTTTGTCGGCAGTAGAGGACTGTCGTTTGCTCAGGCACAGCTGCTAACAGATCATCTCTACTAAGAGTAATGATGATTTGTGCAAGTAAAAACACAAACAAATAGAAACCCCAGCAGGTTTTTAATACAAAGGACTCGCACTGGGCAGAATTAAACTAGCTTAAACTAAGTTAGGTGGGGAGCGATTCACATTGTAAAGTTCCTTCTAAGCTCCTCTGGTGGTACAGCTACAGCCTTCAACCGTGTAGCTGCTTACTAGCTGACAATTACACAGAAACCAAACAGCCAGCTTATTTCAAAGGGAAAAATCCCACATCTAGTGAGCAGCAGCACAGGACCGCACTTACAGGCTGCATCGCCTGCACCCGGGGGTAAAGCCGCTCGCCAAGTGCCTGCCGATGAGCAGGAAGCGGGTCAGGGTCCTCACTAGGATTCCCCTCAGAAGCAGGTCTGAAAGGCCTGGTGTCGATGGAAAGCTGTCTCCGGAAGTCTCTGTGAAAGAAGAAAGCTGTTATGACTCCACTTCCTTTGATGACCAAATCAAAATATGAGCACACCTGGATCAATAAACACCAGCATACATACAGATGGGGGTAAACACCAGGGTGCTGTGACAGCCAGAGACAAAATGGTTGAGAAGTAAAGATTATCTAGGCTTGTCACTAAAAATCTATGTGCAATGTATACTTTAATTCTAAGGGAACAAGACCAGACTCCAAGGGACTACCTGCAACTTCTGGAAACTTTAAGCAAAAGTAAATGTAACCCGTTCCAACAAGAGAAAATTAAAATATAGTTTTCCATAATTAAGACTTAATTAAACTAGGAGAGTGATAACTGTAATGAAATGTCAAACTTCAGTGAATAAAATCAGTGTAATTTCAAAGGTCCTGGGGCTGTTAAGGAGAACCTTCATCAGTAACAGACAGCTGTTGCCATGCATCCGTCCAGACAACAGCTCTCACGCTGGTTTACAAGCCTTTATCCACCTTGTCTAAGGTGCTGGCCTTCAGTGACAACCCAAAGCCGCCGTACCTGTCGCGGTCCCTCCGAGAGCCTGCTCGCAAGCCGCTGCTCCTCCTCATTTCCCTTTCCCTTTCTCTTTCCCGATCTCTCTCTCCTCGGTTCCTCAATCTTTGCATTAAACCTAGAAGAAAACAAGAAAATAGTGCACTGCGGTAAGTTCAAAAGATCACAGCCTTTATGTTTCAGTCAACGCTGAGATAAGAAAAACAAAAGAAATATGGCGGCTCGAGACCACCTGTGCTGCTAGTGCCCCTCTCTGTTTGGGGTGCGTGCGCCCATGTGCCTGGGCACATGGATCCGAGATGTCCGCCCCCCCGCGCTGTGATTCAGGTCCTCACTGAAACCTGCCGTCCACAGCATGGGTAGTAAGCACATGCAAGCCACGGCCGCCCTTCCTGTGCTGGGGATGTGAACTCAGGGCCTCCTGCTCTCCCAGCAGGCACTACTACTAGCCCGCGTCTCCCCAGCACCTTGGTTTTGAGGGTTAGCAACAGTTAAGTAGAATGTGCATGGTCCATCTTACAAGTTCCCGTCAACATCTGTGAGGTCTATTTCCCCCTTGTGATGCCAAAACTATGAAATACCTAAAACCATGTGACCAGTAGACCTGGACTGACTTCACTATAGGCAGAGCTGAGATTTCTTACACAGCTGTAGCCACTGACTATCTTTTCTATGCACAGTGTTTGGCTTTGAGCACTACAGACCACTAGATTATTAGCTATTATTATTTTAAAGCCCAATGCTCGATTCTGACTATGATTTAAATTACATCTTTTTAATTGTTGTAGCCTAACAAACGGCCGGACATGCCACAGCACATGGGTGGAGGCCAGAGGGCATCCCACAGGAATTGGTTCTCTCCTTCACCGCGTGGACCCTGGGACTCAAACTCAGGTCATTAGGCTTGGCAGCTAGTGCTTTTATACTGGATCTGTCTGCCCTTGAGTATGGCTTCTTTTTGTTTGTTTGGTTTTAGAGTTTTTTGTTGCTGTTTTGAGACAGGGTTTCTCTGTATAGCTTGGCTGTCCTGGACTCTCTGTGTAGACTGGGCTGGCTGCAAACTCAGAGATCCGCCGGCCTCTGCTGGGAATAAAGGCATGCACCAAACTTGCCCGTCCGAGTATGACTTGTTAATGGTGTTTGAAAAGATATTGGCAGAATGATAAGATTGGCCAAGTCTCTTCATTCAAGTATGTTAGTCTACTTCCTTCATAAGCTAAACAGCCCAAGTGATGCTCAAAGGCTAGTGAACTCCATTTGCTCAGCCTCTATTTTTTCTGCAACCCATTCAGTCTCCATGGCAGCAGACAGAGATGTAGCCCGAGTAACTTGTGTGAACTCCATGACACTTGTAAAGTGGCAACCTGCTGACCATACCTGGCACGCATACATCACCAAGTACCATCTCCTACAGCCTTTGTCAGTCTCACAAAGCTTTAAATATATTAACTGAAGATTAGGTTAAGAGTCCTAAGCCATAAGTGGTGGGTTCACAACGATACTGCAATACTCCAAGAGGAAAAAAATCCTACTGAAATCAAAATGCTAGGCACAGTGACATGGCTGGTTTACCTGCGGTCTCAAGAGCTTTACCTCACTGGGATCAGTGCATGTTTGTGAATCAATCCTACCTGGAAAATTCTGCTTTCTCTTCAGATAGCTATCAATTAGTACAAGGGTGAAAGAAATACTCTAACCCTGTCACTGGATTTTATAGAACAACATGAGACCTTTCAAGCTGCCACCCTCCAAACAAGTAGCAGTTGAGGTGAGAAGCTAATGGAATCAAAAGCAAACTGTCAACCTGTCAATTCAAGTGATTTAGTCAAGACTAAGTCATAATCTAAACAAAATTATATAAAACGTTAACGTACAGACATATAATCATGATTACCAATGTTGTGACAAACAAACAAACAAACAAAAAAACAGCTACAACGCTAGGACTCTGTAGAGTACTCACTTGTATGAGTACCTTTGTTGGCATTTTGGATACAATCTAGATTTGGCAATTTTTCATTTGATAAAAATGCTTGTGCAATGGCTGTATAGAAACTTCGCGCTACACCACTGCCCTCTCCTGGTTCATCCTTAAAGGTGACTTTAACTCTGTGGACAGCCATTGGGGTGGTAGCACATCTTCGGCCAAAATGATTGTTGAGCTGTCTCATGGTCTGCTGGATGAGAAGATCCCGATCCCGGTCAACCTGTGAAGCACACCAAGTGCTAGGTCAGTGCTAGAAACCACAGGCTCTTGTATGTAAAGCCAAAGGGAACCTCAGCTTTTCCTTGCTAGTTTAAATACTACAAAGAAACATGAGGTCTCAGAAGCTTAAAAGAAGAATGTCCTGCATTAAATCAGGCTAATGGAATTTAACGCAATTTAAATCCACCTTTCAAAGGTTCAACAGAAAACAATAATCCTACTCATTTGGCACACGAGAATAAATTCCTGATGGATCAGAGATAAGAACATTTTCTCACTCTTTTGAAACAACATCTTGGTAAGCAATCCAGGCCATGAGGGCCTCAACTCATGAGCCTCCTGCACTGCTGGTGCCCAACACATGTATCTCCCACAGTGACAGAAAAGTGTGAGAACTGACATGTTAGAGAAATACCTGCGGATTCCGTCACACAGGAACATCATCATGCACTGAATGCATATCACCTAAAACCACTGATACAGAACTGCTAAAACTTGAGGGGTCGCAAGGTAGCTTGGCAGCTACAGGCACTTGCCCAAAGGCCTGACAACCTATTCCAATCCCTGGAGCCGACATGACAGAAGCAGACAGTGACAACCTCCAAGTTCTCTTCTGACCCCTACACATGCTCTGACAGACCTGCACCACACATATGTATAAATAATGCTTTAAATCTTTTTCTTTTCTTCTTCCTTCCTTCCTTTTTTTTTTTTTTTTGAGAAGGTCTCACTGCATAGCCCTGGGGGGCTTTAAACTGGCTTTGTAGACTAGGCTGACCTTCAACTCACAGAGATTCACCTACCTCTGCCATCCCAATGCTGGGAATTTAAGGCAAATGTCACCATGCCCATCAGGGGGAAAAATTAATTTGAGAAAAAAAGAAACTTTATAGCAAACATTGGACAAAATTTAACAGGAAAACACTATCCTAAAGACATGGAAGGTTTAACTTTCCTTAAAATAAGAAAATTAAATTAAAGGTATATGGATATATCACTTATATGAATCAAAATGCAAAATTCTGACAGGGAACTTATGAGAACTCAAGCATTCTCACTTGGATATGATCTACAGACACTAAAACTACAAACTAACCTTATGTCAGAAGTTAGTATCAACAATCATTTTAAACCAAACATAGTGGACCATGCCTGTATAGTCTTAGAACTTGTTAAATTGAGGCAAGAAAATTACCAGAAGTTTTAAACGAGCCTGGGCTACATAGTGAGTTCTAAACCAGCCTTGTCTCAAAACAACAACAAAAAGAAAAGCTTTTATCGGTGGGAGCAGTAATGTTGCAGTTCCAAGACTGTTGTAAGGTGTGGAATAAAAGCAAGTCATCCACCAACGGTGAGTCACTGTGCCTTCAGTCTAGAACAAAGGCTATCTTCACGTTCAATCCAGTGTCTTGGTAGGAATTCATAGTCATTTCTTAAAGGCCTAGTAGAATAGAACCTCAGAAGAGCACCCGTTTTTAACCTTATAATACAATTTCTTAAAGAAATAGCCAATTTAAGGCCCATGCAAGGAAATGCATATGACACATATTGGAAAGTAACAAGGAAGACTATTGTGGCTAATATTAAAAAGGACACAAAAACTAGCCAATAACAAATTAAGCTTCAATAAAAAGTCTGGGAGCTGGGTGTGATGGCACATGCCTGTAATCCCAGCACTCGGGGATGCAGAGGCAGGGGGAATGCTATGAGTTTGAGGATAGCCAAGGCTACACAGAGAAACCTTGTCTCAACAACAACAACAAAGAAAGAAAAGAAAAAAAATAGTCTCAGTGAAATTCAGTACAGCAGAGGTTTTTCAGTTCCTGATTACGTTATGAAATGTGTCTGCGCACATGTGTATAGAGGGATGCTTGACCACGCAATCAGGGGCCAAGGCCAGAGAGTGACACTGGGTTTCTCCCTCTACCATCTTCTCACTGATTTCGGACTAGGTGACCAAAGAGCACCAACAACCCTGCCTGCCTCCGCCTCTCCGGCGCTAGGATCACAGCACATGGTGGCGTGGTGTCTTGACTGGCTCCTGGTGATCTGAACTCAGGCCCTCCCAGAACCACTTTCCAGTCTAGAACTTTCTTTAAAAAAAAAAAAAAAACATCTAAAAAAAATTACTGCTCTAAGTTCTTATTTCTTTAAATTTTTAATTATAAATACATTATCTATCCATGAGCAATATTTATTACTATTCTGCATGTTTTAAAAGTTGTGAAGTCTCATACTACAGATAGAGAAAATCTAAATAAATACCTTTACCTCTAGTGATAAATCTCTTGATTGCTGGTTTCTCAGTTTTTCCATTTCTCTACGGAACTTTGATTCTTTTACCTCAAAACCACCCAATTCAGTTAAGATCTTTAAAATAAAAGGGGGGGGGGGAGGGTAACAATTATTCACTGAAACCTGTTATTATCATGGAGAACAGAATTAAAGTGCACAAAATACACACCGATCCAGGCTCCGCACCAACATCTTCCATGAACACTCTGCCAAACAGTTCTAAAGAAAGGCGCCACCGTCCCAACAGCATGTCATGAGAAATAACCATCCCCATGAAACTACACTGAGGCCTGTGAGACATTAACAAAAAGAGAGGAAAAAAAAACAATTCATCAACTCCCAAACTCCAGGCTTTGGTCAAGAACGGTGCCTTTCTTTGTCTCTTAATATCCTGATATCCTAAGTTCTTCAAACCATATCCTATTGAAAGAAAGGAGCTTTCCACGGCGGCGTGCTCCTGACGACTATGTGACTGTGTGTGCACACACACACCAGTCACCTTCTGCCTTCAACTCCCATTTCACTTTACTTCCCTCTAGAATGTCCACTTGTTACCTACATCAGTCGTGCCTCATTAGAGGCCAGCATGGACACACTCTCTTATGGCCTTGTAGCAACAGGATGTCCTGGTGATCTTTACCCATCAGTACCATCGACCTCCCCTGCCCGCTGCGGACTTGAAGCACCTTCTCTACCCTCGGCTCCTCCCAGGCTCGCAGTCCACCTTGCTCTGACGCGATTCCCTTCCTCTTCCTACCTCATTCCTCCAATCTGGCCTATACATTCTAAGCGTCTTGTCACGTGTCTTCTAGGTCTAGGCTACTCCAGTAAGGAGACTACCCTGTGTCCTTCATGGCTGGCCGACAATGCTCACACAGTGTGTCGTGTTCAGGCACTAATTAACTTCACTAAGCATACCCTAGTTCATTAACTAGCTCATTAACTTGTAAGCAAAAATATTATCTATACTTCTAGTCAAAAATCTGGCATAAATATGAGTTAGCAAAGCACTTAATGATGGAAAACACTAAGCTTAAACAGTTTATGCCATTAACTTCTTATTTAGTGACCAAAAACTGACCTCTGTCCAAGACATCATTTGTGAACCCAAATTAAATGTGAGTCACAAGTCCTGAAAATTCTATTCTTTCTAGTATTTACATGCCAGCTGAACTGCTGATAGCCTCTTTAATTGATAGTTTTAAGTCAACATTAAATGTTTAAGAAATATCATCTTGGACACGCAATAAAGGAAAAAAGACCATTTTTTTAAAAAGTGAAGGTCCAGAAAATTCATTAATATTTAACTGTCTGATAGTAAATTAGGAAATCACAGGAAAGTAACATTAATTATAATACTTATATATACAAATTTACAAAATGTGAAATCTCTAAATGAAAACTATCTTAACAGTGTAACAACAGACAGGCGTGTTTCTTCACTCAGCCATACCTGAAAGAGGTAAGGGGAGGCCCTTCGCTCTCGGTGAGCCCTATCTCGGCGAGTAAACTGCTTTTCAACTGGGCGGCAACATCATGAGCCGACGGTCCTGGCTTTGAACTCTCGGCTTCTTCGGGCAGCACACTCTGTTCCTCCCCTTCTTTCTTTTGCCGGTTTTGCATGTTCATGACATTTTTTAGATTGGCAGCGTAAGACATTTTAGTTGGAAGAACCTATGCAATTTTAGGTTTAAACGTTACACATTCAGGGAGGAAAGGTTACTTTCTTAACTCAATAGAGGTCCAAAGAGACCACAAGGAAACTAGCCACCACTCCCTTCCTAGGGCTCCCACCAGCCACGCGCAGCCTGCTCCTGTCCACCTGAACCTCAAGAACAAGACAAATACGGGGCGCTCACCAGAGCAGCCTCAGAGAATGTCAAAGCAACTTCTCACAGCATTATGTCTGGTAGTTAAGTCTTCTACATATTTTCAGTAAATGTAGCACTATACTCTCCTTTACCACTTAACTATAAAGATCTAATCAGTTCTCTTATGCCGCCTTAAAACACACTACTACTTTCCCTAGAAATATAGAAGATTGTAATTTTACTTCTCAAATCAGACTTATATTTCTGAAAACAAAATCTATCATGTAATTGGCTGTGTGATAACTGAAATTCCCACTTGAATTGTATAATCTCTGCAAGCCTTATTTCTCACCTAAATGTTTCCTTGTTTATGAAGAACGAGATAGCACCCAGGAAACAGAATGACTTGGGTGTCATTATTAATGCTGACTCATTTGTCTTCACTCTTAGCCCATGTAATTCAGAACATCGGGGGGGGGGGGGGGGAACGACTTGAAGGTACAACGACCCAAGGCTGCATGTGAGTACCCTTCTCACTTGGAAGCCCAGTTCTCAGCAGCAACATTACCACTCTCTAAAACACTCTAAACACACAAAGCTATATGATGTGTGGAACACGGTGATACTGGAAGCCAATGAAAGTGACAGCTCCATTATACTGAAAGAAAGGGACTTCTGACACTTCTACTACGGGGGAAAAGAAAACGTTCTGCATTAATGCATCTCTTCAAATCTGGATGCTAGGAAAAGTATTAATTAACAAATATATTGTAAATATTGACTATCTTACCTCAAGGCAATTTCTGTCCATTGTAACGTCCACCAAGCATTTCCCACTGGTGGATGAGGAGTAAAGGCCCTGACTTGGACGACCAAAAAGATCTTCCTTTCTAGCATTTGGCTGTAATTTTAACAAGACATATTATAGTTAGATTGAACACTTCAAAATCAGCTATAAAAAAACATTAGACCTGCATTAGTTCACCTGCAACAAATGTGGCTGATCAGCCAAGGGTATGGCTTCAGCCAAAGGCACTTCAAATGGATTTGGGGGTATACATCCAAGAAACGTCATAGAGTCTGAACGTCGGAAAAATGGGTGGTTTTGGCCAGTTTCTGCAGGAAGAGACTCATCATCCTTATCATTCAAAGTAGCACCTAGATATTGAAAAATATTAGTAATTAGAAAGGGTAACAGAATATTAATCTGTTCAAACTAAATTACTTGGTATCTCTTATAAAGTATTACTATACTAGAAAGCAAGTTAAGGGCTAGTGAGGAAGCTCAGTGGCAGAGGTCCTGCAGCTCGGACGAAGCCTGGGCTTCACCCCTGCATGTGCATGCACACAGGCACACACATTAGGAATCCAAGCTTTTGGTGTTTGGGTCTCACTGTTTGACAGCCCTGGCTGCCCTAGAACTCATCATGAAGACCGGGCTGACCTGCCGCTGTTTCCATCAGCACTGAGATTAAAGGCCTATGATACCACACCTAGCTTCTGGTATTTTTTAAAGTGATAATCCAAAATAATTGAGTGCATTATTTATCATACAACAATAAAAATACACAAGGAAAAGCTGTAATGAATACTAGTTCCATTCTACAATGAGCAGTTTTCTTACTCCCCTCCTTAGCTCTAGAGAACGAAGAAGCGAAATACAGCTAGCTTCCTAAGCATGTTTCAGACTCAACCTGACACCACCACGAGGAGACGACGCGAAGCTCAACTCTGACTCCCCACATGGAAACGAACAGGGAGCTGTCTGAGCAGCTCGTTCTTGTGTCCAGCCAACATAAGTCAGCACACTGGCAACTGCTCTCCTTAAAGGTACAAAACTTGGCAGTGCTTATAAACTGTGGAAATAGTGAGTTCTGGCTGGGTTTTCAAAAAAGGGAAAAAAGCCAAACCCACCACCACAAACAACAAAAACCCAACTTAGACCAGCTGTCTTTCCCTACGCTAATTAAAGTATTGGCTAGGAATAATAAACAGGAAACTGGACCATCCAACCCCATTTTAAATCTTTGCTGACAACGGTAGTTGTCAAACTTCCTAGTGTTTTAATAAAGCTCCTCATGTTGTGGCCACCCCAGCCATAAAATCATTTTCATTGCTACTTTATAACTGCAATTTTGCTGTTATGAATCTTAATGTAAATATCTGTGTTTTCTGATAGTCTTAGGTGCCCTTTGTAAAGGGCCATTCCACCCCCAAGGGGTCACGACCCAGGGGTTGAGAACCATTGCTCTACAAGCTGCTCCACATTTGTGGCATTCAAATTTTTCTCTTACCCTCTATGCATAATTTACATTTTCTTTACTAAATCTATTTTGCAGCAGTATTAACAAAGGCTTTCCTACAACTTAAAGTAATGGTAAATATAAACTAGGAGAAATGAAAAAAGAAATTCTAAAAGAAAAAGTATGGACTATTGGAAAATTCACAACATTAATTCTGTCTTAATTATGAAATGTATACAATGCAAGGATGGATAAGGAAAATGAAAGAAAAGAGAAATTCCCACCCAGACAGAAAATAATGTAGTTTAAAAGTTAAAAAAATATTGAGCCAGCATCTTTTTTTTTTTTTTGGTTTTTCGAGACAGGGTTTCTCTGTGTGTAGCCTTGGCCATCCTGGACTCACTTTGTAGACCAGGCTGGCCTCGAACTCACAGCGATCTGCCTGCCTCTGCCTCCTGAGTGCTGGGATTAAAGGCGTGCGCCACCACACCCGGCTGAGCCAGCATTTCTTAAATGAGACTGGTAGACTTTTGTGCACTAACTTTGATTGGTGTCGTCATCATTTTCATGTTCTGAATCCTCATTGTCAATACCCAGCTCCAAAAGTTCCCGTGTCCTTAAAAAGAACAAAGTCAGTCATTTAAATTAAATATTTGTGTGGTACGAAAAAGAGCACAGGTGAGTTGGACTGCTAGAAAGAGACATTGGAAATGTCATTTTGGTGACGACCTCATGTGCACATGAAAGTCAGAGGACCAGCTGCAGGAGCTGGCTCTCTCCTTCCAGCACGAAGAACCCAGGAACTGAACTCAGGTGCTTAGGCAAGCACCAGCTGACAGACATCCCACACCTTGGGATCAATTTATAGTGCCTAACACTACTATATAGTTTCCGATAATGGGAAATGGTACAGTGATCTGCCTAGTGCATTACAATATCGGAAGAGGCTCAACAGAAGCCAAAAACAAAACAACAATCAGTACAGAAAGTATGAGCATCCACACAAACTCTCATCCAAAATAGGACAAGACAGAAATATCTCAACTATGTTCAGTTTAATTAGATTCCTGGGTTTTCACTCTAAGTGAGAAGTCGTGGCAGATGCTGGCTGGGTCAGTCAAGCCCACTTTCCTGATGGAATACCTTGGCTCGCTTCTGCAGCGCTCATCTCCTTAATCCAAACTGTGACTGCTGACTCAGAGGCCACACCAAGTAGTTCTCAAAACCCAAGAAAGTATGGACATACCTTTTGCGCTCCAGCTGAGGAGTGTCCAATGTCGTCTGTTGATTCATTGCTTTAATCCAGTATATAAGGGCTTGGAAAACATATGCCACATGTTTCAGTGAGCACACATCCAACACTGGAAGGACGTCGGAATGCTCATCATTATGAGACCTCATTAAAGAAAGAGCGTAATTGAGAAAATCTCCTCGCGCAGACATCATTCCCTGGCGGGCGCTAAGCAGGGTAGCACGTCTATAGGAGCAAAAGGAAATGAAAATGTTTATAAAAACCGAAAGTAAGAAACTTTATGAATATGTAAAATTAAGAAATGAAAACATTGGGCTGGAGTGTCCCTTGGCGAGTGGCTAAGTATTTTTAAAATGTGGTATAACATACATGAATTAGAATATTTTTAAAGCACCAACACAAGCTAAACATGAGTGATTCAAAAAATAAAAATTAAAATTAAACATCTGCCATGTTAGACGGCAGAAGCCAGTCCTAAAAGACCATGTATTATATGATTTTATTTACATAACAAGTTCAGAATCTATTGATAGAAAGTAGGAGGAAGGACCTGAAGAGATGAAAATATTCCACATTTGTTATGAGTCAATTAATCATATTCTTAAAAAAAAAAAAAGAAGTAATTTATATACACACTACATGACTGTATATGAATGTTTTGCCTGCCTATAAGAATGTGTACCATGTGGGTACACTGCCCAAGGAGGCCAGAAAAGGTTGTCTTGTCTCCCGGAACTGGAGTTAAGATGGTTGTAGGCTGCTGTGTGCGTGCGAGCAACTGAGCCCAGATCCTCTGCAAGAGAAGTGTTGTGAACCACGAGCTGCCCCTCCAGCCACAGAGCGCTGTGTTCTTTTAGAAGACAGTCAGAGACTTTTGTCCTTTTGTGGAGCACGACTCCTACAATAGAAAAACTGCCTCTCAAAGCTTTCTCTCTAATGATATCCAATTCCCAAATGTTCAAAAACAAGTATGTCAATTATATTCCTAGATTTTTATTTTCCTATTAGTTGTTTAGAATCAAGCATAAAACGTCAGCTTGCCCCACACTGCGAGTCTAACAGTTCTCTGAACTTCAGTGTGCTCTTTCATCTGCTCTCCTGCACGGCTCCAGACCTGACCTGCTCGCTTCGCTATCTGCCAGTAACAAGAAGACCCAACCCTCAGACTTGACTAGCACCCCATCACGGTACAGCTAGTCCTCTGGACTTCTTGGCTGGGCTAGTTCCCAGGCCTGAGAAGGGCTCATTAAAACTGAACAGAGAGTACATAGCAAATATATAAACATATTTTATTTGCTAGATGGGGGGATTGTTGTGAAACCAAAGATCAGTAGTGACAACTCCACAGTGACAACAGTTACTCTTCCTGAGTACTCAGTCCCAGCTGAAACAACATACACCTTATTTGGGGGGCATGGGGGTGGGCTGGGGACATGGAGGGGACAGATGGACAGTAGAAGAAGGGGCTACAAGGACATGGGCTTTTAGTAACAGGTTCCTACATGACAAGGATGGATTTTATCTGTTTTGGGTTTTTTAAGACAGAGTTTCTGCGTGTAGCCTTTGCTGTCCTGGACTCCCTTTGTAGACCAGGCTGGCCTCGAACTCAGAGAGATCCTCCTGCCTCTGCCTCCCAGAGTACTGGGATTAAAGGTGTGCACCACCATGCCCAGCAACATGAATAGATTTTTTAAAAAAACAACTTGGCTAACAATTATTTTTGCTTCAACTGCCGGTCAAAAGCAAGTATCACGAGGCAGATGCATACACTCTCCTTTGCCATTAAGATGAGGGCAAATGCAGCAAGCATTGAAGGCTCTGATCCAACACAGAAATAAATGCACACGGAGAAGTCCATACCGTCTGCCTTCAAGGGTTCTCAAGCTGGCCTCTTCCCGTGCAGTCATCCTCTCTCTTCGAGCTGAGTTCTGAGAGGCGTGGAGGGGATGATTGGGGTGTCCTGGGTCACCAGCAGATGCTAATGCAGAACCATAACGTAATTGAGCTTCAGTAGAATCCATAATACTGACCATCCAGTTCCACGTAGGAATAAGCTTTTCTTCTACATAGTTCTATGAAGATCAAACTAAAATAGTCAAAACTATCCGAACAAAGCTCAAGTTGATACAGCACTAGTATGTCAACATTAAGCATTTGCAATATCCCCATTATATTGAAATTCTCCTAATTAATAGGCAAAACAATAAAGTGACTTCCCAATGGTTTCATACCTGTAAGTTGACTGCATCTTGGTAGGTCAACTTCACAGCTGCTGGAATCTGAGAGTACACTAGGTGATTATACTTAGGAATGAGGCCCATCAAGTCCGAGATCTGTCTGATGACAATGCTGTAAGCCCTGGCTAAACTGCTCGCGGATGTTAAATAGCTGCTGGCATTGCTAGCTTCCAATGCAGCAGCTGCGGCTGCAGCGCTGGTGCTGATGGTGCCACTCCGGCGTAAATTTGAAGGATCAATATAAATCAAACCTGCGGAACTTGCTATAAGGAAAAAGGACAATTATAATGAGCTGACATAGTTGCTAACTGCTACTGATACAAGTCTAAATGGTCAATTAAAAATCTGTACAAGAACAAAAAAGTGTACCTCTAGGATATAATCTATGGAGAAGATGTTAGGGTGGACAAAAATGAATACATAGTCAACAGGACTGATTCCGTACGGCACAAGCACCACAGGAGGAAGCGTCTGGCAATGCATGCAGACGCTCTTGGTTGTTACAAGTGGCGAAGTGAAGAAGAAAGTAGGGTTTGGGAATACTACTGACACCTACCAGGTAGTGGCAGCGATATGATTACACAGCCTACAATGCACAAAAGAGCTCTCCATAAAGAATGAACCAGCTCAAAGCAATAATGCAAAGATGAAGAAATCTTGATAGAATAATATTTATGTACCTATTTGAAGCTTAACAAAAAGGACTTCAGACAACTTTGTTTTCTGGACAGACGTGCCTAATTTTTAAAAATACTGAAGTGCTCCTAGGAATAATGCTTGGGTTTCAGACTTGCCTGCTGGTGTAGATGTACTGGATGGGGCTGTGCTGGCTGCTCGCTGATGCTGCGTATTGCGGACAGCCCACTGCATGGAGCGCGGAGCCTGGGCGGCACCGTTCGCATGGGAGCTGTTGGTGGTTCTCTCCAGCGGCTCATCCAGCATGAAGGTCTCCTGCTCTATGTCATCACTCTGACTGCTACTGCTGTCAGAGTCACTTGAGTCATTTGACTGAGAATCATCTTCAGAAAAAAATGCAGGAACGCTGCTCGCTCCTAAAGTTTTAATTTTTAAGACAAAAAACACTGTAAGCCCAATGATAATTAAGAGCGTATCTCTCATTCAAAAAAAATATTATATTCAACAGTGTCACCATAAAAACACTTTAATTAGAAAAGATATCTTTTAAACAAACTAAAATTAATCCATTACTGCAAAAATATATATATATAAGAACAATCACAGAAAAAGAAATGAAATTACAACAAGGCTCTAGCTACCCATATGCATACCACACAATCACAAGTTGTGCTGAGAACAAACAGAATCAGCATATGCAGAAGCGGCTTTTCCCATTATTAGCAACTTACCTGCTTCTGAGCCAGCAGTAGCTGCCGTGACCACACTTCTGCGCCCACTAGCATTGTCCTGGTTACTATGGTTACTTTCACTGTCACTTTCTGTTTCAGCTGCTGCTAACAAATCTAGCTCCATGTCACTTCCTAGAAGAATATTAAATAATAAGGGAAGAAAAAACGCAGTAAACAGTCAACACAGGTCTGACACACCAGTACATCTTAAGAGTGGGAGCTAACGAGGCACACCGCCAAGGCAGGAGAAAAGCCAAGAAGCACTGGCTGCTCAGCACTGGAGAACTAACTCCCTCAGGCACTGTAACGAGTGGACTGGTCCACAGCAGTTCATCTCCTGCAGAGCCGAGGGCTGGGGCGGCACCCACTGTCCACCTGCCCCTTTTTTATCTATTATACTTCAAAGGAGAACTCAAACACACTTGGTTCTTTTGTATCTCCCAGTAACATGTCTGATACTGCAGTTCAGCGACATTAAACACAAAGCCATGAAGATTGTGTGTATCATCCTTAGAGAGCCTGCGGGGCAACAGCGGCTGACTGGAAGCACACAGGATTACTATCTCAGGGAGATTATAGATCATTTTTCCTCTTCTCTCCACTATAAAATTTCCACTGTTCAATTAGGACTGATTTACTTAGAGGTGAGGGGCGTCAGACAGGTCTTGCTATGTAGCCCAGATTAGCCTTAAATTCAAGATCTTGTCACAGCTTCCAGAGTGCTGGCTATGTTACCACTGAGATGGCTCAGTGGGCAGTGGCAGCAGTGCAAGATCTCACAGGTGACAACCTGAGTTGTCACTGACCTCCACTCAAACCACGGCACACACATGCTTGCACTCACAGACATGTACACACACTAAATGAATACTTTTTAAAATTACACTTATTTATGTATTTATTTAACAGGGGAATGAGGTAGGCTGCGTGTGGAGGTCAGAGGACAACCACCAGGAGTGTTTTCTCCTTCTACACTGTGAATCTCTAGAACTGAGCTCGGGTCCCAGGGTCCCAGGGTCCCAGGGTCCCAGGCTTGACAACAATGCCTTTCCCCACTGAGCCAGCCACCAGCCCCACGGGGGAAAGCATCAAAGACAAGAACGTGGGCTACGGATGTAGTTCAGCCGGTAGAGGTTGGCTTAGCGCGCAGGAAGCTCTGGCTGGACCCCCACCACCAATCAAGCTGGCATAGTTCCGACAGGAGCTCATCTTCATCTACACAGTGCGGCTGGCGTCAGCCAGAACACATGAGACCCTGACTCAACAAACAAACAAGATCCTTAAAAACAGGGGTGGAGGTGGATGGAAGGAATAGATGTAATTATTTTATGTATGTACATAGTCGTTTCCTAAAACTTGAAAACATTCTATAGAGTGCTTTGGCAGAAATCGCAGAACAAAGCAAGCTTCTCGCTACAGGCCTGCCTTCCTCACCCTAACTAACTGCCAGAGCTGCGTACCGTCTTCATCGTGCTCATCATGGTGTCCCTCGGCCTCGGCGTTCTCCTCCCCGTGCTCCTCCTGCTCATCGTGATGGTCCTCCTCTCCAGCCACGCCTTCCACCACCTCAACCTACACCCAGAAGCGCACTTGTAGACAATCGCAACACACAACAAAACTTCTATCTCGCCTAGCTTTATCCATAGAATTAGTGAACTAAAATAAGAATTCTAAATTTATACTATGCAGCTTTAAAATCATTGACTAATGACACTTCATTATCAAAATTTCTATCAATATGCCCCATAGTTTGTAATTAGTGTCCATAAACAGAACTTTAAAATTAGAATTGTAAAACTGTTCTAGGGAATGGGGAAAGAGCCAAATTTTCTATATATGCATATGTCAACTATTATAAAAATGACAATTTCCTGTTAAAACATTGTATTAAACTCCTAAAAATGTTTCAACAGTAAGAATATCTTCACTCTTAATCTTTAGATGGAAAACAAGTTTATGAGTCCAATTCCCTGGTATTCAATAAACGGGAGATTACTAACATCACGGTAATACACACAGCCATGAATCAATGTAACAAAAGTTCACGGGCTACCTGAACACTCAGCAGCTTTAAACTACTACCACTTAAACTGACTTCCAGTGACTGCTCTTCGCACCAAGTCGAAGTGTCATCTGTGTCTTAAACAACTAACAATACCTCCTCCACATCTGCCGAAACAATATCATCCTGTTCCTCGTCCCGGCCTCTGACGGGCTGTGACTGGCTGATGCGCCTCTGCTGTGGATTCCGGATGATGTAAGCAGACTGCGACTGACTGGAGCTGGAAGGAGTCGGGAGGTGGTGAGAACAGTGTGCCACGGCTCCTGTACACTGCACACTGCACACTGCGATCCCTTCATAGCTCAGGCCTGACATTCTTTCCTTCCGAGAGCACTGCTGCCGACAGTCACCCATTAACAGACACAATTCCTAGTCTGCACCGCTTTTTACCCACTGACTTGTTATTGGGCGGGCAGAAGAATGGGGAAATCAAATTTACACACCATATCTTAAAACAGAGTGAGTGGCCTGAGTTTCACTTCTCTTAAAGCTTGACTTAGAAATAACCCAAGCCTGGAGCGGCCACATAAAGAATCACTGGGTGCAGTTTTAAGTGCTTAAAACTAGATATGTGATGTTAAATGGTCCTACGGAAAATTCATTTAGAGATTCGAGAATGAGTTAGAAGAAATTAAAATGAACAGAACAAACAAACAAAAATGAAAATTAAGAGATGCCAAGTTTTTAGCATCTTTCTTCATCTCAGTTTTCCTGAGAAATGAGAATTAAGGAGGTCGTATGAGAGCCAATTAAGACAGCAGTGCCTTCATGTAAGCCGTCAGGCGCTCGCCTCACCAACAAGACCTACAGTGCCTGGTAAAACTGACATGTTATGACAACAGCAAAGGTGAGGCTGAGAGAAAACCTTCAGAGAGAAAGAAAGGTCTCTTTTTCTTTCTTTTTTGGAGACAGGGTTTTTCTGCGTAGCCCTGGTTATCCTGGAACTAACTCTGTGGACCAGGCTGTCCTCAGATTCAAGAGATCCGCCTGCCTCTGCCTCCGCATGCTCAGGTTAAAGGTTAAAGGTTAAAGGCGTGTGCCACACACCCAGTTTTTACTTTCTTTCTTAACCCATTCATGACCCATTTTTCATTTAGTAGTAGTTGTTCCAAGAGTTTGTAATTTTTTTGTTGTTGATTTTCAGCTTTAATTCATGGTGGTCACATAGGTACTAAAACACCATTATACTTACATAAGGTAACAAAATTAGACTTGAAAAAATTTTCAACTGCTACTCAAAAGCACAATGATGAAGCAAATCCAACATTTCCATACTAAAAACTAACATACCTGCTTGACTGATCCGATGATGGCCGTGGTGGTAATGGTTCTACTGAAAATAACTCTTCACTGCCTTGCATGGCGTCTATACTAGTACTGGCCAGTGTAAACGGTGCTGTGGGGCGGGCGATGCCCATTCTGACAGGGACAATCAGGGACTCTGCTACATTGCACAATTCTTCTACAGCGTAAGGAAGCAATGCTTGGAACACACGCTTGCATTTTCCAATTGGCTGTGGAATAAAGTTGCTACAACAGAAAAGAAAATAGAATTCTGAGTCTTATATACATATTCACATTACCACACTAAAGTGTGTGCTAAAAATTTTTAAGTGCCTTACTTTTTCTTTTTGGATGAAGCCATTTCCACACTAAGAATGACAAACACTCTTGCCACAGATCGTAGAAACCTCATTGTCACAGCAATCGCTTCTTCTCGGCGTCCAGGTGTGTATTTGTTTTGGAGTTCTTTTACTAATGTGCCTAGCAGAGTATCTAAAAGCTTTAAAAAGTGTAATCATTCTATTAGTGTTGAGGTATTTCAAACAATGCTTAAAGTCCAGTTTCCTGATACTTTTTAAATGTTAATAATTCCCAATAAAAATGTTTAAAAAGTGTGTGTGTGTGTGTGTGTGTGTGTGTGTGTGTGTGTGTGTCCTCTCCTTTTACCTTGTGGGCCCCAGCATTGAACTCAGGCCTGTTAGGCTTTGGTGGCAAGCACCTTTATTCCTGGCTAAGCCACCTTGCCAGCCCTCCTAACAAAATCTACAAACAGACTGAGCCAACCCTTCTGCAAGGTCAGTGACTAAGCAAGCCGCCTACCACCGTGTGTCTGATACACAGTGGATCCCAAATGCGTGCTGTCCTGGCTTCTGTTCCACAGCCCTACATATCCCACCACGCACGGTGAGAACAGCCTATCCAGTTGTAAAAGCAGAAGCACAGACTTCACTCACTACAGTACACTTAACAAAGCAGGAACTGGGTTCAAATATTTGGTAATAAAATTTGTAATCCCACTGTCTCATTGACTACTTTCTAGTCTTCCCTATGCACAGTTTATAAAGCAGAGATCAACTACAAAGAATATGCAATTTTGTGTTCTGTCTTTTTTAAGGTTGCTTATAACAATCTTTGTATCAAGCATGTCACATTTCATTTCAGTAAATAGCTAGGCTGTAATTTAAGATATACTATGGTTAGATTCACGAAACCTTTTTTATTTTCTTGATTTTGCATTACTGTATCATAATTTTATGCTATTTTAAATTATTTAATACAGGTTTATAGGGAAGAGGTTTGAATGGCACGTGACAGTATCAAATTAGCATGCAGAGAGGACTAAATACAATGTCCTGTCAGTGCCTAAGTAGCTTCATCATGGGTCCTATTATCTAAATTTTAGTTTGCAAAATAGAAATAGGGTTTTTATCTAAAATAAAAAACTTCCACAGAAAGACATCCAAGTTAACTGGCCCTAATTTCATTCCCTTCAATGTAATCAGAGGTTATCAGCCCTGTAAGTCTGACTTTTAAAATCATGGGATGCTAAGAATAAATTCACATATTCAAAGAACTCACCAAAATATCTGCTGTGCACTTGACGATAAGGCAATGAGTGAAACAGTCGAGCCGAATCGTGCCACTTTGCTGATTAAGGTATACCTGTTCTTCTGGCAGAAGATGGCCTATCCTACTGCTGGCACTCAGACTGGGAAGAGGAGAAGAGAGACAGAATACACTGTAAAAAGCAACATTAACACAGGGCCAGAGAATGTACAAATGTTCTAACAGATACATACGGGTCTTTATTCTCCTGTGACCCAAACATAATCATAGATCTCAAAGCATTCCAGTCCTGCAGGACTCGCTCTAGCGCAAGCTGGGCAAACCTTGGGGGCTCTAAGTCGTGGTCAGGCATATCCGAATCTGAAAAGAAGGACTGGGTCAGACCAAACAAAACCAACTGCCTTACAGTGAGTCAGAACTGCTCGGCCCACTCACCTTCAGGACTGGCTGTTTTCCTATTGCGGTCCTCCCTGATTCGCGGCGGCCTGTACTGACAGTGCTCCACGGTCTGCCTGGCCACGGTCTGTACTAAGAACAGCAGGAGGTGCTCTCCCCTGGAAAACAGGGCGTGTTGTGAGGTTAGTGACAGCACACGGGGTGGGGTCCCCCACGCACCTATGCTGTACCCTAAGACTTCCACTTGCCTACTGTTTGGTAGGGTGACCAGGTTTGTAGCAGTGAGCAGGCGGTAAAGGAGATCAAGGCGAGCTGACTTCTGTCCAGCAATCAGAGTTTTACACTTGCATTTCTCCCAACAATCACAATAGGCTGTTGGTGAAGTCCGCTTGAGTCTGTAAGAAATTCACAGAAGAGTTCATATATATGGGAAAACTTTAAAATGTAGATTGACACTGAAATGAGGAGCTATAACTTGATGAAACTCGAGAGAGCTCTTGCTCATGTTAAAATAAAAGTGTAACTGTTATATACAAGAAAATTACTTATTGGTGTTCAGAAAGCAAACAAAACTTCCTATGAACAACAGCACTGTGTGGCAGATGTCCTGGGGCAGCCGTTTCCATTATCCTTCCTGACCCCTGACCCCTGACCCCAGCTCCCCAGCGTGGCCCTCACATGTGCATCCAATCAGTTCCAGCCGTGACAAGCACATGCCTCTCACCTGTGTCTTTTATCTGACAAGTCTGCAAATGCTGTCGGAAAATGAAATACCCTGGCAGCCAGCACAGTGAGGACATTTAGCAAACAAAGTGTGACTAGGCATCAATGGGCAAACGGAAACCATCATTTTACACTTTGTTTGTTTGTGGGACAGGGAGCTTGAAGGACAGGTATACTTGGGCCACAGAGTATGTGTAAAAGTCAGGGGACAATTTGCAACCGTCTACTCTCTCTTTTCAGCATGAATCCCAAGGATCAAACTTGGCTTCAGCAGGCTGTGCAGCAAGCACCTTTACCTGCTGATCCATCTCACCAGCCCAAACGAAGGCCTCTGATAACCTATTTTCCTATCACCCACAACATCCACACATCTTTGCCATTGATAGCACTGTTCCTGTTGGTAACACTGAAACGCTGCAAATGTTAGGCCACAGAGTTTTGCTGCTTATGTCTGTGAAAATAACAAAACCAGCTAGAATGCCTCTACTATAAAATAAGAGATTACTGCATCTAAAACATAGAGAAGCCATAGTCCAATTATTCATCATAAGACATTTAGAGATACCTACAAAGGGAGGGGGTGTTGGTAGTTAAGTCTCTCAATACAAAATACTGATAAAACAATTCTGTAAACATGCTTACAAGCATTAATCTGATTAACTAATTAGTAAGAATAATCCAATTCTAGTTACACATTCCTTAGCCTATTGCCCTGCTTTTAGTAAAAGAGAACTACACTGTAAGTAACAGAAAAACAAGTATTTGACAATACACTTTAAACCAAAAGCCAACGTTTCTGTATATATAAACTGAAATGTGAGAACACCTCACGCTTTCTGACTTATACCAACAATTCAAGCATTATATACTTTTGGTTGGTTGTTTTGTTTTTTTTCAAGACAGGGTTTCTCTGTGTAGCCTTGGCTGTTCTGGACTCATTTTGTAGACCAGGCTGATCTCAAACTCACAGAGATCTGCTTGCCTCTGCCTCCTGAGTGCTGGGATTACAGGCACACTCCACCACGCCTCGCTTAATATACATATTTTGCACTATATCTCTAAATAATTTATGAGATTAAGAAAAATGCAATTGGACTTACTTGCAATCATGTCCTTTGTGACACACCCTCGCACATTCCGTACAACAACAAAGTGATTCCAGTAAACCACAAGTTCTACATTCAAAAATGTCCTGCAATTACAATAGGCATTTTTTAAAAGAGCAAGCACACGTGTATCTCCTCATAACTTAGTCAAAGTTAACAGCACAGCAATGTTAAACTGCTTGGAAAACAAGAATGTGCTAAAGATGCAGTTGACAATGGAAATGGATGAAAATCAAGTAGTGCATCAAAAATCACCCATATCTCAAAATAGACAGTAATTATAAAGCCCGGACCAAGAGCCATGGATCACATTCTACAACATGTGAAGACCCAGTTCTCACTATCTGCCATATCTGAGTAACAAATGACCCTTTTTTGCCATATATGTGTAAGACTCAATCAAAATTAATTCTTTGGGTAACCTGAAAAGTTAAAGTTAGCGGGCTGGAGAGATAGCTCTGTGGTTAAAAGCACTGTCTGCTCTTCCAGAGGTCCTGAGTTCAATTCCCAGCAACCACATAGTGGCTCCCAACCATCTATAATGAGATCTGGTGCCCTCTTCTGGCCTGCAGGTGTACATGCAGGCAGAACACTGAATACATAATAATAAATAAATCTTTAAAAAAACAAAACAAAAAAGCTAAAGCAAAAGCAAACAACAGACAGTTAACTCTAGTCAAAGGCGGGAAAAGGAACGCTGAAGAAAGGCCACCTTCAGGGGCTGGGGGCCGCTGACCTGGTTAATGTGCTCTGCACCAGTCCATGTAAAGCTGCAGGTGTCGTTGCAACACAAGACATATAAAGGACTGTCATCAGGATTGGTGCCTGATGGGCAAACCATTCCCATAAACACATCTTCCTCTTTTTCACTTGCAGACACTTCAGCTGAAATATTAAAAACACAGAAGCTTATCTATCAGGAAAGGAATCACAACCACAACTGAAAATCCTTAGTATACATTCAGTAACATTAGAAACCACTACATAATAATTAAAATTCTTTGTTAGTCAAATTTTCCAAAGTCTGGCTAGAGATGGCTCAACTGTTGAGAGCAGCGGCTGCTCATCCAGGGTACCCAACATCCACAAGGCAGCTCAAACTGTCGTAACTCCCCTGCCCAGAGCTCTAATGGCCACTCCCCGCCTTCACACCTCATCAGGCGCACACACACGGTGCACAGATATAAAAACTAAGACTCAAGTCTGTGTTTTACTTACTAAATTATGACTGTATCACAATTTATTAGCAGCAGTGCTTGAAAAAAAGAGAATTATCTCTTTTAAGAACTGCATGGCAGAAACTGATAGCCCTCAATACTCATTTTACCCAAAAACTCTTACGTCAGATGTAGTTGTAATATGGCAATCTATTAGCACTACATAGTTTTATCATTTCCATAAGGCACCGGCAACACTACTACTTGTCAGGAGATTTTATACTATCAATTATAACTGTAGTCATTTCTTAAAGTCAAAACTTCCTATCAATTGCTTTTTGATAAAATTAGAGGAAGAATTTGAAAAAGGTATTAACAAAAATTTAAATATATGAAAGTATTCTGATAGTTTAAATGCTATCACTTACACACACACAAATATGGTTTGAATAATTGCAACGGTATCTGAGAAGAGAATCTATTCAAACTCTAAAGTGAGTAGTTCACTTAGGCCTCGAACTATATTATTACCTTTTGCAATTTTCTGGGCTGTTTCTAAGATTGTAATTGCAGCAGGATAAGCTCGGCCACTTACAGCTGACATAAATGGCGTCATCCCTCTTGCATCCCTAAAATTAGAAAGGTTATCCGTGAAGACCTTATCTTCTAGGCCAGGTGCGATGGCTCACACCTTAATCAGAGCAAGGCAGAGGTAGAGGCAGGGACAGAGGGCAGAGGGCAGAGGCAGAATTATCTCTCTGAGTAGTCAGTCTGGTCTACAGAATTCCAGGCTAGCCAAGGCTACAGAGTGAGACACTATCCCAAAAAAGCAAACACAAAACAAAAACAAAATAAACAACAACAAAACCATCGGTTATCTTCCTATTGCACTAGAAAAAAAGCGTTCATGATAAACATACAACTGATCTTTTGTTTGCATCACAGAAGGACTGACTGCTCTGATCATGATCCTCCTGCCTCAGCGTCCCGAGTGCTGGGATGACGCACTAGCATGCCAACATCATTCTGTGCTTTGTTTCCACATAGAAACACGCACTCAGATCCAGCTAACACAGAAGCTGGTCTCCACTCAATCAGGGTATATTCTCTGATGATGAAAAGGCCTTTCACTAAAGGAAATTTAGTACAAGAAAATAATGCTGGATTCTGATGTTTTAAATTTACATAGACAGGATTTTAATAGCAGAAAGTATATACCGATAGATTCTAACGTTCTTAATGCATCACAAGATCAACATAACGGACTAAGTCACCAAGCTAACCCTTCCTATGAAGACTGTCAGCCTCTTACTTGGCAGATAGGAGCTCTCGCAGATAAGGCTGCAGAACCGCGCTGTCACATAACAGTTTTAAGATGAAGTGAGCGTTCGCCTTCCGATCCTTGGATTCCACGACAGAAGGCTCTGTGGAAGGACCTGTAATTAAGCAGATTCATTCAGTACCAAGCAGATCTACCAGGTACAGACTGAGTCAGTCACCAGAACAACATCCACAAAAGTAAATTAACTCAGCACAAAGAACCTAAGCATAGCTAGTATCACATATTATAAATGTCAACTGATTTCTTAATTTATGTATGTAAACACTATGCTATAATGCATATCAAATACACAGAGCTTATGTAGAAATACTTTTTTAAGCAAAGAAAAAAATCTCTTTGAGACAAAAGTACTAAACTTTATTCAAGGTCCTATATCCAGTGTGTCCCTCTTAATTCAAAAAGCCCGAGTAGACAAACAATAAAGTCTTACCTGGAACGGTGGAGGTGCTGGGTCCTTGAGCACTGCCAGTCGCTGCTGTGGTAAGAGATCCCACAGCGGGGGCCAGGATAAAATCAATGTCACCATCTTTCAGTAAACAGAACACCAGGATGCACATCACTATGGGCAACATACCCCTAATCTCTCCTCACAGGCCTTAAGGCTTTTCTCCGCAAACCAAAGGTCAAATCCAACAGAGGGGTAAGGGGAAAGTTCTTTTCTAGACTATAAGAGGGATCCACTGGGTTGATCTTTCATTCATCTTGATGTATTAGCTATCGGGGCCATGCAGCCTCTTACCAGTACAGAAATAAATTATGTCAGAGAAAATTCTAAAAACCAAACCCCTTAAGCCAATTTTTCAACGAATCAAGTCATAGCGTTCACCATACTACATTCACAATCTTTAAAATTTTTCACTAAAATGTTTGTTTCTCCTTTCACAACATTGCCTTTTTAGTAAACACTAAATAAAACAAGAGATCTTACCAGGATCCATTGAAGGAGGGTCAGGAACCCAGCTAGGGGGAGCTATGGGGGGTGAGACGGGGTCCTGGTGGTCACTGGACGAAGCTCCTGCCTCATGTCTACCCAAACCAGCTGCTCTCAGTGAACGTCTCATCATTTCCCGCAATCTCAAACTAGAAGGACATGGACAAAATCACAACTCATTACCATGTCCAGCACAGCAGGAGGTGTACAGAAGTGCTCATCTGAGAAGCTCAAAGATCATTCTATAAGCAAGCACTCCAGGCCCAGGAAATGGAACACAAACGCCAGTTCTTCTCTAAGTCCCAGAATGAAGCAGGAGAGGACAGAAGCGAAGCTGGGGGCTAGGATACAAGCAAGCCCTGAAGCATTACAGAAGCTCCCTACAGACCTCAGCCACGGGACAGACGTCTCAGTGAAGCAAGATTAGAAATACTCTTTCATACACTTAGAATAAATGGACAGCTACACATTTGAACGTTTTTTTCAGTCCCATTTCCTAAAAATTAGGTTTAATAACAAATATCACTAAAACTATTGATTAGTATAAAATGAAGTTGTCCTACTAAAAAATCCCTTTTCTGTGAACTTAAAAGCAATTAAACTAATTTCCACATGAGCAAGTTTAAGACAAAGAACAATTTACATGTTTTAATAGCCCCTCAACAAAAAAACAAAACAAAACAAAAAGCCTCGACAAACAGTATAACTCACATCTTTAAGAAATTAATGAAACTAAAAGGGTTACTGCCTAGGGCTTGATTTGTTTTTCCCTACTGCTATAGAAACACAGCACTGTACAGGCGGTCCCCGTCGCTAAGAAGGGAGCTACTCACGAAGACCTCATGGTGGGGACAGGTGCCTTGCTACAACAAAGCCTGCACTGCACCTCAGTGAAAAGCCTGCGCCAGCCACACGTTAGGAGTTAACAGCAATTCAGAGAGCACAAATCCTCTCACTAAGCCACAGGTTTGTTGTTGATGTTGTTGTTTTAAAGCTTCTAAATAAAGAGTGAAAACTCAGTTATGAGGCCAAGATAACACATGGGGACTTCACTTTTCCATAGAGCCATAATCCCAAAGACACGACTTTCAGTGCGAAAGCCCTAATACTTTGTGAGATAAGCGTAACATAAATAAATAAGCTTAAATGGTTTTGTTAATGTTTGAGTATCCAGCTGTAATAACTATTTAATCTCAGAGTAAATGTGGTTTCAACACCAACATGTTTTTGCTCTTGTAAGAAAAAAGTTAAGGGCATGACCATGTCTTTTAGGATGCCATCTCCAAAGGTGCCTTTTTAGGAATGTTTTTGTGGGGTACTTTTTGGAATGAACACAGAAAGACCCTACAAAGTAAATTTTAATATCTCAAGTAATGTATTACCTATTACAATAGTTACTCCAATAAGCATCCATTGAACATTCTCTCCTCCCAACTTAGAGATTTAAGATTACATTTTTGTAAGACAGAAGGGAGCAGAGTGCCTGATTACTTCAGTCAAAGCCACTTCCCTGTTCAAAGCCACTCAGAGAAAAAAAGCAGGTTTCTTCCCAGTGACGACACTGTGATGGCAGACGCTGGGTATGCCACACATTGTACTCAAAGCACAGATGAGGAAAATGTAGGAAATGGAAGGCACTGCAAATAACCTGAAAATAAATGTGTTGGGGCTTATTAAGGAATGTGCTCATTCCAGGCCCACAGTGAAATGCCTACTGGGTAAGAAAGACAAAATAAAAGAGTGTAAAGGGAAGGCAACCATACACAACAGAACTAGTGGCAAACTAGAGGACACATGTTCGTCTAAAGGCATTCCAACTTTTAAAAAGTTAACACTGCATAGGCCAAAGAAAACACAAGTGGGGTAGGTAATCTCCAACTTCTAGCTTAGAGTACATTAAGGATAAATGAAGGTGATTGAGACCATAGTCTCATCTTGAACTTGCAATTCCCAGCCTTGTTGTTGTGGATGTAGTCAATTCAAAATTAAGTGAGGGGGCCATTCCTTGTCATTTTTTAAAATTGTCCTTAACCTTTTTCTTCATTAGTCTTGGGAACATTTTTTTAAGTATATTGCCCAGCTCCTCATACAGATTCTTAAAAAATAAAAAAACAAAAACAAAAAGAAAATTATTCTTCAAGATGCTGTACACAATTCATGGAGATTCACCTGGATCCTCAGTGGCTGAGGACAACACTGAGGCGACACCACCTTGGCTGCTAAGATTCAGAGTTTTGACATTTCTTCATGTAGGCTTGCCTGGAGTCATCGTGTTTTCTGACAATATGGAAGGATTCAAGGATGGTGTAATTTCCTCTTTGTAAGCACGTTATATCCATGCTACAGAAGCCTTAGAATCCAGTCATGTTCAAATATAACACTGTGACAAAAAAGTGAAGGTCATGTGTCTTCCAGATTAACAATTGCTAGAGTATATACACCTGCAATCAGATGCACCAACCAAGCTTTCCACTACATCTGCCCTTGTACTCAGGAACTATGAGTCACATAACAGCACTTCTGAGTCATAGCATCATCTGAAGCCATTACAGCACTCCATTCAACAGTGAGACTGCATCAGTTCTGAGCTCACAGCTCAGGAATCCCAGCCTGTATACTCATCAAGGGGCATCGCCTAGGCAATCCATTGTAGGCTAGTGGAGGATCTCACTTCCGTGAAGCAGTCTGTGGACTTCCTACTGCCCGGCGTGGATAATAAGCCTCCTGTGCTGTCAGCTGTTCACGGCAGCCCTGAGTTTGCACTGGTTAAGAGCACTGCAGTGGAATCTTCGGCAAATTCCTCAAAGGAGCTTACTCTGCAAATTTATTTCTGTGAGCAACTCATCGCCCACTCTTGAAGCTCCTTTTAGTCTTTGCCTTCAAATAATCCTTATATGAAAAAAGATGGCAGCATTGGCATTGGACCAACCATATCAGAGTCCAAAGTGCTTGGCACCTGTAATTTCCCTGAGGAAATGAAATACCTGAAATAATTCAGAGACTAAATTTCTTCATGAAGAATTTAAGTTGTTTTCCATTTTAGAGTTAATACTTTCCTTAATGTAGTTCTAGATAAATAAGCTGGTAATAATTTCCATTCTGTGTAGTATACATAATATTTTTGTACTACTTAAAACTATAATTTGGTCGCCCACAGGGTTTTTGTTAAGTCTCACTTTTGGATCTTTTTGAACTCAGGAACTATCAACCTGGTAGCCTTCCTAATGCCAATCTGAGAAAAAGCATTTTGAAAGGGAAAGATGAGTGTGGAGCAGAAAACAGGCCAATGAGCGTCTTCGTTTGCAGGAGGCTTTCCCACCGTCACCATTCCACGCAGTGAGCAGTGCTTCACAAACATCTGTCAGTAGCCAAGCATTTATTCCTATCTAAAATAAATTTGCTTTTTCCCCCTACAGAAAACTACCAAACTCTTTATGTTTATCATCTAACCAAATACCTAGCAATTTTTAATAGATTATAAAGGACTATTCATCCATCCAACAACTCAGAAAACCTGAAATTTAAAATCAAGCATTCACAATACAGAGCCGCCTTTCATCTCTTCCCAGGCCGTTCAGACACCTGAGGACAGACCTAAGACGACGGTGCGTTCAGAGATGCTCAGAAGAGGACACCTGAGCGGTGCCTTAAAGTCACCCTGTTTAGCAGTGTCAGAGATCCTAGTGTTCACACTTGAGTTACTTATCAGACAGTCCCACAGTGTTAGTGGAAGAAGCCAAAAACAACAAAAAGGACCCACCAATCCATGCACACGACAGTAAGAGACACACTGCTTTCTGTACTTGGACTTTTCCTCCAATTAAACTTTCCTTGGAAAAATCGTATTACCTTCGACTACTTGACGATCCAGCCCGATTACCTGGGCCATTACTTGAAACAACTGATATCGCATTTGCAATGGCCTCCACAGCAGAAAGCCTTTCTGCAAATGTATTTCTTTCTGAGCGCTCAGCTTCTGAAACATACGGAAAAAATAGGATTCAAACTTTGAAAACCACTGACGACAGTAAATGGAGACTAGCCAGTAAAAACTAACTCATGCAAGTTAGTGCTTCAACTAACATAGTAGGTGACCATTCTCCTAAAAGTATCTAGTACATGAAAAAGAGTGAACTAGGACCTTTATTCAATTTCTTCACTGTCTTATTTCAACAACATATAAACTTAAATATACTTAAATTTGCCTTTTACTATTAAGTAAAAAGATAAAAAGACACATCCATTAATATATCAGTCTTAGTTTATATGCTACTTATAAATAAACCCCAGGGATTCTGTTGATATAAAAAGGAAAACCACAAATCACATTTCAAAATGCAATTTCCACAATAGCATCAGAGAATTTCAAAACAATTAATTACTTTAGAGTCTTCCTTCATTTAGCCAACTAAAAACTCCATAGCAAAAGCAAAACAAACAAATCCTCATTTACTTTTGAGAAACATGTAACAACCCTTCTACATTCCAAACAACAGAGCAGAAGTTGTTTCCAGTGTCAGTTCATTGTGGGTTGGGGTGGGACTGGCTGGAGGCAGGCTGCTCAGCTGTGGTGGTGGTGGTGGGGGGTGGCAATGGCCTTAACCCCAGCATTCAGGAGGCAGAGGCAGGTGGAACTCTGTGGCTAAGGACAGACTGGTCTACAAAGTGAGTCCCAGGACAGCAAGGCTTATACAGTGAAACCTTACCTCACTTGTTCAGTTAGTATCAACATTCTCAGCTTGTATATTATTCAAAGAACTCAGGACAATAAAAGCACACGGGTCAAACTTATTGTCTGTTTCCATATGCAACCCTTAAAAATATCTTAAACACCTGACAAAGTCAGATCTTCCAAGATCATACGACATACAGTAAAAAGCACACAGGCTTTCTGTAAGCATGTGCCCAGTTTTTTCCTAGAGGCCTTGTTAGAGTTCTCAATCTTACCCTCTTCTTCTTTAGTTTCCTTGTTGCTAGTTGGAAAGCAAACTGACACACAAGCATGCAAAATGTTGCGGTTTCCGTCGCATCTGTGGCTGATGAAGGTCTGCAGCGCCTGTAGGTTCTGCTCTAGGACAAGTGCTTGCTCCAGACTCACGAGGTACTGGCGGCAGGCCTCATAGTCACAGCGAAGGATGTGCTGCATCAACGTCTGCTTCTGTGCACAGGCAGAAGAGGGCAAAGACTCCTCAGTGAAGTGGAACAGCGAACATGCCAAAAATTACACCACAGATACCTCATGGCCACCATAACACAATCAGATCTCCAAATAAGTAGAAAGTGATTTCAAGCGGCCTGACAAAAGGAGCTGGATTCATCTATACTCTGTAAGGAGAGTGTACAAGTGAGGACAGAAATGAAAACACAGCTAAGTGTTCTCAATTTTCAAAACTACCTCGCCTCTGTAGTCAATGCACTGAACAACTAACTGGGAACGCCATGATAAACAGCCTTGCCTAGTGATGCCCTGGTACTCACTCTAGCTTTCAATTACAGTACTAGCAATAATGTCAGCCAAGTCAACAAAGGGTTACTCACCAGCACCTCATCGTGTAAGACAAGAAGGCAAAGTGGGTAAATAGCACTGCCACCAAGCCTGACCACCTGAGCTCAATCTCCAAGACGCACATGGGCAGAGAATCGTGCCCACAAGCTGTCCTCAGACTTGCCCATGTGCCCCCTCACACCCCACCACAACCATGTATATATACAATCATAAAGGTTTGTAAGGAGTTGTATTTCATATGATCAACGACAGCTACCAAAGACATAGCCACAGAAGGTCACCCAGAAAGCATCATTCATTTGCTGTCACACACAGTACAACAGCAGTTGTGCTGAAGGCACATGATGCCCTTGCAAGAGAAACAAGATCCACCCCAGCACCCACAGCCCTCTGTAACTCCAGTTCTGGGGATCTGGCCTCCTCAGGCACCAGGAGTGGACATGCTGCGCAAATGAGAATTTGCTGACACTCATACACACATCAAAACAAATCTTCTAAACAAACAAACAAACAAACAATGGTACAAAGTGAAAACTAAAGACGCAGAACATTTAATAGCTAGAATACAAAGCACTTGTTTTATTTTTAAAAGCAAACTTACTGTGCCTTTTATTAGAAACAAGCAAGTGTAGATGGGCACACAAAGGGACAAAGAAAAGAGCACTTCACAACTTGCAGGAAACTGCCTGTAAATAGTCTCCCCCGATTACAGGAGGAAGAAAGTGCTACAGAGGGGTCACTGTGCACAGGAGAAGGAAATGTTAAAAGACTTGGCACATGTGGAGTTCAGTACACTCTGGGTAAACGGATGCTCTAACGCTCAAAGACCCAAAGCACAGGGCCTTTCATTTTGTTGTTAATGCTCTGATAAACAGCGCACTGGTCACTTGGTTGACACCAGCAACTCTATAGGAAGCTCTCACCATTGAACTGCTGCACCTAATGAGCACTCACACTATCAGGAGCATGCTTGGCCATGCTGCAGCATCCACCCCTACAGCACAGGGCATGCAGAATTACAAAACAAAGTCTGCAGTTCTAGCCATGTCACTTTCAAACCACTGAACATGTCTGTCTGTTTTAGTGTTTATTATGTTTTTATTTTCCATCACACTCACAAATATTTGATAAACACCCTCCAGGTCACATGCCTGAGGCAAAGCACCAATGCCAGTCCACACCTAAACGTCTTCAGATCTCCACCAACAGCAGTTTCATTCTTGTAAGCCCCTGGGCTGTCAAGACAGCTCGGCAGTCAAGTGGCTTGCCGTGGAATCTTGATAACTCTAGCCCCATTGGCAGAAACCAAGTGAGAACCAACTCAACAAAGGTGTGAGTGCTGACCTCCATGTGAGCACTGTGGCACACACACACACGCACAAACAAACAGGCAATAGGAAGATAATTTTGATTTAATAAATAAAGCAAGACTTTTTGTTCTTTATTCCTGAATTTGATCTCTTGCATTTAGCCAGATTCTACTTGCAAACGCGAATCTAAGGACATCCAAAGTCTCAACCACCTTTTATTCATAATTCTGCTTTCTGGCCCAACTCATCACCTGTCCGACCCCTCCTAGCCCACCTCCCACTGCACGCCTGCCTTTTAGCACTTGAAGCACAACTGCAATCTACCTCAACTCAAACTGTACAAAGAGCTCGCACGCCTCTGCCTGCCTTTACCCGCCGGCTTCTCCTCACCTCCCAGCGTCCTCACAGCACACATCGGGCACAGAGGGCTCCCTTACCACTACCAGGTACTAAGCTGTACACTCTCTACTCTTCCAAGTACATCAACTCTGTCCCCGCTTTCCTATTTCCAAGACCTCACGTTTCCATTGTTTCTACCTTGGATTATATACCAACCTTTATCTGACTCTCTAAACATCTGTGTTCTGCCACCACCACCAGCCCAAATCCAATCTTTATTACTAATCTTCTTCAAAATCACACCATTCACCACTCAAAATTCTTCTACTGGTATTCGGTTCAAATGTAGGTGCCTTAGGCAAGAACTTAAGTCACCTTGTGCTCGCTCCAGCCTTGCACCTGCTACCCTAACCAATAAAACCCTCACCTGTTGGCTAAATAAAGACATTTTTCTAACATTAATGAATCTCAAAGATGGCACCTGGCTCCACAGCTAGCCATCTCCTCACTCACCCTCAGCACAGAAGTCACTTCCTCAAACGCTTGCTATACAGTCTGCTTTCTCCCGACCACTATCCCAACAGCATATATGCCTTTTTAAACATAAAATTATACCGTAATAGCTGACTGTTCCTGTCTCCTATATTTGATGTCAGCATGCTCTTCTGAATTAAATGCCAAGTAACCTCAGAAGTTGAGTTACCTCTACAGCCATGATGATGACGGCAGCTTTCTTTTTGATTGTTGAGTTGGCAGGAAGATTTACTAAAGAATGCACTCCCATCCCGAGACTACTAATTGGCGGAAGGTCAAGCCAGTCAGGGTCCCTGATTCCTCCCATGCAGTCTTTGGCCATTGGGTAGATAGTACCATTTCCATCTCGAAGAATAATAGGAGATTCCTACATAGATGAAAAGTAAAAACACTTGAGTCAAATAAAAAATGATTATGTGAGCCTAGTGTGACCGTGCCTGTCCAAATTCTTCTACTTAAGAGGATGAAATATGGCAGGTGATCAACGAGCTGTTCCTAAGCTAGACTCTTACTGTCTAAAAAAGGAGAGAAAAAGGAAGGAAGAGAGTAAATGAAGACTGATTTTATAATATGTGTATATATTTTAAAATACACTAAATGTTAGAAGTAACAATCAGATTTAAAGCTGATGAGCTGAATATTATAAAGTCTTCATTAATTCTCTAATAGGCAAACCCTAAGTGGCACAAAAGTGCCAGTCTTGTACCTGTTCTTAAAAAGTAAAAACGAGCCTCTTACCTGCCCAGCAGTGAAAATAGCTACACTCTTCTCATTCTGACCGAGAAAAGCAATGCTGCTTGTCGGAAAGTTATTTTCTTGTTCAGCTTTTCCCGTAGCAAGATCAAAGATACAGTACCGTACCCAGTTTCCCGTCTTCAAAACAGCATGCACACCTGTCACAGGCACACAAACGAAAAGTAGGAAAATCTTACCCAGTTCATTAAGGCACTTCACAACAGTTGTGACTAACTCAGCCACATCCGTTCTGTTATGTACATCGTGGGGAAAGGAGCCCAGTCACCAAACAGCTTTATCCCAGTCTCTCATGTGGGAGAAGATGCCACCTGGCAAGAGTTATGAACCCCTCACCTTTGGAATCCACGTTCACTGCCAGTATTTCAGTCTTCTCGGGTACGCAAAGCTTTTTAGGAGTCCTCTGAAAACAGTCGGGGACTTTCGGTGTGCCGCCAGTTTTGACAACCTGCACAACAACAAAAGGAACGTTGCCCTCACCGTGGCCCGCTCGGGGTCCATGCCCAAGTCCACTGACTCCTGCACAAATACCTGCAGCTCATCGATGCGAAGCAGCCTGCAGTCCTGCAGGAGTGAAGAAGGGTCAGCATCCGGACCAGCGCTGCTCTGACAGGGGGTGCTACCAGATGTTCCCGGAAACTTGACAGCAACGTAGGCGCCATCCACTTTTAGCACCTGGAAATAAGAGGCAGACACAATTAGGAAAGACGAAAATCACTTGAATACTGTCACCACGCAAACTCAGCTGCCCCAAATGAGCACCACGTTGAGAACGTCAACCTGAACATTGCCGTTCATATCGACAGTCAAGATTAAAAGAAGCAACTCACACAGCTAGTAATCACAAGTGATCTGCCATGTACCAGCCCACCCTAGGTTCAACCGTGTCAATCTCATCTGTCTTTAAGCAGCAGCAGATGGTCTTTTCTTCAGGTCTCATGTGTCCTGCCCTGGCCTGCACTATGCAGCTGAGTGGGGCCTTGAGTACTTTCTGGATCCTTCTGCATTCATTAGGTCAGCAGCCTATGAAGCCGCAAAGCTATTCAAATGGGATTAGCATGACTGAGGACATATATATGTTCCTAACATTTTATTTAGTAAATTCAAACTACTGACCCACAGCCTGTCACAGCTAGCTGTCAAAGTGGAGATGAGGCCAAAAATGCAGACAGACAACACTTGACTCTTACCTCTTCTACATAATATTTGTGAGAAGATCAGTGGGATCTTCTCAAGTGAAACTACAGGTAATCAAAGGCTTCCTAAGAAGGCCTTTAAAAATTGTAGATATTGGTTTATTATCTTTTTCCATTGTGTACAAATAAAAATCATATTTTAAAAGTTTATGATATTTTAAGCACTCACAATGCAGATATTCTAGACCTGTAGGGATAGTTAAAATATGTACTGAGGGACAAAAGGGTCAGTTAATGACATTCAAGCAAACAGCTTCTATTTACTTGGCTTCTTGGAAGGAAAAAAGTCTTCAGGAGAAAAAGAGGAGAAAGCACAAGATGGTTCACCGAGAACAGTGCTTAGTGCTACCAACCATCTCCTGCAGTTTCATAGTTCCAATAACTGTACCAAGTAACGTACTGGGACAGCAGATAGAGCTCAGCAGCCAAGAATGCACACAGCACAATCTAAGGACCAGAGTCCATGGAGGACAGTAAGCATCGAGCACAGGCCTGTTAATTCTAGTTCCAAAGGATGCAACATACAAGCATCCACACCTGCACACACTCATGTGAGTGCATATACACCTCATAAACACATAAATAATCTTATTTTGTTAATAATGATGTATGTCTCAGCAACTTTCCTATACATCTAAAATTATCCCAAATTAACCTAAAATCAAAAACATCACCACAAATGCTCAAGGTACATGTAATAGCTATTCTTGGTTGTCAACTTGACTACATCTGGAATTAACTACAACTCAAGGGGCTGGGTACATCTGTGAGCGATGTTTTTCTTAACTAAGTGATTTGAAGGGGAAAGACCCACTTTTAATCTGGATCTGCTGAGGAAGATCCACGTCTAACCTCGGTAATCCTTTCTGCAGTCAGCCTACATAAAGGGTAGGGAAGGAAGCACCTCACTCTGTATGCTTGCCTCACTAGGAAGCCCTTTCCTTCCCTGGCTTGACAGTCTACTTGTTCACAAGATTCCAATGTACACTGGAGGCCAGCTGAGACTTCCAGCCTCATGTACTGCACCACTGCTGGATTCTCGGACTTTCCATTGGTAGACAGCCATCGCTGGACCAGCTGGACCACAGCCTGTGCGCCACCCAAATAGACCCCATGTCTACTCATTGCATCAGTGCTGTTTCTCTAGGAAGGCCAGTGCAGCACAGCATCACCTCCTCAGGGCAGCAGGGAGCCACCTGCACCAGACTCAGAACCCAGAGGACAGCGACCACTCAAGGAGACAGTTTAGAGGCAGCCTTGAAGAAATGTGTCTCGGATACTAAGCATAAAAATCGCCAAGTAACCAAAATCACTAATTCTAGTAATTCTTACTAGGTCTCATCCAATTTGAACACACCTTGCCGACTGGAACGTTCTTAACATCTTCAACAAAAACAACCTCCCGGAGAGACCACTGCTCTTCGTTCAGCTTCTCCTCTTCCTTCGGAGCAGGAGTTGACCGGCGTCGCTCTTAGACAACAACAGGGTGGTCAGTACCAGGAAGAAAGCACCAGCCGTCTGTACACAGCCCATCTAAGCACCACAGTGAGGAGTACTTGCAGAGAAATGAAGACTCTTGAAGGCACCCCTTTCTGAGCTGAGGTTATAACATAAACCTCCTATTTCAAATAACCTTGTAGTAAATAAACATGAGCTACAACTGGTTCCTGCCTAACTATACTAACATTGAGCCAAAATGTGTGTATGCCAGCATTTAACTCCAACCTGTGATTTCCAAGGAACTTGAAACCCAAGATGCAGTTCTAAACCTAGGTTTATAAATTCTATAAACCCTAAACAGAAGTTGAAGTCATGTCATAACTAGTGTACAAAGTTATAAGAATCTCAAAGAGATCTGGAACATATATTCTGGGTAACGGGGGAGGGGGTATTTCCTTTGATGATTACAAATAATGTTATATATTTTAAACTGTAATTGTCAAAAACAACTGAAACAATTAGCACTGTAATTACTGCCCTTGTAAAAGGAGACAGCGGAACAGACAAGTTCTGACTGGTGGCTAGTGTGGCAAAAGTGAAGGCAGCTCAATGACAAGCAGAGAGTTCTACTGAAGTAGAAACAACTTGTAAAAGGAACTTAAAGCTGTACAAAACAAAACACAACAAAAAAATCCATGGGGCAAGGGAATATACAACATCTATAAAAATAATTTTTAAATGCTACTGAGTTGACTAGTCAAACACAGCACCAGTGTGTACCTGGGACCTTACTCTGACCATGCATAAAACACGTAAAACTTACTATATGGCATTGATGCACTGCTGGCAATTGAGGATGCATCGCTGCAGGTGGATGCTGGCGACGGTGGAGGACCCATTTCTGTTTTGACTGGCTCCTGCTTACTCTCAGGCCTAAAGTGAAAAAAGTGCCCTCCTTATAAATAACACAACAAAAACTTTCAAATAATTTACTGATACAAATTTGTAAGGGAGAGGAAAATCCTTGTTAAATGGTCATAGTTTTACACATAAAGCATAGTTTATAGCAATAGTGTCATGTAATGGAAAAGGCCCATGGTGCGCCTAAGAAAGAACAGCGCCTCAGACAAGCTCTCCACAACTCAAGGCAGCAGCACAGAGGGAACTCCTCTGGGAGAAGCAGCCGAACCTCTCTGAAGGAAGACCACGCCACTTTGTTCTACAGTGGATAAAATGTACACTTTTATAAAGTGAAATTATTTTTAGATGTAACTCCTTAGAATCTTTCAGACCTTTGAGAACTATTTGATATATCACATATAGAAATAATTTGAGTCTTCACCTTAGCTCTCTTGCTTCCTAGGCCAGGGAATTTCACCACACCCTCAGTCCTGTAAAGGGATCAATACTGACTGATAGCTAGTATAGCAAAAGTGAAGGCACGTCAATGCCAAGCAGAAAGAGTTCTATCCAAGCAGAAATGGCTGGTAAAAGGAACTTTTATTCTCCTGGTTCAACTGTTGTGCAGGAGGCTCACTGCATTCTTCTGCTAACCAGGTCTAGTCCTGGGAGCGTCTAGCCTCCGTACAAGCTAACCTAAGCCTAGAATGTTCTCAGCCTCTGAGACTCACTGCTTAATAATAATAAGCTCACCCTCCCTAGTTGTTACTGAGCTCTGCCTGGCTGGTTCAACTCAGCTGTTCTGGCTCAAACTCCTCTCCCAGCTGACTTACTCAATCTGGCTTTTTGCTTGGCCTAAATTGCCCCTTAACCAGCTTCCCTTTCCTCTCCTGAGAGACCTATTTGATCAAGTCTTTCTTTGATTAGTCATTCAATTTTCTGTCACTCAATTAGACATCACTTTCAAACATGGATGCTTCCTTCTACAAACTAACTACCTTCATCCAGGATTGAAGGCGTGTACAGCCATGCCTGGACCTAAGCTTTTCTTTACCTGATACTTGCTCCTTACCAGGCTGGCCTTGAACTCAGATCTGTCCGCCTCTGTCTCCTGGATTAAAGGTGTGTCTGGATTCCAGCCAGATCACACAGACCCTGAAGGTCTTTGGATGTGATCTCTTGCCAGAGCAGCCGTGTTCTGATTTACACACTGGCTCTTCTCAATATAGAAGTCTACTTGACTTCACTGACAGAAATCGCTAAATCCAAAGGAGGCTTTGTAGGTCTCTGTTACACAGTTTAAATATCATACTCTGTTCACCTTGCTTACAGGTTATGTCGGCTTTTTTGCTGTTTTGGTTTCTTTGAGATGGGCGTGTCTATCTATGTAGCACTGACTAGCCTGGACTCCCTTTGTAGAACAGGCTGGCTATGAACCTGAGGTCCTAGCTCTGTCTCCCAAGTGCTAGGATTACAGGCATGTGCCCAGACCACCATACCCAGAGAACTGATACTTGTACATCAAAGTTGGATTAACCCCTAGCACTATCAAGTTCAACTCTTTTTTTATGGAGTTCAGAAAATATGAAAGTAGTGCGATATACTATTTTCATTTTTAGATGAAATATCAATGCAATTAGGAGATTCACCTATAAATCTTTTTTTTTTTTTTTGGTAAGAACTAAACTATAAATCTGAGGCACTAGTGATTTCTTTCTTCCTTCCTTTCCTTTTTGGCTTCTTGAGACAGGGTTTCTCTGTGTAGCCTTCCTTAGCTGTCCTGGAACTCAGAGGTCCGCCTGCCTCTGCCTCCTGAGAGCTGGGGATACAGGCGTGCCATGGCACCCGGCTAAGAGCATCTTTTTAACTTACTAACAAACCCTGTGTTTCTAAAGCTTCACTTTTCACTTTTAACATCAGGAGAAATAAAATCAGAGGAGTTAATAAATTTATAATCATTACATTTGTTTGGACATGAAGCACACAAAACTTTCAGAACTTTATACGCCCATGTATATAGTGTGAGTACAATTTTATATGTGTAAAATAGTGTAGGTACAATTTCCAATGTACCTAAAATTTAGCAAAAAGAAAATACTCTTCTATGTTATAATGATACTTTTATCAGAATGAAGGTCACATGGTTGCATAGGAGAAGAGAGAATGTTGGCCTAAAAGTAAAGCTGAGCATGTCAAGAGGTATATGACACCTGCAAAGAACAGAGGCTAACAAACAAACAAACAAACAAAAAAATCAAGAAAGAGAATACTGCCTTGTCTCCTGACCACCATCAGGCACTGTGACTGGAGAGGAGGCTCGGCCACAGAGAGCACTTACTGCTCTTCCAGAGGACTGGGCTGGGCATCCAGCACGCCAAACACTCACACACACAAAACCAAAATTGTTTTAAAGAAATTATAATGTACAATTTAAAAAGAATTTGGCATTTCTCTATGCAAACTTTTCATGACCTGTGCAGCAGGGGCCCCAGCACTCACTTTGTCTCGGTGGCTTTGCTGGCTTTCTCCATGCTTTTCAGGCTCTCTGGCGACCGAAGTTGAAATCTGCAGCTATCGTTCATATTCCAAACTGACTCCATTAAGACACCAACTTTAGGGATCCCAGCACTGATTGAAAATGCCACTGCCCCAGCGTGATACAAAGGGTTATTTCTCAAACACACCTAGCAACAAAGGGAAGATCATCAGAATGATGTAACCAACAGCGACAGTCAGGTCAATCGCATGGGGAAGTGCACTTCTGTTTTCCACCGCAAGCTCACTCACACAACGAGGGTTAACATCTCAGTACCCTTCTCCATCCAAACAACTAACAGTGATGAAGCACTCTGCTGGAAATGGACCAGGAAACTCACGATGGCAGCCAGTGGCCGCCACTCTTTAAAGGGAAAGGAACACAACAGAGGAAAACAGCTATGCTTGAACTGCTGACCCTTTAATTCCGCTGCTGCAGGGCCCTGACACATCGCCTCTATGGATGCCTCCTGGCCTCCAGGGGGCAGTGTAGCATGATGAGCAGGTCAGCCCCTACCCCAGCACTCAAAAGGCTGAGGAAGATAAACCAACAAACAACTTCAAGTGTCAGTACCTATAAAATTCTCACTCCTAGCTCAAAGTTGGGGCACATTAAAGACCTCTGCAGAACTAAGGCTATACTCTTGAGCTTAAAACAAAACAAAAAGAATAGAGGTCCACGGCAGCTACGGGCTGAAAGCTGGCCTCTACAGTGCCACTGTCAAGAAACCACACTGGGGCTTAGTTCTCTCAAGAACAATTACCTATCATCAACTACAGTTTTGTAGGTAAATAGTCTCAAAAGCAAACAAGAACCAGTACATTAATTACAGCCAGGATCAAGTAGTGACTGTCTTAAAACACAGAGACCAGGGTGACAGAAAGAACCTGAACTGAAAATGCTACATGAGGAAGCAGGCACCGCACCGTGTAACAAAAACCTCATTTGTCCTCAATTCCTCGGAGCTTCTTCACATTACAACACTTGGCATGACTTGTTAAATATTAAATTTTACCATAAAATAAATATTCATCAGGACCCCTCTGACCTAAGGGCATCAATGTCCCAAAAATCTTTTAGTTCTGTGGATCTCATCTTAATAATAAGTAAGTATATTAGTAATTACAACTAAAAACATTTAAAATAGTTTAATAGTAATAAAATTCTAACTATGAAAAGTAGTTAAAATTATCAGTGGCAACAGCCTACAGTTACCTTCCTGTTACTTTCTTTTCAAAAGTCTTGAAGGATTTTACTTTTAAGTTGTGTGTGTGCATGTGTGTCTGTGTGTGGGAATGTGCACGTGAGTGAGTTGCCTGCAAGGCCACAAGGTGCTGGGGTTACAGGAGCTATGAGCCAGCCCAAAAGGGATGCTGCACAAGCAACACTTTTAACCAGAGCTCTCTCCAACCTCTCAAAGTCCTTTTAACATGTATTCTGTGCACATGCGTTACATGTGCACACATGCCATGGTGTGCGTATGGAGAACAGCGACAATTTTGTGGAGCTGCTTTCCTCTCTCCACTCTTCCGGGCCCAAGATTCAAACTCAAGTCACTGGTAAGCGGAACACCGAGCCATCTCAAGAGCCCATTTTTACTAAACTCTTACTCTCCTTCCTCCAACTTGCTGTGCTCTGGCTGTGGCATTCAGAGAGAATCACCTGCACAGACACGTGACTGACCATGAAAGGGGCCTCTGAGGCCTGCAGGAGACCGAGTCCTGCATTTTGAAAAGCACTAAAGTTAAGAAAATCATTTTCTAACACACCATCTCAGAGCCGTAGCACAGCAGCCTATAGAAATGCAGGCATCTGACAGGGCCTCTCTCTGCTGTAGGACCCCCTGGCTGCCAGGAGCAGCCACGCCCAGCCTTATCACTAGGATGACATCACTCAACATTCCTGTAAGGTCACTGCATACTCTGCACTGGAAAAGTACTAATTCTTAACACTAAGTCAATAAAGAACTCTGTTCCATAGGAAAACTACCTAGAGATGCAGAGACCAGAATCTACAAACTGTTACTCAACTGATGAGAGAAGAGTGACATGGCGTCCACATGCTCACATTCTACTAGGGCCCAGACGTGCAGCAGCGCTCACCTGTGAAAGTGCTTGCTAAGAGGAGAAAAATGCCATGTAGCTAGGCTTAACTCTGACCACTTACCTGAGTTCCAACAGTGATGTTTGGCATGGAGGAAATACCAGCACTGGATTTGGGTTTTTTATTTTTTGCTCTAGCTTTCTCTAACATTTTCTTCCTTTGACTAAAAGGAACAACACCCCTGAAAGGAGAACCACAAGCTGGTCAAGAGAGCAGCAAAGAAGCCCATCAAATAAACCCAAAGTCACTTAGTTCCGCCTGCTGGCCCACTGCTTCTCTAACAGGTTAGCATCAATCTGCAACTACCTCTATTTGCACCTTGTTCGTAACTTTAATAGCCAGATCCAGTCTTAGTAACCAATAATCTTTTTGCAACTAACTTTTTCCTACAATTAATTACTTTAGATGATACAAATTACCAATACCCCCTAAAAACACAACAAAGAATAAATGTGGAGTCCTATTACTATAAACACATGTGTGTATATAAAATGAAGAAAGTAAGTTTAAAATACCAGATAGCCCATAATTTGCAATTGTGTAATACCAAAGTATGTATGTATGTATGGGGGAAGAAAGGATTAAAACTACCTGCAAACACCAGCTGTAATTATCTGCAGACAGTAGGAGTCTGTATAATTTATTTCACTCTGTGCTTTCATGAAACTTAATAGTATGGTTGCTAAGCATACAGTATTTCCATAAAATTATTATTCGTGTTTTAATGCAACTGCTCTAAAGGGAAATTCCTGTCTCTACAAAGCACTGTCTTTTCAGTGACCTCATGATGGGATTTTTCTCTTCAAAGCTGCTTTCTATGTAATAAGAACATTCTGTGAAAGAGACTTACCACCAATATAAATTATTCTCCAGCTGGGCGCAGGTGTAAAGAGCACAGCAATGTAAAGAAACTATCCGTTCTCCTTGAAGTTCAGAGTAAGTCTGTGCTGTGTGCTCTAACTTAGAAGCCACAGAACTTAAAGTTTCATCCACCCATGTAGCAACCTAAGGAAGATAACAGCAGAGGCGTAGGTAAAAGCTACTTTCCGAAAGGGGCTGCGGTCAGCACCAGGGCAAGGTGTAATGGATATTCTATCACCTCCAAGTCTACAAGCTTTGGCGGTCCATAGAACAAAACAAATCCTTCAGATGCTTTTCCTGGGTGCTGGAGAAATGGCATAGTAATTAAGAGCACTGCTGCTTTTGCAGAAGACCCAGGTTCCGTTCCCAGGCGATATGGAGGTGCTATCCATGTCACAATTACCCAGTTCCAGGAGATCTGATACCCTCTCTGACCACCTCTACACATGTGTAAGCACACACACATGAAAAACACTTACACACAGGAAAAAAAATTAAGGCTCCTAGTAAGGACAGAAAACTAAAAACCCTTTCCTCGTATGTAGCCAAATCACAACCAAGCCTCCTAAGGCACGAACCAGATGACGCCTGGGCTCCTCTCCTCCTTGGGGAGTGGGAGTGACACAATTCCCCTTGTGATCTTTCTTCTTCAGCACCCCAACTGCCACAAGTACAGCCACGGGCCAACAGACTGGCTTGCTCTAAGACGTCTTACTAGAATTCAAGAGCTCTGAAGCTATGCCTAGTGTGCCTAGCACACTCTCCAGCAGACCAGCCTGAGCATGCCTAACCTCACCTCAAGTAGGACAACAAGACATTTCAACCAGACTTTCAGAGCTTAAGCCCTTTCTCCTCTCTTCCGGCACTTTCCTTTCTAGCTTTCCTTGGATATTTTCTTTTTTCATCAGCAGTAGAAAACCACTTTAAACACTGAATAATATAGGCAAGCTGCCAGGATGGCCGAGGGGAAAAGTGCTGCCACTTATGCCTAAAAGTTCCATCAACAACCCGGAGAGAACAGGAGTGGTCGCAGGCGAGGTCATCTCACCTCCATGTCGCCACACACCCCTCCCCCCACCCTCACAATTATAGGAAGGAATTTCAAATACTCTTGAAGTTAAATTACAGTATAAGCTAGCCAACAAAAAAAAAATTAAGGCAGGATTATTGTTGTAAATGTTTAAAAGCTTCTATTATGGACCTATGTCACACTGGAAGAGAATGAAAAGCGGCGGAGAAAGGCAGCACAACTCTCAGCATGGAATGTTCATCAATGCAAAATGGTACCTGCCTTGTTATTTTCAGTAGCGACAGTTGCTCTTATGCTATTTGCAGACAGGAGGACTATCTTTTCATTGGTCAACCCCAAAAATGTTGCTCGTGGATGATGCAATGAAGGATTCTTTGAAAGCATAAGAAAAATGATTACTATTTCTCATGTAGATATGTAGTCATTCATTCCAAGGTTTAATATAACAAAATACCTGGGCATTTCTGTAAGGCTCAGATTCACTCCACTTCCACTGATAAAGTTCTCCTTTATTGCTGACAGCTAGAAGCTCAGAATACAGAGCCCCAATGCAGGTAAATTTTGTTCCATCCTATGAAGTAAAAATAAAACAAAACTATGAATACAAAACTTGCCCCATCCCTCAGTTCAGACACTGCTTTAATAACTATAAAAACCTAGGCTGCTGACATAAGCACGCAGGCAGCAGCCTCCAGGGTCCTCCCAAGTCCTCGCTCCCTCTCCGTCAGCAGTGCTGGCCCGCTTCTGTCTTCAGAAGGCTGTCGTGAGGACAGCACACTAGCACTGTCCTTGCTGCTGTCTCTGCCTTTCAGGTAATCCATTCTCCTCAACCGAACCTGTGCAAAGCAAACTCACCAATTCTGACATTCTAGCTCTCATCCTGCCTTCTTTTCAGCCGATCCCACACCTCACAGCCCAGGGCATTTACCAGCTTATCTCACACAAAAACAAGCCCAGAACAGTCCACAGGAAAGTAGTCCATAAACACCTGAATAAAGTGGGGGGTGGGGTGGGGTGGGGAGGCAGGAAGACCCCTTCTCTACAGATACTTCCAAACTGAGAAAACCATTCTGATCTTTATGGTAAAAGTTCATTAACTTTTAAGATGAAAGACATGCAATAAATTAGGATGCAATATACTGAAAATAAAAAGCAATGAATGTCAATATGATTTTTTAAAAGACTGATTTATGGGCTGGAGAGATGGCTCAGTTGTTAAGAGCACCGTCAGCTCTTCCAAAAGTCTTGAGTTCAATCCCCCAGAAACCACCTGGTAGGCTCACGACCATCTGTAATGAGATCCAGTGCCTTCCTGTGGCAGGCAGGCATACATGTAGGCAGACTACTGTATAAATAAATCTTTTTTTAAAAATTATTTATGTATTATGTACACAGTGTTCTACCTGCATGTATGCCTACAGGCCAGAAGAGGACACCAGATCTCATTACAGATGGTTGGGAGCCACCATGTGGTTGCTGGGAATTGAATCAGCCAGTGCTCTTAACCTCTGAGCCATCTCTCCAGCCTCGTAAATATGATTTAAAAAAGAAAACAAACAAAGAAAAAAAAGAAAGAAAGAAAAAAGGTAAGAACAATGACTGAGCCCATGAAGTACCCAGGAACCTTAAAGCAAAACCTGCGAGCACAGAATCTTCCTTGGTCTGATAGACTACACTGCTGGCCTAACTTGGGGATATCTATCAAGGGTTATAAGCAACAAATGAATGCCTGAACACTGATTTTAATTTTATTGCATTTGCACCAATCACTTCTACTTCAAGTCACCTCACAGGTGGTGTGAAAGATGACATCACATAGAATTTAAATCCTTGAAGTCAGGGAGCCCCCTTCCTTAGGCCATGACTGCCTGCCCTCCTTGTAGGAGCTGCCTGCACCCCAGCTCACCTGTTCCACCTCACTCTCTCTTCTCAGTCCTCTACTTAAAATGAAATACAACGGAACGGCATCAGCAAACCGGAGTCCAAACCTAAGTCCACTCATTAAAGTGACTTAAGGTCAATTATGTTTCTCTGGACCCATTTTTGATACCTGATATGAATATATTTTAACAAATATCTGGAGTGGAGTGGCGAACTAATATGCAGCGTGTAGTTGTGGACCTACTGGGTCCACCGCGGCCACGCTGCTCCCCACCCCGCCTTTCATGTGCCTCAAAATGGCCAGCTCCTGCAGGAAGCCATGCTTCTGATGTCCCCGTCACCTCCCACCTCCAGACAAAGACCTCCAGCCTTCTGTAAAGGCCACGCACGGACACACAGGCTAAAAACAGCCCCTTCTGGTATCCTTTCCCCAACAACCATGCAGACTAGCCTGTCCTTCAGTCAGCCTCGTGGTAAAGAGAATTCTCACTTAAGCTGTTTCATCTTCCCAGCTTTCTGAAACAAAGACTTCTTAGCGCCAAATGGATAGCAGTCTATCCTCCATAAACTCTACCACACAGCCTAAGTCCCACGGCTCAGGCGGGAGGACCGAGAGCCACGGCTGGCCTGGCTCCGCAGCTGCCCGTGCCCTGCTTATGCCTTTTCTTTTCAAGTCCAGTCCCCCCAGCACACCACGTGCTTCCTCCAGCCTGTGTCACTGTCCCCAGTCAGTGAGTACATCAACTAGCACGCTAAGCTTTTAAATATGATGTCCAGGGTTACCTGCAGAACTCTGCTTATTTCACTTAAAAATAAAAAAAAAAAGGAAGCAAAGCTGCGATGTGATAAACATATTTTAATATAGGCCCTGTATAAGAGCTAAGAGAAAGACAGGCACTCATTACAAAGTAAAAAGAGCCACAGCTTCTCACAGAATAGTGACAGTAAGACACACCCAAGCTCCTAAAAGACACGCCATCTCCAGCAAGGCTGCCCTCGTCTGCAGCCCACACCTGCATTAAGGAAGCCCACTGCCCCTGTGTAGTCATGGCTCTTTTCCTCTCACAGGCTAGCAACTGGTCAGAGTGCTGTACCTGTCAGTTCCACCTCCCTCCTCCGTCCCCAGCATTCCTACTGTGGTTGAGGTCGGCACAGAGGTCGGCACACTTTATGCAACCGTCCTACCACGCTCAAACTGAGTCGGTCCCTTTCCTTTCATCTACTTCTCTTATGAGTCCAAGAATGTCCAGATCCTTCAAAACAGACAAGAACTCAGCACCCCCATCACAGAACTCCTCTACGCTCTAATAGACCCTTAGTCACTGAAGAACAATACCATGAGCTCTCAGGGCTCAGGGCGCATGCCCATTTTACCTCAAGAACATTGTTTAAAGGTCAGATCCTCTGGGAAGCCTTTCTCCAACCTCTAGAATGGGGTTAGTCACTTCCCACTCAGTCCCCACAGGACTTTCTCCACACCTTCAGCTTAGCTGTGATGAGGACTCTAACCCTCAGTCTATGGTGAGGATCCTCAGTGTGCTCCTTGAGGGAGCTCTGCACTGCTGCAGGCCAGCCGGACACACGGTGAGCAAATAAAACAAATCCAATACTGTATATAAATGATCTGTTGCTGAGGGCAGCACAACCCAAATGAACCATCCTAACTGCAAAAGCACAATGGCAGACCCTCTCAGAACTGTTACTCATTTAAAACATAAATAAAAAATGCTTGCTATATCTTTCCATGATAGCCCACTGTTTACCAGGACAAGACCTGGGCCAATCAGGACCTAGAAATCTGCTCTGGACCCATGTCAATAAATAGGATGATCACCAGCCTGGGGAAGGGACTCATATATATATAAATAGATAAATAAATAAATAAATATTTATTTATTTATGTGCGCCTGTCACTGAATGCAAATACAGCATATTACTGTGATCAAAAGGAATAGTAGCAGCAGATTCTACTTTGCCCTTGGCCAACCGTGGCTACTCCACCTCTTCTTTTCTTTCCTAAAAATGTCCCTTTTCTTATGCTTCTTTTGTGTGGCCCTGGGTTTTTTTGTTTGTTTGTTTGTTTGATTTTCTTTTTTTGTTTTTCTTTTTTTCAATCCTACCCCAGTCCTGTTTGTTTTTAATCATTAACAAATTACCACACTTTATCAATGTTGTTTTGTCTTGCTGGCCGGGTACTTGCTATGATACCAGGCTGGTCTCAAACTCACAGAGCTCCACATGCCTCTGCCTCCCAATTGCTGGGATTAAAGGCGTGTAAGACTTAAAAGTTTTTTTGTTGGTTGGTTGGTTCGGTTTTTTTGTTTGTTTGTTTTTTTTGTTTGTTTTTTGCGACAATTTTTCTGTATAGCCCTCAATGTCCTGAAACTTTCTCATAGACCAGGCTGACCTTGAACTCACAACAATCCACCTGCCTCTGCCTCCCCAGTGCTGGGATTAAAGTCGTGTGTGCCACCACCGGGCTCAGACCTGAAGTTTTATGAGAAAAGGTCTTAGTAGTCAATACAGCCCACTATGTATCAAAGCAAGCCTAGCAGTGACCAGTCAGCACACGGCTGTGACTGGAAGGAATGAAAGGATGGAGACTCCTTCCATCTGCTCTGGTGCTCAAGTGTTAGCCTGAGCACAGCACCCCCAGCCGCCCTGAGCTGGGCACTCACAGGCCCTCTCAGACCCTCAGCTCTCTGCTGACGGCAGCTGTGGCAAACACCAAGTACATCCCAATCCTGTGTCTGCTGCCCACTGACTTCCTTCAACCCCTCTGAATCCTTTCATCCTCAGGAATCACAATCCTTAACTAAGTGGCGAAAACAAAAAATGACAGAGCTCTAACACAATCCAGGAAGAGAGATGAGAAATACAGAGCAATGGTGTCTACTCCCCAGAGATGGAGGGGGAGAGGAGAGGGAAGGGGACCAACTGAACCAAATGGTTCAACCACAGGAGGACCCAGGCTACTTCCAGTGCTGTGTCAATGACTGAGAATACAGTCAGGCAAAGCATGGCGGCTGCCAGCATGAACAGTCCAAGGACACAGATTAAAGTGCACAGCCCTCTTGCATTAGAGTTTCCCACGTGAGCTATGCAGTGTGTGTGTGTGTGTGTGTGTGTGTGTGTGTGTGTGTGTGTGTGTGTATAGTGACTGCATTAAGATTGAAAAGAACTATTTTAAAAAAATAGATCTGAAAGGTTTAACATTCTCCCAAGTTTGAGATTAAAGAAATGAAAATAAACTCAGGCTCTCTCTCTTTATCTGCTGGCGACTAACCTCCACACCCCTTCCCCTGCCTGAGACAGAGGCTCACACAGCCACATCTAGCCTGATTTTCCTGCCTCACCTTCCCAAACACCAGGATCAGAGGTGTGTACCAAGAGTTCAGTTTATTTACACTTTAGAATTAAGTTCCAGTCAGCTGTCTGTGGAAATGGGGGAAGGGAGGTTTTTAATGAGTGAAAACCATGGATTTCTGTAAACGCCTCTGGAATTGACTTCAGCACACTGAAGCACACACCGCCAATAGACTTCATTTATGGTGGGAATGGATCTATAAGAGCCAAACCAGCTTCTCAAGTACTAGGTGCCCTCTGGATTCACTACTGCTCTCCTTTCCCAGCACCCCACTCCGCACCTGGCCTACTCTGTCTGTTACCACAGCGGCAAAGGGTCTGCCAAAACTTACTGCCATAGAAAGGAGCAGCTATGTAACTCCGGAGACACACAGCCCTCACCTCGTTCTAATGCTGCCCCAGTGCCTACAGCTTGTCCTGGGGAAACTAAGGCCCAGTCGACATTTCAAACTTGGCAAAGAATATAACAGTCAGTAAAGCAATCATCACTAGGAAAAATGTCCTGGAAAGTAAACGGCCATGTGTTCTGAGACTACTGCCCCAGTTTCTGAGTCACGTCACAGGCAGCAGCAGCACAGCAGCAGCACTGGCCACAGGGTATGTGGCTCAGGCAGTGGCCTGCTTCCAAAATAAAGGCAGATGAGCAGTTTAAAACAATGCCTCTTTTCAGCATCTAAGTAAATAAAACAGAACCTTCTTAGTGGGAGGGAAGGTTGTCAGGATTCTCCCTCAATGAAAAGGGACAAACATCTTCCAAATAAATACCTTATCAGGCCACCACTGTAGATCTTCTCCCAGGGACACTGGACTTTGGACAGGCGTGCTCTTCTTATCCGGGTTTGGCTCTCCTTCTTTGCTGGTAGAGCCCCTCTCATTGTCAAATGAGGCTCCGTCAAGCCACCGTCGTTCCCTTAAGCGTAGAACAGATTCCCGTTCCCGCAAAAGCTCGGAGTCTCTCTCTAAGGGAAGAAGGAGAACTGGTATGCAATCGGGTCACACCAGTGGGATAAAAGTAAGCCACTCTCTAGTACACACCCTGCAGGACGCAGCTAACAGCACTTATCTACTCAAAATGTCTACTCAATAGCTAATTAGGCTGACATGCAACACTCAAAACATTAACTCGTCAAGTGACTGGAAAAAAATTATAAACTAGTATTTTTTGAAACTATGGAGAGGCAGTCCAATGTTTTTAGAGCAGAATTATTCTAAGTTTGATTTGGTGGCTTTTTCTTTTTAATAGATTTAAAGATTCTGGAATTATTTCACTATTTATATTATTTACATGAAATTCTTATTTCATTAGAAATAATTAGTGTAGGGCTAGAGAGATGGCTCAGAGGTTAAGGGCACTGACTGCTCCTCCAGAGGTCCTGAGTTCAATTCCCAGCAACCACGTGGTGGCTCACAACCATCTATAATGTGATCTGATGCCTTCTTCTGGCCTGCAGGTGTATGTACATGCAGGCAGAGCACTGTATACGTAATAGTCTAGAAATCTTTTTTAAAAAAGAAAGAATTAGTGTAAAGTTCTTTGATTTATAAATTAGAATTTCAAAACATGTAATATATGTAAGGAAACTGGGCTGGCTTATTTTTCAGTCAACCTGACATAGGCCAGAAAGAGAAAACATCAACTAAGAAAATGACCCTACTAGACTAGCCTAAACCATGGTTGACATGGAAGGGTCCTATCCACTGTAGGCGGGGGCCACCCAGGTGGGTGTGGTTGATATAGAAGGCCCTGCCCGCTGTAGGCGGGGCCATCCTGGTGGGTATGGTTGATGTAGAAGGCCCTGCCCACTGTGGGCGTGGCCACAGCAGGTGGCTGTGGTCCTGGGTGCTATAAGAAAGCGGACTGAACAAGTCTTGGAAAGCAGCACTCCTCCATGGCTTCCAGGTTTTTGCCTTGTTTTGAGTTCCTGGCCTGACTTCCTCAGAGACTGTGATGTGGAACTATATAATCTGAAATAAACCCTCCCCTTCCTCAATTGCTTTTGGTCATGGTGTTTAATCTCAGCAACAGAAACTCTAACTAAGGCACAAATAAACAGTATTTGTTACAAATCTTCGAAGCTTTTTCTTTTTAAATAAAGAAACAGAAAAGGTTAAATAGGATGAAACGAAAACATATTAGGATAAAGTACAAACTTGTGATGACTCAGGTCCCTGTTAAAGATAAATCTATAGAATAAATTCTATGGATAACGCATTTAAAATGTTTTGAGGAATAGGGTTTACTAAAACCTAGCCTCAAATTGCCTAAAGCCACAGCCACATTTTTCAATTGTCTGTAAGTCACTTTTTAAAATGGTCAACATAGGCAGGTGTGGTGTCGGACTCCTTTAGTCCCTGCCCTTGGGAGGCAGAGGAAGCTGATCTCTGATTTCAATGACAGCCAGGGCTACACAAAGAAACCCTGTCTTGAAGAAATAAATAAATGAATGATAAGTAAATAAAAGAATAACATAGTAAAGATGAAAGATTAGAGATAGTCCATACCGAACCACAGAAACCGGCTGCAATTGGGGCTAGGCAGTAGCTCCCAGGAAAGTGTGGCCAACATGAGGGCGCTTGGTTGCCATCCCCCAACTCCAGTAAAACAACAAAGACAGCCATATTGCCAGCTCAAGTGGCCAAGTGCTATTTCATATGATTCAAACTAAAAATATCTACATGGAGTAACTTAAGAAACAGGTTTTAGGAATTGCTAATGTTAAAAAATAAGTATTTGGAAATCAATAATTGATGGTTTAAAGTAGTTAAGGTGTTTACCTGAAGTTTAAGCTACACGTGTGTTCATCTGTTAAACGTCAGCCACAGATGTGTTAGTTTTCAAGCTTCAACTTCTAAGCAGCGTTATCTGTGGCAAGGCCATCCTTAGCACAGCCTGGCATCTCTTCTAGTTTACTAAGGATTGCTAACTACAACTCATTTTGTCTATTACTTAGATAAAGCAGTTATGAATTCTGGTAAGAATGTAAGTTAAAGCTTGCATATGCCTACAAGAGGTTGGCTAAGTGGCTCCGAATCTGTACTATATATACCTTTTAAAGATTTCAAGCTTGTACAAACAGCATTTTAGTACGTCAAACATGTCTATCCATGTAATACTGGTCAGCCCCGCTCTGCTAAGGTTTTCATACTTCAAACTCGCATTTAAAAGAAATATAATGATTATGCGCTTTTAATCAAATTAAGAAGTTGGTTGTTTTTTGTTTTTTCCTGAATGCTGTATGACACTGAAATTCGAATCCTACTTTTAGTTCAAAACCTATCTCCTAGGTAAAAATACACTTAGGTAAATCACAGCCTTTCCTAAGTGTTATACAATGAAAGGCCCTCTCTGATATTCTGCTGTGGCACTCCAGGATACACAGACCTAGTGGGAAAGCCAAGGTGCCCCAACCACTGGAATGCAATGCCTTCACCCCACTGTAAGGTCCCGAGTGCAGAGGCAGGGGACTCTATCATTACCCTTCCACACAGTGAGCCCACACTCAAGAAGAAATAAACGCAAAATTACCTCGAGATGAGCCTAGCCTAGAAAGTGATGAACGACGGAAAGAAGGGTAACCAAAATAGCTAATGTCCTCAGAAAACATGGCGTCAGCATCAATAATGACACTTGGGTGGGCAGAGTGAATGTCAGCATCAAGAAGCGACATAAGATCCTCTACAAATAAAAACAAACAAATATAAATAAAGTAGCTATAGACCACTAAAAGATCTCTAAAAATTAAATTACATAAAGTCAGGGACTGTGAGTGCCTGAGTGAAAAACAAAAACAAAAGCAAAAAACCCCACAACATGTAGGAACTAAAATTACCATTATAAACACAGATCTTAAGGACCATCACATGCATAACTGCTGCAGGTGCTACTTACTGATGACCACTTTTAAGATACGATACTTAACATCATAGAAACAAATTGTAAATGTAGTTCAGTAAGTACCAATGTCCGTTTGTTTACATTATCAAGAAACAGCATCCTACATGTCAGGCAAGCGTAAGACTGTGCAACAAACACAACCACGCCTTAATTAGGAGCAAGCACAAATCCACTGAGCAAAAATGTTTTCCCTTTTTTAAAAAGGATTTATAATCAAACTGTAAATTAGGCACAATGACTCATGCCTTTAATCCCAGCACTGAGGGAGGCAGAGGCATGCAGATCTCTGTGAGTTCGAGGCCAGCCTGGTTTACAAAGCGAGTCCAGGACAGCCAAGGCTGTACATACAGACAGAGAAATCCTGGTTGGGGGTAGGGGGTGCATAGCAATAAGTATCCACCAGCACCCAGAACACAGACATTATCATCAGTTACACTCTGAATGTCAGTCCTCAGGCCAAGCAGCACCCCAAGCAGGAGAAGACATGAAGAGTGAGGAACCGACCTCCCGGCAAGTAAGATTCACTTGCTGTATCGTCGCCGTCATCTCCATCTTCATCATCGCGGCTGAGTAAATTATTTACAGCAAGGTTTACATCAAGATTTGTTCGCTGCAGTTCTCGAATAATGACACTTCTCGATTTGCCTTGTAAAACAACTTGGGCCTTAAAGTAAACAAAGAATAGTGCTATGCTAATTTTCTCTTATTTAGTAATGCCAGTCTTCTAAACTGATAAAGAAAAAAACCCACATTTTTCAATGACTGACTACGAGCCAGGGCATTTGGTTCAGTCTCACCTCACCCTCGCCTGTGTAGGAAATGTTCTGAAAAGGCACACCTGTGAAATCAGCTCCTCAGGAATGACAGACGCGGGAATAACCGGCTGCGGCTGACTGCCCAGAAGGCCAGACCCCCGATCCCGTCCTGTCCGAATGACTCGAGTCTGTCGCCGGGAATCGCGGGCTCCGGCGGAAGACCTACCAGAGGATCCTCCTCCGCTTCCGCCCACTCCAGAACTCCAGCGGCTTCTAAATATTGGACAATTTGTAAAATTAAAATTTTTAAACCATTCATTCTTTAAAAGGTCATTTTAAGTCTCATTCCTGTACATTAGCTATCCAGTTAAAATTCTGGAACAAAGTTTAAAATAACTGTCTGAATAGTTAAATATAAATTCACTTTTTAAATAATAAATACAACATCCTTTCCATCTCTGTGGAAGATTTGTATTCAGATGCATGCATGGGAGTGCTTCCTTGTACTCCCAACAGTCAGGAGATAGAAAAGTCCAGCCTGGGCTACATAGTGAGACTCTACTACCCAAAACAAAGGGGGAAGAGTAGGCCTGGGAAAAGCTGGTTAAGTGCACAGACAGGAGGAACTTAGGCAGCCTAGCTAAGTAGGTGAGTCCCAGTTCAGTAGCCTGCTGCAGACACAGCAGCAGAGAGACTGAGGGAAAGGCCTGGCACAGACCTCCTCATCCACACACATAGATGCATGTTCATCCACAGTGACAAACGCACACACGAACTCCCACACATGCATGCAGAGAGTGGGAGACCCACAGCCCCAAGTCTAGAAACCACAGTAAGTGTGACTTTATGACCCCGTTTACCTGGGAGAGTGTCACTTTAAGCTACTGTCTGAAGCTAGTTATTAATTTCATCTGAAAATGTCCCAGTTGGGTTAATAATCTATGTGGCCAATGAACACAAAGGAGTGACTTGCTATTTCTACCAAGCGATGCTCCCATATCCTTCCCCAGCACACAGTGCAGACCGCTGACGGGATATGCTGTCTAAGCAGAGACTGCCAAGCTCTCAGAGCAGCATCACAAACTAAAGTCAAGTGTAGAAACAGGTGACAGAGGCCACACTTATTATAATTAATAGAAAAGTAGGGAGAGAACAAATCAAAGAAAAACACTTAGGCAAATATGTGATGATTCAATGTCTTGACTTAGAGTGGCCCGGTGACAGCTTCACATGTACACTGTACCGTCAGGTCCCTGCAGACCTCATGGAAGCAGGCAGGCGAAGAGCACTTTGCCAACAGTCAGCAGCAGCTCAGAGTGTCAAGAGATGTTTGGGATCAGGCAGGAGCAGGCAGGCAAGAGCGGTCCACTGAGGGGCAGCTCAGATAGGAACCAGCCTCTCTGCATTTTAAAGTCACAAAACTAGCTCTGGTCCTCCTTGAAGACTTCTTATTCAAGGTCAAACATGCCGGTCTATTACTGTATCTGCTAGATATTCCACCAATAAATGTTAAAATCCCATCATCGCTCTATTTGTCATTCTGGAATACATGTTACTATAACTAGCTTAAGAGGATTCATATCAGGAGGACAATTTGAGCAGTATAGTAGCCAGTCATCAATATGACAGGGGAGAGGGAGAAACCACTTACTTCAGAATGAAAGGATAAACTTAAAAAATAAATTAAAAGCCTAAGATTAGGAACAAGTGGCACTACACAACTGAAAAACTAAGCAAAGACAAATAATCCCTTTCTGTGAAGGTCAGCCGGTGGCTGGCTGCACTCTGCGGGCTCAGCAGCGTCATTCCCTGATGACCACTCTACTCCACTAGTGGAGGGCAAAGCAGCCACGATACTGGATGTGGCCTGCAGAACCAACTCAACAGAGAAAGGTTTGTCTTTCAGCAAAGTGCTATTGGACGTGCGTTCTTCCAGGCTTATCAAAGGAAATCATTTTGTTCTCATGTTTTCAGAATTCCCTAGCATACACTGTACATAGGGCTGTGAAGGTGCAGGACAGAAATAAGGTGCTTGCTTGTAATGTACAAGGCACAGGTTTGATCCTCGCCTCTGCAAACCCAAAAGGATGCTTGACTAAATAACGATCCAGGCTGTGTTTCCTGTCCCTGAGCTGGGGCACACATACCAATCCAAAGACTGCACCCAACCATGACAGACAGCCTTCCTCCGATCAGCATAAAAACATATAAACTAAACATTTTGAACTCTCAATTCTTGTGGTGGTCTGAATAGTTATGTTCCCAGAGACATAACTATGTCTGTGTGTGTGTGTGTGTGCGCGCGCGCTTGGCCACAGAAGGTGGCACTATTAGGAGGTGTGGCCTCGGAGTAGGTGTGGCCTTGACAGACATAGTGTGTTACTATGGAGGTGGGGCTTTGAGGTCTTAAAATGCTCAATCTAAACTCAGTGTGAAGCTCATCCCATTTCCTGCTGCCTGCAGATCAGGATGCAGAACTCTCAGCTCCTTGTCCGCCTGCACACGCCATGCTTCCCACATGATGACAATGGACTAACCCTCTGAAACTGTAAGCCAGCCCCAATGAAATGTCTGCCTTTATAAGAGTTGGTGTGGTCATGGTGTCTCTGCACAGTAATGGAAACCCTAACTTAGATCATTTTAGGGTTTCTCTGTATAGTCTTGACTATCCTGGACTGACTCTGTAGACCAGGCTAGCCTCGAACTCACAGCAATCTGCCTGCCTCTGCCTCCCAAGTGCTGGGATTAAAGGTGTGCGCCACCACTGCCCGGCCTAACTTGGATAATTCTTAAATCTAAGTTATACTTTGCCTACTAGTTCATGCTATATCTTTTTCTCTTAATTATTTTGAAGCAATTCCAACTGTATTTAGTTATTTTTGTCAGCCTCTGAATACCATATAATTAATTTGACTAACCTGGCAACTTCTAATCATTAGCCAGATATTTTCAGAAATTTTTAGCCATTCAAGAACCAAGGAATAGCTGGGTGTGGTGGTGTACATCTTTAATCCCAGCATTGGGTAGACAGACTCAGCCGGATCTCTGTAGGTTCAGGGCCAGCCTGGTCTACATAGTGAGTTCCAGATCAACCAGAACTATATATAGAGACCCTGTCTCAAATTCCAAAACAGAACCAAAGTATAAATTGAATAAAAGCACATGCCTAGAATTTGAAAATGGTTTCTTTAACTTGACAGTATATAAAGTTCACATAAAATAGTACAGAGGGGTTTACTGTTGTTTGGTTTAAAAAACAAAAACATACAATCAAACCTACCAGACTTGGATACCAAAAAGATATTAGACTTTTATAATTCACAATAAATGGCCAAACACAAAACTGTTTTAAATTTTCAAATGACAGGCATCTAGAGGTCCTGAGTTCAATTCCCGGCACCCATGTGGCAGCTCACAACTGCCTGTAACTCCAGTTCCGGGGTATGTGACTCCCTCTCACAGACATACATGCAGGCAAAACACCACCACAAATAAAATAAATGGGTCATTTAAAAAAAATTTTATTTCAAATGACACCACCACTAAGTGACATTGTAGATGGTCCCTGTGTTTAACTGGTCAGGAATCTGGATTCTGTAATCAGTTTGTGTTGGTTATTTTTATCGTGGTAGTAAAGATGAGTTCTCTGCCCTACCATGGATAATGATGGTGTAGCCAATCACAGTACAAAGCACAGAGACAAGAGCATGGACCAGGGGATTCCTGCAACTGGGCAAGACTTACCCCAGGGTGTTGCCGGCCAGCCTGCCCAGAGTCTCAGAACCAGAGAGAAACCACGGTGAGTCGCTTGTCCTACCAGGCCTACAAGTTCTCCCTGTCCCCGAGTTGCTGTTCAGCTTTGACCTAGGAAGAAACAAAGAGATAAACATCATGCAACAGTCCTAAGCTGTGGGGACGCACAACATCTCCAGCCTCCTCTGCAGCGCCAGTCTCTCCTGCTAATCTCTGGCTCCCCTACTCAAGTGCACCAGCCAGCAGCTGACGGACATTTGCCACTCCTTCCTGGCAGAAACTACTCTCAAGTTTCAAATATAAATAAATCGTAACTAGCAAATTTTCTTTATATTTTAAAATTAATCATGTTTTTCTTAGAAGCAACTAAGTAGAATTCCTATCTTATAAGGAATCCTTTTAATACACATGACTTTTTAATCCTTTAAATAACTTGACTGCTTTCAAATTGAGTTCCTCCATTTCTAGCCATCAGAGATAAGCATGTAAAGTCCTTTCAGTCAGCTAGGTGCGAGCACACACCTGTACTATCAGCTTCTTGGGAAGTCAAAACACACAAGTTCAAGAGCGGCCTTGGAAGCGGGGCAGGACTTGTGTCATCCCCTACCTGTCCCTGCAGACCATTGCAAATTAAATTTCAGCTGCGACTGACCTAGTACGCATTATCATTCTTCATATAACTTACCTATTCCTAGATGCTATGCCAATCAATTCTATAATTTTTAATGTTAGCATTTTTGTCTATCAACTATTACTTGCTTAAAAATTAAAATCAAGAATTAGAAATACAGTTCAGTGGCATAACACTTTCCTAGCATGCTTAGGAACGTAGGTTCATTTCCCAGCTAACAAAAATAATCCATTTAACTATAAAAACTTTAATAAATAAATAAATGAACAAACAAGGGTACAAACTAACCATCTCACTGTATTTTAAACATCATTTTTCTGCCGTGCCTTTTTAAAAAACCATTTGAGGATAACCAAAATCAAAGCATTGTTTTTCTATAGTACCTTCTAAATGCTAAATGCATAGTGTGTTAATTACAGAAAGACTGTAGCTCGGCGGTAAAGCCGTCTGCTATATATACTATGCTCTTAGTGTGATCCTCAACCCCATAAATATAAACGCACACGTGTACACAAAACCAAACAAACCAACAAACAAACAAACAAACAAAACCAAGGTCTTACCCATCGTTATTATCAGGTTTACCCAATTCCAGTCTGTCAGGTTGTACTGAAAAACCAATCCTACAAATTCTGCCATCCTAAAAGCAAAAAAAAGCATGCAAAGTTCTGAAAGAGAAGACATTAACTTTCTTGTTTATTCATAAATTTCTGCCTGTTACTGTCAACCTGGAGGACAAAGAAGTCCCTTTCAGAAAGATATACATACCTGATTTGGAGAGTATGAAACTCGGTACCAAAAAAATTATAAAGAAATCAATTAAAACATACAGCCTAGCAGAACCCAGGGTAAGATTATACAATAACTCCCACTTTTGTTATTAACTAGTTTCAAGTCCGAGTAAATCATTTATGCCCGATTCTCTGGGCCAGTTAATTTACACAAAAGGAGAATTGGGCATCAAGTCACTCTTCCAAGTGCCTACTGCTTCCCTGTAGGCAGGACTAAAAGGCAGAACTGATGCACAGGTGGGCCTCATGGTCTGGCTCTCCTTTTTCTACCTACAGTGAATGACTTACCTCAAGAAGAAAGGCAGCGTGACTCGGCCCCACGGCGCACTGTCTGATAGCAGCCTGCTCCAGGGCATTCAGAGGCGGGTGGCTGGGGAACAACAAACAAGCATGTAAGTGAATGTAAACGAGAGCTAATTCCTAAACTGAATCTTAAAGCCATAAATAAAAACAATTATAGCTACCATAATCACTACAGTTGCATGGCATGCCAAAACTGTTTATAAGAAAAATCAGCATCAATGGAAATTATAGTTTAAATGAACCCAACTTTGATAGAAAGAGTAAAAGATGTAGTGGCAGACACCTTTAATCCCAAAACAAACAGGTGGATCTCTGTGATGTGAGTTCAAGGCCTGACCTACACAATGAATTCTAGGATAGCCAGGGCTACATATCAAAAAAATATTCTTTATCATATTAGACTATGGATCCTTTTCCTAATAAAGAAAACACTACAGTACAGCAATTGGACCATGAAAAGTGGGTAAACTTCATACAGTTTAAAATTCTTACCTGTTCAAATTGTACTTGTTCAGCTTCTCTGAAACTTCCCGTAACCTTGAAACACAAAAGCCAAGTGTTAACTATGCAGCACTGGTCCTGCGTCAACGCCATGGCTCGGGTGGAGCCCAGCAGTAACACCAAGACAAACAGGCACCGCCACGCCTTTCCCTCTCTAACCCATGCGCAGCCCCAGCATCAACCACACTGACCCCATTTCCAGACAGGAAAACCAGGCTTCTAAAGCGTATATAACAAGCAGCAGTAGGAGAGCTGGTTCCTGAGCAAAGGCCCAATGGAAAAACTCATTTTCAAAAAGCACAGTTTAAATCAGGCATGGTGGCGCATGCCTTTAATCCCAGAAGGCAAACGACAGAGCTCCGTGCGCTTGATGCCAGCCTGGTCTATGAGTTTGAGGATAGCCTGGTCTATATGAGTCTGAGGATAGCCAGGGCTACACAGTGAGACCTGGGGGGGGCTGCTGTCTATGCCAACAGCAGGTTTTGAAAGTACGTGATCATCATGAAATGAAAATAACTGGGAGGGGGGTGGTGCACCCCTTTAATCCCCACACTTGGGAGGCTGAGGCAGGAGGATCACTGTGAGTTCCAGGCCAGCCTGGTCTACAAAGTGAGTCCAGGACAGACAAGATTACACAAAGATACTCTGTTTCAAAAACAAAAAACAAACAAACAAAAAGAAAATCAGAAAGGACAAGGCCTCCATTTCTAAGGAAGTGCTGCTGTAGCCGGGCCTGGGTTGGGGCTCAGTGGGCAGAGTGCTTCCTGCACAAGGATCAGGAGCCCCTGAGTTTGGACCCCAGGCCCACAGCAAAGCCAGGCTCCAATGCCACCATCTTTGAGCTCTACTGCAGCTGTAGAGCTGCTCACTATTGACATGTCTGTGTCAACATGGACAAGTGACGGCAACCAAAACACACTGGTGGTTACGACTTTCAATTGGTGTTTTCGTTTTCCCAAAAACACACAACCAAAAATAAATACTGGAAACTTCATCCTCATTACCATGCACCCTGCCCCTCAAGACTGTCATTTCCTACCTAGCCCAGCAGGGCCTTTGCTCTCTCACACTACCATCATGCCCCCTTGGTTCTGGGAGGCCCAGCTTTTCCAGTTTGCGCAGTTATAAAGCACATTTCCCCATCAAAAGAAGATACAACTTGGGAGTGCATACCAGAACTCAGCTTTGAGAGAAGGCTTACTAGAAACTGAAGGCAAAGTAGACGGGCCTGTGCTCTAGAGCGCAGCAGCAGCTTGGGGAGAGCCGGGGCAGAGGCAGAAGAACTCTGCTGTTCCTAAGGCCACACAAAACCTTTCCCCAGACTAGAGCCAGTGTGACAAGGGCTAAGGCTTAACTTTCCCCACACCATGGCAGTGACACACAGAAAGACACATCTGTTCACGAGCATACAAAGCTAACTTTTCATTACCACGTCTTTTGTTTTTAATTAGTTCAAGCTATACAAATTGGGGAAGGGGATCATCAAAACTTCTGTCAAAACTGGACAATAACTGAGACTAAAAGTTAAATACTTCTGTGGCTTCAAACAGTATTTTAGTTAGATGCTTATAGGACTAAACTAAGCTTTGAGGAAGTCAGGCTGCTAGAAAAGAATTTGGTAACTCATGAACTTAAGAGCAAACTGCAGACTACAGGGGTGGGGGTAGTGAACGGTTCCTGTTATCAGTTAAATGCGCCCTCAGTTAAGGAGGGCCAGGGCAGCCAGGGCACGGCGGGGTTACCTGACCCCAACCCCTTACCCCCAGCACAGCGGGGACAGACAAATAGGGTTCTGTGAACTCACTGCACTACAGTGAGCTCCAAGACAGCCTGCAACTGTGAGACTGTCTCAGAAAAATGAACAAAAAAACAGCCGGTGAGATAGCTCAGAGGCCAGGGGCGTTTGCTCTGAGCAAGCAAGCCTGATACCTTGAGTCCAATCCCTGGAACTCACAGAAAATTGAGAAAAACCAACCCCAAAGTTGCCCCCTGACCTTCATACACATGCAATGCCAGCACGCAGGAGGCAGAAACAGGAGAGCAGAGACCAGTCTGGGGCCAACTGATCTGCACAGTGAGCTCCAGGGCAGCCAGAGGTGCAAAAGCCAAGACTGCCTCACACTAAATCTAACACTTAATGTTCCTTCCATGGTGAGGCTGTGCCATCAGCAGCGCCATCCCAAGCTCCAGGACAGCCTGTATAAATACCAAGACCCTGACCCCCCAAAAAAATTTTAAAAAGGGGGGGGGAGAAAAATCGTAATTACAGTCCTAGGCACACCTGAAACACATACCGCCTGCTTCTCCCAGCTCATCCCCGAAGGTTCTCATCTATGTAAAGAATTTGTTACCGCTGGTGCTTTTCTTCGGTCTCAAAATTCTTGCAAATACATTAAAAAAAAAAATCAGCGTGTCAACATATGTAATGTTTATGAAAAAGTAGCATTTACTGGGGCCCATGAAATGCCTCAGGAGGTCAAGGCACCTGCCGCCAGGCCTGATGACTGGAGTTGGATCCCCAAACCCACATGATGGAGGGAGAGAACCAACTCTGGCCTCCACAAGAATGCCGTGACGTGTGTGAGCACACACAATAAATAAGTGTTTTTTTAATTAATAGCATCTAATATACCAAAATCCTGCCTATCTGAAAATTTCATACATGAACAGATTTTATATAGTCATTAGAATGTTCCATCAAATATCAATTTAATTCTAGAAATACATAAAATGGATTGTTCTTCCAAATCTCAGAACAGCTATAAGTGAACTGGCAGTCTACAAAATATTTGTAGCTGGATCCAGAACATACTAGCAGGAAAACCCTCAAGCACAGAGTGGCCTAGGTGAGGGGCACCTGCTTCTCTGCAGCACAGAGTCGCCCAGGGCAGCGAGCACAGCCACGCCCACGGCTGTCGGCTGTCAAAGAATGCTGCTGCCGCCATAACCACCCCATGGTTGTCTACTGTGTGAAGGGCTTCAGTGTGGGCACTTCAACACAAAGTCACAAGCCAGACTGCTTCTCCTAGCACTAACGTAAGAGCAAAGAGTCTCCTCCTTTTAAAAAAAGCCCAGAGCTCATCAAATTTCACTTACAAATACATGTTTCAAAATAACCTCAAAATTTAGCAGCAGACAGGTAAGCCCACAAGGTGGCAAGAACACACGGGCAGGTGGCTGGCAATAAGCCTGTGACAGCCCTCACTTTCCTGTTGCTCCAATTCCAAAGATGTACTCCATATTCCAAACCAATAACTTATTTTGTTCTTTTACATGTATAATAATTTTCAGATCCACAGACTATAATTTTTGTTGTTGTTTGTTTTGTTTTGGGGGTTTTGCTTGTTTTTTGGTTTTTTCAAGACAGGTTTTCTCTGTGTAGCCTTGCCTGTCCTAGACTCGCTTTGTAGACCAGGCTGGCCTTGAACTCACAGCGCTCTACCTGCCTCTGCCTCCCGAGTGCTAGGATTAAAGGCATGCGCCACCACACCCAGCTAAATAATTTTTATTTTTATTATGTCTTCCCCCACCAAGAGCTGAGGACCAAACCCAGGGCAAGCGCTCTGCCTCTAAGCTAAATCCTCAACCCCTTAAAGTATGTATGTATGTATGTATGTATGTATGTATGTATGTATGTATGAATGAATGACTTATTTATACATACAGTATTCTGCCTGCATATATGCCTACACACCAGAAGAGGGCACCAGAGCTCATTATAGATGGTTGTGAGCCACCATGTGGTTGCTGGGAATTGAACTCAGGACCTTTTTAAGACTAGCCAGTGTTCTTAACCTCTGAGCCATCTCTCCAGCCCCCACAGAATAGAATATTTAAGTATCAAACTAACAGACTTTTTTAACAGAATCCACTAGGAGCTAACATCACTACAACTCTTGAAAATCCATCTAGCCTGCCTCACTTTACCCAGTGTAGATTACAATCTCAGACAATGTAACTTTCACAGACCCTACTTTGGCACAGCATAGTGAGGTCCTTCGGTTCTTCAACTCTCTGCCTACCCTACCTACTGCCACATGTCAGGTCTCTGAACATCTGGACACAAGCTCAGGGGCAACGACATGAGGGAGGTCTGAAAGCTGACACATGCGGCACTCCATGAGCGTTGGCTCTCGGGAGCAGCAGGCAATTCTCTGAATCCCACCTGCACCAGGTGCGGCTTCCCTTTCTCGTGGAGCGCTTGCTCAGGTTTCCGATTTACTAGCAACCACTGTGATGGAGGAAGAGTGTGGTCTGCCCGCAGCACACTTCCCTTGGGCCATTCCTACTTACTTAGTTCATGCCCAGCTCAAACACCACTGGCCAGAACTTTTCCTGGTGGTCCTAACTTTCTCCTACAGACACTGGCAGCTTCTCCTTCGTATCACATCTCACCACCAGCACTCTAGCTATGTGCTCCTGTCTGAAGTGCACACACTTTCCCTCTCCTTCCATTTCAAACAGTTCCATCAGTGAAGAAAATTAAGTTCCTTTATAATCCATCTCAGACAGAAAAGATTCTTGGTCTTAAAGTCAATAAAATTATCCTCCAGGCATCCGCCTCGAAGAACAACCAGCAATTGTATCAATATACAAATTTCTTTTCCGATTATTTCATTCTCTGCACATGCTAATTTGTGCGGGTGGGGAGAGTGCTATTACTGTAGTCTAGGCTGGCCTGGAACGGGCCCTGAGGCAGTGATGCCCTTGAGTCCCCCAGGACTACACATGATTTCTACGCCAGCCACTGTGGCATAAAGTTTCTGTATAACCACAATTCTATTTAGGAATAAAGGGGCTTAATTCAAACAAAAAATTAAGACAAGCCAGTAAAAGTTACCTGTCCCTGCAGCCCTAAACCACAGACTCTCAGAAAGACTATCTTAAACTCACACGCCGCATCCACGTCAGAGAAGCAGGAGTTGCCAAGACAAATATAACAGACACATTAAAAATTTGGGGAGAAGATATATTCTTTTTTACTTGCTTGTTTGCTTTTTTAAATTCGAGATAGGGTTTCTCTGAGTGGCCCTGGCTGTCCTTGAGCTCTGCCTTTAGAGGGGTGGGACTGAAGGGGGGCACCGCCGTTACCTGGAGAGAAGATGTGTTCTGGTTGAGAAACCAAATCCTGTGGAACCATCCCTGGTATTTCTCCAAAGACCTTCAGCTCTAAATGCCAAAACCTAAATACAACTCAAGAAGCAGAGCCTGATTTACACTCACTTTGGACCGGGTACTGCTGCTAGCTGGATGGCAGAGACGAGCGCTAAGGACCTCTAAGCATGGAGCCGGGATTTTCACTCCTCACACCGCTATGCACCCTCGAAAGTGCAGGCAGCTCCCGTGTTCACAGAGCCCTGCACACAACACTACAGCGCAGCACACAGACACTGCGCCCTGTACACAACACTACAGCGCAGCACACAGACACTGCGCCCTGTACACAACACTACAGCGCAGCACACAGACACTGCGCCCTGTACACAACACTACAGCGCAGCACACAGACACTGCGCCCTGTACACAACACTACAGCGCAGCACACAGACACTGCGCCCTGTACACAACACTACAGCGCAGCACACAGACACTGCGCCTCCTCTTCTCTGTTCCTTACCTGCCAATCATTTGCACTTCAACCTTCATTTTTTAAAAAAATAACATGATTATCTTGGGGTTTCTTTGGTCTAAGCTGTTAGCTATTCTAGATAGGGGAAGGGGACTGTGACTCAGAGTTGCAGGCTAACAAAAGGCATTTTGAGATACACAGTTCCTAGTGCCAGTGCCTCATTAGGCATACCCCAGCAACCACCCTGCAAGTTTTTCAGTTGGTGCAGAGAGCGTTGACACACAACAGCCCTGCAGCTGAAGCCTCAGGGAGCCTCTGCGTCACCAAGGCCGCTCCTTGGGCCACCCTGTCATCCTTAGCCTTTCATCCATGTGTCCATGTTTTATAACCTAGGAGCTGTGGACAGCAAAGAAAACTCTGGAAGGGCAATTATGCCAAGAGGGGGGAGGGTGCTATAAGCTTGTCAGTATGTCCTGTATGTGACTCAGATCCCCAGTGTTCTTAAAGTGTGTAGTATTCTTTACGCTTTTCTCAAAAAGGGTGTCCCTGCCCTGCCCCTTATAATGTACCTTCCTGACCAAATTCTGATCAAGATCACCTTACAGTCTTAAAAATAATTTACTGAGGACTCTTTTTAAAAAGTACTGATGACCACGATACCTATTTCATGTTAAAATTAAAAGGCCCAAAATTAATACTTTAATAAACTTGCTACAGCTTGACAAAAACTTCATTCATTAAAAAAAAAAAAAAAAGTAACTATTCTCCCAAAAATACTCGGCTGGGAGCTGTCCTTGCTTTGTTATAAGGTTTAAGTTAGTGGGAGTCTCGGGTTTGCTTTCCCATTGATGCTGACAGTCCAGCAGCCGGCGGCTGCCACAGAATGGAAAGGCATGGCTCCAAGGTAAAGCACCAACTACTAGTAGTCTCCAACTAGGGAAAGGCCCCTCATCACCAACAGTGAAAATAGGAATGGAGTTTAAGAAACCTGGACCTACAGGGAGAAGGAAGGAAGGAAGGAAGGAAGGAAGGAAGGAAGGAAGGAAGGAAGGAAGGAAAGGAAAGGAAAGGAAAGGAAAGGAAAGGAAAGGAAAGGAAAGGAAAGGAAAGGAAAGGAAAGGAAAGGAAAGGAAAGTTGGTTGGTTGGTTTAATTTTGTGAGAAGCTTAGCTAACTGACAAAGCTGGCTTTGAACTCCAAGCTTGTTCTCCCAAGTAGCTACAAGTAGATGTGTGCAGCCTGAGTCTCGCCGCTGTTTACTTTCCAAGACACTCCTGGATACCTGGGCTCCCAGCAGGCCTTCCCTGCTGGCAGGAGCATTTTAATATCATTTTTAGGTAACAAAGTGATGCTTTCTAAACAGTTCAGAACACTTGGCTCTGGCGATGATCCACAAATCCACAGGATTCATCTGTACTGGCATATGCTAGTCACATGGACTATCCTTTTGCAGAGTGTCTAAATTACTGATGCTCATGTTACTACAGTGTCAAACTTGCAATGACAAGCTTCTTCCGTCTCTGAAAATGCTCAAATTCTGATTTGAAAACTCAATGACTAGAAACAAATACCACCCAGTTGTTTTTCTTAAAATGTTTCTTTTTCTAAAATGGCAGTCATTTCATTTTAAAAAGGGAAAATACTCAGTTAGAGTCCAAGACTGAAAAACCAACCATCAGCTACCCTTCAAGTCAAAGAGTTTCTATAAGGACCGTCACAGGTACAGTCTGTAACTGCAAAACTCCTTCCTCCACATGACTAAAGGTCTACTGGCTGTCACGCTGAGTGCTTGGTGATCTATACTAAGGAATAACTACTCAGTAGTTAGTATAGCTTTGCTGCCTTACCCAGGACACTCTGAAGTGAAAGGCCTCCCCCTCCAAATGCAACAAAGTAGATGAATGCAGACACAGCTTGGACCTATGTTTTGATTTTTTTCACTAAAGAACCATTATTTTACCCACAACTGCTTTTGAATCATACCTCAAATATAAAGATGATTAAAGCAACAAGTGTAAGCATTATAGTAAAATCTAAATGCTCTACAGACCACATTGTCGAGGCTCTACTTTATTGCCTGTTTGCCATTTATTTGTTTGTTTATTTATTTATTTATTGGGTTTTGAGACAGTGTTTCTGTGTATCCTTGGCTGTCCTGGAACTCCCTCTGTGGACCAGGCTGGCCTGGAACTCAGAAATCCGCGTGCCTCTTCCTCCTCAAGCACTGGGAGTAGAGGCGTGTGCCACCACGTCCAGCTCAGCTTTACTTAAAGCATTCAATGAGAGCAAAGTGTTTGCCACACAAGTATGAAGAGCTGGGCTCAGATCCCAGCACCAATATAAAAGCTGGTGTGACAGCATGTGACCTTGACACCTCTGGCCTGCACACATTCACACACAACCACATACCCACATATCACACACTGTTAAATCAATCAGTAAATACATTTTTCCCCCAGAGACAGGGTTTCTCTGTGTAGCCCTGGCTATCCTGGACTCACTCTATAGACTAGATTGACATCAAACTCACAGTGATCCACCTGCCTCTGCCTCCGAAGTGCTGGGATTAAAGGTGTGCGCCACCACAATGCCAAAATAAGTATCCATCCTTCTCATAAACAATCACAAAATAGCTGGCTATGCACTTTAAAATGCTTTTACATCCCTCTAATCCCAGCACCAGGGAGACAGGGGCGTGTGGACCTTAGAGTTGAGGCCATTACCAAGGTCCAAGCCAGCTGGCTTCGGTAAGAAAGGGGTTGTCTAGGAGCCGAGCTCCCAGACTGCAGCAGTGCCCAGAGATGCCCCTCGCACTTCTGCTCTGGAGCCAGCTGATCCAGCAGGATGACACCAGCCCTGGAAAAGGCCATTTCCTTGGTGGAGAGTGAGTAAATGTGACCGCAGGCTTTAGATCCCTCTTGACTGGGTCCCGGCCTGTTCGTGTCTCTTCACACCGAGTCCGACATCATTCTGCCCCTTCTAACGCCTTGCCTATCTGAAGAGAGCCATGCCCAGAAGCAAATACCTGCCATGACTCTTCAGCGGCCCACAACACACAATGGCTTTTAGAGAGAAGCTTCCAGTCTGCCTTCTGAATCACTGCTCAAAGTAGGACGCACACCTGCTGTAACCCTTAGAAGGCGACAAATGACGACCCAGGAGACTTCCCCTTTACAGAGAAGATGACATACGACAACCTCAAGATGCACCAAAACAAAAGAGAAGTTTCTAGTACTGTAAGTACACTACTTGATGCAAGTTTGTAAAATGTCAAAAAAATTTTTATCTATATCCTCTAAAATGGTTTCCACTTGAAAGTTCAAAGATTTCTATGAAATGAATAAGACAAAATTTAGATTGTAAAAACCTCCTGCAAACTATAATAGAGAAAAAAATTTTTCCTCACTCCCTCGCTTTGGGTTTTCTAGACAGGGTTTCTCTGTGTAGCTTCAGTTGCCCTAGATTCACTTTGTAGACCAGGCTGGCCTTGAACTCGACCAAAATGATCTCCTGCCTCCCTAGAGTGCTGGGACTGAGGCGTACACCACCACGCCTGACTGGGAAATAATTTCTTTACGACAAATGATTTCTTCCCTGAATCTAATTTCTATGGTTAGAAATCCCTACTTAGGGGCTGGAGAGATGGCTCAGTGGTTAAAAGCATGGGTTCAATTCCCAGCACCCACATGGCAGCTCACAACTGTCTGTAACTCCAGTTCCAGGGGATCTGACACTGTCACACAGACACATGCAGGCAAAACACCAATGTACATAAGATAAAAATAAGTAATTAAAAAAAGGACTTCCTACTTGATGGTACAGATAATAAAAGCCAAGGAGACACAAATCCCAAAGCACTGTGTCATCTAAAAGAAAGGCACCCCTAGGAAAGTGAATACCAAACACACAAAAATGAGTCATTTTCCTTTAAACCAAAATCAACCATGGTATTTTCAGGACCAATCAAAACAGGAAAAGATTCATGCCAGACAGACAAGAGGAAATTTGGTAGAAAAGGTCAAAGATATGGCCCTTTTACACATTAATTTTGATAACTTTGCAAATCCTGCCTCATCTCACTTCATTTCCCCCGCTCCCCTAGACAGGGCCAGGCCTCACTACAGCTCTGGCTGTCCCGGAACTCACTATGGAGACAGACCTGGCTGACCACAAACTCACGAAGACCCAAGTACCTCTGCCTCCTGAGTGCTGGCTGGCACTGCGCGCTGTGTGCCACTACTGTCAGCTTCCTTTTGAAACAGTAAACTATACTACACAAAACCAAACCGTGTCAACAGGATGAGACTTCAGAGCTCTAGTCCAAAAGAGTGCGACTCCCAGCCAAAGTACAGACCAACACGCATGCCTTGTCCGGTCTCAATCCCTACAACCTTACTGCAGATAATGTACTCAAATCATTCCAGACCCAGTTTTAACTCAACTTACAAGTAAAATCTCCTGGACTACTTCACAATGTATAAAATGCGGTGATCCTTGACATAGAACATCTGTAATGAGCTGACTGCCCGGGGCATTAGGATGCCCAGGAGACCATGCGCCCGGGCAAGGCTGCAGCCCACTGTCAATCTGAGAGGCTTTTCAGAACTATAGGCTGGCCTCTTGCTGCCCTTGTTAACAGGAGAAGGAGCAGCTTTTTGAACTGTTCATTTCATGGCCTGAGCTGCTACCCATGCTCTCATGAGGGAGAGACAGCACACAGCCTGCCCCCCTGTTACTTTGGCTTGCTTTAACCTCACAGATCTTAGAGAGCTTCCCATGCAGTAAGTGGAAATGTCACATGTGTCGGGTAGAGGTGCTTACAGAGGACTAGGGGGAATTTGGTTGTGTATCTTAGAGAGCCAATCACTCTATTACCACTGTTGTATACTTTTACTTCCTCATCCTTGGATTGTGTGCTATACTGCAACTTTGAATTACACACACACACACACACACACACACACACACACACACACACACACACACTAGCTTCAACTGGTTGCCAAGTTAGGTAGGAATGTGTGGCTGCAGGGAATGGCCAGAGTAAGGAATCCTTGCAGCCAGAAAGCAGCACCTGCTCCCTTGCCCTCTACCCTTGTGCTTGAGGAGTGGGGGAGGGGAGCTGTTTGTTGCTTGCGTGGTTTTTGCCCTCACTTAATATTTGTAATCCTGTCTCTTCAGTAGCAGCCTATAATCCAAACACTCTTCTCTTGTCATAGTTTTTTTCCAGCACACTCCCTGGAATACAACCATGCCTGAGGCTCCTGGACAGCCATTCACCCTGAGTGCTGCAAAGCCTTTCCCAAGCCCAGTGCTTCCTCCACAGCACTACTAACACTGTTCTTCTTGTTTGGCAAGCTCTAAAAGGACAACCCCCCTGCGCGCGCGCGCGCGCGCACACACACACACACACACACTTTATTAACTTCTACATCCTCAATAGCAGACATACTGCACGCGCTTACTAACTACATACTGACTAATAACTCACTGCCTTAGCTCTAAGCCACACATCATTTCAATAGCCGAGTCCTAGCTTTTTGTTTCTTTTTCAAAAACAATGTTAAAGAGCTTATTAAATGTATTTTGTATGCATGTTTTGACTAATGCATGTTAAGTACACCACACGCATGCCTGGTGCCTGGGAAGCCAAGAGGGCACACAGAGTCAGAGCCACAGACAGCTGCGAACCGCCCTGTAGGTGCGGATAATCACACCAAAATCCTTTGGAAGAAGACATGTGCCCTTAACCACTGAAAACACACACACACACACACACACACACACACACACACACACTGCCCCCCCCACCCCCCAGCCCAGTCCCAATCCCTCACTAGTAATAATTTAAAACGCATCTTAGGTGTCTGGAGAGACTGACTACCCATTGGTGAGCAAGTATGAGGGACTATGCTCAAATCCTCAGCAGCTGCCGGGCACATAGGAACACACATTTAATCCTGACGCTTGGGAGGCAGAGGCAGGCAGATCTCTGTGAGTTCAAGGCCAGCCTTGTCTACAAAGTGAGTTTCAGTACAGCCAAAACTCTGTTACAGAGAAACCCCGTCTCAAAAAACACAAACAAAAATCCTCCCCAGTCACCTAAGAAAGCCTAAGACAGCATAGGCCTGTCAGCTCATATTGGAGAACACACACAGGTGGATGCTGGCAGTGTTCTGGCCAACTGGTTTAGGCAGCACACTTCAGGCTAGTGAGAGGCCCTGTCTTAAAGAAGTAAAGTGGAAAGCTATAAAGAAAGATGCTTCCACATGTATCCGAAGCCCATGACCCGCCCAACACACACAACCAACAGGACATCAGGCTCTGTAAAGCATACCAAGGAGTGTTATACTCTGGAGGGTATAGTCTAGCTCAGCTGGTGCTGCAATAGCCTAAGTAAGTTTCTAAATACTTTGATAACTAGCTCCTCTCAAAAATTAATCAAATAGACTATCGATTGAGAGTACGGGAAATTCTCAAGGTCAGTCTGTCTACCCCCAAGCCCTTCGGCTAAATCAGGACTGCTGAAGGGACCGTGGCAGAAGTAGAAAAGGGGTAAGAGAGCTCATTAGGACACAGAACCACGAGCAAACAAACACCTATTGTGCTTCTGTGACCTGCCCTGACAGACAGCAAGAGACTAACTGGCAAAGTGGCTCACACCGGCTCAAAGCGGACAGTCTGGGCACTACAGCTTCTGTTGGCAATACACACATTCTGTTCTAACATCTATGCTGATCCAAATTAAGAATAATTGTAATAAAAACACACAATCCAAGTTCTGTTGGTTTCTTGAGGCTAGAGAGATGGCTCAGCAGGTAAGCGCCCTTACTGGAGAACACTGTTTATCCGTTTACACTAGAATAGCACCCCACTTGATTGTATTGCCAACTCAGTGATTCTAACATTAGCTGGGTCTAGGCCCGGCTACTCTGAAATATCATAGACACACCAAGAATTCTCTGAAACAGTCATAAGCATGAAAGTCCATTTAGAGAGAGTCAACGAGCATAATGTGTCAACTTAAGAAGCTGGTTAGGACAGCCCTTCAGAAACGCACAATTCACAAGCCCACTGAAGCCCCGGAAGATCCGCAACACAGGAACCTGTTTAACTCTGCTGATTTTTTTACTCCCCAAATTGAAACCAAACAGGAAGATCGTAGGAAGCCAGGCACACTGATCTCGGGAGCTAAGCAACCCTAGTTAAGGTCAGGCCTTAGCCATCTCATCTCTATCCCAAAACCAGGTGTCCTCTGAGAGCAGTGACCACTAACTGCCTGTACTATTCTCTTTAAACAAAAACTTTTCTTTTTAATCAATTGAACAGATGCCCCGTCCTGTCCTTCCCCAACCCCCACCCCAAGACAAGGTTCTCTGTGTAGCCCTGGCTGTCCTGGAACTCACTGTGTAGACCAGGCTGGCCAATAAAGCTGCATACCACTACACCCAGCCTGAACAGATCTTTTTAAAATAATCAACATAAACAACCCCACCTAATCCAAAATTATTTAAAAATGTAAAGAATCTATGTAGTAAGATCATTTAAAAAAAAAAAAAAAGGTGCCTCAGATGGCAAGGACAGCTTTGAACTCTTGATGTTCCTAGTCCCTGGGACTAGGCAACGCGCAGCTCCAGCCTCGGGCAGATCTTTATCAGCCGAACCCAAGCTGCCTTTAAGAGGACAGCAAGGAACTTCCATAGCTTTTCCCTTTCTGCTATAAGCAGTTCCCACAGCACTCCAGGAAGCTTTACTCAGAGCAGCAGGAACACTGTTTCCTACGAGAGCAGATTTAAGGTCAGAACAGGTCGGAACTTGTTACCAAGTGGTCTTCCAAGCTTGTACTTACCGGGGTTCCTAACAACGCCGTCTAATGCGGAAAGTCTTCCTCTGTGTAACTGTGGTACACAGAGCATTCTTAACACAACCAAAGACAGTTAAGCTCTCCAAAAACAGCTCAGGACACACGGAGGCGAGAACTCTAAGGTTTGCTACCATTTCCGTGAACTTCCTTATAAATCATCTGAACAGTGCCAGGGAAGGAGAACCTTAGAGACACCCGCCCACTGTCATTATCACCTTGGGAATCAAACTCTCTTCAGAAGGCTAAGCAAGCCTGAGAATAAATTACAGGCAGCTAATTGACAAGAGCAGTAAAAAGAAATGTCAATGTCATAGACACCAACCTCATTACTGCCTTCACTTTACTTCCTGAAGTGGATATGAAATCACAAAAATAAAGACTGCACTATGAAATGAACTGAGCCCTCTTTTTTGTTTGTTTGACTTTGTAGACCAGGTTGGCCTCGAATTCACAGCGATCCACCAGCCTTTGTCTGGGATTACAAGGCACCGCCAGGCAAAGCTGAGCACTCTTAACAGACAGGAAAACAGGGCAGCCAGCACCTGCTACCCTAACCCCTCAAGGAAGGAAAGACTACGAGGAAAACTGAGCCTTACTGAAATGCTTTTCAGCTTGAAGACTAGGGGCTCCCAAAACTCCACCTTGAGTATAAAGTGTGCATTTTACCAAGCCACTGGGGCCTGCACGTACTGAGATGTTTGTTCCCAAAAGAAAATGTAGGGCCAATGGGCAGCCAAGGCTCCAAACCTCTTCTGATGTATCACAGCAAGAACCAACATACATACATACATGAGCAGACATCACCAGCAGCAACAAAAGCTGCAAGGGGTAAGTTAAAAACAGAAACAAACAAACAGAAAACACAAAACAAAACTACATGCATGCCAGGCGTGGTGGTGCATGCTTTAATCCCAGCACTCAGGAGGCAGAGGCAGGCAGATCGCTGTGAGTTCAAGAAACCCTGTCTCAAAACAAAAACAAAACAACACACACACACACACACACACACACACACACACACACACACACACGTGCATGAAGTCAGTGTACTGGGGGGAAAGGAATAAATTTTATCTTCAAGACGGTTTCATGTTTCATGTTTATCCCCACTACCTCCCACAAACCCACTGAAATGGCCACAGATGGCAAGGCTATGATGAGACAACGCAGAAAATCAGAGATGCTAACTTTCCTGGCTTGAACAGAAAGGATAATAATTCACAGTCACTTACCCAACTCTAGGATAATTATGCTGATAATGCAGAAGTAGCAGAAAAGCAAAGACAGTGTCTGCACTTCAATGTATGGGTGCTGCCAGCAGCAGTGGAAAGGTGAGCCCAGGGTCAAGGCCAGCCCGGGCTACATATATTCTATCTCAAAAACAAAAACAAAAAGCACATACAAGTTTAAATACCTTTAACTATATTATATGTTACTGGATTGTCTTTCAGAGGAACCGAGCTCAGTTTTCCAGCATGCACTTTAGCTAACTCAAGATTACTTCAGCTATGGGGGATCTAACACCCTCTCTGGCCTCCCACACACCAGTACACATAGCACACATTCAGACATACACATACACATAAATTAAAATCACAATGAAAAACAAAATATTTTCTTCGAATGTTACTAAACATTAAGAGAAATCCACAGGAGACTTAAAAGCCGGAACAGTGAAATGTATGAAATTCTCACAGAATTCAGGTTTCTTTGCATGTAAATTGTCTTGGGCTTGCTTATTAAACAAGCCTTTAAATTAAAAAAAAAAAAAATATCAAGAGCACTGTCTGCTCTTCCAGAGACCAGGCATTCAATTCACAGCACCCACATGGAGGCTCACAACCAGAGTACCCAATGCCCCCTTCTGACCTAAAAATAATGTGTTTTAAATCTAAAATGTGTAACTCAGACTATAGACATACAAAGCCTCGTGGTTCCAAGAGAAGTCGCAGCTGCTTTCAGAGAAAAGAGAGCATCCAGGAAGACACCACAGAAATACAACACTCAGAATCCTTCCGCTGAGAATGGAACCGACGGGAACTAGCTATGGCTGCAGGACAGAGGGAGGTGACTTAGGAAGAGGGTTAGGGAGGGAACAAAGGTCCACACAGACATGCATGAGCACATCTCTTTAAAGGGGGGGGGGCATTAGTGTGCTGAGCTGGCAGGTCTTCCCCCTCCCTTCTCTAAACTCTGCTACTAGCTTCAAGTTACTGGCCTGGCAGGAGTCTGTACAGCAGACAGGCCAGACAGACTCTACCCACGCACCTGAAACTACAGTTCTCCTCTCAAACACTCAGTCCCTCCTCACATCCCTAAACTATGGCGACCATGTGTCTACACAAACAGGCTTTCGATAATTTTCAATTCTTGTATCTTATGTGCACGGGTGTTTTGCCTGCATGTGACTGCGCACCACCTGTGTTCCCGGTGCCACAGAGGGCACAAGATGGCGTTGGATCTGCCATGTGGTGCCAGGAACCTAACTGCCTGCGGCCCTCTGGAGGAGCCACACATGCTCTCACTGCTGACTCCGCCTCTTCCTAGCTGAGGCTTGCCGGAGGAGAGAGACAATTCTTATGCTAGGAGAGAGAAACAGGACTTGTTCCGTTGGGACACCAGAGTGCTTTGCTTAGTCACACGGCTTCCCGACCCTACAACACTGGGTAGGAGAGTGCGCTGGGGCTGCTGGGGTCACTCCTGCTGCTTAGCCACTGAGAGCACAGTGACTCTGTAAACTTTAGGTGTCTCTAGCACTGTCCCATGTGTCAAAGGCCACCTTTAAGTCCTTTCTCTTGAGACAAATTCTCTTCTCATTGGAGCTATGCACTGTGTGGAGCTTGTACACCAGGCCTCCTGCCTCGGACTCCCCAGTGCTGGGATTTAATGCAGCCATGCCTCTCTCTCTTAGCAATTATTTTTTTTTAATGGGGTGGAATGTTACCTATTTGGATTCATCTTTGTTCTCTTTATCCATAACTAACAGCGCTTATGTCCAGCACAGCCCTCAGCCAGCTCCTAGTTAGCATTTCCTTTTCTCAGTAGTAAAGTAGAAACAGCAGAGGCAGCTAACCTGCCCCAGTTCTCCACAGGTGCAACTGTCTAAGTCAACTCCGGCATGACAGAATGACTTGTTCTAAATTACTGGCACACCCACAGTATAATGCCAGCACTCAGGAAGAAGAGGGCAGCCGCAAGTTCCAGGCCAGCCTGTGCTACACAGCAAAACCTGGGGGGTGGGGCACACAACAGAGAGAGGGAGAGACACAGAGACAGACACTCCTCTAAGCACAGAGCCCAACTCATCCTTACTTGAAAGGACTGGTTATAAAAGCAAAGTTGTTTCCCGATTTTAGGGTTTGCCAGTATACAATTTCACATAAAAGAGAAATTTCCGTAAAGTATAAACCTAACAGAACACTTGGTTTAGCTATCTCTAGCACAAAAAAAGACAGAAAAAGAAAACTAAAACTGACTCAGACCTTGATTAAGGGAAAGGTTTCTTTGACACACTAATACTCCCTGTAACTTCTTGGCCATTGTCTACTTGGCTTCTAGTAAATCTAAGAGCTGATCTTGACTGAGCATTCGCTGTCATCACCCATTCAAAACTCTGGTCTACACTCTGACTAGTAGACACAGGGAGGCCCTCAGAGCTTGCTGTGCCTGTGTCATCATCTGACAATGGCGACAGCAAGGCTTGAGACAGGGCTTCTTTTGATTTCAAACAAATGAAACACAAAACAACAAAGGCACTGTGTGTGCAAAGTAAATACAGGGTTTTTCTTTTCATAGCCACATAATACTTACTCTAAGTTCACTGCATGTTTTACTAAATTAAAAACTTCAAAAACATGAAAAACTGACATGTGACTTTTAACATTTTTTACATTTTACACGTTTAACATTAATTAAAATATCCGTTTCAGCAAGGCTGCAAAATGTCCATTTCTAGTAAACTCTCCTCTTTTTATAGTACTCAGGATTAACAGGGACCCTCACACATGAAGGGCGAGTGCCCTAACCACTGAGCTTTCCCAGCCCTCATTTTAATGATCTCTAATGGGAGCAGATAGAGGCCTTTTTCCCCATATGGTAAAGCTACATTTATTACTCAGTAATAATCTACTGTATAAGCTAGTTTTATCATCAGAGAGAAGAGAGCCTCAACTAAGAAAATGCCTCTTTAAGATTGGGTTGCTGGCAAGTCTACATGCCTTTTCTTAATTAGTGATTCCTGTGGGAGGGCTCCCACTGTGAGTGGTGCCATCCCTGGGCTCTGGGTCCTGGGTTCTATAAGAGCAGGCTAAGCTATGGAGAGCAAGCCAGTAAGCGACACTCCTTCATGGCCTCTGCGTCAGCTCCTGCCTCCAGGTTCCTGCTCTGCTTGAGTCTCTACCCTCCTTGCTTTTGATGATGAACTGTTTTACATAGAGAGAACTGAGTGAAATAAACCCTTTCCTCCCCAAATTGCTTTGGTCATGGGGTTACATCACAGCAATGGTCAGTCACCCTGAGATCTACCTAAAGAGATTTCTGGAGCTCACTGTCCTTTTAGAACCTACTAAAGAAAAGTTTCTTCTGAATGCCTTTTCTCACTTACTACCTGGAAGAAAGCCTGGTGCAGATGGCACCAAAATGACTAAATGGATACAGTAAAGCCAGTATTTCAAATCAGATGTTTCTCAAGCATCCAGCCCTCAAGCTGATCAATCAAGCAGACGATGAAGACTAGTAGCACTCATCTAAACGGAAATGCTATTTTCACAAGAATAGAGCGAAGTTAAACACGAACCGCTGGCCCACATTCAGTCTAAGTCAGAGAACAGAGTGGTGGCCCATCCTTCCTCAATGAGACACCTGGTCAACCACCAGTAACCCTGTTAACACTCACAATATCAAAGAAGCACACTTGCTTCACTCCCCTTGTCACTCTAACCCACATGCTTTTGGGGGGGGACTGAGAGTTCAATACTTCTATGCTCATTGTAAGTTAAGACTTTCACAACGCAATAAATGCCAAACTGCTAGCACTCCCATATACAAATGCACAGTATCAATCTGCTCAATCTCCTTCAATAATTAATTTATCATCTTTCTTAGTTGCTTTCCCCCCACCCTTCAAGACAGGTTTCTCTGCATAGCCCTGGCTGTAGATCACACTGGCCTGGAACTCAGAGATCCGCCTGCCTCTGCCTCCTGAAGAGCTGGGATTAAAAGTGTGCGCCACTAATGACCGGCTTCTCATCTTTCTTAATAGTGGCTTAAAAATAATAAATTCTTAGATGCAGCTGCCACCCAGAGTTTAATTACTCTCCCTTGGAATGTGCTGGACTCAGAACACAATTCTCAAAGAGAAGAGGTATAAATGATGTCACATGGCCCTAAGGCTAAGTCAGACTAAAAACCACCCCAGCCTGGTCCTTGAGTCTTTCAAATTCTGAGCTGACACATAAGAAGTGAGAAGTCTAGCTTCCTTGAAGCCCCTTGCTGAAGTCACGCCTACGGAGCCGCCAATCAAAGTCTTCAAGGAAGTGCCGCCATATGTATTCAGGCACAGCTCCATAACGTAGACCAGAACATAAACCAAACAGCTGAGCTCTGTAAATCCCCGGAGATGGCAGAAAAAACAACAAAGGAGCTACGCTGCTCTAGCCATTAAATTTAGGGTAAGGATGACAGCCAGGTCAATAAAAGCTGAGTATGACCATCAAAGAGGAACTTGGTATTTCCTCTGGCCTTGTTTACACTGCCTATGAATAAAGCTTCAGCTATGCTTTGCACATCTTCCTGTAATTGAACTACATTAAAAACAAATGCAGGGTGGAGAGGGCGGAGCTAGTATCCATGGCACAGCACTCCTTTACATTAATCTGCACTGCTGAAGTTCCTCATACATTTACTCAAACACACTTTTCCAGTTCATTCAGCCACAAACTCAGCTAAGAGTAAGTCTCTGCAGAAAACAAGAAGCACTGCTCAAAGCGCAGCAGAGCAACAAAAGAGGCGCCTCTGCCCTGGTAACTAACATAGCGCTCAAGCCAAGCCAGCAGCACGCCTGGCAACACATCCTACCACACTCAGATTGCCTCACCCTCATGGGAAGCTGCAGAAGAAACCAAGCTAGGACCAAAACCTTGGCACTGGCTGATCTCTTAGAAAACATCTCTAAGCTGGGCGTGGTGGCGCACGCCTTTAATCCCAGCACTTGGGAGGCAGAGGCAGGCAGATCCTTGTGAGTTCGAGGCCAGCCTGGTCTACAAAGTGAGTCTAGAACAGCCAAGGCTACACAGAGAAACCCTGTCTTGGGGGGGGGGGGGACCAAAAAACTCTAAACACCTTCCAGCCCAAGAACTGGACTCAAGCAGTCCCAGGGCCTAAGATGTTATCTAACCATAAAAATATTTACAAAATAAAAGTGCAAATCACGTAAGGCTCAATATTTCCTAGGGAAAGTAATATTGGGACTATATCGGAACACACATCCCTGAAATAGAAAATATTACACAACTCAGTTCAAAGGTAATGAGGCCAGTGCAGTGACCCTGTAACTGCACCACTGGAAAGGCTCAAGCAGGATGCTCAACAGATCAGGATTTTCTAGACCAGCATACGCAGCACATCGAGTCCTGGTCTTTATTTTTAAAAGAGAGAGGTTTCTAAGATTGTGTGTGTGTGTGTGTGTGTGTGTGTACTGGGTTAGAACACACTGGCTGTGTGCATATGGGTGTGGAGACCAGAGGACAACCTTGGGTCGCTTCTCATCCTGCTCTACCTAGTTTTCAGTGACAGGATCTCTCACTGGGACCTTAGCTCACTGATTAGGCTACACAGCTGGCCAGGAGCCCAGGGGCCTGCCTGTCTTCATTTCCCCAGCACCAGGACCCAGGGCCCCAACACTTAGCTTTTCACTTGGGTGCAGGGACAGAATTTAGGTCCTCATGCCAGCAAGTAATTTATCAACTGACCTGTCTCTACAGCCCTGAGATCTAGTCTTGAAAAAGAAGTATAAGGCCGGGCGTGGTGGCACACGCCTTTATCCGAGCACTCCGGGGGCAAAGGCAGGTGGGTCACTGTGAGTTCGAGGCCAGCCTAGTCTACAGAATGAGTTCCAGGACAGCCAAGGATACATGGAGAAATCCTGTCTTGAAAAACCCAAAAAACAAAACAAAACAAACAAAAAAACAAAAAACAAAAAAAGAAAGAAAAGAAAAAGAAGTATGAGACTGAAAATGCTGTGCACAGGCCTTTAATCGCAGCATGGCTGGGAGGTGCAGGTGAATGTGGCCAGCCCGAGCTACACGGTAAACAGCCTAAATGTTACAATGATCCTAGAGAAGAAAAGACCACGTTTTATAAAAATGTCTTAGTAATAAAATTCAAATGAAAAATTGTTTTTGAAAACTGTCATATATTGGCATTATAAGACAAACAGAGAAATGTGAATATACACCATTTACTTGACGACTGTCTTTTTTAATTCTAAGGTATAAAAATGGCAAAGCATGCTGAACAGTGGCAGCGCACACCTTTAATCCCAGCACTCAAGACAGAGGCACACAGATTTCTGAGTTTGAGGCCAACCTGGTCTACAAAGCAGTCTAGGACAGCCAGGACTTGATACATAAAGAAACCCTGTCTCGAAGGGGGAAAAAAGAACAAAAATCAAAACAACGACGGCAACAACAAAAGGCAAAACGGTAAAAGATCTACGTCCCGCAGGTGCAGTGTCAAGACTGCCACTCTCCAGCAGCCAGTGACACGCTAACGCATGTACGTGTGTGGGAACCATGAAGACACTGGACTAAGCCCATCAGGTAGACTACCGGAGAATCTATTGGTTAGTTTTAAATTTCTTGCATGGTTGGAAATGCTCATAGTTGAACACTGGACAAACATTTTATTTATTTGCTTGTTTCTAAGAGAGAAGGTCTGAGTCCAGCCCAAGCTTGTGTATCACTTGTCTCAGCCTCCTCAGTGTTGGGACTGCAAACGACAGGTGTGTACTGATTCAAAGTTAAAAAGAAGAACAGGAGAGAGAAGGAGAGGAGGCCTGCTGTGGTGGCTCAGCAGGTAAGAACAAACACCACCACCAGTTCACTTGAAAGAGCACATCCCAAGCCAAAGTGGAAGGCGGGCGCTGAGTCCATGGTTGCCCTATACGTGCCACATGCTGGCTGTGGTGTACATATGCACACATATGCCCTCCACCGCCACACACAAAGAACAAAATATCAAGATTTTTAAATCTAAAGACTGAATTCACTCTTTTTTCTAAAAACCAGAACATCGCCGTGGCTCTTCTCAGGTGCTCGGCTGGCCCAGAGCTTTCCGACGTGCACAAGAGTTTTATCCCCAGAAACTCTGTAAGCTCGGCATAATGATGCATGCTGGGAAGTAAAGGCCGGAGCCTCAGGAATTCTGCTACATAATGAGTCTGAGGCCAGCCCAGAATACTTGAGGCCCTATCATAAATAATTAATTAAGCAAGCTGGGCAGGCAGGTGCATGCCTTTAATCCAGCACTCAGGAGGCAGAGACAGGTGGGTGGATCTGAGTTCACTGTGTAGCTGAGCTGACATCAAACTCACCATGGCTCATCCTGCTGGTTGCTGAGAGTAAAGGCCTGAGCCCTGCTAATATTTATTTTAAGGATTTTAAAGATTTTTTACTTTTTTTTTTTTGGATCTTATGTGCATTGGCATTTTGCTATGTACGGCTGTGTGAGGAGTTAGATCCTTTGGAATAGGAGTTACAGTTTTAAAGCTGCCATGTGGGTGCTCAAAATTGAACCACAGTCCACTGGAAGAGCAGCTAGTGTTCTTAACTACTGAACCATCTCTTCTGGCCCTAAGGTTTCTTGGTTTGGTTTGGTTTTGGTTTTTTGTTTGTTTGTTTGTTTGTTTGTTTGTTTTAACTTTTCCTCTCCTGAGACATCATAGGTGCTGTCTTTCTGCCTAAAAGGCTCTTTGGTTTTTTCCACCCCTCTAGCCTGCAGCTCAGAGCTCCATCAAAGCCTTAGCTATCACCTATTCACTGTCCATGTACGTCCATAATCTTGAAATACTGCTTACACCATACTAACTGAGACTACGCAATACTAGGAGTCAGTGACTCTTGGTCTCATTTTACAGACCTCTGTGCAATGTCATTGTATGCAGCACAGGCCAACTGCCCACAGGGGGCAAGTGAACAGAAAGGCATGGGGACAGTGCGCATTCAAGTGCCCCCCCCACATCCATCTACCCTCCCGAAATCAAAGCAGCAGGAGGCGGCAAGCAGCCTTCACATGCACTGAGCCTCAATCATGTGCAAACAAACAAAAACGCTGTCTATATGTAAAGTATTCCCACACACAGGAAGAGCTCTCAACTATGATTACAATCCTCATTACCAGGCCAGTGCTCAGGAGTCAGGAACAGACAGGTCTCTTTGAGTTCTAGACTAGCCTGGGCTATTACACAGTTCAGGTCAACAATAAAACAATAAGTAAAGTTTCCAGTTACCACAGGACTAAGAATTCTCAGAAATAAATAGAAAATTTTTAATTGTATTTGTTTCCTGAGGGGCAGGCCCGTGTGCCTGTGCGACCCGAGCGTAAAGGTCAGAGGACAGTCAGCTTGCAGGCTGCTCTCTCTTCCACCTCGGGAATTCCAGCGATAAAGCCCAGGGGGCCAGGCGTGGCAGCAAATGCCTTTACCTGCTGAGCCATCTTTGCGTGTTCAAGAAAATGTTTTTGGGTGTTTTGTTTTGTTGGGTTTTTTTTTGTTGTTTGGGTTTTTTGTTTTGTTTTGTTTTGTTTTTGAGACAAGGTCTCTCTGTGTAGCCTTGGCTGTCCTGGACTCACTTTGTAGACCAGGCTGGCCTCGAACTTACAGCGATCCGCCTGCCTCAGCCTCCGGAGTGCTGGGATTAAAGGCGTGCGCCACCACAGCCCAGCTGAAAATGTTATTTTCTACTGCTAGTACCTGGACAAAATGCCAAAAATCACACAGCACAATTACACGGAAACTCTCTTCCACTCTTGTAACTTCTTACCCAGCCTATTATTGTTTCAAAATAAGTAAGGAAAAAAATGGTCCACCGCTCAAGCCCACGACCCCTCCCTGAGCCGCCTCTTCTGTCCCGGCCCAGTTTCTCAGTAAGTGTGGAAAAGGCTCCGGCACTTCCCAACGCAGACAGCACAGGAGAGCTGGTCTGAGGCATTCCTGGAGAAACACGCTTGCACGGGAAGGGCAAAAGAAGGGGAATCTACACTGTCCTTTTGCTCTGCAGCCACAGCACAGCAATTATCTACACAGGCCAGGCTCCACTACTCCCTCACCAACCAACCCTTCATCATTGGTACCAGCCTGTGGCCTAGTTCTCTACCCAAACAAATTGTGAGCTTCTAAGTGCTCCCTCTCAGAAGTGCTCCCTCTCAGAAGTGCTCCCATTGAGCGCCTCATGGCTCTGGAAGAGGTTAATATCTATAGAACTTAGCCTTATTTCATTGTTGTTGTTTTCCGAGACAGGGTTTCTTTGTATAGCCTGGGCAATCCTGGAACTCAAAGGAAATCCACCTGCCTCTGCCTCTGAGTGCTGGGATTAAAAACAAGTGCAACCACTACCCGGCTTCTGAACTTTTTCTTCATTTTATGGTAAAAAACACATGAACAAACACTATAAATAATTCCTTGTGTTTTTTTATCCAGTGAGTGTGTATGCACGCACACACGCATTCATGACAACATAAAAATATTCTCCTTTTAAAGCTGACAGCTAAGAACCAAAGTGCAGGAGGAAGCAGGAGCAGCAAAGACCAGGAACTTTAATACTGACTGTTTGCTATCATCAGCTAATCGTGTTTTCCAGTGCTAAGGATGGACCAGGCCTTGTGCACGGCAGACAAGAACTCTGCCATGAAACTATACCCCTCATATATATTTTTTTTGGGGGGAGGGTTGGTTTTTCGAGAAAAACCAGGGTTTTCTCTGTTATCTTGGGTGCCCTGGATTCACTTTTATAGACTAGGCTGGCCTCGAACTCACAATGATCCACCTGCCTCTGCCTCAGGAGTGCTGGGATTAAAGGCCTATGCCACCATTTGGCTTTTTAAGACAGGGTTTCTCTGTGTAGCCTTGGCTGTCCTGGACTCACTTTGTAGACCAGGCTGGCCTCGAACTCACAGAGCTCCACCTCCCTCTGCCTCCCGGGTGCTGGGATTACAGAAATGTGCTTCTCCACCACCCCACTCCCAGCTTCGTAACAAGTGGCTTTAGGACAAAGGCTAGCTAAGGTTAAGATGGCGGTGCTTTGGTGCTCCTGACGATGCTTGTCAGCAGGTACCATGAGAAAGCAGCGCTACGGCAAAACAACAGCTCAGCACCTGAGAAAAGTCCCCAGCGTAACGGATTTACTACAACTCATTGAGGATATGCTACTGACAGGATTCTTGCAGGGCTGGGTCTTCCCATGTCAAAAAGCTGTCAGGTTTGGGGACACATGCTTAGACAAGCCCCCCAGAGCTGCCCATGAGGTTGCCTCTCAAGAGTACCTGGGAAACAGGTGTAACAATCATACCTGCAATCCAGCAACATGGAGGCTGAGGAAGGAAAGTGGAAGGTTCAAAGGCTCGCCTGTACTAGACAGATGAATCTTATTTTTTAAAAAATACAACCAAAACAAGAATGACTAGTAAGCCAGGCGTGGTGGCTCACACCTTTAATCCCAGAACTTGGGAGGCAGAGGCAGGTGGATCTCTGTGAGTTCGAGGTCAACCTGGTCTACAGAGTGAGTCCTGGACATTCAGGATACACAGAGAAACAAGGTCTCAAAAAAAACAAAAAACAAACAAACAAACAAAAAATCCTTTAACCACCACTAGAAATGAAAGCAAACAAAGAGAAAAGTATGGGCAGTGACATAGTGCACTGTGTGCCTTGCTTGACAAAAACCCTGGATTTCAAGGGAGGGACGCTAGGCCACAGGAAGAACTCACTTGGCGTTTCTTTAGACTTCTAGATGCACAGAGCACTATCTGGACAAGTTTACATGACTCCATCTTAGGGAAGGGGACAAACACAGAACCTCACACCTCTCCAGCCTCACAGATTCCTTCTGTTCAAGAAAACAAAGCCAACAACCTAGGAGACTAACCAGCTACACGTGTGACATCCCTTTCCCCAAAGGCCTCCATCAGCCTGTCCTCATCATTTAGAAAATAAAATAGCATCGCTATGTTGTCTCTTCTTTCATAACTTCCTCCATCAAATTAATGTCTTATTCTCAAACCCAACTCTTTTTCTTCGTATCTACAGAACTCATCAGCCTCCATGTCTCAAATCCCAGCAAGCAAGCACTCACACTCAGGAACCTCACAGGGCCATCTCCACCACGCCTCCTACAGAAGCATCCTGGACAGGCTGAGCAATCAGCCAGGAGTTCCAGGTGCTTGTGAGTAGGCCTGGGGCTGTGTTGCGGGTGTTGTTTTTTGTTTGGTTAGGATTTTCTAGAATTGTATAGGAAGTCATCTTGCTGCCCCAGCCTCCCCCGTGCTGACCAGAGAGAAGAGAGCCAGGCGTAGATGTGGGGCTGCTCATAAAAGTAATTCTGAAAGTGCAGCTCACACCGGAGCAGAGGCAGATCTCTCAAAATGGATGGGTTCTCAATTCTTCTGGTCCTGTATCACAGAACTATGGCCCAAACTAATGGGGAAGAAAATACTTACTGACTCACTAAGTTTTGTAAGCAGCAATCTAGAATACATTCATCACCGTCAATTCAGTGCTATCTAATGTATTTATACAAATATTAATTTAACTTTTTAGACATGCTTTGCTAGCATGTCTGCACCATGTACATGCCTAGTGCTTGAGGACGCCAAAGAGGGCACTGGATCCTCTAGAGCTGGAGATAAAGGTGGCTGTGAGGCAGCCTGTGGCTGCTGGGAATCCATCCTCTGAAAAAGGAGCCCTTAACAGCTCAGCTACCTCTCTGACCCCAATGTATAATTTTAATAAGAAAATCTAGTATCAAAAATGAAATCTATAAAAACTACCATAACTAAAGGGGAAAAAATCGTATGTATAAAATTATATCCATGATAAACTAAGTAAAAGCAAACAGTCATATAAAAAAAGAGACAGCGCACATGAGGCCTTGGTTTGAGTCCTAGCACAAGACAGAAATACAAGGAGAAGGCAAAGGAATTAAAATATTAACTGTGACAGCACAGACTTTTTATTCTATTTTCCAGATTTTAAAAATAATGTTCTTATATAGCAAGGGAATTCTTAAAAACTAGGGAAGAGCCAGAAACAGAAATAAGAGAACAATGCAGACTTAAAAGTGTGATGTGCCGGGGCTGGAGAGATGGCTCAGCAGTTAAGAGCACTGGCTGCTCTTCCAGAGGTCCTGAGTTCAATTCCCAGCAACCACATGGTGGCTCATATGCATCTATAATGACATCTAGTGCCCTCTCCTGGTGTGCAGGCACACATGTGGGCAGAACGTTGTATATGTTATAAATAAATAAATCTTTTTTTAAAAAAAAGTGTGATGTGCCCCCACAAGGAAGGAATACTATTCATGTGTTAATATAAAAGAATCCACCACCACGTGACTCAACCCGATGCATCAGAAAAGCAACCTCAACATTCAAGACTCCATTTTTATCCTCAAAAAATGAGCCAGCAGAGAACAGTTGTCAAAGAGACTGAAAAGAAACACTGGCGCCAGGCAACTTTAGGGTGATGGAATGTGAAGGCGGCCTCAACTTTAGGCTGTGTTCAAAGTCCCAAGTGTGCATGTGATGCAGCTGGTTACTCAGTATGTAAATTAGAACTCCAAGAAGATGAAGAAAAGGCTGGGAAGCCAGGTGTGGTGGCGCACGCCTTTAATCCCAGCACTCAGGAGGCAGAGGCATGCGGATCATTGTGAGTTCAAGGCCAGCCTGGTCTATAAAGTGAGTCCAGGACAGCCAAACTATGTCTCGAAAATTAAAAAAAAAGACAAGGCTGGGAGTGAAGGTGCAAACTCTGACCCAGCACTCAGGATAAATGGGCAGACAGATCTCTATAAACACAGAGTTCTTGGCCAACTAGGACTGCATAGTTAGACTGTGTAAAAATAAAAACTAGTAAATAAAAAAATTTTTTATTATCATGAACTACACCACCTGAAACTGAATAGATGAACTACACTTCTAAGTGAGAGCACTTAGGTTTGCAGGTGCACGAGGGCTTGCAATCCTCTCTCAGGAGTATTAGTACTACTATACTGACAAGAATACAATATGAAATGCGTATTACAGAAATGATTTCTGAGCGCTACATGAATTCACTCTCACCTCTACATACTAAGAACATGCCACATGCTTGCACATGACTTAGTCTCCTCCTCAGTATGCTCCCATGGAAGCACTTCATCCCAAGACTCTCAGCAGCAGCAGTGCTGCGCCTGAAAGCACGGGGCTACACCTCAGCACTAAAAAGTCAAGTTACAACTCAGGGACAGGAAGCTTTCCAGTGTGGAGCACGTGGTGTAGATCCTCACTGTCATCCTAGCACGTAAGAGCCGAGAGGAAGACTACTCAGAGTCTGACAGCAGTTTAAGGGTTACATGGTAAAAATTCCAGGCTAGTCTGAACTACCCAGTGAGACTGACTCAAAATTAAAATAATCCCATGTGCCCCATCCCGTCTTTTTTTAAAATACTTTATTTATTTTTATTTTATGTGCATTGGTGTTTTGCCTGAATGTGTATTTGTGTGAGGGTGTCAGATCTTGGTGTTAGACAGTTGTAAGCTGCCATATGGGTGCTGGGACTTGAACCCAGGTCCTCTGGAAGAGCAGTCAGTGTTCTTAATCTCTGAGCCATCTCTCCTGCCCCCCATTCCTTCTTAGAAGGAGTTTTAAACTCAAAAGCTTTAAACTTAAAAGGAATTTAAAACTCAAAGGAGTTTTCTCTTAAAGTCAAGTAAGTTAAAAGTAGGTGTGTGGATACAAGCCCTTCACCCCAGCACTCAGGAGGCTGAAGCAGTCAAGTCTCTGTGAATCCAAGGCCAGCCAAGCCTTCATGGCGGCAGCCCACACTCTTAATCCCCAAGGCAGGCGAATGTCTGGAGGCCAGCCTGGTCTACAGATCCAGTTCCAGCCAGGGATACATAGAGAAACCATGGGGGGGGGGGGGGCACCAGCTGTTGCTCTTGAGGTTCAGTCCCCAGCACCCACAGGTCCTTAACAATGGGGCTCTAACTCCAGTTCCAAAGAATCCATGTATGTGATGCAAAATAATAGCAAGCAACGTAACATAAAATAAAAATGTTGATTTAACAAAAATAATCTCAGCTTATTTCTAACATAGTAAGACCCAACTAACTATATTAAGAAGAATTATCAAAATTATCAATCATAAAGAACAGAAAAATCTGGACAGATCTTGGCACTAGTGTAGTTGAGTGTTTAAGAGTTCAGTGTTGAGAAATACACTGAAAATTTATAAAGTAAACTATCTGCCGGAGGCTGGTAAGACACAGTAAGTCATCAGGTAAGATGCTGGCTGCCAAACCCCTGACAACCTGCAAATCATGTGAAGGGCACCCACGTGGTGGAAGAATAGAACCCACGCCTGAGTGTTCACATGTGCGGGCAACTGTGCACTCATGCACACACACAGTGCACACTGAAATCCAAGAGTCTTTCCCTTGCCCCAACACACACATTCACAGAGCACAATGCAAATCAAGGGCCCTTCTCTTTGCCTTCCCACCTGTACACACACACACACGTTTGTTTGTTTGTTTGTTTGTTTGTTTTAAAAAGTTGACAAAGGGGACTAGGCTTGAAATGAGATGGCCCTGGGTCATAACTACCAAGATAGGTGGTGATGCGTAGTGTTCACTGTACTAGTTTTCTCTATTTCTGAGTATGTTGAAATTTTCCAAAAGGCTTTCAAATACTAATATTCAGGGGAAAATTTTTAAACCTGGTAACAACAACAACAAAATCAACAATTCATAATCAGAGCAAGCCAAGGGAAAATTTATTTCCATATGATCAGAACGGCAACCAAAACGTAAGTGGTAAACCTAAGCATGGTGGCGCGCGCCTTTAATCCCAGCACTCAGGAAGCAGAGGCAGGAGGATCACCATGAGTTCAAGGCCAGCCTGGTCTACAAAGTGAGTCCAGGACAGCCAGGGCTACACAGAGAGACCTTGCCTCAAAACAAACAAACAAAAAAGTGGTAACTGCAGTTTTTCTCAGACATATAATGAATCGAGAAAAAGGATACCAAGTGCACCCTCCTGCAACATCAAAGTGTAATGGCTCTCATAAATGGGTGTACGTACGTACGTACACACACACACGTGTACACACACACACACACACACACACACACGCCCTGTGCTTGTGAGCTGCAATAGCTATGAATGAGGTCCAACACAAAATTACAAATTTAACTTTTAAAAATGTTGAGACAAGCCAGGCGTGGTGGTGCACGCCTTTAATCCCAGCACTCGGGAGGCAGAGGCAGGCGGATCGCTGTGAGTTCTAGGCCAGCCTGGTCTACAAAGTGAGTCCCTACTTTTCTACACAGAGAAACCGTCTCGAAAAACCAAAAAAAAAAAAAAAAAGTTGAGACTTCTTAAAAGATGTACTTTATTATCTTTTTAAGTATGTGCATGTCTGTGTGGGGATATGTGCACGTGTGTGCAGGCGGCCGGCAGCTCGCTCCCTCTGAAGCTGAGGAAGACCCCTGCATGGGTCCTCTGCTAGAGCAGCGCCTGCTCCTAAGCACTGCGCCTGCTCTCTGCGCCCTGTTTTTGGTAACTTGATTGCAGCTGTCAAGGGTGAACCTCACAGATGACTGTCACATGTCATGCTGCCATGTCAAAAAGTTGGGCACGCCTGACATATATTCAAAGCTCAGCCGGAGACTGCTTGCCTAGATATACAAGGAAATGCTGGGTTTGCACGAGGAAAACTAGGTGTAGCGACTATACCTTGAGGCCAGAGCTGGAAGTACAAGGTCAGTGTTAGTCATAAATTCAAGGTCATTCTTAGCTACATAGTGAGCTTGAGAAATACTCCCGGAGGCAGAAACAAAATAAACTGTTAAAGGCCAGCCTGAAAGCTATACATACTGAAACTGTCTCAAAACAGAGATGGTAGAAGCCCCCAGGCCTTTAATCCAAGGACTCAGAAGGCAGAGGCACTGGGATCTCTGTGAGCTTCAAGCCAGCCAAGGCTGTACAGTGAGACCTTGTCTCAATCAGTCAATAAAGGACTTAGATGTAATGTGACAGTCTCTAGTGACTACATTTCCCTTCCAGCCTATTCTGAGTAGCATAACCGTTAAGGAAAGCCCTGGTCCTTCCTAATTCCACAGGCTCACTCCACACTGTACTCCTTCCTGCCAGCACACCTGCTCCACCAGTGTCTGTGTCTATGATTTAGTAAATAACCAATCTGCCACGTGTCCTTTCCACGGCTCGTCGGGCTAGCCTATACCCTGCTCTCAACATTAAGCAACTGCCTTCAGTCTATGTATTACCTGACTTCTCCTTCCCATCACGATGGTTCCAGTATCATTTCTAGATAAAAATGTCCTGCAAATTATGGGCTGCTCTGGCACACACAGCCTACGGCCTAACACTTGGGTGGCTTTGGTGGGGCTTGGCCATGGCCCACCGGGATTTCAGGCAGCTTTGATTACTGTAACCTCTACCCACCACCCACCTTTGCTCAGCTCTGTGTAATCACCCTGCATACCTAATGGCTCCTGCTCAGAGCGCAAAGACACAAAGCCTAACAGTCCGAAAAATGTTTATTTTTAGCCTGGTTACATTCAGCCAATCCCTAATTCTCGGTACCTGTGCTCCAACGGACCATTCGATTTGCACAATCCTAAACGGAACGAGGGTAGCTACTTGTGGTCTTCACAGGACTTGAAATATGCCTATTTACCAACTTTAAATTTAAACTCAACTATACTTTTAAAAAATAATTTATTTATTTTTATTTTACGTGCATTGGCATCTTGCCTGCATGTATGTCTGTGTGAAGGTGTCAGATCTTGGAATTACAGACAGTTGTGAGCTGCCATGTGGGTGCTGGGAATTGAACCCAGGTCCTTTGAAAGAGTAGTTGGTGCTCCTAACCACTAAGCCATCTCTCCATTCCTTCAATTATATTTTTAATTAGCTTTTAATTATGTTTTGAGACTGACCTAAGAACCTGGTTTTTCATGACAGTCACTTCTGTTTTCTCTCTCTAACATGTACTGAAGATAATCCTGTCCCAGGTTTCTCCAACTTACACAGTGGACACTTTGAATTAAAATTAAACTCCATTCTAAGGGGCACAGTCCTGTTCTTTATAGAAGAGTGTATAGTCTCTGGCCTAGAGCCACTACAGGCCAGTAGCAATGTCCTAGCTCAGAGTACAAGCTAAGGGTAGAGCTTGTGCTTAGCGTGCCTGCGGGTATGAGTCCAAACATCTGCGACACTACCAAGCATTCCCCTGAAGGGTAAAATTGCTGTCAGCTGAAAATGACAGACTTAGAACACAGAGTTTGGGGTTTTGTTTCTTCAAGTCAGGGTCTCATTAAAAATCAGACTAAGCGTCCCCAAGATGAGGGCCTCACTCTCCCAAGTGCTAGCTAGGATTGCTGGCAGGAGCCACCATGCCCATACTGATTTTCATTTAAAACTAACAATATTTTCGGGGCCTGGAGATGTAGCTCAGTGGTGCAGATTCCCTAGCTCTCAGGGTCAAGTGGCCAGCACCCTGGAGAAGGGGAGGGGAGGCCCTCTAGGCTGAGCTGAGTTCTTGCACTTCTGTGTAAATACCAAGCAGCACATATAAAACCAGTTCAAAGTAACCATTTCTTCATAATACTTTTCAGACTCACATTCTAATACTTGTGTTTTTCTTATTCACTATCTCAACTGTCCCTCGCTGACCTTGAGGCCAGTACACGGCCGCCCGGCTGCTGATTGCTGTCTACTCTGCCCCTGTCTATTCCATCTTACAGCTTCCAGCACCTAGAAACCACCAGAGAAAAACCCGGGTGTTATGACCATCCATACTGGTCACACAGCACATTATAATGCAAAAAGCAAGACTCAGAGGAACCCCACCACAATGAGGAGTGTGCTGTACTACGGTCAAGGAGTCAGCTCTCTGACAAAAAGAAAAGAAAGTATCCTGGAGAGAGGTGTTAGGTGGGCAGAAGTGGTCATACTCCAAGACACCAAAATCTGGCTGACTAAAGACTCTTCCAGTAACGCACCACAAAGAAATTACATGACAAATATAATTATGGACTGCATAAACTCTTGTTGGGGGGGGGCGGGCTGGTGACTTGGCTCAGCAGTATATGCTCTCCTGCTGGCTTCAGTTTGATCCCTGGCCCCAAAGCAGAGGTAAAGGACTGACTCTGGGAAGTTATTCTCTGACCTGCACGCACGCACGCACACACACACACATAATTTTTCTTAAATAATCAGTTAAAAATATTTTTCGTTGGGCCAGCAAGGTGGTTCAAGGGATAAAGACCCTTGCTGCCATGTCTAACAACTTACATTTGATCCCCAGGACACAAATGCTAGTAGTCCTGTGACCTCCACATGCATGCTGTGTGGCATACTCATGTGCACAGTTTAAAATGTTTTTTTAAAAAAAGGTTAAATAGGCCGGGCGTGGTGGCGCACGCCTTTAATCCCAGCACTTGGGAGGCAGAGGCAGGCAGATCTCTGTGAGTTCAAGGCCAGCCTGGTCTACAAAGTGAGTCCGGGACAGCCAAGGCTACACAGAGAAACCCTGTCTCAAAAAAACACAAAAAAACAAAAAAACACAAAAAAAACAAAACAAACAAACAAACAAACAAAAAAGTTAAATAAAACTTTTTTTTTTTTTGGTTTTTCAAGACACAGTGCCTCTGTGTAACAGTGTTGGCACTCCTGGACTCCCTTTTTAGACCAGGCTCAGCCTGCCTCTGCCTCCCGAGTACTGGGATTAAAGGCGTACACCACCACGCTGGGTTAAAACTTGCTTCCTATAGATTACACAAAATATGTCAATTGACTAATAAACTTGTAGCAAAGGTGGAAACATAGCATGTCTAGGACAGGTGCTGTACTAAGGCTGAGGTGCCTGGGAAAATGGAAATAGCCCAACATACACGTGAGAAAAGGTCTAGAATTTATAGTCACCCCTCGCCCCAGACACACGTGTCTTTCAGCTGTATCGCTCACTGTGTAGCCCTGGGTTCACCTCACTGTCAGGAGCATGGCCCACGTAACCTCTCACTGCCCAGGCATTTCCAAGCATCAGCACCAGAGCACTGGTAGATTTCTCCACTCCTCGGGCTCCAGAGCCAGGTTTTCAGTCAGGTTCTGATGTCTGAGACACTGGTAAGCAGGAACTGATACAAGAACTTACTGGAGAGCTGAGGAAACGGCTCTGCTGGTAAAGTGCAGGTGTGCAGCATGAGGATGTGACCCCTACCTCCAGGATGAACATTTAAACCAAATGGACTCCGCTGTCACAAAGCAGCTACTCAGGCCTCGGGACGCGGCCTTCGAGAGGCCGTGCACATCCCGGCCAAGCAGCACAGTAACAGGTCCCCGAAGCATTAGCTAGCATTTGCCTTGTTTGTCTTAAGAGTCACTTGTCTTTTCCCTTACATCATTAAAAAAAAAAACTGGGGCCAGGGGCTAGAAGACAGCTTAGCAGTCAAGAGCACTTGCTGCTCTCGCTGAGGATGTGAGCAACATTTCCTCACTCACATCCAGCAGCTCGCAATCACCTGTAGCTCAGTCTCGGGGATCCAACACCCTATTCTGACTTCCTCCGGCACCAGCTGCACACATAGCACAGATACATACACACAGACACTCACATATACACATAAAATAAAAACAAAGTTAAAAACTCATCCCAGGCCTTGCTGCACACTTCTGTACAGCACCCAGGAGGCTAAGGCAGAAAGATTGTGAATTCAAAACCAGCCTGGAGCCGGGCCGTGGTGGTGCACGCCTTTAATCCCAGCACCTGGGAGCCAGAGGCAGGTGGATCTCTGTGAGTTCAAGGCCAGCCTGGTCTACACAGTAAGTTCCAGGACAGCCAGAGCTGTTACACAGAGAAACCCTGTCTCGAAAAACCAAAAACAAACAAACAAAAAACAGCCTAGGCAATGTAGACTTTCCACAGACAGACAGATACATACAGACACAAAGCGTGCACACAGACAGACACATGAACAAGACAGACAGCAAATAGTCACAAATATCTAAATAATCTTAATACAGCACATGGCCTTTAAAAGAATTAAAAACAAAGCTGGGACTGGGGAAAAAAATTGTGCACATTTCTCAAACAGCCAAGCTAAAGCAGCACTAAAAGTGGAATCAAAATGCCAGACACACACACACACACACACACACACACACACACACACACACGAGATGTAGCACAGTTGTTAGAAGCCCTGGGTTTTATCTCCAAGAACCCGGTGTGATGGCTCACGCCTGTAAGCACAGCTTTAGGCAGGTAGAGACAGCTTAAGTTTAACAAGTACAAGGTTGCCTGGCGGTGGTAATGCTCGCCTTTAGTTCTGGCACTTGGGAGGCAGAGGCAGGCAGAACTCCATGACTTGGAGGTCAGCCCAGTCTATAGAGTGAGTCCAGGATGACCAGGGCTAAAACAGAGAAACCCTGTCTTGGAAAAAAAAAAAGAAAAGAAAAGAAAAGAAAGGGCAATGTCATCATCAGAGACATAGTGAATTCCAGGCTAGCCAGGATCCTGTCTAAATAAATAAATAACAAACAGAAGACTGGCAACACAAAGAAAACAAAGATTTTGGCTTGTGTGGTCAAGTGAATATGCTATTTAAAGTTCTTAGTACTACCACAAAAATCAAGCCCTACTTCTTTTGTGCAAAGTACAAGATAAAGGACTCAAACATGACCAAGCACTTCTCTAAACAGCAGCAGAGCTTCCTCACTACTAGCCTGGCTCTAAGATTGACACCCCCACCCCACCCCAGTCTTCGGTTAAAGTTATAAAAATAATGAAATCAGGTCAGAGTAAGGATCCTATAACAAAATGTTTAAATAGCTTAAAGTTGTTCCCATATTTAAGGAACTAAAAGATAACTCCCAATAGTTAATCTTTACAAAAAAGCATTCTGAGTTTCACAAGTATGTATTTAAACAATATGGCTACAGTGAAGATTAAACAAATCCGCACACATTGCCAGAACCCAGACTGGGCCGAGGTAAGGCTACATTGACACATTAGAGGCCAGTATCTTAGCAAGTTAGCCCTCTTCCTCTCTCCGGGAAGCGCATGACAAACTAGGCGTCACGCAACTTAAGTCACCCGGTCACTTAGCAAAAATTACAACTCGCTTCTCAACTTGGGAAACATGGCCTTCCACCACCGGCAAGAATAATACGGACTAGCAGGGCTGCATACGGAGAGAAGGCAGCTTAAAACGCCCCACTTTCTGACCTGTAAACATGTGGTCCCTCATTAGATCTGAGTCCTAGATCCCAAGACATGCTTTAATGGAGGCCTCCCTCAACCTCTTGTTTTGCCAGAGTACAAGAACTTTTCCGGCTTTATCTTAGGTCCCAGAGAGCATGGGGCCCTGCAACTTAATATCCTCAACTGGCAAGGCGAAGGGAAAGAAGCCAAATCAAAGCAGATTTTTTTTAAATGTTTTAAACCAAAATTCCTCCTCGGCCCGTGGCAAACCAAAAATCCATAGCGTGTTAAGAAAAGCAGCACTGCGAACTGCAAACCTAAGAGTTTTCCTTTGACACTCCACGCACGGTTTTCAGCTGTCAAATTACAACTGGAAAAAGCACTATCATTAGAATAAAAAAAAAAGGAAACAAAAAAAAAAAAGGCTCTCACCACAGGGGCCCGGGCCCGGGAGCCTGAGTTTGGCAGCACCATTTCGTAGGAAAGAGAGCAAAGGGAATCCAATCCACTTCCCCATCCCCCGCCTGACTTCGCCACCCCCTCCCCGCCATTCCCGGGGCAGCCAACCTCACTGCAGGGGCTCAAATCTAATAATAATAACAATAATCATGGCGCACCCTCCCTCTTACCCCTCCCAACCCTCGGTCTGCCGGGAATCGCAGCACACTCTCCAGCCCCCCCCCCCGCCCCGCCACCCCGCTTCCCCGGGGATGACCAGCCCCCGGGACACGACTCCCGGCAGCCCCCGAACCCGCCGCTCCTCTTCCCTCTCTTTTCCACCGCCACCATCCCCCAACCGCATTGTCTATCTCAATTCAACTTTGACTAATATGGATTCCTTGGGCCTGGCCCGGGAGCCCCCCGGCCGGCTCCGCCGAGTTCAACGAGGCTCCTCGCGGGAGGGGGAGGGGGGCTGCGCGCAGGGCCGTCTACACCGCAGCGGCGTCCACACCGCGCCGGACCCCGCCCCGCCGCCCGGGGCTCCCAAGTTTGGCCCGCACCGGGCCTACAGGGGGCGGTAGGGCCCCCGGCACGGCCGTGGGGGGAGGGGAAGGGAGGAGGGAGGCGCCCCTCCCCCGCCGCCGCCCCATTACCTGTCATTGAGCTGGTCCTCGGTGCCCGGCAGCGGGTGGACCACGAAATGGATGGACGTCATGGTGCCGCCTGCGCGCCCCGTTCCCGGAGACGAGCCGCTCCCGCTCTCGCCCGGGGCCCCCGGCCCCTTCCCGTCCACGGATCCCACGGCCGCCGCCACCGCCTCCTCCTCTTCCTCCCGGTCCCCAAACGGAGGGCCGCGAGCGCGCAGCAGGGCCCGCCGCCTCCCCGCCGAGCGTGTGTCCGCGGCCCGGCGGTCCGGAGCAGCGGGAGGGAGGGCGGATCAACGCGCCGCCCGCTCGGCTGGCCACGGCGCGCACGGACGAAGGGCGGCCTGGAGCGCGGCGGGCTGCGGGTGGAGGGGTGCCGGGGCGGACGCGGCGGACGCGGGAAGCGGGGAGGGACAGCAGCCCGCAGCGCGCGTCACTGGCGACGAACCGCCGCCGCCAGCGCCGCCGCCGCCATCTTCACTTCTGCCCCAGTTTCTCCGTCTCGCAGGCTGGGCGCCGACCGGCGGGGGGAGGGGCGGAGGGCTGGGCCTTGGGGGCGGGGCTTAGCGCGTGGGGCGGGGCTCCGGGAAACGGGCGGCCGGGCCCCAGCGATTGGGCCGCTTAACGTTGTCAGGCCACGGCGCTGTAAGGCGCTCGCCTATTGGTGCGCTGCGTCGCGAGCCCGGCCCCCCGGGGCGGGGCGGCGTGTTCCGTCGAGCACGTGCTCGGGAAGCCGGGCGAAAGGGCACGCGCACCGGGCTTCTTTTACCCCCCACCCCCCACCCCCCACCCCCTCCCGGGATCCCTAAAGGTGGTGCGTACCCGAATGGTTTGCTGTTGCTTCTCGTCCTCCAGCCGCAGTTATATTTAGAGAAAAGTACCCTCAGGAACCGGAGATGCTCAGCTTCCTACGGCAGTTACGTAAGAGCCTTATCAAAACCTGATTGTAGGGTCCTGGAAGTGACTTTTGTAGCAGCTTTTAGCACTCAGCACTACCATCGTGCGCCTTCACAAAGTGTGGAAATTTCCACCAATTTGCTGTTATTCGTATTTTTTTGTTTGTTTGTTTGTTTGCTTTTAAATGTACTTTAGTGAAAGGCGATAACGCACCTGTTTTAGGACGAGATTTCTTGGGATCTAGGGTATCAGAACCGCAACTTCTGAAATCTCTCCCTTGTTCCTCCTCCTGTTTCCCACACACACAACACTTGGAAACAGTACAGTCTTCCTCTAAAAGTTTTTCTCTGATCCTTTCAAAATAGGGAATGCCTCTTTCTAGTGGAAACCTGAAGCCTGTTCTCCAGTCTGTAACAGTTGTTCGTTAAGTCGGGTATAGGACATTCTCACTGACTGCACGGCAGAGCAGTTTTTCTGTCTTCATTCTCTTTTACCTTAGGATGTTCTTTTGAGCATACTATCAAAAATTATAAATCAAGATTTACTGGGTACACCTTGAGACAGGTAAGTAACACTTTTTAGTAGGTCATCAGCTCAGGGTTCACTTAGATTAAACTAAAAATTGTTCCAGGCTGATAGATGGTGTCCCAGCACTCTCAAAACGGAGGCATGTGAACGGCACATTGTAGGCCAGCCCGGTCCAAGAGTTCTAGGCCAGCTAGAACTACACAGTAAGACCCTGCCTCCACCACTCAATGAGTAGTGTTTTGAAGGCCACTGAAACTATCTTAAGTGGCCTGTGTCTACCAACCATCCTGTAATTGCTACTTTTATTTTTCTCAAGTCCATGTGATGGACACTGCTAGTTCTAAAGCCAGACAAAGCAGAAATCTGGGTCCTTGGGTCCTGTTTCTGCTACTTAACTAAGTAGCCTTAGTTCTTTACCCTGCCATGGCATTTTGTTATGCACAGAACCTAAATACTCTATGTCAAACAAAAAGATGTCATGAGAGATTTTAACAAGCGATGTGCACATTACGCACTACTTTATATGTGAATGTCTGAAATCACAGTGCAAATCACAGTGTGAGGTAGTGTCCCTTAGCCTAGTGGTGGTGGCCCACGCCTTTAATCCCAACACTCAGGAGGCAAAGGCAGGCGGATATCTGGAGTTTGAGGCCAGCCTGGACTACATAATAAGCTCCAGGACTGGGACGGCTACACAGAGAAACCCTGTGTGTCTGGGAGGGGTGATGAGGGGGGATGTCGCATGTCTGAGGATGCTGGAGCCGGAAATCCTTAGCTAAGTGCTGAGGCCCAGACAGAAACCAGTTTTCTTCACAGTATATCACAGTCCCCATCTAAAAGTTAATAATTTAGAAGGGACAGAGTGTATAGAACCGATCCAAAACAGTAAGTGTGGTAAATGCAACGAGGGAGCTGTTAAAAGAGGAAGTAGTTCCAGCCAGGAGAATTAAGAAAAGCCATGTAAGCAGAGCCTTCATGGATGCTCTGCACAAATATGCGTACGACTGCTTGCGTTCTGCTCCTGACCCGGCCTCCCGCCCTGGCCCTCTGCCTTACAAACCCTCAACAGCATGAGCGCCTGCAGTCACAGCTGGTGGATCCTGGGAGGGAGAGCAAGGCAGGAGCAGCCTAGGGCTGGAAACCTCAAGCAGTGGGGAGCTCATGAGAAAGACTTCCAGGGAGATGACTCTAATTGGGGGGGGGGGGGGACTGAGGCTAATAAACCTTTGGGGAGTGAATAGAGGCTTGAGGTGCAGGGGAGAAGTGAGTGTACATCACTGGCTGGGGCCAAAATGCTGAGAATGCCTCATTTGCACACAGAGGAATTCCAGGTGCTTGCTGGACATGCCCTTATAAGGAGATAAGAATTTTGACCTCTATCCTGGCCACCTAAGGGGTGGCAGAGGAGGGGCCCATAAGGCTGCCTGCTCCAGGACACGCAGGCCCAGGTCAGCCCTCAGACCTACATTCCAGCATGCTGCTCTCCTAGTTTGCCCATTCCTCACTCAAAGCAAACCATGCAAGCCGCCTAGGGGGACGTCAAATGACAGCCTTCCTGGCACTGGCCCCCTCCCACCCCCATATGACACATTAAGGACGCTTTTCATCTGGAGAGGGGACAAGTAAAGACATGGAGTTGTAATCATATATCCCATGAAGATAGGGGAATGGCAGTTTGGTGGTTTCAGTAAGGATGGCCCCCATAGGCTCATGTGTTTGAGTGCTTAGTTACCAGGGCGTGGAACTCTTTGGAAGGGTTGGAGGCCATGTTAAAGAAAGTGTGCTGTTGTGGTTTCAAAAACCCATGCCAGGCCCAGTAACTCTCCTCTCCTGTCCTCTTCCTCCTCTCCCTCTCTTCCCCCCACCCCTCTCCTGCCTTGTGGATACCGTTGAGCTCTTGGCTACTTCTACAGCGCATGTCTGTACGTGCGCTCCCGTCCTCTGAGTACTCTCTTTTACAAGGGCTGCCTTGGTCATGGTGTCTCTTCCAAGACAGGAGTGAGTATCAGGAGTGGGGCATTGCCTTGACATGCTGCCCATTGGTAGAATGTAGACTGTGGGATTTTGGCAGAAAAGTGCTTAGACGCTTTAAACAAGGCATAACGGGCCATCATAGCAAGAGCACGGACAACAGTGCAGAAGCTGAAATGTGGGAGCCCAGCTGAGAAGAAGAAGAACATTAGTAAGTGGCCGGAGGCCGTTCCTGGAATGCCCTGGGGAAGAACATGGTATCGGTCTTATGCTCTGTCCTAAAGGCTGCCTGAAGCTAGGTTAAAGTGTTGAGATTAATGACGTCGGCACAGACTTCAAGGCTGCCTCATTCACCGGGCTTTGTGGCTACTAGTTACCACTCTTATGAATGTGCATAATGATAAAGAAAAAGCGGACAAATAGAATTACAAAATGTACAGTTCGAGGAAAAAAGGGGGCCCCCAGGAAGTGTAACGGAACTAAGTCCAGTGCTCAAGGAGATTTAAAAAGGGGGGGGGGGGATAACTTTAAAGGGGAAAGCTTGATGCTAAATGGAATAAAAGGAGTAATGGCCACAGGGCAGTACTCCACCCATTAAATTTCCAACGTGTAAAAAGGAATTAAAACCTTAAGCAGTGAAGAAAACCATCCACAAAAGACATCTGATGCAAATGTCACTGAAAATGGGGACCAAGTTCCAGCCCTGTCAAGAGCAGAGCTTGGCAGCTTCAGCCATATGGTTCTGATTTAGAGTCAAGAATACAAGACCGGGGTTGTGGAATCTCCCTCTGAGGCTAAGGAAGGCCACTGAGGCCAGGTATGCATCTAGGGTGTCCCTGCATGGAGTCCCAGAGAGACCATTTCAAAGAGTTCCACTGTCTGCTGACTAAGCATTCAAATATATGAGCCTATAGCAGCCTGGGGGGGAGGGTGGAGGTTGGTTGGTTTGTTTTGGTTTTTTTTGAGACAGGGTTTCCCTCTGTAGCCTTGGCTGTCCTGGACTCACTTTGTAGACCATTCAAACTCATAGCCATCTGCCTGCCTCTGCCTCCCAAGTGCTGGGATTAAAGATGCCACCATGCCCAGATTGACTGATTGTCTTTTTGCACTGTGATATGGCTACCAGCCTGTCGGTGCCAGGGAGTGGAATGTAGTGGTTTGAATAAGAAAACCTCCCATAGGCGCATAGATCTGAATGCCTAGTCACAGAAATAGAGCAGTGACCCAGACAGGCAGTAAACAGTGTTCAAATACAAACCCTTTGAAAAGTAAAGTGTAACCCCAGTCTGAGGGCCAGGAGGGAGGCCGAAACATGATGGTGTGCACCTGGAATCCAGCTACTCAGGAAGCTGAGGCAGGACCTGGGCCAGTCTGATCACACGTGCTGAGATTCTGCACACACACACACATATGCGTTTACATTTAAAGGAAGATGTGTGTCGCTTAACAGCAGAGCACCAGCCAGTCACTGCAAAAATAAACAGTCTAGTAACCTGAACTAATACTATCATCATGGAGAATTCTCTCAAGTTAAAAGAGTTAAGCAAAAATACATCTTTAAATATATTTAAAAGCACAGGAAAACTGACGAAATGGTGGTGAGTTACTAAACTAGCTAAGACTCAAGGGATTGAGTCCTGTATTTGGGAATAGCTTTCACTCAGTCTACAGAGACAAGCTCAGAAACTTCATATTGAAAGTCCTTTTTTTTTTTTTTAGATTATTTATTTTTTATTATTATGTATACAGTGCTCTGCCTGTGTGTACACTTGCAGGCCGGAAGAGGGCATCAGATCACATTTTAGATGGTTGTGAGCCACCATATGGTTGCTGGGGATTGAACTCAGGCCTGCAGGCACTCAGAGGTGAGAGCAGGGATGTGTGTCCAGGACTCCCCAGTGCAGTGGGAAGTGCTAATGCACCCTTCTTACGTGGTTTTGTATCTGCAAGGACTAGAGCCCTGAAATGGGCAACACCTTAGATTTGGTTTTCCTAAAAGCAGACATTGAGAAAAGGATTTGGATATAAATAGTTGGTTTCAAAAGTGATCAACGTTTGTACTGTCAGAGCAGCAATACAGCCCATAAAGGGAAAAACTCCAGTCAATAAAGGAGACTCTGGCCTCCATAGCAACCTAACATTCCATTTGGGGGAGTCAATCACCTGGCTGAGGAACCACCCCCTAGGAAGGTGGGATTGTCTTTGTAATGACATGTGTATTTCTCCTTCCCAGAATTCCTGCCCCAGCACAGTCCCTACAAGCCACCATGAGGTCACCGTGAGGCTTCTTGACCTTTCCTTCTGCTGTTTTTTCCCCAGGTGCTGGCTAGAACCTACGCACGCTTTTCCCGATGCTTTGGGCTTCTTTGCTCTTGCTCTAGACTCTCCTCCCTGTCCTGTGTTGTTTTTATGGCAGTGCAGCTGCCGCTCCACCTGGACCAGGTTTCCATGGTAGTAACTCAAACAGCAGGGTTCACTTTTTCCCTTTGTCATTCTCCGCCAGGTAGCTACCAAAATTGACACCTTGACTGCCTTAGTGATTTTATTATTTTATTTTGTTTCATTTCATTTCATTGATTTTTCAAGACAGGGTTTCTCTGTAGCCCTGGTTGGCCTCGAACTCCCAGGACATCCACCTCCCTCTGCCTCCCAAGTGCTTGACTAAGTCTGTTCTTAAAATCACGTATTACTGAGACCAAGAATCCCAAGAGGTGGCCCTGGTCTCCCTGGGATCAGTACCATGTGGGAATGCAGAACTAAGATCTAAAAGGGAAAAGGCTCTGGAGCCTCTTGGGAACTGGGATGCAATCCTACTCGGAACCCTCTGGAAAATTGTGGGCCACGCCCCACAGTCACCCTCCTGAGGAGGGACGGGGTGGGTAATCCTCAGGGCTAAGGCTGCTCAGGGGTTAATGTGCTGGCATACAGGGCCTTTTATACCTGAGCAAGTCTCACTTCCGCAGCCGGAGAATGGCCTCAAGAACTTCAAGAATATATGCGTCATTTGGCAACAATGAAAATTTAAAAATAAAGAATAAGAAAAGCTAGGAGCTGGGCAAGGTGGTGCATCCCAGTAATCTCAGCACTCTAGGAGGCCAAGGTAAGCACGTCTCTGTTTACCTTGTAGAGCCTTGTAGACCAGGACAGCCAAGGCTACACAGAAAGACCCTGTCTTGAAAAAATAATAAATAATATAATATTATAATAAAAAATCATGGAACCAGTACCTATAAGCTCAGGAGGAGGAAGAAACAAGGCAATCACTTCAAGTTTAAAGGCCTCCTGTGTACAAGATGAAACCAGAAAGAGATTTCTAGCAATAACCCAGACCAAAGAAGCAGAGCTTCAGAGATCTCTGCAGTTCAGACCACATACTGTTCTTCCAGGGGACATATGTTCATTTCCCAGCATGCATATGGGGCAGCTTCACAACATCCTATAACTGGAGTTCCAAGAGAGTTCACATTCTCTGCTAGCCTCAGAAGACGCCTGTACATCTGCAGCATAGACACACAGGTTACAAATGAAATAAATATTTTTTAAAGAATTTAATTAGGTTAAAAAACATGTTTCCCAGTGAAAGCTCAGAAAGATGCCAAGAGATAAAAAATGACTAAGTGTGCTTTCAGTTCAAGGCCATCCTGGTCTCCATGGCCAGTTCCAGACCAGCCAGGGTAACAGGAAAACCTTGTGTAAATAAAAGAACAGAGCCTGGCATAGAGGTATATCCCCATAGTCTCAGCTCCTGTAGACGCTGAATCCCCTGGAGCCCACGATACTCAGGGATAGCCTTAGAAATAAGGCCTCTCGTACAAAATGGAAAGAGAGCAATGGGGAGGTATGTCAGTATATGATTGCTCATGTGCAGCTCAGTGACAGCACTTGCCGTTACATGGAAGACCTTGGACTGGATCAAGCAGTACAGAGAATGTCAGGCTGAAATCTCAAGTACTGATTAGGCCAAGCAGGAAGATACCACGTTCAAGGCCTGTCCGGGCTGTGGAATGAGTTCAAGGCCATCATGAGCAAATTAGTGAGACTCTGTCTCAAAATAAAAAGTAAAAATAGCTAGGTTCAATCCCCCAGAAGCAGGAAAGGACGATACAGAAATACACTGGTCAAAGTGACAAAAGAAGTTGAAAGGCTGAATCTTTAAACGAAACTTTTTTTTCTTAAGTCGGGGTCTCAGACAGTTGGTGGTGGCTCACACCTTTAATCCCGCACTAGGAAGGCAGAGGCAGGTGAATCTCTGAGTTCAAGGCCTGCCTAGTCTACAGAAAAGAAAAGCAAAACAACAAAAAAACGGTCTCCATAGCCCCAAATTTGCTATGTAGTAGACAGCCCTTAAACCCCTGACCATCCTGCCTGCCTCTACCTCCTGAGCCCTGGAGTTACAGGCAGCCAACACCAACCCAGGGCTCTTCGGGTTGTTTGGAGCTCAATTTCTCTGTGTAGCCCTGGCTGTCCTAGAATGAGCTCTGTACTCCAGGCTGGCCTCGAACTCACAAAGATCCACCTGTCTCTGCTGGGATTAAAGGCACGTGCCACCATGCCCCTGTTGTAAAAATCTGGCAGAGTCATTAGAAGAGAAAAATTACATGAACATCTGTGCAAAAGTCAACAACTAAGAGCAAAACAAATTCACCAATAAATATTGATCTGATGATCTTAGTCCATAAATACAGGTTGAATGATTTGTTCACAAAGTAAAGGAGAGAAACCATCAACACAGAAAACAAATTCTAACGCCATTCAAAAAAGGATTCTTAGCAAACTGCACAGTAAGGAGCTTCCTTAATTGCTCAAGGGTATTTATGAAAACCCTTTTTGGGGGGGGGGGATTTCTGTTTTTCTTTTTGGTGTTTTGGTTTTTTTGAGACAGGGTTTCTCTCTGTAGCCTGAACTTTCCTGAACTTGCTTTGTAGACCAGGCTGTCCTCGAACTCACAGAGATCCGCCTGCCTCTGCCTCCCGAGTGCTGGAATTAAAAGTATGCACCACCATGCCCAGCTGAAAACCCTTTAAGAGATAGAGTGGTGATACTCAGTGGGCAGAGCTAAGACAGGAGTGTCTCTTGAGGCCAGGCACTTGAGAACAGCTTGAACAAGATGTCTATCTGTCTGTCTGTCTGTCTGTCTGTGTCAGTAAAAGTGTGTGCGTGTGTGTGTGTGTGTGTGTGTGTGTGTGTGTGTGTGTGTGTGTGTGTGTGTGTGTGTGCATGCCTCTGTGTGCGTGTACCTCTCACTGTTTAGCCTACGCTGGCTGGCCAGTAATCTGCCTGCTTCCCCTCCATCCCACACTTGGATTACAAATGCATGCCACCACACCCAGCTTTGTAAGTGTAGGTTCTGGTGCTAAAACTCAGATCCTGTGCTTTCAAGGCAAGCTCTTTATTGCCCTAAGCCCTGCAGTGAGCTCTTGAGGCTGAGGATTAGAGGAAGAAATAATGAAAAGAAACTTTCTTCTAGAAGGGATGTAACCAAACATGGAGGCTCATCCCTGTAATTCCTGCCCTTGGGAAATGGAAGCAGAAGAATCTGTCACGTGTTTGAGGCCAAACTGCACTAAGTAGTGAGTCCAGGACAGACTGTATGACAACGTAAGATCTTGTCTCAACAAAAAAAAGGGGGGGGGGCAGGTTAAAAAAAAAAGGCCTAGTATGATGGTGAAGGCCTTTAAACTCAGCACTTGGGGGGCAGAGGTAGGTGGACCTCCTTCAAGGTCAGCTTGATCTGTATACTGAGCCCCATGTCAGCCAGAGCTATGTAGAGACCTAGTCTCAAAAGTTAAAGGAGAGAGGAGGTAAAAATAAGGCTGTGAATAAAAAAGCAAAAACAAATAGCTGAGCACCATTGCATGCACCTAAGCGTGCCATGAAAGAGGCACCCAAGGCTGCTCTGGGCACAGGCCACCATGTCTAAGGAAGGGAGGGCGGAGAGCAGGAAGGCAGATGGGGCAGCACACTTACAGTCAGGCCCAGCCCCTGAGAGAGAGAGAGAGGGAGGGAGGGAGACTCCTGCAAGCCTGAGGTCAGGCTAGTCTATATGACAAGTTCCAAGCTAGCAACAGAACTGCATAGTAAAACATTGCCTCCACCCCCAAAAAAGCATGTGTGTGTGTGCACCCCCCACACACACCAGAACCATCTCTATAGTGATAAATGAAAGCTTTTCCCATAAAGTTGAAAAGTGCCTAATTACTCATTTTCAACATTGTACTAAGGGTCTCTCTAGAACAGTAGAATTAAAAAAAAAAAACTTAAAACGTAGGATTAATTTTCTGAGGCAGTTATCAAAGCAGAGGCACGGGGGCTGATAATTCTGTGTTGTTAGTTCTAAGCTGCCTAGAGGTCAAACCTGCACCGCTTGCCTGGGAGGAGACAGTCATACATTATAAGGACACCATATTTCTGATAGCTTTCCAGGAATTGGGTTTAAGTAGCAAGCGCTGGCCTTTCTTTGAAAGCACATATATACACTCTGCAAGAACAGGGTCTTAGTTAGGGTTTCATTGCTGCCACCCTGGGCGTAGCTTAAGCATAGGAGACTTCAAAGCCACACTTCCTCCAACAAGGCCACGCCTCACTATAGCCAAGCCATCAGACACATGAACCTATGGGGGCCATACCTTACCACACACATCACACACTCTTAACTGAGCAATCTCTCCAGCCCCAAAAGTTGTTTTCCAAACATGGATGTGTAGGAAGATAAAGACCTCAGAATTTATCAGAAATATAATTTCAAGGACAGACATAGAAACTTAAGGCTTAAGGCAGTATAGCTCTTCAAGGCAGCTTGCAAAGTAATGGCACACTAACACGATCAAGTTTTGTTGTTTCTATTTGTATTCATTTCTCGCTGAATCTACTCTTGTTTGTTTGCTTGCTTTTCGTTTTTCGAGACAGGGTTTCTCTGTGTAGCCTTGGCTGTCCTGGACTCACTTTATAGATCAGGCTGGCCTCGAACTCACAGTGATCCGCCTGCCTCTGCCTCCCAAGTGCTGGGATTAAAGGCGTGCACCACCGCGCCCAGCGCTGAATCTACTCTTGTGCTGTAAGTTTTTGTTTGGTTTCATATGGAAAGTCTTTTTCTCATTTTGTAACCCTCGTTTAGGAAGGAGTCACTCTGTCTGTCTCTATAAGGCACCTGTGCCCACATCTGGATTCCGCTGGCTACGAGGGCCAAAGGTAGACCTCACATCTTCAGTGCTTCGTTCACATGAATATGTTCAGTGGCCAGAAGAAAAGTTCTGTTTAACCCACTTAAGCTGAGCATTACACCTGCACTTTACATCTCATTCAGCAAACTGCCAGCACTCTTTGCCGGCTGCTGATGCTGCCCCCAGCCCACTGTTTGTCCTGGGCATACCTAGTGACTCCATCAATGCACACGCGGCACATACTGCCTCGTCAAGGTCATGTCCTTCAGATACTTGGTGGCTTTTTAGACATGTATACACATGGTGGCCTGGGCGGTTTTTCTGTTTGTTTGTGATGAGGGTCTTGCTATGTAGCCCCGGCTGGTCCCAAACTCTCTGAGACCAGCCTCCTTCTGCCTTAAGCTTGAGTGTTAAAGGCATGTACCACTATGCCCAGTATGCTTTTTGCTTGTTTACCATTGTTGTTTTAAGACAGGGTCTCACCATGTGTTTCTGGCTGACCTGGACCTTGATATATAGATCAGAGTGCTAGCCTCACAGAGATCCACCTGCCTCTGCCTCATCTGCCTCTGGCTTGGGTAGTTTTACAGGCATTTTTGGAATAACCATGAAGATACGCAGCTGGGTGTGCTTAGGCAGACCTTTAATACCATCACTCAGGAAGGCAGCGACAGGCAGAGTTCTGGCTGAATCCAGGACAGCCAAGGCTACACAGAGAAAACCTTTTTTGAGAAAACTTAAAAAACAAACAACAACAAAACCAAACATGATTTGCTTTCGTGGTGTTTTCTGGGACAGGAGAGCAGCACACTATGTTCACAAGTCCACCCAGGCCACTTACAAGAAGAGGCTTTTCTTCTTCTTTCAGCCACGTTCTTTCTCCATGTCCCAGGCCTGGAACATGTGTTTCTCGTCCCTCAGGCTGCCACGCCCTGGGTTATAGGCACGCACATTAACACCTGGCATCCTGTCATCCTGTCATCATTTTTAATAGATAACTCCTACATATATTAAAAGCCGTTCTATGTAGAATATAAATCTAAATGTAAAAGGCAAGAAAGAAAATTACTAAAGATGAAAATACACTAATAGATATCTATATGACTTTAGGATATGGGAAAATTCTTAAACTGGACATAAGAGCTTTGGGAATAAGAAATTCTATTCATTCAAAAATATATCATTATGACTTTTAAAACTAATCCAGAGTATAGAAGGAAGGATTTGCTCTGTACACAACTGTCAAAAGACTCATCCTCCAGCTTATGCTGTTAGGTTTCTAGTGCTGGGATTAAAGGCATGTCTACCACCCATGCACGGGCTAACACTCTGAAAGCACAGGGCTAAATCTTTGTAGGCTTAGATTAAACACTAGTTTCTTAGGCACACAGTCACAAAGAGCTAAAGTTAATAAAGTTGACTTCATCAAAACCTAACACTTCTGTGCCTCAGAGGACCAGAGAAAGTAAAAAAAAAAATTCTTGGAATGAATCAAAGTATTTGTCAAAACTAGGGCTGCAAAGGTGGCTCAGCAGCTGGGAGCCTGTGCTGCTCTTGCTGATGACCTGAGTTACTTGTTGTTTTAAAGAAATGAAAATCCCAGTGTTTGATTCTACCAATAAAGACTCAGAGCCAGATGCTGGGGTGAAAACCTGCTAGTTCAGAGAGGTAGAGAAAGCACCCAGCTGACCTTCCTATTCAGCCCATCTTTCAGAGGGAAAAGCCCAAAAAGCTCGCTAGCTTAGCCAACAGCCCAGGATGAAAAGGCCAAACAAACAAACAAAAAAACAACAAAAAACCAAGGCCAAAGGCTTGCTAGCTCAAAGCCCATAAATCCTCTTTCTCTTAGCTATGCTATCTTAAATACCCTCCAACTCAAAGTCCCTCCTCCTCTTTAAATCCTGTCAGCAGGTTTCTTGCTCTGCCTCTTGACCTAGGGTTAATTGCATTAAATCTTGTGTACAGAAAGCTCTTGGATCAAAGGTGTGTGCTAAGGCTGAGCCACACCATAATCACCTGTTTACAGTAAACAGAAAATTCTTGGGTTAAAGGTTGTGTGTTAGGGCTCAACAGCACCAAACAAGAAACAAGTTTTTACAGTTCACAATCTCGGGGTTCACAGTAGGATCAACTATCCTGCAACTTTTCCTCCTTTTTGTCTAAATGAAAGACTTTTTCTCTAACATCAACAAATTCTATATTATAATGTAAACATTGCATTCACAATGTCTAGTCCATTTGTATTTAACAACCTTAAAGAAAGTACTCTAGGGGCTGGAGAGATGGCTCAGAGGTTAGGTTAAGAGCGCTACCTGCTCTTCCAAAGGTCCTGAGTTCAATTCCCAGCAGCCACATGATGGCTCACAACCATCTATAATGAGATCTGGTGCCCTCTTCTGCTGTACATGCAGGCAAAACACTGTGTATATATGATAAATAAATAAATCTTTTAAAAAGAGAAAGTTTTTACTATCTTATCTTGGTGAGTCCAAAGTTCTGTACCTAAATCACTTTGTATCAGAATTTGCATTACTAATCAAAAATCATCTTTTTAGACCTAAAACATCTTCTTAAATCCTAAACAATTTAAGCTTAATTGTAAGACTATAACTATTTAGTCTTCAACCCTACCTGAGAAGGATAAATATTATCTGAATAAACAGGAAGTACAGTGCAAGCAGCTTCCAAAACTGTAGAAATGACAGATTCTCCTGGCCGCCTGCACAATCACCCAAAATATCCCTGTAATGTTGGAGCATCATCTTCAGCCTTCCGGCTCAGAATACCTGACAGACTTTTCTGTGAAGCAAATAATATGAAAGACTTACCTACCTTGTCCTTGCAAAGTTCAGCAGTCAACTTTCCTGCATCCATTTTGTACAGTATTCTTTCAGCAGTAGAAGCAAGGGCAATTCTTGCCCAGGGCCTAGCTTGCCAGATGTGAAGCCATCTCTTAAAGGAGAACTGATGCTCATCATCTTCTTTGAAGTTGAAAGGAGATGCTGTCAGGAGCTGACATGTCTCATTTTCACAGCATTCTCAAATAAAACATCTTTAAATGCCATATTCTGTAGATCTCTGAGGTTTTGAAGACCATCTATCCCTAGTATTTCTGCTATATACTGACTAACTGAGAAAATATCTATGATTAACTAAACTAGTAAAACCACAAGTCTGATTGACTGGTTTTTTTCCTTTGGTTGGTAGTTTTTTTGTTTTGTTGTTGTAGTGCATTTTGTTTTTTCAAGACAAGGTTTCTCTGTATAACAATCCCTGGCTGTTCTGAAATCTCTTTGTAGACTAGACCAGGCTGGCCTTGAACTCACAGAGATCCTCCTGCCTCTGCCTCCTAGTGCTGGGATTACAGGTGTACACCACCTTGCCTAGCTAGTTTGCGTTTCTTAATTATCCTAAACAGTTCATCATAGTAACTTTCAAAAGGACTGGAACTTCACATTGCATTTTTTTGTTTTGTTTTGTTATTTTGCTTTTCGAGACAGGGTCTCTCTGTGTAGCCCTGGCTGTCCTGGACTTGCTTTGTAGACCATGCAGTCCTTGAACTCACAGAGATCTGCCTGCCTCTGCCTCACAAATGCTGGGATTAAAGCTATGCACCACCACGCCCGGCTTTCATGTTGCATTTTTAAGAATTACATAGGTAAAATACCTTTTAAAAAGTTGATAACAAGCCGGGCGTGGTGGTGCATGCCTTTAATACCAACACTTGGGAGGCAGAGGCAAGTAGATCACTGTGAGTTCAAGGCCAGCCTGGTCTGCAAAGTGAGTCCAGGACAGCCAAGGCTACACAGAGAGACCCTGTCTCAAAAAAAAAACAAAAAACAAACAAACAAAAAAGTTGATAACATAGTATGTTATAACCAAAATATAACCTTAATTTGTATCAATACACAAAAGCTTTATACCAATGTAACCAAATAGAACCTCAACTTTGTATCAATATACAAAGGTCTATGAGTAGATTAAATAATCTGCCCTTTTTTGCTATTGTTCTTGTATTATTTCTGTATCCCCCCTTTTTGTCTAAATAAAAAGATTCTAACTCCAACACAGACGATTTACAAAAATTACACTTACTAACACCCACGTTGCATACCTTACAATCACTTTTAACTCCAGCTCCAAGAGAATCCATCACCATCTTCTGGTCTTCATGGTCACTATGTGTGACATACACAGACACATGCACACACACACACACACACACACACACACACACACACACACACACACACACACCACTTAAAATAATTCTTAAGAAAGAAGATGCAGAGATGTCACAGACATGAGGATAAGTCGTAGAGGCTTTGCTTGACAAAGTTCTAGAGACCTCTGGCTGTCCAGCATGATCCCTAGACATCCAGAGCAGCTGTTGAGGCTTTGCTTGACAAAGTTCCAAGGATCTCCAGCTGATCACCACTGTCCTCAAGCATGGTCCAGGTGTGTTTATCTAAAACTCTGCCTTTTCTCCTAAAACTGTCTTTTTCTCTTTATTTCTGAGCCCTAAGGAAATTCATACAATTCCCACAGAGAATGTTGAAAGAGGGCATCTGTTCAAAGGCTTGAGACAATGATACAGTTTTTTTGTTCTGACTGCGAGCACCCAAGGAGAAACTCTATGAAAGAAAGTTAGGACCTTGACATAGCACTACCTGGCTAGATACTGTTAGCTGTAGAAAACTTTCTTTAAAATTTGCTTTGACAGCAATAGAAAGTGAGCTTGGAACATCATGCTTTACAGATATTTTTCAATAGCGGACACCTCGGCAGTTAGTCTATGCTCAGATATCACACCTGTTGGTGTGGCACTGGGAGTAAGTCAGATTTTTCTTTATTAGAGAACATTTAGCTCAAGCTATGTTGTTATGACAATCATGTAAACACAATGGCTTTAGCTTGGGGAAATTTATGATTAAACTTTCCCAAGTATTGTTTAAGAAATAATAATCAGGTTATGCTGACCATTGCTTAGAAACTGATTTTCTTTCTGTATGCTTTACTGTAGGTTATATAGAACTTTTTGTATTTCCTTATTAGACTGTTCTATTGTTTGTTTATTTTTAAATGTTCTATTGAAATAATGATGTAGTCTGTAATGAAAAAAATTAAACTTTAAATAAAATACTGGGGTTGGCCCAAGGAGAACCACAAGCAAGTGACAGACACAGAAAAGTAAGGGTAACAGCAAGAAGGAGCAAACAGAGAGCAAGACAGACAGACAGTAATCATGTGAGAGAGACAGAAAAATGAAGTTCTCCTGGGCTTTAAACCCTTCAGTTTGTACCACATATGCCTGGTCTCCAGTGTTTCTGTTTCCTCCATTTCTCAACCTCTCCTCAACAACTAGTTCCTCTAGCTAGTTGTTCAACCACAGGTGGTTTCCCTTAAGCAGCTGTTCATTGCCTGCTCAGTCCTCCCTGTCTCACATCCACCAAGACTTTCTCTTCTCTCCTCTGCACGGTTCCTGGAGCTGGTCTGTGGGAGCAGTACAGAGCACTAACTGCTTTTTAAAAAAATATGGAAATATACATACAGACTTAAAATATTCTTACAATGGTTCTATATAAAGGCCTCTCTCTGGAGTGCTTCACCTCTACGGCCTCACATGCTGAGCAAGTACTTGGCAACTGAGATATATGTCCAACCCATGTTTGTAGGCCAGAGGACAATGCCAGTGTCATCCTCAGGAATGACGGGGTCACTGGCCTGGAGCTCACCAACTAGGCTAAGGCAGCTGCTGGCTAGTGGGTTCAGGAACCCTCCAGTGTCAGCCTCTTGGGTAGCCGAGACTATAGGTTTGAGCCAATACATCTGCTTTTCTCAGTTCTGAACATTTCCTAGGAACACTTGAGTGACGATTTCCTGTGTGACTGTAGGTTTAATATTCTTGCTTGTATAGCCTTGTGTATACAACCTCCACCAAGAGATTTGGGTGGGCGGGTGTGCTCGACTCCTGTCTTTATGTATGCTGCCATGCTCACCTTTTTATGTGAGGTTTGTAGTTTGAACTCGAGTCCTCATGCCTTTGAGGCAGATAGTTTACCAACTGCCTCCCCACGCTCCTAACATAAATATTTGAAGGTGGAATTTAAAGCTCACATTAGGGTAAAAGTCTATCTGAGAGCATCGAGTTGTCTCAAATAAAATCAAGCCTCCAGTGCTAGAATAACTACACAATAAAGGACCAAATGAGATTAATATACTGAATTAAAAATGGGCAAAGGATGTGAATAGACACTTCTTAAAGGAGCATTTACAAATGGTCAATAAACTCATAAAAATATGGTCAACGTTACTGATAATTAATTAATGTAAGATACCATTTTTATCTACTAGGAGGACTGAAATCAAAAGGGTAAAATATGGAAGCTGAGAGAAAGAAGAAAGGGAGGGAAAGGGATAAAGAGGGAGGGATAGATTGATGATAGATAGATAGATAGATAGATAGATAGATAGGTTTTTCCAACTGAAAATGTAGACAGCTCCTCGGAACTACAGACATATTTGCCTTAAGGTCACACATGGTAGCCGGATGTGGTGGCGCATATCTTTGAATATTTATTTATTATTTTATTTTTATGTATGTGAGTGTTCTATCTGCATGCACACCTATATATCAGAAGAGGGCATCAGATTTCATTATAGATGGGTATGAGCCACCATGTGATTGCTGAGAATTGAACTCAGGACCTCTGGAAGAGCAGATGGGGAGCCATCTCTCCAGTCCAAGGACAATCCAGCTCCCCTGGAACTGGAGTTAGGTCAGCAGATAATGTGGGTCCTGAGAATAGAACCCAGATCCTCTGGAAGAGCAGCAAGTGCTCTTAACTGCTGAGTCATCTCTCCAGCGCATATCTTTAAGCCCAGCACTCAGGAGGCAGAGGCAAGTGGATTGCTGTGAGTTCAAGGCCAGCCTGGTCTACAAAAACGAGTCCAGGACAGCCAGGACTGTTACACACAGAGAAACAAACCCTGTCTTGAAAAAAAATCTAAAAACCTAAAAAAAAAAAAAAAAAAAAAAAAAAAAAAACCACTCACGGTTATACAAACAAAAGTATTTAAAACTATAGTTACACAGGAAACCATCACTCAGTGTTCCTAGATGAAGTGTTCCATCAGTGAACCAGGCGTCGTGGCGCACACCTTTGATCCCAGCATTGGGGAGGCAGAGGCAGGCAGATCTCTGTGAGTTCAAGGACAGCTGGGTCTACAAATCGAGTCCTGGACAGCCATGGCTACATAGAGAAATCCTGTCCAAAAACAAAAAAAAAAAAAAACAACAACAAGTTGGATCAGTGGCTGAGGCTGCAGCATAAGGAGGAGTGGTTGTTAGTAAGTGTGTGGGTTTTCAGGAACAGTGGCAACTATGTAGCCAGCTTCCTGTCACTAAAATACCTGAGAGGATCAACTTGAAAGGAGGAAAAGTTTATTTTGGCTCCTGACTTCAGAAGTGTGGATCCCAGGCTGGGCGGTGGTGGTGCGCATCTTCAGTCCCAGCCTTTAGTCCCAGGAGGCAGAGGTTACAGTGCGAGTTCTAGGACAGCCATGGCTACCCAGAGAAACCCTGTGTCAAAAATAAAAGAACAAAAACAGAAGAAAAGAGGAAGAGGAAGAAGAGGGTTGGAAGGGGGAGGAGGGAGTCCATGGTGTTGCCTGGACTGGTGGTGTCATGTCCTGTGTGTGTGTGTGTATGTGTGTGTGTGTGTGTGTGTGTGTGTGTGTGTGTGTGTGTGTGTGTGTTCAACTCATGGTGGCCAGGAAGCAGAAGAGAGAAAAGTAGGAAGAGGTTCCTGGTTCCCTTCCAGGGACTTTCCTCCAATGATCTTGCTTCCTTCTGCTAGAGCTTACCTTCAGATGAGGCCGAGCTCGCTCAGAATGGTATGGCCATAGACAAAGTGTCACTACCTCCTGCTATACCAGGGCTTGAAGACCTGCCTTTAACTTGTGGACATTTAGAGGACACTTCTCCAAACCACAGCAAAAACATCCCGATATTAGGTCAAGTGTGGTGGCACATGCCTTTAATCCAAGCATTCAGAAGACAGAGACAAGCTGGCCTCTGTAATTTCAAGGTGCAGCTGATCTATATAGCAAGTTCTAGGCCAGGGATACATAGTGAGACCTTGGAATTAGATAGTGATAACAATTGAATATATCATCATCATTATTATTATTATTTACACCCTGACCTCAGTTTTCCCTCCCTTCTCTCATTCCTCCCTTCACCCCCCTTTGCCCCTCCCCCATCCACTCCTCCTCCGTTTCTCTTCAGAAAAGAGCAGGCCTCCATGGATATCAACCAAAGATGGCATATCAAGTTGCAGTAAGACTAGGCACCTCTTCTCATATTAAGGCTGGAAAAAATAATCCAGTATGAGGAAAAGGGTCCCAAAAGCAGGCAACAGAGTCAGAGACAGCCCCTGCTCCCACTGTTAGGAGTTCCACAAGAAGACCAAGCTACACAGCTGTAACATATGTGCAGGGGGCCTGGGTCAGTCCTGTGCAGGCTCCCTGGTGGGCAGCTCACTCTCCGTGAGCCCAGGTTAGTTGATCTGTGGGTTTTCTTGTGGTGTCCTTGACCCCTCTGGCTCCTACAGTCCTTCCTCCCTCTTCCACAGGATTCCCTGAGCTCTGCCTAATGTTTGGCTGTGGGTCTCTGCATCTGTTTCCATCAGCTGCTGGATGAAGCCTCTCTGATGACAATTGGCCTAGGCACCAATCTGTGAGTATAGCAGAGCATCATCAGGAATAATTTCGCTGACTTTTTTGTTTTTGTTTTGGCAGTTATGTTTGATTCTTTTTTTGGTCTGGGCCATCCAGCCTCTGGTTCCTGGCCCTCTGGATAGTATCAGGGGTGGGCTGCTTCCCCTGGCATGCATCTCAAGCTGGACCAGTCATTGGTTGGCCACTCCCACAATTTCTGCACCACCTTTACCCCAGCACATCTTGTAGGTAGGATACATTGTAGGTCAAAGGTTAGGAGGTTGGGTCGGTATTCCAATCCATCCACTGGGAGTCTTGCCTGGTTACAGGAGATGGCCGATTTAGACCGTACCCCCATTGCCAGGAGTCTTAACCACGGTCACCCTCTTAGATTCTTGAAGAGTTTCCATTGCACTAGGTTTCTAGCTCACCCCTAACTGCTTTCCAATGCCAGTTGTCTCTCCCTCCACACCCCAGCCTCAGCCCCCATGGTGTCTATTCTGTGCCTCCTTCCCAGGGAGCTCCATCTCCCGCCCCCCCTCCCTTGAGCCCTTGTTGTTACTTAGCTTCTCTGGGTACCATGATTAATTATCGTTTATAGTTAAATCCACTTATAAGTGAGCACACACTAGGTTTGTCTTTCTGGCTCTGGGTTATCTCACTCAGGATGATTTTTTTTCTCTAGTTCCATCCATTTGCCTAAAAGTGTCGTGATGTCATTGTTTTTAAAAGCTGACTAATGTGCCATTGTGTAAATGTACCAGTTTCTTTATCCATTCTTCGGCTGAGGGGCATCTAGGTTGTTTCCAGTTTCTGGCTATAATGAATAAAGCTTCTGTGAACATAGTTGAGCAAGTGTCGGTGGAACATCTTTCGGGTATATGTCCTGGAGTGGGATAGCTGGCTCTTGAGGTAGATCAAGTCCCAGTTTTCTGTAAAACCACCATATTGACTTTCACAGTGGCTGTATGTTAGGGTTGCTCTGGAGCTGCTCTGTGTTCAAGTGTTCATTGCTTGCCCCCAGCCCCAGGATCCTTGTGGTCCTATGGGCAGATTCTCCTGTATTCAGGATGATGTGTGAACCTTGCTTCCCAGCTTGTCCCTGGTTGGATAATAAAAGTTGCTGGCAGCCTATAGTTCAGCAGAAAGAGAAGTAGAAGGTAGGACTTCCTGGGAGAGAGAAAGGAACTCTGGGAAGAAGAAAGAAGAAAGGCTTTTTGCCAAGAGACAGGCGAGGAGACAGATGTGATTATGAACCTGGCAGGTCTAGCTAGCCACGTCGCTGGGTGGGGCTAGGTGGATGGCTTAAATTAGATGGGCTAGTTGAGAGTCTGCCATCTAAGGCCTAAGCTTTGAAGCATTAAAAGGTTTTGGTGTCTATTTTTCTGGCTGAAGGGCCACCAGGGTCTCACAGCAACAGCCAGGGTGCTACGACAGCTGTATAAGTTTGACTCCCACTAGCAATGGGGGAGTGTCTTCTTGCTCCACATCTTCACCAGCATGTGCTGCCACTTGTGGTTTTGGTCTCAGCCATTCTGATAGGTGTAAAGTGGAATATCGGAGTCATTGTGATTTACATTTTCCTGGTTGGTAACAATGTTGAACATTTCTTTAAGTAGTTCTTGGCCATTTGAGATCCCTCTGTTGAGAATTTTCTGTTTAGATCTGTATCCCATTTTATTTTATTTTAATTTTTGGCTTTTTTGCATTTTTTGTTTGTTTGTTTTTTGAGACAAGGTCTCTCTGTGTAGCCTTGGCTGTCTTGGACTCACTTTCTAAACCAGGCTGGCCTCGAACTCACAGAGATCCGCCTGCCTCTGCCTCCTGACTGCTGGGATTAAAGGCATCCGCCCACCACACCTGACTCTTACTCCATTTTAAAATGGGGTTATTTAGTTTGTTTATGTCTAGTTTTTTGAGTTCTTTATATATTTTAGATATCAGCCCACTGTCACATGTAGGGTTGGTGAAGATCTTTTTCCATTCTCTAGGCTGCTGTTTTGCCCTATTGACAGTGTCCTTTGCCTTACAGAAGCTTTTCAGTTTCATGAGGCCCTACTTAATAATTGTTGATCATAGTGCTGTGATATTGGTATTCTGTTCAGGAAGTTGTCTCCTGTGCCAATGCGTTCAAAGCTATTCCCCATTTTCTCCTCTTTCAGGTTCAGTGTATCTGGTTTTATATAGAGAGGTTTTTGATCCACTTAGACTTGAGTTTTGTGCAGGGTGATGAATATGGATCTATTTATATTTTTCTATATGCAGGTATCCAGTTAGATCTGCACCATTTATTGAATATGCTTTGTTTCTTCCGTTGTATAAGTTTGGCTTCTTGGTCAAAATCAAGTTCTCACAGGTGTGTAGATTTGGGTCTTCCATTCTATTCCATTTGTCCACCTGTCTGTTTTTGTGCCAATACCACGCTATTTTTATCACTATACCTCTGTATTACAGCTTGATTTGGGGGGTGGGGGTTCAAGACAGGGTTTCTCTGTGCAGCCCTGGCTATCCTGGACTCACTTGTAGACCAGGCTGGCCTCAAATCTGGTTCCCAAATGCTGGGCTTAAAGGCGATTGCCACGGCCACCACCAGCTCTCTTAACTGAATTCTCACTGGGTTTCTATTTTGGTTCCTTCTATTTTATTTACCTTTTCTGTTTGTTTTGGCTTTGAGTGTCAGTAAGTTTCATTCAGTGTTTCTGCCTGCCCCCACCCCCACCCCCACCCCATGGTGAGAGACAGAGCAGGTGAGGTTGTAGATACCTCAGCAAAATGTGCTTGCAAGTCAGCTAGCTAAAGTGAGTGGTAGCCATTCAGGAAGGGTCAGTACCCGTAGGACAGATGGCAGTGGTCACTTAACCCCATGACCCTGTTCGCAGAAGAATCTGAGGCTCAGGGGTTAAACTGCCCAGTGACAGGTGGCTATGACACGCTGCCCTAACAGATCTACCTCTGAGGTTTAGGGGCCCCAGAGGAATCTTGGAGACTCTCAAGGCCATGTACAGCTTCTCTTGGCTAGCTTAGTAGACCTTGGCAGCTGAAGGTGCCCTCAGCTGTGGTAATGGCTTGCGAGGTGAGGTACCAGTTACTCACTTCTGTGCCACGTGCGAGACATCATGTGGAGAGTAGAACTAGGCACGTGTGGCCCTCGCTCTGTGGCCTCATGAAGTCTAGAGATTCCCAAGAGCAGGCACGGCAGCTGCCACCAAACCTTGAAATGATATCAGGTACCCCTCCCCACTACAGTGAGCCGGCTGATACGGTGGAATCTGTGTTTTTAACACTGTGCACGTGTGATTCTAGTGAGCAGCTACGACTAGGACTTACAAACCTGGTACATCATTCCACAACTTGGCTCTTTTGTTTGTGCGTGCGTGTGTGCTCATGTGTGTGTGTCTCCTCATTGTACAGCACATGTGGAAGCCAGAGGGTGACGTCAGGCATCTTCCTCTGTTAGATCACATACTATCTTTAGATTTTTTAAATTGATCTGATTTGTTTTTTTATTCTATTTTATTATAATTTATTCAATTACATCCTGATTGTAATCCCCTCACCCCTATCTTCCTGTTCCCACCCTCCCTCCCTCTTCTGCCCTATTCCCCTCCACTAGACCCCTGAAGGTGGCATCCTCCTCCCCCACCATCTGACTTCAGCTATCAGATCTCACCTGGATAGCCTGCATCCCTTTCCCGAAGATTTATTTTTACAGCCCAGCTCTGGGAGGCAGAGGCAGGCAGATCTCTGTGAGCTCAAGACCAGCCTGGTCTACAAAGTGAGTCCAGGACAGCCAGGGCTATTACACAGACAAACCCTGTCTTTAAAAGCAAAACAAAATAAAATTACTTTTATTTTTAGTATGTGCATGTCCTAATGAGTGAATGCTGTGTGCACGCTTGAGTACCCAGAGGTCGGACGAGAGCGTCGGACCCCCCAAGAAAGCACGTGCTGTTAACTTTTGAGCCATCTCCCCAGGCTTCTCCACCTTAGTTTCTGAGACAGGGTCTCACTAAACCTGGAACTCACTGTTTTAGCTAAACTGCCTGACCAGAAAGTCCCCAGTGTCCCCTTGTCTCTGAGTGCCCAGGGACTGGGGTCACAGGCCCGTCCTGGGTACTGGGGAGCTGAACCTATGTTTGCACAACAAGCAAATTTACCCACAGAGCCGTGTGGCTAGCCACACAACCTGGCTGTCAGAAGTGAAAAAGCAAGATCAGAAGAGGCTTAAGCAATGCCACAAGTTGATGAGATCTGTTCAAAGCCCAAGCATGTATTAGGCAAACATTGAGCTCCCACTGTGTCCCAGGCAGTAAGCTAGACACACAAGGAATGACAGCGCTGCTCCTGCTTGAGGGGACTTACTGTTCATGGACCTGAGAGAAAAAGGGGAGGGGGGAGGAGGAAGAAAGAAAAGGAAGGGAGGAGGAAGGGGAGGAGGAAGAAGAAGAAGGGAAATCTTGTAATTTAAATTTTAATAATGAGAAGTACTATAAAGTCCAAACAAGCGAGTCCCAGGCAGCAGAATACAGACCGTGCAACTGAACCATACACTCTAGCCAGGTTAAGTCGGCTTGTGAGTGACGGAAACCATTTCCTGTGCCTAGGTGTCTAGATCAGGGTTAGGGAAAGGCTGAGGTCCGTCTCCCAGGAGAAAAAGGGAGGGTGGTCTCACGGCAGAGGCGTGGCAAACATGAGAATGACAGAGACTGCGTGGTGGCAGGGTTTGGCTGAAGGGATGTCTCTGAGAGGGACGATGGAAGAAAAGGAAGAATGGACAGGAGGAGACGTCCTTCACTTCACGGACTCCCCCCTCCCACACACACACCTCCTTCTGCTTAGGAATCAGCTCCTTAAGGTCGGCCCCTTCTCTCTCAGAGTCCTTCCCGAAGGACTGACTCAGAGCGCAAGCAACGTAAATACTCGTCTCTTCTGTCGAACACTGTAAGACGTGTGTTTTCCACAAGGTATTCAAGTCTGTCTTTATCCACCCAGCGCACACATACCTAGTATACCTTTTAGGGTTTACACAGAGGCTCTGCAGCTTTCTCAGGCCGGAAGGGATTTTCAGTAGCCAGCCCCTTCCGCCTCTCATTCTTTTCCTTTGTGCAGGTTCAAGCTGGCCAGTCTTGAGAGAGGGTGCGGCTGGACCCGGCCTGCCAGGAAAAGACAGTCCTCTCGCGCGCGCGCGCGCGCGCGCGTACAGCCTGCCCAGGTGCCTGAGCCTCGGCTTCTGTGAGCAGGGAGTCCTCTTGATCAAGACTGTTGCCTGTCCAGACACTTGGGCTGGAGTGAGGGCTTCCTTCTACAGGAACTTATTCCTAATACCTGCCCCTGTGCTTCCTGCCAGCGTGTTGTTATTGCTCATAGCTGCCTCAAGTTAGTTTTTCACGTAGATAACGAGTACATTAGTGAATGACCACTACCTCAAATTTTTATTTTCTATTTGGGTCTACCTAAGATTGTGTAGTAGCCGGGCGTGGTGGTGCACACCTTTAATCCCAGCACTCGGGAGGCAGAGGCAGGAGGATCGCTGTGAGTTTGAGGCCAGCCTGGTCTACAAAGCGAGTCCAGGACAGCCAGGACTACAAGAAAAACTGTGTCTTTAAAAAAAAAAAAAAAAAAAAAAAAAAAAAAAAAGATTGTGTAGTAAATTGAGCTGGAAAGATGGCCCAGCAGTTAAAAGCATGTACTGCTCATGTAGAAGGTCCACGTTTGTTTCCCAGAAGCCATGGAGGCAGCTCACCAACCGCCTGTAACTCCAGCTACAGCCACAAATGCCCTCTACCTGCACTCATGTGTTTATCCTCGCATAGAGACACATAGACACACAATTAAAAACAAAATAAAGTTGTAGTAAATTGTGCTGGGCAACTAGTATAGGGCTTGAGGTATAGGTTAAGTTAGCTATGGAAAGAGATGACATCCTTGCCCCAGGGTGCTCTTTAGCTCCATGTCACAAGATGACACTTTCCGCACTGCCAGGCACTCTGTGGTTTGTAAGGTGCCCTGTGGGGAACCAGGTGGGTCACTACGGCTCTGGCTCTGGCTTTAGGATGCTCCAGTGTTCATGGTACAGACATCGCCCATCCTACCAGAGCAAGCACACCCTGCTCTGGCCACCTGGAAGTCCTAACTTCTGTGTAAACTTGTGCTGTTTCCCATGATTACCATGTGAAGCCTTGGCTGTCTTTAGGCTACCTCTCGCTGACCTTTTTTTCTGAGGGGAAGTGCTCCCCCTGGCTTTCCTCACAGCTCCATTTGCCAGAGACAGACATGGCCACGAGGGCTATATGCTGGCCCCGGCCTAGCCATGCCTATGTGACTCAGAAGCTCGTTACTCCAGGTCACGAATTCCCCAGGTGTGTGTGTGTACCGTCCCCACCACCTTTCTCGCTCTGCTTTCACTGTTTCTGAGTGCTGGGGGTTTACTGCACTGTAACATCCCCCTCAGTGTCTGGAAAGAATGCTAATACAATCATTTGTCCGGTGTCTTGCAGGCTACACAATGACATCACACATACAAACGTATTTTAGTCTCCTAAGAGTCCTGCAGAGTAAGGCTGAGCATTCCTTTTTTTTTTTTTTTTTTTCCCCAGCTAAGCCATGATAAATGACTTGTCTGTGATCACAGTCAGAAAACAAAACACTTGGGCCTTGAAGCTAGCTCCTGTTCTCAGTCCAGAGTTGTTACTGTGAAACCCTCTGGGGAACGCAAATTTCCTGGGCTAACTACCCATTAGAAGTCACGCCATTAGAAGAGCTGTTTGCCAGTGTGGTTGTTAGATGCTTCCAATACAGTTTTCCACAGCTCTAATTCTGCCAGTGGTTCTGTGGCTGGAATGTTCTAGCATCGCACCTTTGTATGGGTCATAGCTTTAACAACTGTACGTCCTGGCCCCATGTGGCTGCCCTTTTTCAAAGGTGTATATTTTTAACTTGTTATCACTTCCGGAGTGATACTGTGCACCCTGTGAATGGTCTGCCCGTTCATCGCTTCATACCAATCACCCAAAGAATAAAAGACCAACATCTGAATTGTACTTCACAACATCAAAGCTTTTCAAGCCAGCTGTGTTGGCATATGCCTCTAATCCCAGCTCTCAGGAGGTGGAGCCAGGAGCAACCGGAGCTCAAGGCTGTCCTTGTCAACATGGCAAGTTTGAGGTTGTCTGGGTTATTTGAGATCCTGTCCCCCCCCCAAAAAAGGAAAAAAAAACCCAACAACAACAACAGACTAACCAACAAACAAACCAACAAAGCATTCTGTAACATTCCTGGAGCTATACATATAAGGAAAATAATATTAACACTGCCGCTTTGCAGATGATGAGAAACTAGATCAGAGAGTGAGAAGCTTCTCAGGCTCACAGCACACTGGCTGTCAGGAGAATCTTCTGATTCCAAATCTTATGGTTTTTTTTTTTCAGGAATTCTAGATATGCATAATATCTATATAATAATGATAATTAGCATGTAACATTGTATCTTCATGTATAGATTAATTTAATTTTCAATAGTCCCTCTGGGCGAAATTGTTATTGCTAATTATCTTAACATTTAAAATTCTTGGCTGTATTATCACCATACCCTCAACCTTGGTGTTGTGTATCACTTTCCTCAAGATTGAAACATTTTATCCTTCAGGGAAGGCTTTAAGACAGACAGTGAACATCTCAGATAATTTCAGGAAGTCTCTGAACCTGACAGATTCACTAGGCCCCTCCCTCCCAAGAGTAAACAGTAAGACTGGGCAGTGGTGGCACACGCCTTTAATCCCAGCACTTAGGAGGCAGAGGCAGGAAGATCTCCCTGAGTTTGAGGCCAGCCTAGACTACAGAGCAAGTTCTAGGACAGCCAGAGCTGTTACACAGAGAAACCCTGTCTCCAAAAACCAAAAACAAAACAAAAAAAAAAAAAAAAAAAAAAGTAAACAATAAACCCGGGGACAGTGCCTCTCAGACCAGCTGAGCTACAAAGAAGACTCTGAAACCAGACTGGCTGCCTGGAAGACACAAGAACCCGCAGACTTGCCTGGAAGAGGTTTAGACTGACTAAACCACTTGGAAAGAACACTCCACAGCCGGTTGAGCTGCTCCAGTGTGTTCCAGGTTCCCAGCTTTTGTGAGCTGTCACGCATGCTAGGGTGGGCTTTGCTGATGCAGCTGCCTTTGAGTCATTGCTGCTCCCTTAAGTAACTCCTCACCCGTGGTCCTGTCAGGAACTCCAATAAAGCTCATTGGTTCATGAGCTTTGGTAATATACTTTGATTTGTTGTGAGCTCCCTGTCTGGGGCAAATAGATGTGTGTATTGCATCTTCCCAGGAAATGTCTTGTCACAGAACACTTGGGTGATATTACTGTCTTTACTCAGCAGATGGTTTGACTTATGTGTAAGAACTTCCACTCGTTATTGTGGCCGGAACCAGTCAGGATTTTCCTGGTTCCTGGAAATGCCAGAGTGGGTGCATTATATTTACAATTAGCTGAGCAATGACTAGAACAGATACGCTGACCTTGTGCTTTCTCATCAGAGTAGGTGACAAGGGTCACAGATGGGAAATGACCTCCCACAGAGCAAACCCGGCAGGTTCACACGTGGCACCAGAGACTTTAATTTGTGGCTAGTCTCACAGACTGGAAAATAGATTTTATATACTCTGTCTGAAAGGAACAATGGTCTAGCCTTGCCTGTGAGCCCTGAGCACTCACAGATACCAGTCATTAAAGAGTGATGCTACCACCAAATGCCAAGGAGATTGTTACAGGGCCTGGGCTAGTGGGTCAACAAGTGACTGAGGTCAGCTCCTATTGGATCAACAAATGACTGAGGTCAGCTCTGGTGCCTTTTTTTGACTGAATTCAAGTTGTCAAGGTCTCTAGTGGAAGGAAGCCAGCATTTCATGACTTGTTTTGTTTTGTTTGTTTGTCTAGGCAGGATGTCTCCATTATGTAGCTCTTACTGTCCTGAAACTGTTTCTAGACCAGGCTGGCCTCATATTCACAGAGAACAACCTGCCTCTGCCTCCCAAGTGCTGGGTTTCAGGGTGCGTGCCATCATTCCCTGCAGAATTTCCTAATGTCAATGAGGAAAAGGCTACCCGTGTATCAGCCCTTCATGTCTTCCTTTTCTGTATATTTTCTTATCTTCAGCGATTAAATGGAACCCCAAGAGGCACAATGAACAGTAGGCGTTGGTGGACCGCTGCATGATTTTATCTTACTCCCTCCTACCCCTTCCACCCCTGTTACTATGATAAAACACCCTTACAAAAGTAACTTCAGGGAGAAAGAATTTATTTTGCTCTCAATTGCAGGTATAGTTCATCATTTGATGAAGTCATGATAGCAGGGATTTGAAGTCACTAGTCACATCTACAGTCAAGAACAGAAATGTGCCAGATGTAGTATTGCACACCTTTAATCCCAGCGCTTGGGAGGCAGAGGCAGGCAGATCTCTGGGTTCCAGGCCAGCCTGGTTTACAGAGTGAGTTCCAGGACAGCCAGGGCTGCATAGTGAGACTCTGTCTTGAAAAAAATAAAAAATAAAGTAGAAACAGGATAAATGCTTGCAAGTTTATACTCTGCCTACTTTCTTCTCTCAACCTGAGGTGAGAGTCCCTAGCTAAGGAATGGTGCCACCCAGAGTGGGCAGGTCTTTCAAATTCAGTTAACGTAATCAAGACAATCCTGGACAAACATGCCCACAAGCCAACCTGATCCTGATAATCTTTCATGTAGACTCCCTTCTCAGGTGATTGGACATTGTGTCAAATCAGTAAAACCAGCCTCAGAAGATTTTATCCCTAAAACAGCAAGACCGCTGCAACTCTAGATTTCCCTGACTTTTGTCCCAGGTGACACCTACTGGTCAGGGCCACTCATTGCCACTAGGATGGTGCTGAACAAACTGCTGGGATATAGGCTTGATTTTTATTTATTTATTTATTTATTTTACCTTTTTCAATGATGAACACTCTAGGAGGTATAGCGTAGCAGAGAGAGCGTTTATAGTCTCTGAAGACAATCTGTCAACCGAGTGGTTTTTCAGCTGTCATTAAGACCCAGTGAGGCTATGAAAACTCTTGGCAGAAGCAGCGTGAATGCAAGACTGTCAGAAATGAGGACAGATTCAAGGATGCTAGTGTTTCGCACTAGGCTGGCATGCTCTCTAACCCATGGTGACTGTCCCCTTCATCCTGTGTGGCGTGTCGGCCTCTCCAGACTGATTCTGCTCAGAAGGTGACCCATTAGGGGCTGACTTGCTCTCTGACTTCCGATGCAGTGTTAGGGGAAATTGAAAGAATACTATTGTTGTTAAATTACCAGTACGTCTAATAATGTTTATTATTTGGCCTATAATTATTATTACGGCAGTATTTTCTAACCCATTTTCAATCAGTCAAGACACAGACACTCGTTATATTTTAAAATAGCCTTAGTTAACCTGGGGCAGGGCAGACATCAATCCTCTAAACTATTTCCCATAGAGGGGCAGGCATGGGATCCCTGCCCCAATCCCGGCCATCTGCTTCTAATAATTTCTATCAAGCTACCTCCCATCCATAATCCCATATACTTGCTAATGTTCTTCATCTGGGCCAAATCCTCCATCCACGCCAGCCATGTGCTTCTCCTCCACCTAACCCATGGCGCCCTTCCTTCTTCCTCTCCTCCTCCAGTCTCTCTTCTTTCCCAAGATTCTCTCTGTCTCCCCACGCCCGGGAACCTTAGACCTGCCTATCTCATTTGCCCTGCCCAGATGTGACAGGCCTTTTATTAATTAGCATCAAAATACATCAGACCAACATAATGTGGGGTTTTTTTCCCCTCTCTCAGCTTCCTGCCTCCTGCCCAGCTTTTTCCAAGGATTGCATGTAAGCCACAGCTATGGCTGCTCCCAGGTTCCATCAATGACTCCCTATATTGCTTTTCTTATTGCTGTAGTAAAAATACCAGAAAACAAGCAAAGGACCTTAAGAAAGGATTTATTTTGGCTCAAAGCTTGTGGATGAGGCCCCTCATTTCCAGGGAACACAGATGTACAGGCCTGAGGCAGCTGGCCACATGGCGTCTGCACTCAGCAAGCAGAGAGCAGTGGGTGCTGATGCTCTGCTCCTCCAGGACCACAGCCTTTGGAAGGGTGCTGCCTGACCCTTCCTCCAAAGCCCCCCATAGGCATGCCTAGAGGGCTGTGTCTTTGGCGATAGTGGAACGTGTCAGGTAAGCAGTATCAACCGTCATACACGTACTCCCGTCCTGTTCATGGGGCTGACAGCAGCCCCCAGCAGTGGCTAACCATCGGCACTTCTTGGCTTTTCCAAAGGTGCCTCACAGAGTACTGTCAGTTAGCTCTTGGTAGACTTATCTAATTTTTAGTGTATGATACTTTGCAAATCTCCAGCCTCCCCCTGGCCACTTCCAGGGCTTTCCTGAGACCCTTGTGCCCTTCTGTGAATGTGGCAGCTCTGAGGGGAAAGGTTTCCCCAGCGCAGGTGTTGCAGTTCCAAAGGGAAAGGTACCGTGGCGGGTGGGAGCCGAGGACTACCACAAAGCCACACTGCACAACAAGCGCACACAAGACACTTCTTAGGGGAGACACAGGAGAGCAGCTGCTTCTGCTTGAGAGAGAAATAGCCAAGAACTGCGCAGGAGGCGGGCTTTATATAGGGTTTCTTGTTGGGGGTGGGGGTGGGGGCGGGGCAGGGGCGTGGCTTTTCAGGGTAGCCTGGATTGGTGGAGTTTTGTGGCCTGATGGGACAAGCTCAGGGATTGGTGGGTTATCAAAACCCGGAAGCTTTGCTCTACACGTTCCTTTTGTCTGGTCATCTTTCTACAAATTCAAAGCCTGCCGTTCCCCCTTTCTAGTCATTTAGCATTCGCCCAAGTCATCATAATTAATCTACAAGAAAGCCACATACCCTAAGGCAAGATTTATTTGGCCTTAAAAGAAAAACCTCAAAATATCCCCATTAGCAAACAATTGTTAGATCCAGCTTTCAAGTTTTCAGCCTGGCAATGGTGGCTCATGCCTTTAATCCCAACTTTTGAGGCAGAGGCAGGTGGATCTCTGAGTTTGAGGCCAGCCTGCTCTACAGAGTGAGTTCCAGGACAGCCAAGGCTATGTAGAGAAACCCTTGGGTGGTGGCAGGGACAAAAAAACAAAATAAAGTGAATTTCATCCAAATAAGTATAAAGTGAATTTCATCCAAATAAGTATAAACCAAATCGAAGCAATGGATCTAAGATAGCTTTGTGTGGTAGGCCCCACTACTCAATTTAATCGCCTTCAAAACACAGTTGCCTCCCAAACATCTAGGGATCCCTTAAAAATATGGTGATAGGGCTGGGGGCGGGGTTTAGCATGATATAACATGCATGTAGCATGTGTGCGGCCATGGGTTCAAATTCCAACATCAAAATATGAAAGAAATAACATGGAGCTGAGCTTTTTGCGCCAGCAAGAGTTACCTGGATTCTTTAAACTTCAGTCTTAGTGAGCTTGTAAATAGCAGAATAAAAGGAGAGCTGGGGAGTTGGGGAGATGGCTCAGTGGGTGTGGTTCTCAACACTGACCCTGACAACCTGTGTGTGATCCCTGGGAACCACCTTTTGGGGAGAGAGAACCAACTCCCATAAGTTGTCCCCTGACCTCAGCAGGTGTGCTGTGGCACATGCACCTCTCCACACACACATACAACACACATAAGTAACATAAAATAAAATAGTAAGTAAACGTAACAGTTCTTAAAAAGATAGAGCAAACTGTTGCTGGAGTAAAGTCTGTGATGGAAGATGCCAACCAAGTTGGGATTCTTTCTCAGACTCTATCTAGATGGGAAAGTATTTTTCTGATCTAAAGGATGCAAAAAAAGAAAAAGAAAAAACAGGAAAAAGAAAGGAGAGTGGATGAGCTGCATGTCCCACCCCCATTTCCAGAACAATTGGGGTGTCACAAGATAGACAAAGCAAACACTTACTTATCAGATCTTCACTGGCTTTACCTGCCATTCTAGAAGGGGAAACATGCCTGTCTTGGTTGTGTCTCTTCTATTGCTGCAAAGAGACACCATGACCAAGGCAACTAATAAAAGCATTTTATGGAAGGCTTCCTTACAGTTTCAGAGGGTTAGTCCAATGTCATCACGGCAGGGAGCACGGCAGCAGCAGGCAGACACTGCAGCAGTAACTGAAAACCCACATCTGGTCCATGGCACAAGACAGCAACGCTAGGTCTGGGGTGGGCTCATAAAACCTCACCGCCCAGCCAGGCATGGTGGCACATGCCTTTCTCGGAGGCAGAGGCAGGCAGATCTCTTCGAGTTTGAGGCCAGCCTACTCTACAAAGTGAGTTCCTGGACAGCCAAGGTTACCCAGAGAGACCCTGTCTCGAAAAACAGCAGCAACAACAAAAACTCAATGCCTACCGCACCCCATGACACGCCTCTTGCAGTAGCTCCTAATCCTTCCTGAGCAGCCCAACAACTGGCAGCCAAACATTTACACACACGATTGTGTGTGTGTGTGTGTGTGTGTGTGTGTGTGTGCGCGTGTGCGTGTGTGTGTGTGTGTGTGTGTGTGTGCGCGTGTCCCATTCAATCCACCACAGCAGCTTCCTATAAAATAAATGTTCCAGAGAGCTGAGCAGAGTGGGTTGGCTTTGTAGACAGAGAGGGCAAAGAAGCAGAAATAGAGAGCAAAGGGTAGCTTGGTAATTTCAAAGTTGATTTCCTCATGTGGGCAGGGTCACAGAACAATGATTGAAAAAAGAAAAGAAAAGAAAAAGTTAATACCAGTTTATGATTGTGACCAAACCTTCATTGTCATGTCAGTTGAAACATCTGCATGGAAAATACAGTGACTTCTCTCGCTCATGATTTCTCAGAAGGTCAGAAGCCAATTTATTTTTTGGTTTGGTGATCTGGAACTTTAGCATGACAGACACTACTTTGGTTTTTAGTTCGATCTGCCAGTGCCCGGTTCCAGAGCTTGCTCTAAACTAATAAGTGTCCTAGAATATTTTGTTTCACAGGAGCTAACATAACCCCTGTCATGGCCAGTTGGGGCTATGTCTCAGTGATAGAGAACTTTCCTGTCATGTACAAACTCCTGGACAGGATCCCCCAGCACTGCCTAAAATATCAACATCTGGAATTCCTCACCATGAGCTCATTGGAGGAGTCGCAGGCTCACTGTGTTATTTGCAATTCTTCACGCTCAGACAATAGCACAGCAAGTGCTTCTGGGCCAACAGTAGGCACAGGATTCCAACAGAAGTAAACACTTGCAGACATGTCCACCAGGGCTGGCCTGGCGGGTAACTTGCAGAAAGATTACCATATGTGAGTTTGTTCCAGATGCACACTGAGCTCCAAACACAAGAAATCAAATCAAAGCCATGTGTTGACGTGTCTTAGGAAATTTCCAAGCATCAAAGGGAGCAAAAAGGGCCAGGCAAGGAGTGTCTACACAAGACAGGAACAACCCACCCAGGAAGTCCGGAAGACGGGATTACAGTACAGGCCAAATGCGGAACTGAGGAGCAGGGTGACTGGAGGCCACTCAGGGACTCGCCAGTGCTAGTGCTGTTTGAGAAATGCATAGACAGGGAAATGGGCCAGACCTGTGTTGCTCTCCCCTAATCCAGCACTCTGGAGACTGAGGCAAGAAGATAGAGGATTCTAGGCCGTTCTGAGCTAAATATAGCAAGACCTCATCTCAAAAAACAACAACAACAACAACAACAAACACACAAACAAAAAACCAAAACCTTGAAGGCAATCAATACAATACTAGAAATTGAACAAATGGCTACTAAAGCAAAAGAGAGGAAAATGGATGGTGGTCTCAGAGAGGAGAGAGAAGGAATTCTGACAGGACAGACCTGCAAGGAATGTCCCAACCGTACCATTCAGTGCTTCAGACAAGTCTAGACCATGAAAGCAGAGACCTGGTCCGCCCTCAGATGGCCATGTGTCTGGAGAGATGGACGCACATGGGGTTGCAGTCCCCTAGGAGGCCTGAACTGAGACGCAGAGCGCTCAGGGACCAGCAGCTGCGAGAGCTAAGGCTACATAGAAGATCTGCTCCCCCACGCTGTTTGCACACTTCCAGTTCTGCGTGCCACAGTCTGTTTTCTACCCCTTACACCGCAAAGCAGTATTTCTCTCTGATTTAAAAATAATGCATGTCAAACACAGAACATCTCACTTATTCAGAAAGCACAAACATTGGTTTTGGTTTTGGGAGACGGAGCTTCTCTGTGTAGCTCTGGCTGTCCTGGACTTGCTTTGTAGACCAGGCTGGCCTCGAACTCACAGCAGTTTGTCTGCCTCTGCCTCCCAAGTGCTGGGATTAAAGGTGTGCGCCACCATGCCTGGCTAGGAGAGTTTTTAAAATTGTTGCTGTGTCCCAGGAATCACTCAAAGGCAGGTGCTCAGGGATGCTAAGGAAGTGCTCTTCCCTCCGTACGTCCACATCCTGTCACGGTGCTTCGTGCTACAGAGCACTACCTGTGCACTCACGGATGCTGGAAACGCTTTCCATGGAACTTTGTGCGCAGACACACCGTGAAGGAAACTCCTGCCGCCATTTTAATACCTCTCAAGGTACAGAAACCGGTGGGTAGAAATGCACAAAAACAGAACAGCAAACAACAGAGAAAAATCTTCGGCCATCACAGCAAAACTTGAGGCTTTAGACCAAAAGATCAAGCTGACAAACACAGGTGTCATGTTCAAAGAACACAAGGTAAGCTTTATGTATGCAGTCTTTGAAAACGTATCTAGTTGAATGTCCCCTCTCCTGTCCAGTTAAGTAATGGTTCAGGCCAAGGCATCTGTGGCCCGTCTGTCATGTCTGATGTGTTTATTTGTCATGGGACACCTTTGCTACTCAAAGATGTGACTGTCAGTAATCCTGGTGTCCTGATTGCATCATAGAGGTGTCTGTACCTGCTGCTCTGGGTTCCTTCGGGCACAGGCAAATGACTTTATGCAGATTAGGCAGCACGTAGTACATGCATATTAATGTGCCCCAATGGGATACTGTAGAGGCAGACGGCAAGCTGGATCCAGACCTTAGCTCTCCTGTCTTTTCCTTCTCTTCTTTATACTGAACGATTGGATGAAAGTTTCAAAACCACACAAAGCTTCAACGCCTACAACCACTTAGCAAGTTTTGAGAATCCCATCAGCACATGCGCATGTGTCTCCGGCTGCCCACTCAAGAAGGATCTAGAAGTTGGTCCCAGTCTCACAGATTCCTTCCTGCTGCTCTGTGTCACCTTTCTTTATGCCTTTGTGTGCTTGAGCCTGTCAGCATCGACTCTGGTCTTCTTTAATCTTTACTCTCTTATTTCCTGTTCTGGCTGACTGCCTAGAACAACTCCTCAAAAACACAATACTTACCAAAAATCTTTCCAGTTTAAGTGCATGTAAGTCATAACGTTTTCAAACTTAAATTCCTCCCACCATGCGTCACAGCTCATTTTCATCTAATTAGCACTGTTGCACTATCAAAACATTTCTGTCTTTCTCTTACTAATATAACTCATAGTTGATTTTCAGTCTATGTTTTCTTTTACGATGTTCCCGCCTGGCACTGGGCGTGGTGGCACATGCTTTAATCTCAGCACTCGGGAGGCAGAGGCAGGCGGATCATTGTGAGTTCGAGTGACATAGAAACCTGTCTCAAAAAAATAAAACAAAAAACAAAACAAAACAAGGAAAGAAGATGTCCCTGCCTGTGTTTCCTATTACTGAAAAATTATCTCCTAGCCACACCCTGCTTCGGACTTCAGGACATCACCAGGGGTCTGAAATAATAACTAAATACCTTTAATCTTCCGCATCCTCAGTAACCTTTCAAAATGTTATGTAATCAGATAATTTGCCTTTATTCTTTTGGGTTTTTGTTTGCATAACAACCCATAAAGCAGAGCTAGCCCTGGGCTTTTGTTTCTGCTGAGTTAGAGTTACTTGGTTTGTTCAGTTTCAGTTCTTATTACCACTACAATTTTAATTTTTGTACAATCACCTACTCATTATAGTCTCATGAAAAAAGGCATGTCAGTGATATCTAATTTTTGGTTTGGTTTGGTTTGGTTGTTTTTTGTTTTTTTTGTTTGTTTGTTTTTTGTTTTGTTTTAGTTTTGTTTTGGGGTTTTTTTTGGTTCTGTTTTTGGTTTTTGTTTTGTTTTGTTGATTTTGTTTTTTTGTTTTTGTTTTTTTTTTTTGTTTTTTGTTTTTGGTTTTCCAAGACAGGGTTTCTCTGTGTAGCCCAAGCTGTCCTAAGTGATATCTAATTTTGTTTTTGTTTTTGTTTTTTTTGTTTTTTTGTTTTCCGAGACAGGGCTTCCCTGTGTAGCCCAGGCTGTCCTGGGCTATATCTAATTTTATTCTGCTAGATGATGTGCTTTTTTTAAGACAGTATTTGGCAGACCTTGAAGAACAAAATGAAAGCTTGCCCTAAAATGTTTGACACTTAAATAGTCAAGATACATTCACTGGTCTAGAGACCACTTGGTGGGTAGAGGTCTCAGCATGCATGAAGCCCAACACCTTATAAACCCACACTAGGGAGGCTGGAGGCTGGAGGGTCAAGAGTTCAAAGTCAGCCGGGCACACTGGCGCACGCCTTTAATCCCAGCAACTGGGAAGCAGAGGCAGGTGAGTCTCTGTGACAGCCAAGGTTACACAGAGAGACCCTGTCTCAAAAAAAAAAAAATCCAAAGTCATCTTTGGATACAAAGAGAGGTTGAGGCTAGCCTGGGCTACACGAAATCTTGTTTGAAAAGGAACAACCAAGATTGTACTACTTTTCAATATGCCAAGAAGCTTTAGTGCTCTAGTGCAGGGGCTGATGGGAGGCTATCTGTACCTTTTCCTCAAAGGGCTTCAGAAGCTCTTTAAAATCAACTTCCCAGTGATGAGCAGAGAAGAATTTCCTAAGGGTTCCTTAAAAGTACATGGGGACTTTTTTTCTGACTTTCTAGGGGGCATAAAGACATATTTAGATTTAACTTTTAGCCAGGCTATATACCTGCAATCTAGAAAATTGTATTTCCTTTATTCTTTTCTCTTTGGGGATTAAAAAGTAATAATAATAATTATTATCATCCTCATTAGTAGTATTACTATTAGGGTACGTGTGTGTGCATGCACACAGGATGTGTGTATAGGGTGTGTGTGCATGCACACAGGGTGTGTGTATGGGGTGTGTGTACATGCACACAGGGTGTGTGTATGGGGTGTGTGTATGCATGTGTGCATGCACACAGGGTGTGTGTATGGGGTGTGTGTATGCATGTGTGCATGCACACAGGGTGTGTGTATGGGGTGTGTGTATGCATGTGTGCATGCACACAGGGTGTGTGTATGGGGTGTGTGTGCATGCACACAGGGTGTGTGTATGGGGTGTGTGCATGCACACAGGGTGTGTGTATGGGGTGGAGAGTGGGGGTATCATGGTGCAGATGTGGAGGTCTGAGGGCAACTGTGGGGAGTCAGTTCTCTCCTTCCACCGTATGTGAGTTCTGGGGATAAACCCAACTTGTTAGATTTCTGCATCGAGAGCTTTTTCCTGCTGAGTCATCTAGTTAGGCCCATTTTTGTTTTGTTTTGTTTTGGTTTGGTTTGGTTTGGTTTGGTTTTCTGGCACAGAGTCTTACTGGGTAGAACTGGCTGGCCTGGTATTGGCTATGTAGATAGACCAGGCTGGCCTCAAACTCAAGGCCATCTTGGTGTCTCAGCCCTCAAGGGGTGGACTTTCAGGTGTATGTGCCACCAGGCCTCTCCTGCAAGCTCAATCTTCGGAGTCTGTGAGTGGCATCTTCCTGATTTTTCTCCTAGTTTCTATTTTGCTCTTCTTCCTAATTTTTCATTTCTATTATTTCCAACTTCTCTTTCCTTTTCTCAACTTTCTTTTTATTAAGATTATTCTGCCGTGACACATGCCTTTAGTCCCAGCACTAGAGAGGCAGAGGCAGAGGCAGGCAGATCATTGTGAGTTTTACAGCCTGGTCATCAAAGCAAGTCCAGGGCAGTCAAAGCTACACAGAGAAACCTTGTCTGGAAAAACAAACAAACAAAAAGATTATTCTGGCCCTGCCAGATCTGTTGGTTCCTTCGTATAATGTGGCAAGTATGTTCTATCAGGAAGCTATTTACAATAACAATCTTATACAGTGGTATATATGACACATATATGTAATATACATACATATACGTGCTGTATACACATATACATGCTGATGAGGAAATTTAAGTTTTCAAGTAAAAAATGTAGATGCTCAGTCAGTAAATTGCTTACAGCCAAGCACAGAAACCTGAGTTCAGACCCATGGCACCCACATTAAAAGCTGGGTGCAAGATGGGAGGTGGTGGCCATGCCTTTAATCCCAGCACTAGAGAGGCAGAGACAGACAGCTCAGGGATTTTGGCCAGTGTAGATCAGCGAGAGACGCTGTCTCAAAAAATAAGAAGGAAAGGCACTGAGAAAAACACCCAACACCAATTTCTGGCCACACACACGCGCGCGCGTGCACACACACACACACACACTCACACACACACCCCATAAAATGACGCTGCAAGTAGGCGCACATTAGTGTCAGCAGTCCCTCCGGACACTGTTGTCTTATAGAAGGCATTCCAGCTGTTGTCGCCTTTATGCCATGCTCCACCTGTTCAGGTCACGGACCCCACTCCTGAAACAGTTCAGTATAATGAAAACGTAAGGTGTTGAAGATAGTAACCTATTAGAGCGACACTCCAGAGACTTCTGTGCAGTGGAGAGACCACTTCAGGTCCCATCCAGCCTTGAAACTTGTTTCTGTGCCTGTTTGTGGCCGCCAACTAAACCGTCCCATGGATAGCAACCCCAAGCTACAGATGGGAAGTTCTGGGTGAGCCCACAAAGGCAAGACCCATCGGAACAGCAGGGCATCGACAGGTGTTCCAAACCTCAGACAGGCACTAGGTTCACTCCTTCACTGAAAAACCTTTCTGGAGGCCACCAGGACTGCTGTCTTGTTTGCTCATTAAAGGGTTGCTTACATCATGGAATCTTCTTAGAAATAGTCCACGGGACTACTACGGTACAGTTTAGTGGGAGAGCACCTGCCCGGTATCCTCTAAGCCCCGCCCCCCATCCCGTCCTCCCCCTCCCCTTGCCCCGCCCCCCATGTCCATCCTGTCTTAGTTACTTCTGTGCCCCTGTGATAAAAACATCATAACCAAAAGCAACTCATGCAAGGAAGAATTTATTTTGGCTTACAGTTTTAGAGGGATGAAAGTACGTTGTGGTAGAGGAAATGTGGTGGCAGGAACAGGAAGCCGAAAGCTCACATCCTCAAACACAGGAAGTAAGCAGAGAGAGCAAACAAAAAGCTATGTCAGACTTTAAACTCTCAAAGCCCGCCTCCAGTGACTACGTCTTCCGACACCTCCTAACATAGCACCAGCAACAGAGGACCAACTACTCAAGCACCAGAGCCTATGAGAAACATTTCTTACTTAAACTATTACATATCCCCAGAGTCACAAAGGAGTTTTTTAAAACTCATAACAATTGTATATATTTTTGTTGTAATTATAGAAGTTTCCGGAGACTTCCAGTGGTGGGAATATGGATTGCAAACAATGCAATATTGTTATTTGAACATCTGAGAGACAAATCAGGTGTCTTATTCATAATTTCAACTTGACACAAGTTAAAGTCCTCTGAGAGGAGGGAACTCCAATTTAAAAAATACTTCCTTAAGATCAGGCTATAGGCAAGCCTTAGGGCATTTTCTTTCTTACCTTCTTTTTTTCTTTTCTTTTCTTTTTTCTTTTTGTTTTTTTTTGTTTTGTTTTGTTTTGTTTTTGTTTTTGGTTTGTTTTGTTTGTTTGTTTGGCATTAAAGGCATGTGCCACCGCCCGGCTTAGAAACAAAAACTTAAGACATCAAGAATGAGCTACACTTAAAAAAAAAAGAAAGAAAGAAAAGGAAAAGAATCAGGGTTGAGGGTTGTAGCTCAGTGGCAGCATGTCTACCTAGCATGTACAAGGCAGTGGCTTTGGTCTCCAGCAACCAAAACACGGACAAACCTTTTAGGAAGTGTTGGATATTTTCAGAAAGCATAAAACAGGTGAAATATATGTGGAAGCATTGCAACTTAAGAGTAAATATTGATTCATGTGGTAATACCATTTCCCAAGGGATCAACCTGAAAAAAAGTAGAATATGCCCACCATTCATAGACAAAAGTACTTTGTATTTTGTTTTTCTTAGAAGGGGAGATTGCTATAGCCAGGCGTGGTGGCGCACACCTTTAATCCCAGCACTCGGGAAGCAGAGGCAGGTGGATCGCTGTGAGTTCAGGCCAGCCTGGTCTACAAACAGAATCCAGGACAGTCAAAGCTACCCGTCTCAAAAAAAATAAAAAATAAAAATAAAAAGAAGAAGAGGGAGGAGGAGGAGGGATTACTTTTTATTACACACACACACACACACACACACACACACACACACACACACACACACGTTTCTTTGTTTGTTTTGAGATACGTTTTCACCCAGGCTAGGCTGGCCTTGAACTATTGATTTTCCTGCCTCCACGTCTCAAGTAGTAAGATTATGGTGTGCACCCATGCCTGTCCTACAAATGTGGTTTTAAATTTCCTCCAGCTGATTTATAAAATAAAAATCCATAGTCACTGAAATGATAAAGACAACATAGTTATGGGATGTCAAAATAATAATATCATTCTTTTTTTTAATTATATGTATGAGTGTTTTGCCTGAATATTAGTCTGTGCATCATGTGCGCACAGTGCATCGGATCCCTTTGAAATGGAATTACACTCAGTTGTTAGCTACCATGGGGGTGCTGGGAATTAAAGCTGAGTCCTCTGGAAAAACAGACAAGAATACTCTTACCTGCTGAGCCATCTCTCCAGCCTCCAAGATCATCCTCATTAGCAAATTCAATACTGGTTTTCAAGAAGATTGACAGTGCAAAGAGAAACGTACAATTGATTTATCCAAACCAACCACCGTAAATAGAAATATTTGCTTCTCTTTTACTTTATCTTCCTCAGACACGGGTCTCACTGTGTTGCCCAGGCTGACCTTGAACTCTGGGGCTCAAGAAATCACTTTGCTTCAGCCCCAAGCAGTGGAGCCCACTGGCTTGCACTGGAGGTGCTAGGAGCTGAATCGAGGGGCCCCCATCTTAGCAAGCACCTTTCAGCAGAGGCACGTCTCCAGACTCAATCCAGGGTTAACTACATCTTCTGCAAAAAACCCAAGTCAAAAGGAATGATACGCAAGGCCGTGCCTCTGACACCACTACATGAGCGGCAAGTTGCCAGCTGAAGCCACATGTAAGAAAAGCCAAGGTTGTTCCCCTGGGTGCTCATGTCACATTCTTCTCAACGTTCAACCTCTAATAATCACACAAAGTCTAGAAGGAAACAAATGAACATTACAGAGAGAGAGAGTCCGTCTATCTCTTGATCTTATAATTCTCTTTAAACCATAAAATCAGTTATCATAAGTTCTCTTTCAGCATTAAGAGCATGTACGGTTACTAGAAGGCTATGCTGCATTTACAACAGGCTCTTTTTCTTTTTAAGATTAGTCTATATGTTTATGTGTTGTGAGTGTTTTTCCTGCAGGTATCACAAGAGGCACTGGACCACCTAGACCTGGAGTTGTAGATGGTTATGAGCCACCATGTGGGTGCTGCGAGCCATACCCAGGTCCTCCCCAAGAACAGCCAGTGCTCTTAGCCACTGAGGCATCTCTCCAGCCCCTGCAATTGGCTCTTCAATCATTCATGGACTAGTGAGTGGAGAAGCTTGAAGGTCTACATCTTCAAACTTGACTTTCTGCTTGTCTTGGCTTTGCTGAGGCACACCAACATTAAGACATGTACACACACACACACACACACACACACACACACACACACACACTGGTTCAACGTGGACCAGATGAATGAATTACAAGCCATACAATATATGTCTCAGAAAAAGGAGGAGAGGGTTGGAGAGTTCCTTTCCCAGCTCCCACAGGGAGGCTCGCAACCATCTAAAATTCTACTTCCAGAAATGCCTTCTTCTAACCTCCGAGGGCTCTACATGCATACGATATACAGACATACGTGCAGGAAAAACACCCACCTCGAATCACCTCGGGTCAACCCCCCTCAAATGTCCCCTATTCTTCTTGTGGTGTCTAATTTAAATATTTACTTACTTACAGGATGTGCTGTGTGTGTCCACGCACCGTACATGTCGTCAGAAGACAGCTCATAGGAATCAGCTCTCCCCTTTCACAGCGTGGACTCCAGGCACTGAACTCAGATCATCAGCCATGGCGATAAGCACTTTTAACCCACTAAACCATCTTGCCAGCCCTGGTGTTCACACATTAAAGTAGATTTTACCCTTTCCCTTTAGCATGAAGAAGAATGAAAGTGCAGACTTTTTTTTTCCTGTAGCCTTTTGGAGTTAATGTTGGTGTTTGTCTTGGGGTACAGCTTAGTGGGAGGTAGCATGCTGGTGCCATGGGTGGGGGCAGAGGAGGGAAGGGAGAAAGGAAAGAGGAAGGGGTAGGAAGGGAAAAGGAAGGGGGGAGGGCAGGAGGAAGGGAGTAAGAAAGGAACGAAAAGGAAGGCATACATTTTTCAGAGTTTATTTTTTTTAAATATAAGGCTGGATATAGTGGTGCACACATTTAATCCCAGCACTCGGGAGGGAGAGGCAGGCAGATCACTGTGAGTTTGAGGCCAGCCTGGTCTACACAGTGAGTCCAGGACAGCCAAGGCTACACAGAGAAACCCTGCCTCAAAAAACAAAAACAAAAAACCCATTTTCATTTTCCCTGCCAACGGCGTGCTGTTTGCCTGCACTTGCAAGCTCTCTGCCATGCTATTTCTTCTGTATTTCCACATACACTTCTTGGTAGAGTTAATCATTTTGGAATCAGAACTGAGTTGAACACGAGCCTCTGGTGCTCATGGTTCCAACCACACTGGAGTCCCTGAGGGATTGCCAGTCAGCCTGTGGGCGACAGCAAACTCTCCACGCTACGCAACAGGCTGGCCTTGAGCCGATGCTGTGCCTAAGCCTCCCGTCACAGGTGTGTGCCACCGTGACTGGCTAGGTCGCTCCTCTTGAAATAGACACTGCTACTCAGAAGCTCCTCAACTTACCAATGGTGTTGTGAAGATGAACCGGGGCCTCTGGTGGCCAGCCACTGCACATTGACGTCCTTCTCCCTGCCCTAGGGGATCATCTGCCTTTCATTTCAGCCATACCACAGACATGGTTGGTCTCATGGGCACTCAGAATAAACATTACCTTTCTTAGCTCTTTTTTTTTTTTTAATAACAAACTCTGGCCCTGAGACTCTGTGCAGGCTGTTGGGAAGGGGTGTTTATATTTAGGTGTTGTCACCATTCAATACTGGTATTCTGTATGCTGTATGCTGTATGCTGTATGCTCTGAACTGTGTCATGAAAACCATATGCCGAGGGTGGAATAACAGGAAATAGCATGGATGTGCTGGTGGGATGACTCACTGGGCGAACATACCTGCCGTGCAGCCCTGATGAAGTGTCCTGAGTTCAAACTCTGGAACCCATTAAAAAAAAAGAAAAAAAGCTGACATCTTAGCACTTCTATCAGAGTTGGAGGCAGAGACAGGACAAGCGGCTACAAGCTTAACACACCCAGTACCTCAGCTGGAGTCACAAGAGACCATGCTCCAAGAATACGGCAGGGAAAGAACTAACTCTGACACCCTCATGCACACAGAATAACTAACTAGGTGATCAGTAACTTCAGGCTACCCCCTCCTAAGCACAATTGAAAGCTAAGGCCATTGTAGGCAAGCAAACAGAATGGGGCAGGAGCACAGCTCGAGGCCCTGGCTTCAGCCTCCAGCACAACAAAAACAACAGAACCAGAAACAGGAACCGCCCTGAGCTCTGGTGAGGGGACAGATCACCTAGGGACACGGTGATAGAAGGAACAGCATGAGTGAGCTCCTGGTGTTTTCTCTTTGCCTAATGTATCTTGGATTTGGAAGGGAACAAGCCAGCAACTTGGAAATGCCAACAGGCTAAGAAAAGAAAACGGCTCCAACAAAAGCCTTCTCCTGCCAGCCAAGGCCCTGAAAGGGGGCAGCCGAGCAGGAACAGAACACTTTCAGTTGAAAAAATGGCTCTGACTGTAGCCAAGCACCACAGAGAAGCTATGGCCCCCATCCCACGCTGCTAGAAAAGGCTGAAGGATCCTGCGTGTCTGCCCTCATTGGACTGTGAAGCCAATGTGAATAAAAAAGCACTCCCAGGGCGGTGTGAAAGAGGCCATGCAGGGAGCCGAGAATTCCATCCTTACCAGAGGGCATGGGCTGCTTCCCAGAAAGAGCAGAGGCCACACAGGCAGCCTGTGCCTCCATGTCACCCACCCCTATAATGGGACATCTTTTGCCCACTGGGCTTGTATTAAAGTAGGACTTTCTATGCCCAGAAGCTACCCCAAGCCCTGAGCTGTCAGTGGAAGCCACAGGGGCCACAGAACACCAACCACACTTCTGTCCCTCACAGTCAAAACCAGCTAAATTAGAAAAGCCTGGGGTTGCAACTTAGCCGCTCGGGACCTGCCGAGCAAGTGCAAGGCCCTGAGTTCATTTTTCAGCAGTGCAAAAATGGAAAATTCTCCCCTAACGTATAAAAAGCCAAAGAAGAAAATAATAAAGACAAGAACTGAAATCAATGAGGAAATAAAAATGAAAGGAAGCCTAGTGAAATGGATATTTCTAGAAAAAGATCATTACAAAGGACAGATAGCAGTAAGACTGATAAATTACTCAGGTAATTAATTTCATTAATTTTATTCCTTCTCAAGTTTCTGATGGGGTTGAAGACTATATAGTTTAGTCTTACAATTAAGCTTAGTTGCTTAGGGGTTAAGATATTTTTAGGTCTAGATAGATGTTTTAAGTTGATAAAGATGAGATATGATAGATGTTGATTTACATTCAGAATTTTAGATGCACCAAGATAGGAAAGATGTTTTCTTCAATAGCCAAAACACTAAGACTGTAACATTTATGTAATTCCTGATTGTTTTGTGGTTCTTCTTGCTGTAGGTAGTTTATTGTATATATGTGCAATTATATAAATGTATATGTAAAAATATTTAATAAAAATTGTAAAAAAAAAAGAGTGAAATATTAGGAATGAAACACAGATACTGTTGTGCACCATCCATATGTCAAACATGTATGTAATACAAAGGATGTGAGATATAAGTCAGAGATAGAGCATATACCTTGTGTGCAAGCCCCACCTCCCCCAATGAAATAACCCTAAAGGATTATTACAAACGACACTATACACAGCATTTACATTTATATGAAACTGGATACTTTGCTGTTTTGTTTTGTTTTGTTTTGTTTTGTTTTTTGAGACAGGCTCTCTCTCTCCAGAACCTGGCTGTCCTAGAACTCATTATGTAGACCAGGCTGGCCTTAAACTCACAGATATCTGCCTGCCTTTGCCTAGGGTTAAAGGCGTGCACAACCATGTCTGGCTGTGGACACTTCTTAAAACCAGAAACTAAGTGCCCTTACCTGGTTCTACTTTGCTTTCTATCACTGTGATAAACACCATGGCCCAAAGCGACACGAGGAGGAAGGGCTTTGTCTGGCTCACACATCCTTATCCCAGCCCGTCATGGAGGGGAACCAAGGCAGGAACTCAAGCCGAGGCCTTGGAAGAGTGCTGTTTATTGGCTTGTTCAGCCTGTTTTCTTATACAACCCCGGACCACAAGCCTAGGGGTGGCGCCACCCACAGTGGGCGGGGCTTCCCATATCAGTGATCAGCCGAGAAAATGCCTCTCAAGTGAGGACCCCTCTTTCTAGATGACCCTACCTTCTATAAACTTGATAAAATAAAACCCAAAAGAGAAAACTCCAGCACACCTAGTATGAAATAGATCATTTGAGTGGTCTCTTAATTAAGTTTGGGTTTTGTTGTTGCTGTTGTTGGTTTTTTTTAGATAGGTTTTCTCTGTGTAGCCCTGGCTGTCCTAGAACTCCCTATGTAGACCAGGCTGGCCTTGAACACACAGAGATCCGCCTGCCTCTGCTGGAATTAAGGGTATGCCCCACTGCCACCTGGCTAATGATTGAATTTTAATTAAAAGATCTTCCAAAGAAAAACTATCATCTGCCTACATGATCTCTTCTAGGAAACAGAATAATTGTCAGTTCATTTCATCAAACTAGTCCTGTCCCGAGAACTGTAGGGGGCCTGAAGGAGATGACACGGAAACAGAACATGTGACAACACAGAGGCTGCTTCTGAGAGAGCCACATCCAGAAGAGCGCCACCCAGAGGAGGGGCTGCTTTCCAGTGGCACAGCAGGGAGTCTCCAGGTCAGGGAACTGCAGGGGCCTCAGTGGCTGAGTGCTGATAAGCTATCAACACTATTGTATAGACACTTAGCCACAGCTTGATGAAGCTTCTTGGAATATGTGAAACGGCTGGAGGGCTTCTAAATGGCTAAAAATTTGCTTGCTTAAGTTTTTTTTTTTTTTTCAAATATCGAGATGCGTGAAATTTTCAGTTTTGTGTTAGTGGGCCTTTGAGTCAACAGCCTATAGTGGAGAAATAACCTAGGTGTCGACATACAGATCATCAGTGCCATGTTTATATGACAGCACCAAGCCCAGACAAAGATGAAAGAAAAGGAAAACATGGCTCAATAGCTCCCACCAATATAGACACCAAAGGCTTAGAAGGCTACTAGCCAAACATTGAAAAAACATGTTGCGCCAGGTGTGGTGGCACACGCCTTTAATCTCAGCACTTGGAAGCAGAGGCAGGCGGATCTCTGTGAGTTCAAGGCCAGCTGGGTCTGAGACTAGGACAGCCAAGGGTACAGAGAAATCTTGTCTCGAAAAACCAAAATAAATAAATAAATAAAATAAAATAAAATAAAAAAAACACATGCCATGTTAAACTATTCTGGGGAGGCATGGATAGATAGATGTCTGCTTCCCTCAGACCACAAGAAACAATTCCACTCAGGTCTAGCTTAGTGAACCATTGACCTTCTGGGCTCATGAGAACATGAGAGATGGCCATCACTTACAGGGGTGTGGGTGACCTCAAGGCCGCCACAGCACTTGGAAAGTGTCCCCTTGGCATGGATGGTGATCTCTACATAGCAACATAAATGGAGTTCCCTCTTCGGTGACCGTCTCATCTTGTGTATGGTGTAGCTCCTCCTGAGAGCATGAGGTTGCACACATTGGGGCAGAATCATCTACAGCTGAAGGATGGACGCAGACCGGATGGAGGGCCTGAACTCTTGGGTGAAGGTTTAGTGCTCCTCCCCGTTCCTCACCTGCTCCTCTGAGGGAATGAATGCCAACAGGCCTGACCTCTCGAAGGGCCCTGTGGGTAACCACAGCGGCTTTGACTAAGATGGTAATGGTTCCTGGGGTTAGGAGACAGTGTTCCTCAACATTTACCACATCCACATGGGTTTATACTAGGAAATCAAGGTTCATTACAAAAATTTAAAAACCCAACTAAACAGTGGGTGAAGTGGCACATTCCTATAGAGATAGCTACTCGCAAGGCTGAGGCAGGGGGTTGCTTGGATTCAGCCGATTGAGGCCCACTTGAGTAATAGCATGAGACTCCTTTTAAGAAAAAAAAAATGAAATGAATGCAATAGACCAAGAATAAAAAATGCATCCATGAATTAAATCTCACCAAGAGCCAGTACTGTGCATGTCTGAATCCCAGCATTTGGGAAGCTGAGGCAGGATAGTAAGGAGTTCAAGGTCATTTCAGCTACATGGTGAGTTTAAACCCAGCCTGGGCTACATAAGACCCTTAACAACAACAAACACCAATAACAACCCCCCACACACATTGCTTCAAAAACAGTAACACCCGGATGCTTGTGTTTATCTATCTTATTCCACAAATGGAAGAACTTCTGGATGGTGCAGGGAGGATGGAAAAGGAAATAAAAGACACAGATAAAACAACAACAACAACAAAACAAAAAACACAAACAAAAACAAAAACCAAATAAGACTACTGTGCCCCTATTTGTAAATGAAATTACTGCCTACATAAAAAAGCCTTCAGGGATCTACCAAAAACAGTAACACAAGTGAAACAAATCTATAAATAATAAATAAGTTCATTAACGTTGCTACATGGGAAATCACACATAAAAATGGGGCTGGAGAGACATATCAGCTGTTAAGGACATGGAGAAAACCTGAGTTCAGTTCCAGCATCCATGTCAGAAGGTTCACAACAGTCTGTAACTCTAGCTCCATGGGATCCAGCATCTCTGGCCTCTGAGAGCATCCACGGTCACCTACATGCACTTACCCCCACAAAATACATGCATCTATACAGAATTTTAAAAAATAAAAATAAATCTAAAAAGCAATGGATACATGTTTTAAATACAAAAATCCCAATCATTTGATTTTTACCAATGAAGACTCAGGAGCCAGATGCTGGCATGAAAACCAGGCAGAGAGGCAGAGAAAGCACCCAGCTGACCTTCCTACTCAGCCCACATCCCAGAAGGAAAGAGCCAAAAGCTCCTTCCTCACACTATTGTACATACCCTCCAACTCAATGTCTTGCCTTCCTCTGTTTACTTAATGTTCACTACCTGTCAACTTGCTGCCTGTGCAGCCTCTTGACCTATGGTTATTTAGCAATTGCTTCCAGAAAGCTCTCGGGTTAAAGGTGTGTGCTAGGGTTGAGCCACACCACAGCAAGAAACAGATTTTTCCAGCTCACAATCTCAGGGTTCACAATGGGATCAAATATCCTGTAATAGATACATGAATATATTCGCTCAAAATGGAAATGTGTTGGTATAAGTACTGCTCATGAAAGAAACCAAAGATCTAATGAGTGAAGGGACGCCGTGTTTGATGAGTGAGGGGACGCCGTGTTTGATGAGTGAGGGGACGCCGTGTTTGATGAGTGAGGGGACGCCGTGTTTGATGAGTGAGGGGACGCCGTGTTTGATGAGTGAGGGGACGCCGTGTTCGATGAGTGGGGAGACGCCGTGTTTGTTGTTGATTGTGAGTAAAGCCGTTACTTCTGCCCAAGCCGATATGGAAACTGCATGCAGTTACTATCCTAGTCCCAGGAAGACTGTATATCTAAAAAACATCTAAGAAGAAGACCAAGCGGAGGAGAGCCCAAAGAACTTCAAAATGATGCTTAGCAACATTAATCAAGATTATGTGGCACTGGTAGAGAAACGGACATCAGTCAGCTAGGAAACTGCTGGATTATAAACCCAGAAGCAGAACCACACAAATGTGTCCACCGGGTTTTTTTCAAAAATGCAAGAGGAATCCTATATTTTTAACAAAAACAAAATGTTAGAGTGATTCAATATGATAATAGTGAGTAAATATGCAATTGACCTTGTACAGATATTAACTCAAATCAGACCACAAAGTTAACGTGAAGTGCTTGGTTTTTTTCCTGGGATTAAACTTCTAACAAAGGCAATTTAAGGGATGGCTCATTTGTGCTTGTACTCTGGGGGTAAAGTCCATCATAAAGGGGTGAATGCACACACTCACACACACTCACATGTACTTCCACACTCACACACACTCATACACGCACTCACACACACTCATACACACACTTACACACACACTCACACATGTACTCACATATTAAAATAAAGGAAGAAAATGGCTGGAGTTATGCTTCAGTGCTTAAAAGTGCTTACTGCTCTTCCAGAGGCCTTGTTTGGTCCCCAGCATAACCTCCTGCAGCTCATTTCCAGAGCTCCAGGGGATCTGACACCTCAGGCCTCCACGGGCACACTCACTTGTGTGTGCCCTTTCCCGCATACACAAATTAAAAATAAAATGAATCTTAAAAAAAAATAACGGAAAAAAAGAAAAATCAATATGGAGACCCTTTGCCAAGAAGAGTAAATGAATGGCAAATAAGTACACAAAAATATGCTCAACACCACTATCTATTTTTGCTGCACACCTTTCAGGATGACTAATAGGAAGCTGTGCCCACACTAAATGCTGGCAAGGAACCGAATCACTCACACATGCTGATGCAAATGGAAAGGGACACAGCCACTCCGGAAAGCAGTCTGCCATATGCAAATGCCATATGATCCGAGCAGGTTCTCTACCGGGGCTTTACCCCAGAGAGATGAGAAGGTATGCTAATCAACAGTCGTGATGAATATTTATAGGCGCTTTGTTCATAATAGCTCAAATTTTGAAATAAGCCAGATGTTCTCTAATAAATGAACAACTGAATAAGCCGTGATATAGCCACTCCGTGGTTTTTGTTTGGCTTTGCCTTTTTGTTTTCTTTTTTCAAACAGGGCCTCGCTAGGTAGCCCTGGGTGACCTGGGTGTTGGGGCTCAGACTCAGGACAAACGGCTAACTGAGGTGCCTATTTAACATATCAAAGTGGGTGCTGGCAGCCAGGCTTTCCTGATCTTCCCTTCCCCCCAGCTTCACGGACGTCTATACAGCCCAGCCTTTGTGTCTATCAGGTCTCTTGCTCTTTTGCCCTCTCGGTCTCTGGGTTCCCAGGTACTCCTTCCTTCCTTATCCCCCCCGCCCCTTTTACTTCCCCTCCCCACAAGGCCAGGTTCAGTCTGGGCCTTTCTGGATACCGCTGGCTGTGCTCTCCCTCACAGCCACAGTAAATCTCCTCAATGCAGACTTAGGAGCATTGTGTCCCCCCCCCCCCCCAATTCATCTACCTAGTAGCATCATGTCCTTATTTTTCATTCACTGGAACTCACTATGTAGACCAAGCTGGCAACAAACTTACAGAGACCCTCCTGCCTCTACTCCCAAGTACTGGGATTAAAGGCCTGAGCCACCACGGCAAGCAAGAACCGCTTTTGATATTTGTAGCAAAATGGATGACTCTGAAGAGGGATATATACACTTGGTGAAAACAGCCAACGCAGGCGGCTAGCTATGTAACATTCTTGAAAAGCTAAAATGATACAAATGGAGAGCCGAGCTGTGGTTGCTATGGATGAGGATGGAGAGGGGAGGATTCAGCTTTAGGAGAGTTACTTCATCCTCACCGCCTCTGAAACATTTCGTGTCTCAAGTCCATCAACATAATATCCTGGTTGCAAACTTAGCACTTTGCAATGCATTTCCACAGAGAGCAACGGGGCAAATAGTAAACAGAATCTCTCTGTGTTATTTACCACAGAAAACTTTTCTTTCTACTTACCTCTGTGTGTGTGTGTGTGTGTGTGTGTGTGTGTGTGTGTGTGTGTATGTGTGTGTGTGTGTGTGTGTGTGTGTGCACGCGCGCACGCAGGCACACGCACATGCTTGTGGAAGCTGGGACAGTGCCCTCCCCTCTCGCTCTCACCGTCTACTCCTGTGTGAGGCAAGCTATCACCTGGGCCTTGCGTTTGCTCAGCTGGGCTGGGAACCAGCAAACGCTAGGCCCCGCCTTTCGTCACCCCCTTCTTAGCTGGGCTCCCAGGTTACTTCCAGGAGTGTCCAACTACCAAGGTGAGTGCTGGGATCTGAACTTTGGTCCTCTTATGGACTGAGAGCTCCTAACCACCAGGGACTCCCACAAAAGATTTAACTGCGAGGCTGACATCTGACTTGTTTGCTGGTCCATTCAAAAGGCAGCCAGTTCTACTTGGAGCATGGAAGTTTGTAAGTACGGTAATTAAAAACAAAACCAAACAACAACAACAAAAAAAATCATCATTCATAAAAACTACAGCTGAGGCATAGAAGGTGGCATTCACTGGCTTTGCCTGGTGTAAAGTGCTCATGCAGTGCATCAGGCCTAACACTTCTGGGTAGTTGCATGATACGACACAGACAACGGCTCCAATGGTACATATTTGATTTTTCAACTGAGTTTTGGCCATCATATGTTCAGAAACCTTTTACTGTTAGCAAATTTTCTACACTGCTCTGCTCAGTTACGCTATCCAGCGTGTGGGCATGACCCACGGTTTATGAAGCCAACAACATAGAAATGGTCTCTTGACAGAGCAGCTAATTTCCAACGGAACAAAACAAGGTATGGTTTGGGCCTTTCCTTCAGAGTTACGCTTAGGTCACGGTAACATTTTGATCACTGGGAATAAGCTGGGATATAGAAAAATAATGAGACAAGCATTCCTCACTTGCAGAAGACACAGAGATCTGTCATCACAATATAGGAATGGCCCGAACAGGTGTTCAGTGTTCACGTCTAATTAGTGAAAGAAACGATAGTTCCAGGCCAACCTGGAACATTCAGAAACAAAATACACTATTTGGGCCAGAGAGCCCACAACTGTGTTGCCAGATTCTTTCATTGCTTTTCCTGGGAAGACATTAACAAATGTCTTTTCACCCTGGAAAGGGCAGAGATTACAGACCAAAGAGACATCTCCACCCAATTCCACCTCAGGAACCTGTGACTTATAGGGATTTCTTAGGGACTGTAGGTGAGGGGTGAGTCTCAGGAATACATGAGAGCACATACAACTACATACAACTACAACTACAGCACCAAAAAAGCCCACACAGGTGTGGAAGCTGCATCCTTGGACATCCTGTTATCCTGGAACACCCTCTGGGTGACTTGGCCTTCTGAGGAGTCCCTCCCTGAGGCAACTGTTTCTATAACCCGGGGGTTAGTGGGGGGCTCATGACTCCTGTAACTTTCAGGAGCTTCCTGAGACGTGTATGAGTGTCACTGACCGTCTTAGTAGGGTTTAGGTTCTTGGGGTCAGGAGTTCTCAAAGCAGGCAAACAAGCTAGGTTTTTATACATTTTTGAAACGGGGGGGGGGGGGTGTCTTTTCATGGTTACACATTTTTTTCATACAATTCAAAATACAGGAGGCAGTGCAATAATGTCATCAATCTTGAACAATCATTCATAAGTCATTAGATTGGTATCAGTGCATGTGCCCTCTTTAGCAAAAGTTAATGTTCTCTCATATGTCAAACATCTGTGAGTCAGGGCAGATTTTTTTTTTCTTAGCTCTTCCGCCAATATCTGGAGCTTACTTAAACACTTTATTTGTAAGTCACAATATGAACTATGATTACTTCTTAGCCGTGTTTTTATTAACAAGTGGAACAGAACTTAGTGGTAAACTTGTCTGAATGACCCTTGGCTGCAGTTTCAAGTTAAGGGTCTCCTAGCAACACAGTTACCTCTGAAAAGTTCTTGATAGGAAAGAAAAAACAAAGGCAGAAACAGGATGTTCCAAAACAAATGAGTGAGAAGAACTGTAATTAGTTACTCCTGACAGGGACCTCAGACTCATTCCAGGAGGCTCTCCCTTGGGTAGGGGTTGTTGCCTCGGGTTCTGTGGTAACGTTTGCCACACAGACTCCACCGGAGGGGTGGTGACATATGAGGTTTTTTGTTTGTTTGTTTTTAGATTAATTTATTTTATTTGGATGTGTGTGAGGGTTCTACCTGCATATGTATGTATGTATGTATGTATGTATGTATGTATGTATGTATGTATGCGCTTGGTTGCCATAGAGGTCAGAACTCCCCTGGAACTAAAGTTACAGCCAGTTGTGAGACACTAAACAGGTGTTGGGAAGTGAATCTAGGCCCTTTGCAAGAGCAGCCGTGCTCTTAAACGCTGAGCCATTTTGCCCTCCTTCCAGAACCTCCTTCCTGTAGCGGAAGTTTTGATTATGTTAGGTAAACATGTTTCTGTTTTGATCCCAACTGTGGGATGTGAAACTCCCTCGTGGAAGGGCCTGTGATCTTTGTCAGCTGGAGACTGCCTCCACTGAGGAGCACGGCTTTGCCAGGTAGGAAACATCCTTGTGCAGACTCTGGGAGGGTATAAATAGGGGTAGAGAGAGAGAGAGAGAGAGAGAGAGAGAGAGAGAGAGAGAGAGAGAACGGGAGGGGGAGGGGGCTTTGTATGCTCCCATCATTTGCTTTGCATCGCTTGACCTTGCATCACTTCGCTCTGCTTCGAGATGCTCCTAGAACGAAATGCTCCAGAGACAGCTTCAAAGAGGTTGCTGGTGGTCCCCACTGTTGCTCCTGCTGCTGGTGGTCCCCACTGTTGCTCCTGCAGCTGGTGGCTCCCGATGTTGTGTCTGCTGCTGCTTTGCTGGACTGCTGGAATCCTGACGATGAAGACTCGAATTGCTGCCAAGAACTGAGTCTAAAAAGGTCTACACCTCCTGTCCCGACTAACGTTCTTTCTCTCCTACTTAGGGTCAGTGGGTTGGAAGGGAGGTAGAGGCATCAAGGAACCCCAAATAAAAAATCAAAGTCTACCTTTCCTTCTCTACACGGGAATGTTTCAAGCTATACCTCATAGGCTGTCTCAGTTGATTGGACAGTACCAGTAAATTCTATTACAGTCCATGTCTTAGACAGGAAAAAAAAAGGAGAAGGATGCACTAGCCACAGAAGACAAATCCACCGTCCACTGGTTGCCTCTGGGCTAACACAGACATAGACCTAGTTTTGTCAGTTCTGCGCATCTGAGCCAGGCAAGTGGGGTTGGATGTAAAACTACAGCACTGGTGGTTTGTACTAATTCATTGCCCAGGGACACATTCCATCTCTGCTTATATGTGTGTGAGACTTTAAAGCAGGTACTTGTTGTCTAAGGATGTGCGAGTAACCGCTGAGACTTTCCATACAACAGCGAATCAGATGCCATGGGCAGGAATGGGCAGCCCAGTTCCTCCCTGTAATTACTTTGTATAAGTTGAATACCAATGTTTCTTTACAGCATCAAAAATGATTCTCACAAGGATGGGAATACCCACCCACACCCGCTTTCTCGCATCCCCCTGTAGAGTGGAAGCCGGAGGGATTAGGAGACCGGTATAGACGAGGAATGCAAGTCAGAGCAATTGCATTATAGTTGAATGCTTAACAGCGTCGGGCACACATGGCTACACCCAGCTTGGGATGGCTGTGTGGAGGAGGGGCTAACATCTCTGCATGGTGGGCACTGCTTCAGTTTACCTCCGTGCTCGCTCTAGATGTCCACCCCTCCCTGGTTCATTCGCTTTTGAATATTCATGTTTTAACCTTTTTGTGCTTGAGTTTACAGTCCAGCCCACAGAGGTCCATCTTTTTCCCAGCTCTCTGGATGCTGCTGGGTAGCCTGCAAACACAGACACACAAACGCCTTGCAGATCATTTATCTTGGTGAGGGGCAAATCAACACAGATTTCTATTTTATTGACACTGGTGTTCGTTGACATAAGTGTTCTAAATCCTTCAAGTCAAAATGGTCCATGCATTGTATGACTTGAGACTTGGGGCTTTCCTCATAATGTGTAGCTGGCCAGGCCCTCACCGTTTTCTGAGTTGTATTATTTATTCTCTCTCTCTCTCTCTCTCTCTCTCTCTCTCTCTCTCTCTCTCTGTCTTTCTCTCTCTTGGTTTTTTGAGACAGGGTTTCTCTGTGTAGTCTTGGCTATCCTGGACTCATTTTGTAGACCAGGCTGGCCTTGAACTCACAGTAATCTGTCTGCCTCTGCCTCCCGAGAGCTGGGATTAAAGGTGTCCGCCATCACGTCTGCCTTTATTCTCTTAATAGAATACAAGAAAGCGGAATGATATAACATCAACTTGTTCACACACACCACCAAATCACATGCTACCTAGAAAAAGTACATTTAATCTTTAGAAAAACTAATGCATGTATATGAAAATAAAAATTTTAATTAATTTATTTATTCACTTGTCATCCTGATCATAGCTCCCTCCCTCGTCTCCTCCTGGTCCCACACTCTCTCCCTCTTCCTCCTCCCCCCGTTACCTGTTCCTCAGTGAAAATAATTTTAAATTGAATTTTGTTTTTGTTTTTTGTTGTTGTTGTTTCTTGGGGGGTGTTTGTTTTTGTTTGTGTGTGTGTTTGGTTTTGCTGTTTGTTTGTTTGTATGTTTTGTTTTGTTTTGACACAGAGTTTCTCTGTGTAGCCCTGGCTGTCCTGGAATTCTCTCTGTTCAAGACCAGGCTGGCCTTGAACTCAGAGATCTGCCTCCCTTTGCCTCCCAAGTGCTGGGATTAAAGGCGCCATTGTTTTCTTTCTATGTAGACTAGATTGGACTTGAACTCACAGAAAGCTGCCTGTCTCTGCTGCCTGGAATGCTAGGATTAAAGGCATGTCCCACCATGCCTCCCCAGTCCCTCTCGAATAATCTGCATTCGTCTGCTTTAGCCAGTAGTACTATATACCTTTTGTCATGAGTTGAGGTCAGGTGACAAAGCGTTCATCTGGCTGAAAGAACGAGCTCTGTTCTGTGGCTGAGCAGGTGAAGAGTGGGGCAGCAATGCCGCTGAATGTCCTGTACACTGTTAATGAACAAGAGGCCCTGCTCAGGCCCTATCTCCCACAGCGATAAGGGGAAACCTGGGCTCCTTCACCTGGCTTCTTTCTCCAAAGCTTGAAGGAGGACTTGCCTTTGCATGCACATTCTCTATCAGTTGTCACCAAATGGCATAACCTGGACCAGGACTTCAAGTCTAGATGCCCCTATCAGTAGAAGGCGGAAGCATCTGAGTTAGGGGCGGAACTAGGGCCAGCCGAGCCACAACAAGCACTTCCGGTACAGAGCTGAGATTCGTGATCACTTGTAAAACTCAGAATCCCCAGTGCTACCTTTGTGTGCAGTGGACAGGCCCTCACTGCGTAGTCTTAAAACTTTCATTATATGTGCGGTCACGTTCTCCTCCCTCCTTCTGCTGATTCTCACTGACTTGTGCACCAACCTACGTCACGGAGGCATGAGAACTCCTTGTTTCATTGTGGCTCTTGAACGTGGTTTTGAAATTTATCAACTGAAAAAATGGGCCTATTTTTTTTTTCCTGGACCCATGAGGAGGCTCTGTGGTTAGGCCCCGTGTTGCTCAAGTTTAGAGACCTGAGTTCACCTCCTGGAAGTCTTGTGAAGATGGAAGTGGAGAATGGCTCCACCATGGCCTCCAACAACGGGCTCTCACCTGTGCACATGGACACACACTAGCACCAAATAAGACAATCTCAGCTGGGTGGTGGCGGCACATACCTTTAGTCTCAGCACTCAGAAGGCAGAAGCAGGCGGATCTCTATGAGTTTTAGGCCAGCCTGGTCTACAGAGAGAGTTCCGGGACAGCCAAGGTTACACAGAGAAACCCTGTCTTAAAAAAAACAAAAACAAAAAATTAACACCCTCCCCCCCAAAAAAAAATACCCAAAAGAAAACAACAACAAAAACAACTCACCAAAGCAGTTTTTGTAATTGTCAAGTAATTGTTGTCCTAAGAGCCAGCTCACGTGACACCCAGCAGAAATGTGTCAACAATTACCAATGCTTTCTTTCCAATCACGTGTCTAGGTCATGGCCTTGCAACAGCAATTTGTTGTGGCTGCTCCTGTTGGTGCTGTGGCCACGGCTCCTCTCCTGCCTACACCGTTGCATGGTATGGAATTACCACGAAGGTACTGCCAACCACCTCTGTCTGTAATCCCACGGCTCAGCTTCACTGGGGTACAGGATGCTCTGACAACTGGTAAATGATGATTTATGGACATGTCTGTGAGAGCGTTTCTGGAGGAGATTAGCATTCAGATGGGTAGAGAGAGAGGAAGACGTGGTCCTCACCAATGTACCTGCTCATCACTCCAGTGAGTCTGGATAAAGCACAGGAAGCAGGGATGGATGCTGAGCTACGACTTCCATGCTCTGGGGACCTGTGGTCCCTGGGGCTCAAGCCTCTGGATTGGTTTTCTAGGTTTCCAGCTTGCAGAGCATAGGTCAGACTTCCTGATGTTCGTAACCACGGGGGCAAGTTTTATATTTCTCCCTTGTTCTCTCTGCAGATTACTGCTCCGAGCTCCTAGTAGGCTTGTGGAAAAAACACTGACTACAAATAGCATTAAATATTCCAGCATTTTGAATTCCAAGTTCTTTACACATATTAGTGAATTTAACTTTTTATAACCTCGTAAAATAGAAACCGCTCTGCTCTCTGATTTATAATGGAAGAAACCAAGGCCGGGAGAGGTATAGCGCAGGCACGGAGGCATGAAAGATTGACTGAGGTTACCCATGTATCAAAAAAGATGTGTATTTTATTCTTTAGGAAAATATTGTTTTTGCTGTTCCCAGGCTATCAAATTGACATGTTTGCACAGTCCAACAAAGTTCTTATAACCCGGAGACTTATAATGAGAAAGACAAAGGAAATGGCACTAAATTCTACCACTCAGAGACAGCCACACTGTACACCATCTCTACACATTTCCTTATGAACCTATGGGCACATTGGTTTGTATCTTTCATAACATCAACGGAATCAAGCACACAGCACTTGCCCATCATCTCCGTCCTCTGCTCCGTTACCTTCCATGGGCATCAGCAGCTCCTTGAACTCTGCAGAGGACTGTGTCCAGCTCCAGTTATTAGAAGGACAGGTGCCGAGGCCAGCCCACCAGCCCATCACAGGTTGGACTGAAGATCAGCGCATGCTCAGTCTCTTGACTTACTTCATAGCAGCCTTTATTTTGAGTCTGATTTTTAACACATCCTTGAGAAGGCCACCAAGGCCCTTTCTGGCACTCTGGCTGTGAAGGGCTGCCGGGCAGTGTTCTGACCCGGCTGTCTGAATCAGTGCTCTGCCTCGGCCAGCGATTCATCTGCTGACGGCTGAGATCACGTGCCGCCTGGCATCAGGGTGGAGCTGAACTGCCACAGGGGTCTATGAGCAGAGAGGAAGAAAAAGCAAAAAGCCTCCCCAGGAAGCCACGCAAGTGTTGCGTCAAGTCCGACTCCCAGCTGTGGTCTATGGCAACTACACCCTCAAGCTGTGCAGTGCAAAGCATGAGCAAGCCGAGGCGGCAGACTCATTTGGATGAGCAGAGGCTGAGCATACATGATGAGCTACATCCTGTGACTGCCTGAAAGAAAACTCTAACCGTGGTGACGTGAGCCGCACCTCCAGTGTGCCGAGCACCCTCATGCATGTCTGGGTGTGTGACATGTGTCATAATATATATATATACACACACACACACATATATATATACATATACACACACACATATATATATACACATATACACACACATATATACACACACACACATATACACACACATATATATACACACACATATATATTGTATATAATTGGCAATAACCTATGAGAAGTCTGGGGAAAAGGCTTAGATAGTAAAGTGTTTTTCTTGCAAGTACAAGGGCCTGAATTCTATTCCCAGAACTCACATTTTAAAAAGTGAGACAAGCTCACAACTTGAGTTTGATTTTCAGCCTCCACGTGGTACAAGGAGAGGACAGACTCCTGCAAGTTGTTCTCTGTGCTGTTTACACACACACACACACACACACACGCACGCGCGCACACACACACACACACACACATGCACGCACGCACGCACGCGCACGCGCACACACACACACACACACACACACACACACACGCACGCACACACACACACATCAGGGAAGGTGTCGGCTTCTGATGGGGCCACAGAACAGGGGAATGGAGGCTCCTGGCAAGATAGAGGCCACGCAGCCAGAAGCCAAGCCAGGGAGCTGAGAGAGGCTGGAAAACCCCGCCAGTCAGGTCTCTGACAATCTGCACCAACAGCCCTGCCCTCTTTCACAGAACCCTGAGCCTTGGAGATGACCTTCTCGCTCTCTTATTGCTCTGAAAAAAAGACTTCCTTATTTTGTGCATGAGTGTTCTGCTGCGTCTACGTGTACCACGTACTTACTTGATGCCCACAGAGACCAGAAGAGGATGTCGGGTCCTCTGAAACTGGATTCATGGGCACTCGTGAGCTGCCTTGTGTGTGCTGGGAACTGGCTTTTAAACACCAAGCTATCTCTTCTGCCCGCCTCTGCCCACCTCTCATTTTAATGCAGGGTCTCACGTGGTCTAGCCTTGCCTGGAATTCATTAGGTAACCAAGCATGATGCTCAACTTCTCCTCCCCCTACCTCCATTCTTCCACAGGCTGGAATTACAGACCTGCACACCACACCTGGCTTATCCCGTGCTGGGACAGAACCCAGGGCTCCGCGCATGGCAAGCAAGCGCGCGGCCAATTGAACTACACCACCAGTCCTGACTTACTCTTTGTGCCGACATGTCATTTGCCTCCATAGTTTGACCCTTTAGAAGATCCCTAAGCTACCTGGCCTGGCCCTTGTGTCCAGAGCAAGCCCTGGGGCAGTGCTCATGGTGAGGTACAGGGTTCTCAGGAGGGGAAGACAGGGAGACGGAGTGACGTGGAAAGAAGTGTGAAGGAAAATTCCCAGGAAGAAGCTGTCTGCAAGGCTAATAGACTCATACACTCTTGGATGACTAGGAAGAGTTGGAATGTTGCTGATCTAATAGCCTGATTACAAGTTCTTTTGGGCTACTCTTAGCCTCTCAAAGAGCTATTTACCGACTACTTCTATAACTGCACTAGCAGCAATAACAGCAACAAAACCTTTGGAAGGTGTTAACATAGCAAAGCCCTGTCTTGCGCCAATTCAAGGGCCAAGACCACAGCTATCAGATCACAGCGGAGGCTCACGGTCCTGACCGCCACCCGCTTCTCTGATGTACCCACCCCACCAATATATTTTAAAATTGCCCTGATCTATCACTTTCCTTGTTCCGCTACTACAGAATTTCATGAAACTGCTTCCATAAGGGAACACTGAATCCGGGGTCACCTCCCTCCTACATCTTAAGGACCTAGTCAGACCTTTGGCTCTAGGCTGGTTCTTATTCTCTTTGAAGAGAGAGCTGTGGTTTGTTTTTGTTTGGTTGGTTTTTTTTTTTGCATTCACAGCAGCGATCCTGGAAGAATGACTGTGTCAGAGAAGGCAAGGCGAAATGGAAGCCAGCCACAAGCTTGAAGACGAAGGGAAGAGGCCTCGGGCTGCTCACGGCGTTAGGAAGGGATGTTTGTGAACGCAGTGACGATAAGAGTGACCTTGCAATGTGAAGGGTCTCGTTGTTCGTTTTATCTGGACCAGGTTATGGCATTTGATTCTTTGGGCATGCATGAACTCGTTTGACCCTCCTGTGAGAGAGGCATTGTCCAGGAACCTTCCCGAAAGACAGGAAAGGACACCGGCTTATCCTCAGGACCCAGAGCAGCTCACGGCATGTTGCAAATACTCAGTAAATATTTGTGGGCCGTTTGTTTGGTTTGGTCCTAGGAGTTGAACCCCGGGCCTCGTTTATGCTGGGGGGGATGCTGTACCACAGAGCCACACCTCAGCGTCCTCACCTCTACTGTCCTTTTAAAGATTTACTTACTTTTATTACACGTGTTTGGAAGTTTTGCCTGTGTGTATGTCTGTGCACCATGTGCTTGCCTGGTGGCCATAGAGGCCAGAGGAGAGTGTCAGATCCCAAGAACTGGAGTTAAGGATGAGTGTGAGCTGCCATGTGAGTCCTGGGAAGCAAACTTGGGTCCTCCGGAAGAACAGCCAGTCCTCTTAACTGATGAGCCATTTCTCCAGCTCCCCCAACCTTCAATGTCTTTTCATACCAATAACACCACACTCCACACATGCGTCTTTCTTTGTGCCCTAACTGGAGGAGTGTGACCTAGTTGCTAAGAACTCAGGGTTTGGGAGTCAGACTTCCTGGAGTTCAACTCCAATGAAGAGGTAGCCATGTGTTCTTGGGAGAACAACTTAATTTCTCTGTGTCCCAGCATTCTCGTTGGCCAAATTGCACATACAGTAGTGCCTGCCTCCTTGAGTCCCTGCCCTGACATGGTAGAAAGAGAAACTGACTTCTGCCAGTTTTCCTTGGACTTCCAAACACATGCCCCACCCACGCCCAGCACACACAGTATAAATGAGTTAATTAAAAATATAAATAACGGGGCCTACTTGGACATAGAGATGCAAACATTCACTCAGAGAGAAATCCTTGTGAAGACTGGAGCACGTTGCAGTGAGCCAAGCAAACTTTGGCACTGCCAGAAGCTGGAAGAGGCCAGGAGCTCTCTCTTCCCTAGGGCTCAGAGGAAGCAGGATCCTGCTCACACTTGGATTTCTAACTTCCAGCCTACAGAACAGGGGCGATCGCTTCCTCTTGCTTTTAGCCACTGAGCCCTAGGAACTGAGTCCATGGGTCCAGAATTTGAGACTGCAACTGGTTAGCATAAGATAATACAGTGTCTTATAATATCTTATAATATAATAATAAAATATAATACAATATCTTATCTAATAATAATGACTATCATTTCATAAAGTTTTTAGGGGTAAGGACTCCCCTACCACTAACCTCTGACTGCCCCAGCCTTTTTCTTACTCTCTTTCTTGACCGTATACTAATTTGTGGGACCAGCAAACTGTATCATTCAAATGTTTGACTATAATCAAACTAATACATTGTTAAAATTAATTCTCAAGTGCTTATAATAAAAAAAATTATCCTCAATTCAGTTTTAAATATTGCTCCACTTTCCAAAGGAACATGTTTGCAGTTATTTGGTTCCTTCCTACTGCCATTTGTTTTCTTGTTTGTGAGTCATGTGCTTACACATCTGTTTCGTGAATTATCAGTTCAGGGTATTTCTTTTGCCTCTGTGTTATGACAACTGAAAAGTTTGGTTTATGACACCGCCTACCCCCACACTTTCCTGTTTTAGCATCATTGTAATATAATTATAGAACGATTTTTGGTTATGTAACAGACAGTTAAAATAGACTTTTATGTCTCTGGTACTCAAGGACGATTCCAACGCTGGAAACAATGGGTGTAAAGAAGCCTTACATCCTAAACAGTCTCCACAATCCATGTGGGATTTGCAAATGAAACGGTCCCCAAGTGATTCTTCTAGCCATGGCTACTAAGTACCTCTTGTCCAGAAAGGTGATGGCTGAGAATTTACTGGGACTGTGGCGAGCGAGCAAGCAATGGCGTTGCTTCGGGCAGTGTCCTTGTGTTGTGTTCTTCTCTTTCCCTTTAGAACTGGAAGGGAGAAGAGTCTTTCTTATGTATCTTGGGGCAAATGAAAGGGATCCCAAGGGACTCCCCAGAGGCCACCACGTGTCACTAGGGAGGCTTGACTCACACCTGGAAACGGATGAATCAGAAGATTCAGGTGGGACCAGGAGTTTCGTGCTGTGGTGGAGAAGGAGCATAGTTTTCTGTGGGTCAGATCCTATAGGAGAAAGCTTTCTTTTTTTTTTAAATGTATTTATTTATTATGTATACAGTGTACATTCGATCACATTATAGATGGTTGTGAGCCACCATGTGGTTGCTGGGAATTGAACTCTGGACCTCTGGAAGAGCAGACAGTGCTCTTAACCACTGAGCCATCACTCTAGCCCCTGAGAAAGCTTTCTTAATACACACACACAAGCAGGGAGGTGGTGGCGCACACCTTTAATCCCAGCACTCGGGAGGCAGAGGCAGGTGAATCGCTGTGAGTTCCAGGACAGCCTGGTCTACAGAGTGAGTCCAGAACAGCTAAGGCTACACAGAAAGACCCTGTCTCAAAAAACAAAAAGAAACAAAAATGACACAGAGACAGAGAGAGAGAGATACACAGAGGGACACAGAGAGAACACCATCCAGAAGGGTGAAAAGTGATTTCAGCAAAGAGTAGGCCTAGGTCTCAGATCAGTACATGGAAAATATCCCCAATCACTACATAGGCTCTGTGAGTCAGCCTTGGTCACTGATACTCTGAGAGGGCACCCATGGCAGATGACACCATGCAACGCAAGATCCTGTCATGCCACTATGTACAACCTTTCCGTGTCTTCCAAAATCCTGGAGAATCAGGGACAGCTCAGAGAGGGAGGTGGGATACGAGGACATTCACCCTGTGCTAAGGTTGCCGCATCTAACAGGGAGATGAGTCAGCCACTAAGAGGCCTTGCTGCTCTTACAGAGGACTTGAGTCCAATTTCCATAACCACAGTAAAAGGCTCAAAACTGCCTGTAACCCCAGCTCCAAAGAAACCAGCACCCTCCTCTGTTGTCTGCAGGATGCAGACAGCATGAATTCAGATGACGTGTGTGTGTGTGTGTGTGTGTGTGTGTGTGTGTGTGTGTGTGTGCGTGCAGGCACACATGTAGGCAACAGGAGTGTGAGCACACACACACACTCAAAAAAGTATTTAAAAGGATCTTTGAAACAATGACAATTTTTTTCAGTGTGGGTACAATCCTCTGAGTTGTTTGGGACCCAATTTTAGGAGACTAAAAGTATGTGTTCCTGTCTGGAATCTGCATTGGTTGGGCAGGCTGTGTTTTATTTGGCATCCTTACACACACTTCTTGCCCATCATAAACTTGAAGCTGGGTCAGCCCAAACTGTGGGCAAGGAGACAGAACTGGATCAGAACTGGATGTCATGATATTAGACTAAAATGGACCTTGGGTTCCCCAGGAGGCAGGGTCACTATTCATCGACAACACGAGAGCACTTAGAACATCTATAGACACTGATGCGCATCTGTGGCTGAAGAGCTGAGGTGACAGGGAGGTTGGTAGCTGGAACATTCCCAGTCCACTTTGTTCCTGAGCAAGTTACATTTAGAGTATTAATATTACATAAACAGTATTTGTGGCTGAGCCAAGCTGCAGATCAGATTGCATTTCTTATACAACTTTTACTCCCCTGCCCCCCCCCCCCCACCTCCAACAATCATCTAGTTTAAGCATTTTTCATTTGTAAAAGCCATTTGTGCTTCTTTTTCTGGGAACTGCTTATTCAGGTTCTTAGCTGGGTAGTTGAATTTTCTTTCACTCATTTATAAAAGTGTCTTTATATGCAAAACAAAACAAAACAAAAACAACACACAAAACACAAACAAAAACCCCAAAACCTAAACCCAAAACAAAACAACAAAAACTGAGAAAAGCCCTTCCCATGGAGAACTGGGGAGATAAGTGACAAGATGTTGGTGGAGCTTTCAATTTATTGTATTTAATGTATTCGTTCTCTCAACAACCTACATCGATATCTATAGATAGAGAGGCCTTTGATCACACCCCACATTATCCTCATCCCTCTCCCACAGAACCCCTATTCTCCCAGTAAGTGCCCCCCAACACCTACGTTCACGTCTTGTTTTTTGTGGTCCACTGCGTATGATCAGCGTTGTCTTCATGAACCCGGCTGGAGAGTTACTTACTTGAAACAAAGGCAGTTTACTGATGTCTATACCACTGAGGAATGTGGCTTTCCGTCTCCTAGCAACCATTACTGCCTATTACTCCTTTGAAAGAAGTGGGCCCTTTCTTCATCCACACTGGGATGTTGACTTGCCCAGTTTTGTGCCGGCAGGCGGCCACTGCTGCTGTGAGTTCAACATGGGGTACGACCACACGGCGTGTTCAGAAGACAGTGTCTCACACAGCATGCCTTCTCAGCCTTTGCCTGGTACATCCTTCTCAGCCCCTGTTCCTAGAGTTCCTCCAGCCTTGGATGAGGGAATTTATATGCAAGAGGGTGCAGTAAGGAAATGGACAACATGGCAGCTCCATGATATTATGACAGAGAAAGGCAGTCAGAGGTCCCTCCATTTTGAGTTCTTGCTGAAGCCGATGGCAGATTTAATCTCCAGGATGGATAATCCTGCGGAAAAGTACGCAACTCTATCCTAGCGCCCGAGGCTAGGGTGCCCCTAGCTTTTATCCTAGCTTCTGTTAAAACTGCCTGCTCGTGCAGATGCTCTTCCAGCTGACCTCTACCTTAGCTCCTGTTAAACTGCTTGCTTCTGCAAAACACCCCCTGCAGCTGCCAAGAGAAATGCCAGGAAATGCTCTGAGCACTTGGTCCAGAATACCAGAGTGTAGTCTCAGCAGCTTGGAATAAAGACTTTCAATTGCCTACAAACTGACTGAGTGGCCATCTCTAGTGGGTTCCCCGTGACAATATGGTTTTTATTGTAAATATGAGAGAGAGGGAGGGGGGGGAGAGAGAGAGAGAGAGAGAGAGAGAGAGAGAGAGAGAGAGAGAGAGAGAGAGAGAGAGAGAGAACAGCCAGAGACATCTGCAAGAGTCCAAAGCAGAAAGAGAAAGAAGCGGACTGAACATGGCCAGCAGACTGGACACGCCCAGGGCTATATGTGAGAGGAGAAAGAGTAACCAGAGATAGAGAACAGCGCATAGCAAGAGAGTGTAGGAGACAGAAAAACAGGTAAGTAAATCGGTGAGTGATAGATAGATAGATAGATAGATAGATAGATAGATAGATAGATGATAGATAACAGACAGACAGACAGAAAAAGTGTATAGTGAGAATAGCAAGAGCCGAGGATAGTGATAAGGGAGTAGCTAGGGGGCGGGAGGCTTGTGAGCTGAAGGGAGTTTAGGGTAGGGAAAGGGGGCGGGGCTAGGATGCCAGCATGGACCCTGAAAAATGTAACAGGTACTTAGGATTCTGAGGGAACCTGGAGGCCAGTAGCCACGTGTCCCTTCCGCCAGAGGTAAGGGGGGAATGGCTCCTTTTGGCAGATGGGAACCAGTTTCACAAGCTCCTAGGAAGGCTGGCTTTTATGTAACTGCCAGAAATCTTCCAGTGCAGCGTGAGCTCACTTCCGGACCTGCGGACTGCCCATTGGAGTTTGGGGAGTTGGAGTTCTTGCCCTGTGTAGGGCCGGGCACACCACCCCCACTTACTCTCTGCACTGGGACTAGTTAGGTCTCTGGCCCGGGCATTTCCCACTGCAGACAGGAGCCTCCCTGCGTAAGGTTGAGAGCAGCACTATTGGCAGAAGGCAGTTCAGGGCCGGTCAGATGACGTACTGGATAAAGTCAAACTTACTGGCATGAATTTATGTTAACAAACAAAAAGCATTTTTGTTTAAAAGACAGAGCTGGGGTTATTATAGCTTAAGGGGGCAGAGCTTGGCTACCGCATGCAAGGCACCAGGCCCTGGGTCCAATCCCCAGCAGAGACAACAATAAAAAAAAATGTAGTTGGGCATGGTGGCACACACCTTAACCCTAATGCTTTGTGGACAGAGGCCAGCCTGGTCAGCATAGGGAGTTTTGGGCCAGCTAGGACTACATACATAGTGAGGCCTTGCATCAACAACAACAAAGATGTTTTAGAAGACAGTTTGGCACCATGTCACAGGCCTTTTCTGACGGTTGTGTTGGAAGGCTTGTCACCTCATCCTATTGTTAATAGAGAGCCTAGCCCTTTAAACGAGACGTTCTCAAGTCAATAGTTGTAAGTATTCCTTTGGAGCTCACACGTTCACTTCTTGATTAAGCTTTTCCACAGGAAGGTGGATGTGATTCATGCTCACTGGGTACATGACCGTACGTCCTTGAGACTTGGGTGCACAGCATTTGCCCACACAAGGAAACAGCAGCAGTGAGCACCATGCAGAGACTGGGGCATTCCTCTTAAGAGGACAATATTGTGTAGTCGTTGTCAAATTGGAACTCGGATGGCAAAGATTAAAATCTTCATCTTTTTCTTCCTTTTGCTCATGATCTTAGCATTCCGATTTGATAACTCTCTGCCCGGTCATGTTTACTTTCCGCTCCTCCAGCTGGTGAGGGTTGGTCTGTGAGGAGTCTAGGTGTGAGGTCATGGTCACTGTTCAGACTCCTGTCACTGCATAAAAAACTCTCGTCAGTGGCGGCAAACCGCTCAACTAATTTTCACATATAAATCGTTTCAAAGAATCCCTTTGTTCTTGCAGGAAATTAAATATTCCCCAAACAAATATATTAAGATGCAAATTTGGGGATGCTTTCAGACAACAGCAGACTGCAGAATTGTGTTTCAGATCAGCTGTCAGCCGAGCTCCCACTTGTCAATAACTTCTCAGAGGGGCCCAGGATGCTCTCCTCTTATTTTTAATCTATAAATTCAATTTAGGACTGCAATGAGACAGGCTGATTTTCCTGTTTCACTGTCTAATTTACTTACTTCTCTAGGATAAATGACATGTCGGAAAGGCTGCTGTTCAGAATCCCGGGGCCCTAGAACAACAACAACAACAAAATCCTTTGCGTGTCTTACAAGAGCCAGTCCTGTGGAGTGTCAGCATTGCCATCCACAGCATGTGCGACATCCTGCATCTCTGCTCTTGTTCCTGTGCTCAGTGCGACAGCCGCTTCTTGGACAGCTCTATCTTAAAACTCGACTACTATTCCCTGCCATTACTCCTCTGCAGCATGCGAGTTCATTGTGTGGTTCCATGCTTCGGTGACGGAACGATGTTCAGATAAAAATCTGGTCGGTATACATATCAATCAGTGATCTGTAATGCATTTACTCAAAGCATTGTGGGAAAGAATAGAAATGTCTGCCAAGGGACAGTCATTGCTGGCACAGTGTTGGGTATTTGCGAGGCGCTCTGTTGAGCTCCCAGACAGTTTCCTTCAGGGGAAGGAGGAATTTGAAAGCTAGAAAATCCGAGTCACTTGTTAAGGCCTCTAGTTGGTAAATGTCACTTTCCCCATGGTCCCCTGCCTGACATGTGGCCTCAGCTGAACCCCAGGCCGTCCTTCCTGAGCTGGTTGGTATTGTGGGGTATGGCCACCCTATTACACTTAGTGGATTCAATATACTTGAAAAATTTTTTATTTGAAAGAAGAAAAAAAAAAAAAGAAAAGAAAAAGAAATCAATGGCTTCACCGAGACAGTAGGATTACCATGAGTAAGAGGAGAGCCTAAGCAACTTAGTAAGACCTTAGCTCTGGAAAGCAAACAAACAGACAGAATCCCCAAAGACCAAAACAGAGAAGAATCTAGGGTTAGGAATTCACAGGAAGAATGAATACCCCGTCTGCATGTTATTAAAAAAAAGCCAGGCAGTCATGGTGCCATGTAATTCTCCATTTTATCGATATGTGCCCAGTGCGGGCATAGGAGTCAGTACAGTGACGTCCCGCCCCCACACACACACACCCTTAGAGATGGCTCCAAACCACAGGTGGGACCAAACCCCGAAGGCCCTGTGATTTCCTATATTGTACAGCTATTATGGTAAAACAAACACACAAAAAAAGAGGGAATAGAGCCAGGCAGGTGTGCTGGCGCATGCCTTTAATCCCAGTACTCAGGAGGCAAAGGCAGGCAGATCTCTGTAAATTCAAGGCCGGCTGGGTCTACAGAGTGAGTCCAGGACAGCCAAGGCTACACAGAGAAACACTGTTTCAAAAAACCAAACCAAACCGAAACAAAAAACAAAAAGGAGAAATAATTTTCTTTCTTTTTTAAACTCATGGTTGGAATGATTATGTGATTATGTTGAGAACTATTTCCTCTAGTGTTATGGCCTTTCACGTACTTATCAGATAACCTTTAAAGTCCTAACAGAAATGACATATTTTACCAAGCCTTCACATCCTCCCACAACTGAGACGAAGCAATCCATCCATCTATCCACCTATCCATCTTCTATCAGCTATGTATCTCTAATCTCTATTATCTATCTACATATCTCTAATCTATCTGTCTGTCTGCCTATCCATCCATCCATCCATCTATCTATTGAGCTAGGCAGCTAGCATAGCTAGCTCATGTTCCTGACCTTGAGTTCACAGTAAGAAAACGCCTCTATAGATCCATATTGCTGAGTCAGTAAATCACTGCATCATCCAGGTTGGTCTTGAACTATTGATCCATTTGGCTCAACCTCCCGAGTGCTCTGATGACAGGCACACATGAGAGCGCAGCCAGATAGAATCTTTCAACTAAGGCTAGAGCAGGAATTAGCCAGGAGTATATGCTTGGGGGAAGGCGGAGTAGACGGCAGCAAGACGCGGATCAGTTCAAGGAGAGATCCTAGGGAAAGGAACTGTGAACTGGGAGAATTAGGGGCCCAGGGTGCCGCTCTGCGGGCGACACCACACCCTGAAATGGTTCTCATTCCACAGTAAAGTCACAAGTGTCATTCCTTACACCTGCACTGCAAACATTTCCTATGACCTGAATGTTAGCTAAGTACCAGAGGGAAGAGAGTCTTCTGCCCTCCTAAGTCAGGATGCTCGGAACAGAGCGTCAGCCACTTCCTGCTGGTCTCTTATTTTCTGTATCTGTTCACTTTGCACTCACCCCACGTCGAGTGGTGGTAAGAATTGTATTAGGAAATTCACTGAGTGCCCCAAATAGCCTGGGGATGTTACATAAGGAACGACCGTTCACGCTCTTTCTATCTTCAGAGGCTTTTGTTTCAGCAGGACTCACATCTCACTGACGACAGAGTCGCTATGAGTAGACTGTCTGTGGCAGGCTTCCTGCACAGCATGTCCAGAAGGTGATATTTTGGAACTTCTGGTAGAACTTACTAAAAATGTATCACCTTGCTGCCGCCGCCGCTGCCACCGCCACCACTGCCCAGTCCTGAGGGAGGGAACAGAGATTCAGATACTTTCCACCTGGAACTCACAGCCACGGCATCGGAGGAAGGCATCTCAGCCTGAGGCATCTTAGACATTCAACATGCCTGATACTTCTCAGGAGCTGTGGGGAGACTTCTCGTAGCCACGGAAGCCTGGCACAGTTCTCCAAGTTGCCAGTCAGAGACGAGTGTCAAAGCCTTCCTTGCACACCTGCATCTGGCTGTGGTGGCCTCTGGCTGTCCAGCTGAAGGAGGTCCTTTGTGCTGGACACGGAATTGTGGCCGATGGCAGCAAGAATAGGAATGGATGTTCCTCTAAGGTTGACAGGAGGGGGAAAGTCAAGGACGGTGGCTGGCAGCATTCCTTGGTGGTTAGGACTATGGCTGCCTCAGGCCAAGAATGTCAAAGCAGGGAGGCAAGAACACAGAGAACCAGCTTTCAGTGTTGCCACTGGGCAGTTGACTGTGCCTCAGGGAAAGCCCACACTCTGTGTGTGCGTTAAGCCTGGGGGGTGAAAAGAAAGAAAGGACGCAAAGTTGGTGGGCAGAGGAGCACCTAGGGGTGTGGATATGGGGGAGTTAGGGGAGGGGTGGATATGCTCAAAAGTCATCGTATGAAACCCTCAGAGAATTAATAAATACCTTTTAATCAAAGAATACAAATGGGAAGTGGAGCCAGGCGTGGTGGTGCACGCCTGTAATCCCAGCACTCAGGGAGGCAGAGGCAGGTGGATCACATTAAGTTCAAGGCCAGCCTGGTTTACAAAGCCAGTCCAGGACAGCCAAAGCAACACAGAGAAACCCTGAGGATCTCTGTGAGTTCCAGGACAGCCATGACTACATGGAACACGGAGAGACCCTGTCTCAAAAAAAAAAAAAGAAAGAAAGAAAGAAAGAAAGAAAGAAAGAAAGAAAGAGGCTAGAAATGTAGCTTGGTTAACAGAGCAATGCCTAGCATGTGCAAAAACCTGGGTTCAAGTCAACAAACCACTGAATGTTCCACATGGTACCACGTGCCACAATCCTGGCAGTCGGGAGGAGAAGTCAGGTCAGAGGTCCAAGGATATCTTCTGTTATATAGTGATTTTCAGGCCGGCGTTGGCCACACAAAACCCTTTCCTCAATAAAATAAGACCAAAACATATCCCCCAAGCCTACCATGGGCTTACTTACTCAGAAGTCTCCCTGTGGGCTGTCTGGGTAAAAGAATTCCCTCACACCAGAGAGAAGCCCCACTGTGCTGAAGGGCTTCTGTGGCCTTGGGGCAGCCTGGAGCCCAGAGGGCTGCTCTGTTCTGGTGACTGACTGGCCTCTATGCTGATCTGGAGTCCACCAGCCCTTCTGCTAATTGCCTTTTCTGGCCCAGAATCCCATGGAGAGATTGCATCACATTCATCCGTCCTGTCTCTTTGGTTCCTCTGCTCAGTGACTGTTCTCTGCTCATCGGGGTTTGAAGATGCTTGCTTTGAATTTGGTAAATACGTCTCGATTTGGATTGATCTGGTATGTTGTTCGAGGTTAGATGGGGTTTCTGGATACAGAGGACTACCACAGAAGTCAGGAGGCGCCTCCTCCTGTGCCAAAGCACACACATCCTCATGGGACATCGTATCAGAAGCTACCCTTGGTCATCACACTTCTCCTCACTCACGTCTCTGCCCTCTCCTCTAATACTGGCTGAAGGGGAGGGCGGAGCTAAGCCTTGCTTCCTGGGGACCAGAGCATCTCTGCAAAATGTTTGGTAATTCTGGAATTATTCTCTGAGAGAGATGCATCTTTCCTTTTCCAGTTTGGTTGGGGTGTGTGTGTGTGTGCACATGTATGTGTGTGTAAGTGTGTATGTGTGTGCGTAAGTGTATGTGTGTGTGTGTATGAGTGTATGTGTGCATTTGTGTGTGTGTGTGTGTGTACCTATATCACTCTGGTCATGGGACACAGCACAACACTGTTTTTCAACTCTCCATTACGTTCAGCACTTTGAGATTTGCTAGGCTCCTGTTCATTTCTGTCCTTATCCAGGAACTACCCATTTTTGGAGTTTTTGTTTTAAAAACTTACATTTTTATGTGTGTGTGTACTTATGTGTATGTGTGTTTGCTGGTGTTACATAATGTGCGGCCTGGGGCCCACGGAAGCCAGAAGAGGGTGTTGGATCCCATGGAACAGGGTTAATGGCTTTCAGCTGCCGAGTGGGTGATCTAAATCAGACTCTGCAAGAGCGGTAACCTATAGGCCATCTCCCAACCCTGTCTGGTTGTTTGTTTGTTTGTTTTAAATTAAAATGTTTACTGGTTTATTTTATGTGTATGGGTGTTTTGTATTTGTGTCTGTGTCTCACTTGCACATCTGGTGTCCCTGACGTCCAGAGGAGAAGGCTGGATTCCCAGGAACTTGAGTTGCATATGGTTGCCAGCTGCCGTGACTGCCCATCCCACCAGGGCCACCCTCGACACCATTTGTTTTGTTTTTGTTTTTGTTTTTTTGTCTGTTTGGTTGGTTGGTTTGAGACAAGATCTCACTCTTCAGCCCTGGCTACCTGGAACTAGGCCAGGCTAGTTTAAACTTGGGGCAATCTTCCTGCCTCGGCTTCCCAAGTGCTGGGATAGCAATCCCACCTGCTGCCTGCATTTCTTTTCTGAAGCACACATTCCTTCTTCCTGTCCTCAGAGACTTGGATCCAGTTTGTCTAGGGAAAAAAAAAACCAAGAACAGGGTTTTATTGTTGTTTTCCTTTTCTTTCTTTCTTTCTTTCTTTTTTTTTTTTTTTTTTGAGACAGGGTTTCTCTGTGTAGCCTTGGCTGTCCTGGACTCACTTGTAGACCAGCCTGGTCTCGAACTCACAGAGATCCGCCTGCCTCTGCCTCCCGAGTGCTCGGATTAAAGGCTTGCGCCACCACCGCCCAGCATTATTGTTCTTTTTCAGTGAGTCGCTCAGGGATAGAAACTGTATCTAGCATGTACATGACCCTGGGTTCAGGCCTCAGCCCTCAGTGAATTTAAACAATTTAAACTGATCTCTCTTTTCTTCTTCTTCTTCTTCCAGTTTTATAGACAGGGTTTCATATCGCACATAGTCGCTTGAACTCCTGATCTTCCTGCTTCTGCCTCCCAAATGTTAAGATTACAGGCACATGTCTCTTTATTATATTTTCACTGCCTTGACCAATGCCAGACAGATGACCCCGGTGGGGAAGGCGGCATTTTAGCCTGTGGCTTCGGTCCGTTGTTTTAGGAATAAAGTTGATCATGGACAGAGCAGAGTTCACCCAGTGGCATCCAGGAAGCAGAGAGACAGAGTGGGGGGGGGGGGGGTGGGAGAGAACGCCACACTCACAGGCTTTTTTCTGCACTTCCTTTGGAGCCCCAGCCGAAGGCTTGGTTCTCCACACATTGGGGGTGGTGTTTGCCCCTAGGCCAGTCCTCTTGGAAATGCTCCCTGCAGCCCTACAGACACCCCAGTAATCTGCTTCACTGACCCCAGGCACTTCTCAGTAGAATCAAGTTGATAATTAGGATGAGCCTTAATAAGCCTTTGCCACGTTCACACTCAAACCTACCTCCCTGAACCACAACACTCTGTTCCTGGCCCTGAAGAGTCCCGTGCTCTTCCCAGAATGCAAAGCGCATTCCGTCCATCTCCAAGAGTCCTCATAGTGGTAATGGTTCCAACACCGGCCCAGGTCTCCTCTAGGATTCAAGGCAAATTCTTAGCTGTGAGCCCCTGTAACATCAAACCAAAGTTACAGGTTCCCGGACACAGTGGCACAGAGCAAAGTTGTCATTCCAAAATGGAGGGACAGGATAGGAAAGGAACAACAACAAAAATGGAACTAAAACAAGACCAATACCCAGCAGGGAAGACGCTAATCCCGCAGCTCTGCGCCTGGTGCCTGGTTATATGGTGTTAAGATGTAAACTCCGCCAGATGTCAACAGCTGGCCTCCATGGTCTGGACAGTCTCAGCACACATGGCCTGCCTTTGACTGTCTCTGTTGGCTGCCCGTGTCTTTGGCTGACAGACATCCCACACTCTTGGCCTTTTCAACATCCCGGGGTTTCACCCTGATGGCTTCACACATCATTCTTGGGGGCTGTCTTCGGGGACTCACACCCTGTCGCGTGCAGCCTGGTCTCCCAGGCCTTCCTTTGAAATCTGTGCGGAAGCCTCCATGACCGGACTGCTCTTAACGTTCTGTGACTAAAAATCTCTCTCGTTCCTGTGCCTGCAGAGGGGGGATTCTGTGTCCTTAGTTGAGCTGAGGCACTGTAGGCTCCCTGTAGTTATAGCCGAGCTCCAGTCAGTTCCTCAAGGCAAAGTTATAGAACGCATTTGAGAAGTGAACCTTGGTAGATTTCCCCACCACCACCAATTTGGGGCCTGGAACACTCAGCTGTCAGCAGGTAGCCTTAATGAGCACTAACTAGCCTGGCATTTATTGCCAAATCTTACTTTTAGTAAATGTTTTTTGTCTAAAATATTCAAGGTCACATGTGACTTTGGGTCACTGAAGTGGTGAGACGTCTTCTAAATATTCCATGTATTTGCTAGGCTTTGGACCACGTGGCATGCTGGGGTGCTGGCAATTTGTCACAAGTCAAAAGACCTTGGCACTAATTGGAAAAGATACAACAGCCCCACAGATTTTTAGAATTAGCTCTTAATTGAATTTCCTCTATTTTCCTTCTTTTGATAGGCATCAACTCCATGTTTCACTTTCTTGTGTGTGTGTGTGTGTGTGTGTGTGTGTGTGTGTGTGTGTGTGTGTTTAAAGAATTTTAGTGTAAAAAAAGCCACCTTAATTTTAGATTAAAGTTACTAGACAAGAGGGGGCTGGGAGCACTAGGGTCAGGAAAACTGTGGCCGTGTTAGGGATGCTGGGTGAAATCCTAAGGCCTCTGATGGGGGAGGACAGCAGGAACTGACCCCACAGCAGGCAAGCTAGACTGCCCAGCCACAGCCTGCCTGTCAGATGGACCCCGCAGAACAGACAGAGTGATCTTTGTAAGACGAACTAGAACTCTCTGTACATTTCCAGCTTTGTGCGGAGAGAGGCTGCTTTTGAAGACCAGGGTGTTAGCATTGATGCTGGTGAGTTCGGCTCTCACCCCCCACCCCCCCACCCCCCGTTTTTTGGTTTCCCAGAATGACTTTCCTGATTTATACTGCAGTGCAGGATGCAAAGTACCAGCCCTTGAGCCCTGATAGTTGTCTCGTGATTCAGCTGCAAGCACGCGCGCGCTTGCGCACACACACACACACACACACACACACACACACACGCACACAGAGAGAGAGAAAGAGAGAGAGACAGAGGGAGAGAGAGAGACAGAGAATTCAGACACTTCCCTCTGTTCCACTCTCTCCCTCTCCTTCCCTTTCTGTTTCTTGAGATGTTGGACATAGAAGCCCGAGGCCTCATACGTGAGAGGTAAGCTGTCTACCACTCAGTGATACCCTGGCTCTCATTCATAAACTTCCGCTTTGACGATCTGAAGAATTGGTCAGCCACATGGAACAGCGGAGACTTAACCTTGAATTTACAACCCCCCTGAAACTATGCCCACTTGCACTTCCTCCCAGAGGCTAGAGGCTAGAGCTTCCACTACCGGGTCAAAGAGAGCCTTACGGGGTTAAGTTCAGCATTTGGCCAAATGCTCAACTCTAAAAGCCATGGCAATAGTTAATTCTTGTTGGCTGAAAATAGATATTCCTGAAGTATCTTGGCCAACTATTTTTTTTAAAACCAGTATCCTTTTTATTCCAACATCTGCAAAACAACACACACATACACACACACACACACACACACACACACACACACACACACACACACACACACACGTTCGTGCTTGGTTAAGGGGAGTTTTGTTGTTGTTTTTTGTTTTTGGAGACAGGGTTTCTCTGTGTAGCTTTAACTGGCCTGTGCTCACTTTGTAGACCAGGCTGGCCTTGAACTCACAGAGATCCACCTGCCTCTGCCTCCCAAGTGTTGGGATTAAAGGTGTGCGACAGCACCATGCAGCTTAAGTTTCTTTCTTGGTATTAATTGAAACCAAGAAAACATTACATACTTTTTTTTCTCTTTTTTTTTTACTTTATTAATTTATTCTTGTTACATCTCAATGGTTATCCCATCCCTTGTATCCTCCCATTCTTCCCTCCCTCCCATTTTCCCCTTATTCCCCTCCCCTATGACTGTTCCTGAGGGGGATTACCTCCCCCTGTATATGCTCATAGGGTATCAAGTCTCTTCTTGGTAACCTGCTGTCCTTCCTCTGAGTGCCACCAGGTCTCCCCCTCCAGGGGACATGGTCAAAGTTGAGGCACCAGAGTATGTGAGAAAGTAATATCCCACTCTCCACTCTACTGTGGAGAGTGTTCTGTCCATTGTCTAGATCTGGGTAGGGGTTTAAGGTTTACCGCCTGTATTGTCCTTGGCTGATGCCTTAGTTTGAGCGGGACCCCTGGGCCCACATTACATACATTTTTAAACATTGTTTTGAGGCAAGGACTCACTGTACAGGCCAGGCTGGCCCAGACCTCTCTATCCTCCTGTGTCAGGGATTTCTGGAACTGTAGGCATGGGCACACCTGGCATGGGCACACCTGGCATGGAGTCTGCCTGGCATGGGCACACCTGGCATGGGGCCTGCCTGGCATGGGCACACCTGGCATGGGGCCTGCCTGGCATGGACAGAGAAGATTTTAGCTCTCTTCTCTTTCCCAATAGTGACTGCAGTGACAAACTTAGCATGCGTTTCCTCAACCTATTGTTTAAGCTGTGTTTGCATGCATAGCCTTGGCCAGTACATGGCATAGCTATTATTATGCGAGAGTGGCGTGGGCATCATCCTGTAATTTGCTTTCTTCATTCGGATCATAATTTTGAAGTCTGTAGTCCACACTTAGTGAGTCGGGGTGTAGGTCAATGGCTTAGCCCCTACCAATCATGGTGAGGCTCTCACTCCGTCCCCAGAACTTAAAAAGAAAAAAAGTCTAGTTCTTACTTTTGTGTATGCCGCTTTGTATGTTAGCATTTGAGTGATGCCACCTTTTCCTCATTAGCAGATATCTGGGTTGTTTTAACTGAGTGACTTTATAAACGATGCAGCAAAAGCGCTTCCTTGCACAGTCCTCTTGTGAGAACTTCTTTCCAGAGTGGAGAGCCACACAGGAAGTGCTGGGCCTTAGGGTGCATGCCCTGCCACATTTACTAAATGCTGCCAGCAGAGTCTCCAAAGTGGGGGGTGATGACGTCCTCTACGCTAGCAGCATCCAAGATTGATTGGATTCTTTCCTCCAGAGTGTGACAAAAATATACCTGGCCCGGGACCTGGGGATGGCTCAGGGGGCTCACCACACAGGCCTGACGACCTGAATTTGAATCCTGAAACTCACATAAAAAGCCAGATGCGGGGGGTGGGGGGGGTTTCACATCTGTAATCCCGGAACACCAAAGACGAGACGGGGCGGGGGAGAAGATAGGAGAATCACAGAGCAAGAGACCTTACAAGTAGGAGAGGGAATCAAGTGGAAGGTTGTTCTCTGACCTCCACATGTGCCATGGCACGCATACTTTCTCTCTCTCTCTCTTTCTCTCTCTCTCTTTGTCTCTCTCTCTCTTTCTCTCTCTCTCTCTCCCAACTAATTAACTACTTAGAAAATGTATGCCTTGTCTGAGACCTCCTGTTTCTTCCCACCTTGGCAAGAGCCCGCCAAGGAATCCTCAAATCCCCATCTTTCCTGTTGTGTTGGTGATCCTTAGAGACCTTGGTCACTTGCTGCCTGGGGCCTGTTGTGGGTTGGCGTCCCTTGCTAAGCCTCTCAGTTTTACTTTCTTCTGACTTGATGAAACAAGAGGAAACTTGATTTGTTCACTCCTGTGCTCTGACCTTGCTCCATCTTGCCAGGCAAGGGTGTTCTGTTGTTGAGCAGTGATGGAATGATTGGCATCACCTGAGTTTGACCTTGGGTTACCCAAGGTCAAAACTGCTGAGTGGTTCCTCATGGTCACTCATTAACAGGGATTCGGCTGAGCGCCTGGCTGAGGACCAGCAAAGGTGAAGGAGACATGTCGTCGCCCGCAGAGGTGTGTTTGCTACTTTTATACTGTGGTAATAAAAACACCATAACCCAGGAAACTACTAGAAAAAAGCCTTGGTTTGGGCTTATGGTTCCAAAGGTTCCAGAGTCCATGATGGCAGAGCAGACACAGCGACTGGAGGAGCGACTGGGGAATTTACAACTGGGGGGCTTACATCTTGAACTGCAATCTTGAAACAGAGAGTGACCTGGGGATGGTGTGTGGCTTTGGAGCCTCACAGCCTGCTTCCAGTGACAAGACACATTTTCTCCAGCAAGTCCGCCAACATCTCTTAAACACACCCACACGAAATCATCACCTGGGGACCAAGTATTCCGAGGCACAAGAAGGTATGTATTTCCTGTTTATCCCACCGGCCCTTCCAACCGGCCTGGGCAATATCAACTATGAGTATGTTCATTTGACAGAGCAGGAAGATCTGAGGAAATGCAGGATTACCTTGCCGGGCGAAGCTAGGATTTTGGCCCACATCCTCCATCCCTAAATGCCTTTAAATAACTACAGCTATTGCTGGCATCTCAAAGGGTGGGATTCACGTCTCCCTGTGAATACCCAAATCCTCAGATTCTCACCTCTTACATCAGATGAGATCATGTTTGTACACAACCCTATAAGTATGTCTTTCCTTATAACTGAAATCATCTCTTCTCTAGATTATTTCTAATGCTTGATCTAATGCAGACACTATGGAAATAGTTGCTATACTATTGATAAGGGATGGTGACAAGGGAAAAAAAATGCCTCTGCATGCTCGGTACAAACTCAGTTTTTCATTTTGATATTTTGTGTGTGACGTCATCTCACCATGTAGCCAGGCCAGCCTCAGGTTTATGATCTTCCTCCACCAGCCTCCTGGATGCTCGGAACAAATGTGTGCACACCACACTGCACATCAATTTTTTTTTCCTGTCTACACAGCTGGTTGACTTTAGAGTTGTGGAACTCACAGACAGGGAAACCCAGCTGTTGTCACGCCTCCATCATTTGGCAGCAGCTGTACGGTGGAGCTATAGCTACGAGGACCCTTTGATTTAAGGCGTGAGAGGCGGGAGAGGAGTTAGGTCAGTGAGTCACAGCATTTGCCCCACATGTCGTGAGTTCTATCCCTGGGACCCACTGGGGAAAGAGTGAACTGGCTTTTGAGGGTCATCTTTTGGGCTCCAGACATGTGCAGCAGACATGTACACACACACACACACACACACACACACACACACACACACATTTGAAGAACTGTCAAGGCATCAATAAAGAACATGAACAGCGGATGTTACCGGTACTGAGTCTAGACGGCTGCCATGTCTTTTATGGATGGCAGAAGCTGGGATTGGGTCACTGAGGGATGTGAGTGACAGGCAAGGGAAAGAGACTTCTGAGGTAGAGAGTCATGTGATCAAGGAAAGCAGCAAGAAGGAGGCTAGAACCGGAATAGGACAGAGAGAAAGGGGACAGGAGCCACAGCAGGCAGGCTACACTGTAAGCTGTAAGCTGTAAGCTGTAACGGGCTTTGGTGAGGTATCCCAGAGGTCCCAGCAGGGTCCAGTTGGCTCTCAGTCCTCTGCACTCCTGGTCCCACTGTCCTGGTCAGCCAGCTCTGCCAATCTTAGTAGCCCAGGACTGGCGGCAGCGATGGGCTGGGAACTCACAGAGAGCAACTGCAGGAGCCGGGCACTCTCTGCAGACTGGCCGGGGAGTGCCTGGGTTCTGGTTGTCCTAGGAGCCAGGCCTAGTTAATGATTTTATCTGATTCTCCTCCCACTCCCTTCTCCCGACCCCTCTCTCCTTCCCTAGCGCTTCTCCAAATTGTTTAAAACCCATTTTTTTTTTTTTTGAGTAGATTCCTTGTCTCATAACTCACAGTAAACCTTCCTCCCAAATGAACCTTGACTGATACACATGTTGAAATCATTTGCTATATAAAAATGACAAAGGCCGGGCGTGGTGGCACACGCCTTTAATCCCAGCACTCGGGAGGCAGAGGCAGGCGGATCGCTGTGAGTTCGAGGCCAGCCTGGTCTACAAAGTGAGTCCAGGACAGTCAAGGCTACACGGAGAGACCTTGTCTCGAAAAAACCAAAAAAAAAACAAAAAACAAAAAACAAAAATGACAAGACTTCAAAAAACAAAAAAAGAAAGAAAGAAAGAAAGAAAGAAAGAAAGAAAGAAAGAAAAATCATGATCTGGAGAAAGGGCTGGCAACATTCACAGAGCTGACTTTGAATTTGAGCCGCTGAGGCTGGCTCTGCCTTACCTGGTTTTCCCTTCCTTCCTCCCAGCCTTCCTCAGGCCACTCCTCTGCCTGCAGGCCCATTTCCCTCTTTCCCTCCAGATTAGAAACCCATTTACTCCTCGGTCTATTCACTTCCACATGCCTCTTTGCCAAAGCAAGTGTCGACCCAGTGCCAGAATTCCCAGAGGGAGCAATTAGTTCTGGCTGGCTGGGAGAGCTCTGAGCCATGGGGGAGGTGCTGACGCTTGACTGGTGCCTAGATGACAGAACAGGAAGTCAACGGGAACATGCTGGAACAGGCAACATTAATCTGCAGTGTGTGCCAAGCGCGGGGCTAAGAGCCGCGTGTGCCAGCCTCCTCATCCTCACGGCGGCTGTAAGAAGGGAGAGGCAGTCAGTAGATGCTCACTTCGCAGGTGGGAGGCCGGGAGGGAGCAGCTAGGAGCATATTGCCATGGTCCCCTGCTGCCGTCTAGGTAGAGTAGGATCAGGGTTGGCCTGTCCTCGCATCTCAGTGTTTAAGAGCCTAGTCTTAAGAATGGTGGCTTCAAAACCTCATGTGGCTCCTGAATAGGTAAAGGAAAAAAGGAAAGTGGGAGGAATTTGTGTGCGTGCATGCACACTCGTGTGTATGTGTGTGTGTGTGTGTGTGAGTGTATGATGTGGTGTCTGTGTGTCTGTGTATATGATATGTGTGCTTCTGTGTCTTTCTGGTATGTGGTGTGTGTGCGCACATACATGTGTATGTGTGTGTATGCATATGTGTTTCTGTGTGAGTGTGTGTGTCTGTGCTTCTGTGTGTGTATGTATGGGTGTGTATGGGTATATGCGTGTCTGTGAGTACGTATGAGTGTATGTGTGACTGTGCGTGTGTGTGGGTATGTGTGTGAGTGTGGGTATGTGTGTGTGAATGTGAGTGTGTATGTGTGTGTGTACATGTGTGTTTTGTATATGTGTATGTGTGAGTGTGCATATGTGTGTATGTGCATGAGTGTATGTGTGTATTTATGAGTGTGTGTAGATGTTTGTATGTATATGTGTATGTGAGTGTGCATGTATGTGTATGTACATGAGTGTATGTATTTATGTGTCTATGAGTATGTATGTATGTTTGTATGTGTGTATGTACATGTGTGTAGATGTGTGAGTGTGTATGTTTATTAGTGATGATGTTGGTGAGGTTTGCATAAATTGGTTTTTTCCTGAGAAAAGAGAGGCAAGAAGCAAAAAGGAAGCAAGGCTGGAGGAGGCTGCATAACCAAGCACAGGGCAGCAGAAGTGGCTAAGGGATGTTTCTAGAATATGAACAGGAAGGCTCTGGAGATCGGCCGATGTTCACGTTGAAGTTGCCTGATTTTCCTTCCATGTGAATTTCCCTATCTTCCTGAATCTTAGTGAACATGAAATCCACACCACACACAAAGAAGTATCGCTGTGAATTCATAGGAAATAGGACAATGGCTCAGGGTTGCATTTGGTTTACACACACACACACACACTTGAGACAGGGTCTCATGTACCCCATGCTGGCCTCAAATTTCCTATGCAGTTGAGACAACCTTGAGATCCTGACCCTCCAGCCTGTGCCTCCTGAGTGCTGGGACTGCGGGACGAAACAGCCCACGTCTGGTTTATACACAGCAAGCTGAGCCCTAGACTGAGTTGCTCTTAGGAAGCCCAAGGCTAGGAGGAAGGGCCCAGTGCTCAGCTTCCTGGGAACTTGTATAAGTCTGAGGGCGGCAGGGTTTCCGGTGCCGAAGGAGTATTTTACATAGAGTGAGAAGGTTCCTCCTCACACTTGTACTGTCTAGCGATCTGTACCTGGGTGAGTCAGGACCGGGAGGCAGGGAAGATGGAGAGGACCCGTGAAGAGGAGCGAGCCCCTTGCTCCGCAGTCTGACTGAAATCTCTCCACAGTTGGAAGTCAGGACTTGAGTGCAGTTAACTTCCGCTGTGAAGGCTGCCCTCAGGGGCAATACTCCTTTTGTGTAGTGATATTGCAAACAAGAATACATAAACAGCAATGGGCCTTTGGGTCCTGCTCCTTTGCCAGCTTTAAGCCTGCACTGTTCTGATACCTCACAGCAAGACTTTAAACTCCGTTTATGGTAGAGGATGAGTCTTCAGTCTCTAGAGCAGTGGTTCTCAACTGTGGGTTGTGACCCCTTGGGAAGTCGACCAATACCACCCCCTCTCCTTCACAGAGTCGCTAAGACCATCAGAAAACACAGATAGTTACATTATGACGCATAACAGTAACACATTTATAATTATGAAATAGCAACAAAAGTTCTTTTATGGTCAGAGGTCACCAGAACGTATTAAAGAGGCACAGCATTAGGAAGGTTGAGATATCAGATTTAACGCCATCCAAAGCACCTCAGGAATTATCTGCCCTTCAGAGGAAAAGTCTCTCAGGCACCCTTTGAGATGTAACTGCAGACGTCATTAAAATAGCATATACGGCCGGGGCATGGTGGTGCACGCCTTTAATCCCAGCACTCAGGAGGCGAAGGCAGACGGATCTCTGAGTGTTCAAGGCCAGCCCTGTCTAGAGTCTAGAACAGACAAGGCTACACAGAGAAACCCTCAGGTTATCTGTCTTCTGAGGGGACAGGAAGAGAATTTTGGTGTACTGGCCCCTAGAATCTCTGCTAACTTTAGGGGGATTGGGTTTCTGACAACCTTAACCTGGTGCCTTGGCAAAGTGGGTGGGCTTTGCTTTAACATTTTCATTTTCCAAGCCGGGTGTGGTGGCGCACACCTTTAATCTCAGCACTCGGTAGGCAGAGACAGGCAGATGGCTGTGAGTTTGAGGCCAGCTTGGTCTACAGAACGAGTCCAGGACAGCCAAGGCAACACAGAGAAACCCTGTCTCAAAAAAACAAAAACAAAAACAAAACCAGAAACAAAGAAAGAAAGAAAAGAAACAAACAAAAGCTCCAGCTGGGAGGTGGTGCCATGCACTTTTAATCTCAGCACTCAGGAGGCAGAGGCAGGAGGATCCCTGCGAGTGCAAGGCCAGCCTGGTCTACAGAGTTAATTCCAGGACAGCCAGGACTGCACAGAGAAACCCTGTCTTGGGGAGAAAACAAAACAAAACAACAACAAAAAAACCAAACAAAAACAAAAACAAAACAAAACCCAAAAAGCTCCAACTCTTCAAACAGGCTTGTACTGAAATTCTTTTTTCTGTGACATAGTCAGCAACCCCTGTTTCACCTGAGTAGAGGTCTCCGCCCAGAGCCCCTCACGCTGCTACAGGCACCAGCCCACACCACTGCTGACAAGTGGAGGACGAACCCACGGAACCCCATGGAACCCCATGGAACCCCATGGAACCCCAGGAGAGGGCCTATCTGCAGGGTGGGGGCCGAGGAGGAGGAGGAGGTGCGCCGGTGGGAGCTCAGATGGCCAAGAGCTGTTCTGTTCATGGAATTCAACGTCTATTTTGGGACACAAAGGGCACACATCAAAGGACAGGAGAACAACGCGGATGGCCTCTGGTTCAGGGGGAAAGAGACAGGTCCACGTGGGTGGACCCTTCTGAGGTCTCCTGCCGTTTGGATATTTTTCAATGACATTTGCAAGCGAAGCTTTTGAAAATAGACTACGGGCTGTTTAAAAGCAAATGCCGCGAAGAGTTTATATAGCAGGGTCCAACCTGCAGTGGCCACCTGCCACTTCCCCCAGCCCCATGTCTCTTCTCAAAGCCAAATACAGGACCTGCCGTCTTTGTCCCCCCCACACCCCAATCTCAATTTAAAAGGAAACCAGAAACCAGGTCCATTTGATCAGGGACTTCATTTTGACTTCCAAAAATAGTTTGTCCTTTAAGAATTTCCTAGATCTCAGTCCTCTCTCCAAGTGTCAATAAAGGTCAAATCAACAACTGTTTGCTGGGTCCAGAGCCTGCCAGGCCCTGCAGGTCACAGTGTCAAATAAAATTTACACAAGGCAACTGTTTTAGACTCAGCTCCTGCGCCAAACCTCAAAGAGGCTGAAAAATCAAAGTGGACGGGGGAGTCCCCAGGCGTCTCCGAGCTGGAGCTGATCTGCTCGCCTGACCTCCCGAGAAGTCAGCAGAGAGACAAGAGACAAATTCCTCAAGCAGGCCAGTTCCATCTGCCGTAAATCGCCACACAAAAGCCATGAGGAACCTGCTGGAGCTTTTCAGATCCTCTCCTTTCTGACCCCGCCCTCCTGTCTTAAGAGTAAACACTGGAGCAACCCTTTATATCCTGTGCTTGTTTCTATCCACCCCCCCTACCCCACCCCCAGTCACTTATCTGTCTATAAAAGCAAGTGGCACATTCCATTTTGTGAAACGAAATGTTGACCATTTGTTGCCCATGTAATTTTGTCCTTTGACAAAAGAGGATGGAGACTCAGAACTGTGCTAAAGAGTGATTTATGAGACCCCAGAGAAGAGACATTCAAATGTGCATAAAGGGTCTGCTTAGCCCTTTATGTGTGGCTCTAGGTTGACCCTGCACACTACCATGGAAATAAGTAAATATTGGGAGGCAGAGGCAGGTGGAGCCCTGTGGGTTCGAGGCCAGCCAGGTCTACAAAGTGAGTCCAGGACAGCCAAGGTTACACAGAGAAACCCTGTCTCAGAAAACCAAAATGAATAAATAAATAAATAAATGCCACAGCTAAAATAGAGTCTTGGAGAACCCAGCTTTAAGACACCCTCTTCCACAATTAACTTTTTTTGGGGTACTTTTCTTGCCAAAATGGTTTGCTATTGTCCTTTTTAAGACCAGGTCTCCTGACACAGCTCAAGTTCACCTTGAGCCCACCTTGTCCTCCAGCCTAGCATCAAAGCCGCAGCCTCCTGTCTCGGTTTCCTGAAGGTTATGGTCCCAGGCAAGTGCCACCGCGCTCACCAGTGCCTGTTGCTGATGCTGTTTGGTAAATATTAAAATGCTGGCAGAGGGCTGGAGAGATGGCTCAGTGGTTAAGAGCACTGCCTGCTCTTCCAAAGGTCCTGAGTTCAATTCCCAGCAACCACATGGTGGCTCACAACATCTATTATAATGTAACCTGATGTCCTCTTCTGGCCTGCAGGTGTACAAGCAGACAACACTGTATACATAATAATAAATACATCTTTAAAATAAATAAATAAATAAATAAATAAAATGCTGGCAGATATATTTTTTTTCTTTCAAGAGCTTTCTGAGTAGGACTAAAGGACAGCCTTTTCACGCTTCTCAAAAGAGAGCAGATGTTATGCAGAGCACGGTGGGCACGGTCACGCTGACAATATGCCCAAAGTTGAGTGACATCAACTGTAATGTTCTGACTTAGTCAAGCCAGAAGCCTTTCTCTCTCTCTTTCTCTCTAGCCATCCTTTATGACAGAAAATAAAACCAAATGGCTTGAAACAGTGAAGAAATCCTGCAAAACAATTTAGGGCTTTCTTGCAAAACAGCAAATCCTCCAAAGGCAGCTAAGAACAAAAGTAACCACAAAAGGCCTTTCCTAACCCAAGTACTGCAGTAGACTGATGGCGAGCAGTGACTTGCAGCACCAGAAAGGACGCCTTAGGAAACTGGGACAGGGCTCCCCTGCCCAGGCGAGGCTCCCCTGGGACCTTAGTTACAGCTCTGCTGCAGGGAAGGCTGCTGGCTGCTCACTTTCAAAGACTTCCTTCCTTCCCAGGCCCCAGAAACGGCATCGCCTTTTTAGATTTCCAAGGACCACAGTGGCCCCTGAGCACCTGCATTGGTAGTGCTGTGGTTTGGATGAGAATGGCTCCCACAGGCTCGGAGATGTGAAAGCTTGGTGACTGGAGAGTGGCACTATTTGAAAGGACCGGGAGGTGTGGCCTTCTTGAAGGAAATGTGTCACTGACGATGGGCTTTGAGGTTTTTAAAAGCCCACGCCAGGCCCAGTGGCTCTCTCTTCCTGCTGCCTACTGATCTGGATGTAGAACTCTCAGCGACTACCAACCGTGTCTGCCCATGTGCCGCCACGTTCCACGCCATGAGGATAATGGAGTAAAGCTCTGAGGAGCTAAGCAAGCCCCAACTGAAGCTTCCTTTTATAATCGTCGCCAGGGCCAAGGTGTCTCTTCACAGCAATAGGACACCAAGACAGGCAGCATTAGGTAGGTTTGTGGAGTGCCTGCTGCCCTTAAGTGTGGCCACTGCTTAGCATCCGTCATCCCACCTCCGGGCCTCTGTTCTGCACAATCACCATTAAAAGTCTCACTCACACAAAGTGTTTGTGGGAGAGTAGCTGGCTTTGGATTGATCATATATTAAAGGACATGGCACAACATATACCATCGGTGTGATGCTCTTTCAAGCCTTTGGACCACCTAGTTATGAACAGGATTCCTCCTTTTTGTTTTCTTTTCTTTTTCTTTCTTTCTTTTTCTTTTTTTTTTTTTTTTTTTTTTTTTTTTTTTTTTTGTCTCCTCAATTCCTCTCCTTCCTTTCACTCCAAAATTACATTTCATCTTCTTCTTGTTGTTGTTGTTGATTTTGCTGTCCTCAGGCCCCACCCCTCAACTCAGCCCCAGGCTTCCCTTTGCACAATACAAGATAGCTTGGCTAACCTGATGAAATTCCTAGAGTAGAGCTACCAGCTCCCCACTTCACTTGCAGAGTAGTACAGTCACTTAAAAAAAAAACCCATGCCCCCACATTCTTTTCTTCTTCTCCATTTAAACTGTGGCACCTAACAGGTGTTAGGGAGCATGCCTGTAATCTCAGCATTGAAGAGGCTGATGCAGGGAGATCCTGAGTTTGAGGCCAGTCGGGGCTACGTAGTGAGGCCAAGCCACAAGGAGTGGCCCTCCCTCCTTAGCATGGGCTGTAGTTATTACACAATTCCAGCAAATGAAATATAGCAGAATTTATACATAACAGGTGAGAAGTTACTGCCTTCTCTCTCTCTCCCACCCCCGGGGCAAGTCAGTTTCCCCCTCACAATTACTCTCAAACAGGTAGCTAAGGCCCTCCTGGACAGTAGTGATCACTGTGGTGATTCTTCCTAGTTGAACCCCTATGTTTATCAAGCTCTGCATAGTGTATCATGTATACTACTGTGAGAAATTTGTTTTCTACCAAAGGTAGTTAACCCACCAAGGACCAATATTCCATCAACTTCTCCAACCTTGTAAAATACTATGAAAACCTTTTACTCTTCCCTAGCTGGTAAAACTAGCCAGCCTCAAAAGACTGTGAGGCTAGATCCCAGCCAGAGTGGGGAAACACTGCCACTGGCCACACTGACTAAAACCCAGGTGAATGTCCATCCCCGGGTGTGTTTGCTGGGCCAGCTTGCATCATAGTGCACCATTTTTACAAAGAGAAATTGCCCTAGCAGGTGCGATGCTCGTTCTTGATTGTCAGCACAGGGGTTTAACTAAAACCCATGGCTGGGGCACATCTGTGGGAGAGTTTTTTTCTTCAGTAAACCAGGGCTGTGCACCCCCCCAACCTTAACTATAAATATTTCTGTACTGTCTGTTCCAGAAACGGCAACTATGTATTCATTTTAAAAAGTTGTTTATAATCATCTTGCAACTTTACCTTTGTTTCAGAAGGTTGTATCCTTACCTATGACTGACTACCTTGTTAAGACTGCCTGTTGTCATTACTGCCTTGTTATGACTGCCTTGCAAACATGTCTTTGTTTCAGGAGGCTGTTAGGACTAACTTGTTATGCTTACATCCTGCTCCTGTAACCCTGCAACCCTACCTATTTTGCTCGCAACCCTACCTATTTTGCTTGTGAAACCCTCCATTTGGACCCCCCTCACTCCTGTGCTATAAAAACCTTGTCTTCCTCATGTCCAGTGCTGACCTCTTGAACCCTGGCTTAGGGGAGGCAGCCAGTGTACACGAATAAAGAGCTGGCTTTAATTAATTGGCCATGAGGGTTTGGGTTAGTGGTCTTTCTTCTCCCATCTTTGGGATTGACTGTAATCCCATTTTCCTTGGGGAAGCATTTCCTCTGTGAGGGGTTCTTCCATGGTCATGTCACACACACACACACACACACACACACAGTCAGAATGCTAAGCCTAGGTCTCCAATCAAGCCAGAGATTCTGCCCTCGTGACCAGGAGTTTCACAGCTTCAGCCTGAACATGAGTGACTCAGCCGTGTCTGTTGGGACCTGGTGCTGCTTGGTCCCAACACTGGCCTCCAGTTTTTATTTAACAGCTGCAAGGATTCTCCCCCAGGGCTTTTGGAGGAGAAATGGCTTTGCTGACATGTCTGCTCCGTAATTTGGGCTTCCAAAATAAGAGAAAATGAATTCGCATTGCTCTAAGTGCCAAGTTAGAGCTCATTCATGACCACATCACTATAAAACAAATATATTTGTTCTTACCCCAACTTTACACAAGAATGTAGGCAAGCATGGAGGGAGGGAGGGGAGGGAGGAGGGAAGGAGGAGGGGGAGGGAGGACAGAAGATTGGGAGAAGGAGGAACAAATTTGCTCTTGGTTCGTTTTCAGTGCAAAGACCAAACTTTGGGTAGTTGCAAACAAAGTAACTCCGGGCCCACTAGACACAAGCTTAGAACAAGACTTAAATAAGATTAGGACAAACAAGTAGTTTCAGATTTCTACTGGAGAAAGAAACACAAGTTGATGCCGTTTCGTTTAGTGTACAACTGCACACAAAGGCCAGAACTCATTTAATTGGGTCACAAGAAACCCTCTTGGAAGGAGAAGGCTAGGAAATAGAAGCTTGGCTGCTAGGGAAGGCAGTTTTGCTCCGCCCTCCTCGGGAGAGACAGCCCCGCCCAGCCTGAACCCGAGCCAGGCTGAAAGCACCGAGGAGCAGGAAGCTGGCCGGGCTTCTTAAAATCTGGGCGCGGAAGGCTCTTCTGTTGGAAGGACGGAGTCACACGCTTGAATTTCGTTGTTCCTTTCATTGTGAAGATGCTGAAACGGCAACAACCGCTCCTTCCGGCTCCTCTGAGACGCAAACACCCGGGAATCATTTAGCCTTAAAGTCCACCCAGTCCCCAAAGCACCCGGGAGCTCCGCCTGGTCTTGGAGGTTTAATCAACTCACAGAGCACAAGGGACCACATTCCCCACGCCCAGATCAGTCTCCAAAGCCTTGCCTTTCTTGGAGGCAAAGAATGCATATTTTTCTAGTTACAAAAATAGCAAATGCTCAAAAGCCTTTCCAGTATAAAGACTGGAAAACTTGAAAAAGCATACGAAAATTAAAGGGGAAAAAGAATCACCATGATTCTAACTCTGATATATTAAAATACATTCATATCACGGTTTATATTAGAGCAGGCCTAGATTTCATAAGATGAGAAACCAGAACTTTAAAAAAATATATTTTATTTTATTTTGAGACAGTGCCTTACTATGTAACACAGGCTACCCTGGATATTGCTATGTAGATTAGGCTAGCTCAAATTCAGAGATCCACTTGCCTCTGCCTCCAAGGTCTGGCGCCCTCCCGCGTGCGCTCTCTCTCTCTCCCTCTCCCTCCCTTACCCCCCTCCTCCCGTGTGTGTGTGTGTGTGTGTGTGTGTGTGTGTGTGTGTGTGTGTACTAGCACCCACAGGAGCTGCCAGGTCCCCTATTACGTGTAGATATAAGCTGTCTGACTGAGCTGCTGGGACCCCATCTCTGGTCCTCCAGAAGAGCATTCTTAACTATGGTGCCTGCCAGAGCTTAAAATGTAACTATAAATATGTTACTTTAGACCAAACTGGCCGCTTAGAGTGGTGACACACCTGTGTCAAGCCCCAGCGCTTGAGCGACATAAGGATGATAATATATGCTTGTAATCCTGTCTATTTAGAGGCTGAGGCAGGAGGACTGGAAGTTCAAGGCCAGCCAGACCCTGTCTCAAAAAATAGAATAAAGATAAAAGAGTTAGGTTATAGTTCTGTGAGGAATTCTTTTGTCCAGCATGCGACTGAAACCCTCAGTCCTCACTACAGGTGGGAGGGAGGGAGGGACAGAGGAAGAGGAAAGAAGAGAGGGAGGGAGGGAGGGAGGGAGGGAGGGAGGGAGGGAGGGAGGAAGGAAACACACACACACAGACATATATTCACGCACACATGCACGCACGTATGCATGGCTTGGTTCCTGGAGCTTCCATGGTTCCACTTTCCTCTCCAAGTGGTGTAGGCAGCAAGGAGCCAGGGTGATTATTCATAGTTTCTCTTCTGGCCAGACTAGAACATCTATCAGAGTCATCAAGAGTTCTCGGACTGCAAGGTCTGAAGGGGAAAGGGAAGCAGGAGAAGGCCAGCTTCTACCCAGCACCTGACTGTGCGGGGCCACGCATGTGGGAGCAGTCCGGTCTGCCTCTGAGCCTTGAGAGAGGCTCTGTGCTCCACACTGTGCAGAGGCTTGGGGAAAGGGCTGTACCCGCTTTTTTTCTGCGGCAGGAAAGAGGGGAAAGACAGCATCTTTAGGCTGAGAGCGAGCCTGAAGATCTGTCTGCTTGAGGACACTGTCCTGCTCTTTCCAAAAGTCTGGACTAAAGGGGCGACCCATTTTATCTGAGTCCAAAAGGGCTGATGACCTCAACTGGCATTTAAGGGTGAGAAATGCAGGCATGTGCATATGCACGTACATGCTATCTGTAACATGAACATTTTGTACATTCTTCAAAAAAAAATATAACATCAAACATATTCAAAGAGATATGTGAAAATTAAATATGTTCTAAGAGAAATATGAAAATTATTTATGCCTATAGTCCCAGATACTAAGGACCCTGAACTGTATTGAGAGTGAAGGGCTGTTAGCAGGCCCAACATGGCAAACAGTGACAACAGGCCTTGCCTTTAACCTCTCGGTCTTGCTTAACAAAAATCACTACATTGCACTCCTAAAGACAGTCCCCAAGGCCCATTCTCTTATTTGGCCACTGACTCACTCCTGAGACTAAACATCTAGGTCCATGGGGCTGGAGAGATGGCTCAGTGGTTAAGAGCACCACCTGCTCTTCCAAAGGTCCTGAGTTCAATTCCCAGCAACCACATGATGGCTCACAATTATCTATAATGTAGCCTGATGCCCTCTTCTGGCCTGCAGGTAAACAAGCAGATAACACTGTATACAAATAATAAAATAAATCTTAAAAAAAAAAAACTACATCCAACAGTGAGATTCCATATTGGCTAACAGGTCCAATCAGGATTTAACAACTTACCTTAGCCCAGATTCTCCCCGTCTCCTGCAGAAAATGCTGCTGCTGCCTTTGTAGACTCTCAGCCCCCACCCCACCCCTTTGTGCTGAGAATTTGGAACATGTGTGTGTCCTGTACCGACTCTGAAGGGGGCAGTCCTAACTCACAAAGAGTTTGAGGCCAGCCTGGGAAATTTTAAGACCCTATCTAAAAACAAACAAACAAACAAAAAAGCAATGTTAGTGTAGTATATAATAAAAATGAGGCAGAATAGACAGGAAAATTATAGAGAGGGAGGAGGGAAAGTAACCCCCCATGACAGAGACTGTGGTTGTACCCTCTCCCTGGCTAAGCATCAAAGAGTCTAGTATAATTAAGGTTTTCCTTAAATGTTGCTGACCTAGGGACAATATAGATTTTATATAGAAATATTTTCAAGTGAGAATGGTAAAATAGCAGCAAACCAGGCCTTGAGTATAGCTGCACTTCCTTCTGAGTATCTCCCCAACAGGAATATTCACTTTGTTTACAGTGAAGATTTCCTCACTCCCCACATCTCCAAGAGACGCTTTGACAATAGTGTCAGAAACCACCCAGATCCTGTGGACTATTGCAAAGCGATAAACTCGGCTGGTCCTTTAAGGAGACTTGAATATGTCATGTCCCTCCCCTGCATATCTCCTGTGTTAATACGGCTCTGTCGGTAGATACTGTCCTGGCATGCACAAAGCCCTGGGTTTGACTCTAAGGATGGCATATACTAGATGTGGCAGCAGGTGTACCCCCATAAGCCCAGCCTTCAGGGTATACAGGCACAGTGAGTAGAAGCTGGAGATTATTCTTAGCCACATACAGAATTGGAAGCCAGCCTGAGCTACATGAGATCCCACCTCATACAAAACAAAACAAAAAAACAACTTTGTTCACACTGACTGGTCCTGAAACGCTTCTCCGTGGGGAGAGCAAACATCTTAGTTCCTTTTCTACTGCTCTGACAAAACGATACCAAGACAACCAGCAAAAGAAAACACTTATTCGACTTAACTGGGCTACAGTTTAGAGGACTGAGTCCTTGGTGGCCAAGCGGAGGCTGCAGCAACGGCTGAGAGCTCACACGCTGATCCTCGAGCAGGAGGCAGAGAGAGAGCACAGTGGGAGCAGTCCTTTAGAACCTCAAGGCTTGCCCCTTAGCGACAAAACTTCTCCAGCAAGTCCACACCTCCCAATCCTTCGCAAACAGTTCCACCAAGCGGGGACCAAGTATTCAAACGTACAAGCCTTTGGGAGCCGTTATGATCCAAACCACCACACCGAGACACCGAGTGGAAGGCTCTGAAGAAGAACCCTCAAGCTGCTGAGTGGGAGAATGGGGTCCTGTTCCTGCCCCACCCCCACCCGCTGGCACCGACAAATCCGTATCTTTGCAATGTAGCATATAATGTTCAATACAGCATGTACTATGCTTATATGATAGACCGATACATGATACCAGTTGTTTATAAGATGTGTATAGTGTTTATATATGATCTATAAGTACATAAATGGATTTTTATTAAAATATATCATATGATTTAATGCCCAACTTCCCCTCTTTTTTTTTTTTTTTTTTAACAAAATAGGTTACTATTGTGTCTATGGCTCTGTGGGATCTTTCCTTAGGCATACAATGCAACTGCTCTTTTATCTCAGTAACAATCTTCCCCAGTAGGATGACTAATGTCTCCCCCCCCCCTCTTTTCCTAATATATTTTTATAAGGTACAATAATTTGCCTGACCAGGGTCTTGTTTGGGTTACTTGGTTTGTTTAAGTTTTTGCTTATTTATGAGTTTGTATATAGAATTTGTAAACAGATCTCTGTTTTGCCGCACGCTGCTGTCCCCAGTGAGGGCCCGGCAGGAAACAGGTGGCCCACTAAAGGGGGTAAAGGGTGTCTAAGAAAAAAGAGGAGGCACAGAGGTGTAGGCTTGGTGTAGGGAAGCCAGCTGGGGACCGGAAACGGTGCCTCGGGATGACACTACACCTGGGATATTTCATTAGCTCCAGTGTTCATTCTTCTCAGCGCCTGACAGCCAAATGCTTTCTGTACGTTTCGTCTCTTCTCGTGGCTTGCCTTCGCCTTCGGAAGGCGTGTCGTTTTCTGCTTGGCTTGTGGAATGTTTCACATTGTCAACATATCACTATTGGTTTGTTGTCGCAGATTTCTCAGTAGGTGTCTTAGTTAGGGTTTTATTGCTATGGTTTCTCTGTGTAGCCTTGGCTGTCCTGGACTCTCTTTGGGAGAGCAGGCTGGCCTCGAACTCACAGGAAATCCACCTGCCTCTGCCTCCCAAGTGCTGGGATTACAGGCGTGCGCCACCACACCTGGCTCCAAGGCAACTCTTATAAAGGAAAATGTTTCATCGGGGCAGGCTTACAGTTTAGAGGTTTAGTATATTTTCAGTATAGCAGGAAACATGGCAGCGTGCAGACAGGCACGGTGCTGGAGGAGGAGCTGAGAGTTCTGCATCTTGATCCGCAGGCAGCAGAAGGAGACTGTGTGCCACACTGGGCGTGGCTTGAGTATAGGAGACTTCAAAGCCGGTACCCACAGTGACACACTTCCTCCAACAAGGCCACACCCACTCAAACGAGGCCACACCTCCTAATAGTGCCACTCCCTGTGGCCAAGCATTCAGACACGGGTGTCCGTGGAGGCCTTTCCTATGCAAACCACCACAGTAGCTTTATTCTTTTTTTAGGTAGCTCCTGCTGTTTTGACACACAGAATATAGAACAGTAGTCAATCTATTCATCTTTGTCTACCATTCAGAAAGATGCTCTGGAAGTTGGGATGAGAAACATTCCCCCCATGGTCTCTCCTATGTGAGCATCTGGTCTCTGGTTGGTGGTGGTGTTTGGGTTATAAAACTCTTACGATGAACGTCTTGTTGGAGGAAGTGTGTCACTGGGGACAGGACGGGCTTTGAGAGTTTATAGCCCCTCCTCACTTCTGATTCAAGTTCCCTGCTTTTCGTGAAATGTCATCAGCCAGCTTCCTGTCCCTGCTGCCTGCCACCGTGCCTTCACGCCATAATGGACGCCACGTCCTCTGGAACCATAAGCCAAAAGAAGCCGTTTCTTGAGTTGCCTTTGGTCATGATATTTTATCACTGCAATAAAAAGGCAACTGACACAGACGCCAGCTTCAGGAAGACTATAGCCGGCACTAATCATGTATTTTAGAATTGCTTCCTTAACCTTTAAAGGGTATCTCCTTCCCCCCCCCCCCCCACAGGGTTTCTCTGTGTAGCCTTGGCTGTCCTGGACTCACTTCGTAGACCAGGCTGGCCTCGAACTTGCAGCGATCCACCTGCCTCTGCCTCCCGAGTGCTGGGATTACAGGCGTGTGCCACCAAGCCTGGCACGACTGTATCTTCTTTATCAGAGCTAGAGTTATGCCTTTCCATGTAAATTAATATTTATGCTAAGCCTGGAAAAAATGCATTTGCCTCTCTTCTCTATAAAATACTTTGAATTTTTCAAGCACAAGCTGTCAACATGAATCATTGCATTGCCTGACCTGAAGTCAGGAAATAGGACTCTGCCTTTTCCTGGTGCTGAGAATTGAGACAAAAGTGTTGCATGTGCTGGGCGAGTGCTGTAGCGAGAGCTGTATTCCCAGTGCCAGGGTGGTGGCTGTCAGATATGGCTGCCTGGACACAGCGTCAGAGCCCACAGGCTCAGTGGGTTACATCCCACAGGACGCCTCGCCTTCAGACGCCAGTCACAATCTCTGCCTCTGACACTTCTGCCCAGCAACCTATGAGTCAGAGGTTCCCACAAACCCCTCGTCAGTTTTCACACTTCCTTGAATGGCTCAAAGATCCCCATTGAAAAACTTAAGTTTAGCGGTTTAAGGGGCATCAGTTGCAAGATCCTCGAAGTACCCAAATCCAAGCGTTGGGTTTCCGACCCAGGACGGCCTCTGAGGTGCATAGCTAACACAGCAAAGGGGACCTGGCTTCCCGGTTTCCCTAGTATTCCTCGGTCCCTACCATTACTGAGCATGGCTGGCATACCCCATCCGACCCCCGCACCCCCTACTGTGAACTTTCCAGCCCAGGGGCCGGCCTTCCCTATCTAATCTAGACATTTGTTTTCCCCCCTCCCTCTGCTGTTTCTCTCCCCCCCCCCCCTTTCTCTCTTTCTCTTCCCTCTCCTCTCTGTCTCCCTCTGCATGGTGACCTCCCCGGCTTCCGTTCCTTGGGACCAGTGAAGGAGGCCAAGAGCTGCACCCGATACGCCCCCCTTTATGCTTTAATCTGACTTGAATTGGCTCATTTTTGTCAGCGGAGAAAACCTATTACCAAGGATGCGCAAGCTTTCAATAAAGATGCTACACTGCAGGCTCTGCGGGCAAAGCGCTTGCTGTTCAAACATGAAGACTCGAGCTGGCCCCCCAGCACCCATCTAAAAAGGTGGGTGCGGCCACGTGCACCTGCAGTGCCAAAGTCGGGGGTATAAAGACAGGCAGATCCTCTGTGTTCTCTCTGGCCAGCTAGTCTCGGTTCAAAGACTTTATCTCCAAAAAATAAGGCCAAGAGGAAGACATCAGCCCTTCCCCTGTGGTCTCCACACACACGGACACAAATGTGCATGCCAAGGAACACCCGCCCACCCAGAGGGCGGGGCATTTGTGTGTAACCCATGCCCACACTCCCATACACTGTTCATCATCTGGTTTACTTGCTCCACCCAAGGCAATACACGTGTGATGTCATATACATTATTACATCACGTCATTAGGAATAATGATGAGGGGAAAAAAAGTTCACACGAGCTCGGCATGGACAAAATTTTTTTATGTTTTGATCAGAAGCCAGAAGAGGGTGTTGGCCTGGAGTTGCAGACAGTTGTGAGCTTCCATGTGGGTGATGGAAAAGGAGCCAATGCTCTTACGGCCGAGCCACCTACCCAGCCTTGTACCCTTCCTGCACAGCACTTAAAAATAAAAAAAGTGTTTTCTTCGGGAAGCGTTGGCACATGCCTTTAATCCCATCACTCAGGAGGTAGAGGCAGGTGGATCTCTGTGAGTTTGAGGCCAGCCTGGTCTAAGAAGCGAGTCCAGAACAGCCAGGGCTACACAGAGAAAGCCTTTCCCCAAAACATTTTTTTCTTTGCTTTATGCTTCGTTTTAGACAAGTGCCCTGCCACAAAACTATAACCCCAACCGCTAAACTGTTTCTGACCTTTGGTTAGTTGAATCCATGAATACAGAAACTATGGGTACAGAGAGTCTACCCTGTGTTGTCAGTGTAAAAGCACCCTTTAGTGGGAAAGGCTTTTTTTTTTTAAGGGGGAGTAATTGGTTTTTCAAGACAGGGTTTCTCTGTGTAGCCCTGGCTATCCTGGAACTCATTTCATAGACCAGGCTGGCTTCAAACTCACGGAGATCCGCCTGCCTCTGCCTCCCGAGTGCTAGGATTAAAGGTGTGTGCCTCCACCGCCTTGAGTGAAAGGCATTTTTAAGGACAAAATACAGAGAATTTCGTTGCAGGTCACAAGCGGCTAGCTCGCCATGGATGTTGGTGGTAGAAGGCCCTGACTCTCAGCCAGCTAATTATTCTCCAAGAACTTCATTCTCCCCATCAGCAGACAAAAAGTATTTTGTTTTTGTTTTCCGAACAAGCTATATGCTTTATTTTTAAATTTTAATTATTTTTATTTTTGTGTGTATTAGTATAAAGGTGTCAGATCCCTTGAAACAGGACTTACAGACAGTTGTGAACTACCATGTGAGTACTGGGAATTGAATCCAGGGCCTTTGAAAGAGCAGTGGTCTTAACCACTGAGCCGTCTCTCCAACCCTGACAAAAAAATTATTTTTTAGCAGGGTGTGGTGGCGCATGCCTTTAATCCCAGCACTTGGGAGGCAGAGGCAGGCAGATTGCTATGAGTTTGAGGCTACCGTGGTCTACAAAGTGAGTCTAGGACAGCCAAGGCTACACAGAGAAACCCTGTCTCAGAAAAAAAAAAAGAAGAAGAAGAAAAAGAAAAGAAAGAAAGAAAAAGAAAAAAGAAAAAAAAAGTATTTTTTAAAACTATGCTAATCACATCTTGAATTTTGTCTGCATAAATTTTGTGGAGATGCATTTATTTTGTCATATACACACTTACACAGTAAATTCAGCTTTATTTTTAGTCAACGAAGTTCTGATATTTTCTACCTGGCTGTTAACAGAGTGTGGCCCTAGAGGCTGTTCAGCAAAATGTAACTGTGATGTATCGTTAACAGTTAGACAACGTAGCTGGCCGAGATATCTGGCACAGGCCAAGAGGGATGACACTGGGCATTCGGGGTAGCCTATTAGCACAAAATGGCTGACAGGAGGTGTTCGTGAAACCCAAAAGTAAACAGGGGCATGACCTGCTCTATAGGTCTCTATCATTATCATGTCACTCTTGTGTGGGTTTTGTTTAGGTATGGCCTCGGGGTGAGCGTAGCGCGCCTTGGGCCCCCTAGCATGATGGGCTGTAACCCGGGATGGTGAGCTAACGTGTTCACATTTCTCATCTAAGTTGCCCGTCAGCAGTGAAAACAACACACACATAGCACGGTGGGTTTTATCGGGTACTTAAGACTTCATGAATATTTGCCTGCCTGAGTATGTGCACCATGCCTGGTGCCCGCAGAGGTCAGAAGATGGCTTCGGATCGGCTGGAGCTGGAGCTAGGGATGGTTGTGAACCGTCGTATGGGAGCTGGGAACCAAACCCGGATCCTCTGAAAGAGCAGCAAGGGCTCTTCCCCGGCGAGCCATCTCTCCCCCCACCTCCCCTCTTTCTAACTTTTGTGTTGTGTTTGGTTTTAAAGGACCGCACACATCTGGCTTCTTCTTTTAAAAGAGTGGAGCTGTGATGTTCCTAATTGATAACGTTAAGGAAAAGCATAGACTATGTAGTGCATACTCAATATTGCTCCTGCCGGCTGAGTAAATGAACGGGAGGCCGCTCTCCCGACACAGGTCTGTGCTGAGGGCAGCGCCATCATGTTAAAGCCTCACACGGACAAGCTTAGGGTCTGCATGTGTGTGTTTGAGTCTCAGAGACAACGTGATGTCTAGACTCAGATTCTTTGCTTTGGAACCTCAGCTCTACCATGTACTAGCTGTGTGGCTTTAGGAAAACTACATACATTTTTCTGTGCCTTGAGGATCATAGCAGCATCCATGTTGTAAGCATGCCTATAAATAAGTAGTTAGTTCCATTTTTAGGCCTGACGTAAGTTGTTTCAGATACAATGAAAGCCCATTACCCATAATGCCAAGCTCTTGAGGGGGGGGCGGGTACAGAAATTCGAGGAGGCCTTTAGGGAGGACAGGAGCAACTTCCTCCCCCAGAATAAATGATGAATCTCAGACAGTTGTGATGAAATAGCACAGTTTCCCCCAGTTTTGAGTGAAACAGGGAATTATGAACTTTGGGCAGTGGGAGGGGTTTTGAGGGTGAATGTGTTTGATTTGCTGGGACTACAAGTGCCAGGGATACTTGATCTACATGTAACAAAACAGCCCTATGGTAAGAGTGGAAAGCAGTACTTAATTACCCTGTGGGTGGGGGGAAAACTCCGGGTACTGTTAAAGGTCATTGGTTGAAAGCCAAGACAACAAGTTATCTCATTAGCATAGGGTGGGTGTCACCCGGAATCCCCAGGTACCTGCTGACCCGGTTTCTTATCAGAAAAAGGTCAGGCGTGTAATCTTCCCTGAGGACTGTGTGATGCTCTTTAGGGGATCTGAGGTTCCCCAGGGCAGGTGAAGAGGGAACTTCACTGAGAAAGGGAGTCAGTCCATTGTTGTTGTCTTATACTGAGCTCAGAGGCTATCTGTAAACGCCAGACTTTGACTTTAATAACAGCATTCGACAGGATCTCAAGTGTCTGAGGCCAGCATGGGCTACAGAGTAAAACCTTATTCAAAATAACAAAACAAAACAAAAAACAAAAAAATAAAAATAAAAACAAAACCTTATTCAAACAAATCCTCAAACTAATGGTCAGTGCCCATGGCAATTAACTGCATTGTTGTCTTTTATTCATCAACCCACACTCCTGTGGACAGCCCAGAGGAAGAGACCATGAAACTTAACAGGCCATACCCCCAGCTCCACCTTCCTCACCTGATCCTTGAGCTCAGAGATGCCACCAGCCCACCCTTTCTTTAGGGTACTTGGACTTTGGGATCTATCACCTGGCACACACACCTGAACCTAAGGTCACACCCGTCCCCACATACACTAGAGTGTTCGTCTTGCGAAAGAGCCCACTTGTTCCCATCCCATTGACTCAAGACCCAACTTACACACAGTGTTTAGCCACAAGAAAGTCTAAAGTTCAAGAGAGGCCTTAAGACTAAATTTGTGGGTGGGGTGTTGTAGAATTAATAATTCTATTAATATTAATTAATGTTGTTAACTAATACAGTGGTTACTATCCTTTAACCTGCTATTTTATAAATAAAAGACCCTGAAGCCTGTTAGGTTTTTAATTAGCCTTACATATTAGATCTGGGCAAGATTAATCCTCTAAGCTATTTCACTATCTCTCAACTATACAACCCAAGTAACTTGCTAATAAGTCATGCTTTCTGGCTTGGATCTGCTCCATCAGGCCAACGCTCAGAGCAAGCTCCTCCTGGCCTCGCGTACTGTGGTACCCGCTAACCCATAGCAACCCGCTTCTTCCTCCTTCCTCTTCTCTCCCTTGTCATCCTTCTCCTACCTACCCACAATCCCTCGAACCTAAGCTCCGCCTACCTCTCTCCTGCCCAGCCCAGATGCAGAAATTTTTATTTGCCAATCAGGGACAATTTGGAAGGCAGGGTTTATACCACTACTTGAGGATTTGCTAATGTGAGTAACATGAATACTGAACACATAGTAGCTCCAGACCAACCCAACAGTGGGGGGTGGCCAGCAATACGACTTGACAAAGGTTGTTATTAAAAGTTGGCACAATAACTAACATACGCAAAAGAAGTGTAAATTGAAAAAAAAAAAGTAGTACAAAATTCTGCAAAGAAACCTGAGACTTCAGCTGACACTCTGGAAAGTGCTGGGGATAGGAAAAAGGGATTGCCTCTGCAACGGTGGGCAAGCCATGCTCTGTAGTGGGCGTAAACATGTTTTTGTTTTGATTCCAAGTGTGGGATGTGAAACAGACTTGTGTGAGGGTGTGTGGTGTTTTTCCGCTGAAAACAGACTTGTGAGAGAGCAGGTGATGTTTGTCCACTGGAAGAGGAACCGCCTCTTGTGAGGGCATGGGCTCTGACAACTGATAAACATCCTTCAATGGACTCTGAGAGGAGATGAATATGAGCCCAGAACAAGAGGCGGGCCCTTTTTGGTCTTGGCTGTTCATCACTCCACTTCTGGACGCTTCTAGAGAGATCCACTCCAGTGAAGGCTTCAAGGCTTCGGGCTCTGGCTGCTGCTCTGGGTTCCAGCTGCTGCTCTGGGTTCCAGCAGCTGCTCCGGGTTCCAGCTGCTGCTCCGGGTTCCAGCGGCTACAGTTGCAGTCACCTTTGCTGAATTGCTGGTTTGCTATTTAACTGGTCTATTAGAATCCTGCCGACTGCGCCAGTGGGATCTCCAATGAACTGGGTCTAAAAAGATCTATCTCTTGTGTTCCTATTAACCTCTTTTCTCTCCTATCTAGGGCAGGTGGATCAGAAAAGAGGTGTAAGCATTAAAGAACCCCAAATAAGGTACGCATGAAAAAGTTCAAAGCCTACAATACTCCTTTGATTCGCTGATCAAGAATCAAAGGACTTCCTGGGGTGGTGGGAACCCAAGGGCGTTAAGCAGATTCCTGGAGACAGCAGAACTGATTTGTTTACAGGTCTGGAGGTCAGAAATCAGAGACCAGCCCCCTGGCATCCTGCCTCCCTGCTCTGGGCTTATATCCTTGGCATTCTTCTCGCTTCTGGCAGCCTCATTCTGCTGCTCGTGGGTGAATCCTCCTGCAGAGTAGAAATAAGTCAAGGAGAGCAAGAGGGAAGGAAGAAAAACAGCAAATGCCTTCTCTAATCCTGAAAGCCTGGGGTTAAGTATATAGAAAGCATATATACAGATGTACGTGATATTGTGGTCACAGTCTTAAGGGGGAAAGCATAGGCTCCAGCAGCCCACAGGCTAAGTTCCCCCACCCATCCTCAGTGCCAACCAAGGAAAACCAGGAAGCTACATTCCCTGTGGTCACACGGGGAAGCAGCACAGATACAGGGTCTAGTGACCCAGGTCCACCTTCGGGATACTGATATGAGTGTTAGGACGAGGAAGAGGAGGAGGAAGAGGAGGAGCGGGGTAAGGGATGTGCATAACTGAGCGGTCCTGCAAGGTGTGCTCCCCAATGACAACCTCAGCTCCGGTTCAGCCCTGCGGTCAGAGCCCTTATCTGTGGGTCGTGACCCCTTTTGGGGTCAACTGAGACCATTTGAAAACACAGATACTTACGTTACTATTCATCACAGTAGCGAAATTATGGTTATGAAGTAGCAATGAAGATAACGTTATGGTTGAGGGTCACCAAACATGAGGAACCGGAGTAAAGGACTGATGTGTTAGGAAGGCTGAGAACTTCTCGGAGGAACTTTCTCACTGTAACCACTTCCGGGGCCAAGCTGGCTCTCAGACACGACTCCTCCTGAGCTGGAGAGACAGCTCAACCATTAAGAGTCCTAGCTGCCCTTCCCAAGGATCCAGGTTCAATTCCCAAGCACCCACAGGATGGCTCACAGCGTGTGAAATTAGTCAGTCACCCTCTTCCGGCCTCTGTGAGTGCCGTGTGCACATGGTACAGAAAAGTATGTGTAGGTAAGTTCATCCATACTCAAGAAATAATAAAATGAAAATATTTTAAATGTACCATCCCTCTCCCCCTCCCTCAGAAAGAAAGAAAGAAAGAAAGAAATTGGAGCTGGGCTTGGTTCGGAAACAAAGGTTTATTACAAAAGTAATAGATGCTAGGTCTTCCACACACACACACACACACACATCACCCCCTCCACCCTGGCACAGTGGTTCCCAAGCAGCTGTACAGGGTCATTTTGCCTAGAAGGTTCCCTGAAAAGGAGGGAAACTTCCACTATCATGGCCACTAGCCACTTTACACATGGCTCACAATGTATCTGGCTTTGTGTCAGAAGTTGCTCTGGATGGATACCACATCTTATAGTGGGCTGCATGATAGAGCTTAGAAGCAGTACTGGGCCAGATTTATTACCCACCATCTAGGTGGTTGTCGGTCTTAACCAGTGAACCTGTGCTACCGGCTTGCAGGAGGCTGCAGTGGCCCCGTGAGCTGCCCCTCCCAGTTCCAACCCTCCATCTTCACGTGAACTTTTGTGTGCATCTTCCTTATGTTTATAAACTTCCTCTTTCTTCTTTTTTTTTTAAGATTGTTTTTTGTGTTATGTGTGTGTTTGCCGTATGTATGTGCAGCATGTGCATGCCTGGTGCCCATGGAGACCAGCAGAGGTCAGCAGATGCCCTGGAATTGGAGCTGCAGATGGTTGTGAGCCAGCATGTGGGTGCTGGAAACTGAGCCCGGGTCCTCTGTAAGAGTCCTTACTTTTTGTCCGTAGCCAACCCAAGGTCACTCAAGGCTAAAAGAATCTACTTGCTATGGAAAAATACTGATGGCCCATTCCAAAGCTAACTTCCTCCTTTCACCCACTGCAGATGTTGTTCAGCAGGATAGCTCGAGACTTTCCGAAGAGATAGAGAGATAATGTTCCGAGATAAACCACAGGATGTTCCCCTGATGGCATCATCCGGAGGCATTCTCGGGGGCCCCGCCCCTGCTGCTTAGCCCCTGCCTCCACCCCATATAAGCTTTTGCTTTTGATTCAATAAACAGACCTTGATAGGGACGCTACTTGGTCTCGGCTTTCTCTTTCTCGTCCCATCTTTTCAGGTATGGCTCCCCTCGCGACCTCGTAATTACTGGTCCTGCTGGACGGGACAACTTTTATTTTCACAACTATGTTCATCTATGCATCTATCCATCCATCCATCTGTCCACCTATCTATCTATTCATCCATCTATCCATCTTCTATTTATCTATCTATCTCTATCTATCTATCTATCTGCATAAGTGTGTGTGGCATCCTCATGACACAGCAGGCTGTGGACAAGTTTCAGGGACTGGTTCTCTCCTTCCACCATGTCGGCTCCGGGAATTGAACTCAGACTGTGGCTTGGCAGCAAGCACCTTTACCAGTTGAGCCAGCTCGCTGGCCCCAAGTTTCCCCCTTTAGAAAGGATGTCAGACAGATTGGATTACAGTCCACTTGGATGGCCTTATAACTCGGGTTGCCTGTGTAAGCCGCCTCTTTTGAATAGATCACATTTGGAGAGTTCACAAACCCAACACATCTTTTGCTTTTTACACCATTCAGCCCATAGAGAGATGTGAGTGAGGAGATTTCTGAGTGGCTGCTAATGGAGTGCCAGGGCTCCTGAGGCGCTACAGGGGCTTCTGGGATATGGTGAGGCACCTTGGCTGGTTGGTTGTTGTTGCTTTGTTGTTTTTGTTCGCTTTGGTTTTGTCAACTTGACAGGAGCTAGAATTATCTGGATAAAAAAAACTTCAGTTGAGAAGCGCCTCCATCAGAGTGCCTATAGGCAAGTCTGTGGGAGGTTTTCTGGATTGCTAATCCAGAGAGGAGGGCATCCTACCGGGGTAGTGGCAAAACTGGGCTGATGGCCCTGGGTGCTATCACGAAGCAGGCTGAGCAAGCCCTGAGGCACAAGTCAGTAAGCAGCATCCTTCATGGCCCCTGCATCAGTTCCTGCCTCCAGGTTCCTACCTTGAGTTCCTGCCCTGCCTTCCCTCCATGATGGTAGTGTGCTCTGGGAATTATAAGCTCAAAGCCTCTCCTCCCCCAAATTGGTTAGGGCATGGTGTTTTATCACAGCAGTAGAACCCCTGACTGAAACCTGGGTTCTGCTTCATTTCGGTCCCCCCACTTAGCTGGCGAAGCACCCGGAGAGCTGCTGTGGTCCTGCTGTGAATTTGTCAGCCAATAAGAGAAGCCAAAGCCCTCAGAAGCAAGCTCCTGCACTAGGCAGCCGCCAGCCCTTTAAGATGGTCCATTGTGCTCTCAGTTTTAATTTCCTTGTTTCAGCTGAAACTTAGAATGAGCTAGTCAACACTGCCGAAACACTCTGACTCATTGTTTCAGGCTGGCTAGAGTAAACTTGGCTCATTATAATACTGAACTACACACTGTCTAGAATATGCGTCGTCCCACCCCACCCCCCAACCTTTCTTTTGACCTTTGACCTCAAACTGAGCATGCTCAGAAATGTACACCTGAAATTGAGTATGCCCGGAAATGCACCCGTTATGCTGAGGCATGCTCAGGAATGTGTGCCTAAGTTACTGCCTCTCAGGATTCAATCTCCAAGCTTTCCTCACTGTGCATTGGACCCCCTACATAGATACTTTGCAAACACCAGGTGCAGTGCAGTTGTTACCGCTGCCACTTTACTGATGAGGAAACTGAGGCCCGGCCAGTTCAGCAGACTAGGGTTCTATCTCTTAGGGACTCTAGTGTTTCTGAAATGTGGAGTGTCTCTGTGCTGGGTCCTGTAACTAGGTGAGAAGCTAGTCAAGCAGTCGGTGGTGATGGTGACAGTCCCTTCTCAGTGGGTTGGCACTTGACCCACTGGGTCTCGAGGTTTACTCAGATTTAACGATGGTCATCGCTCAAAAGCACAAGGGACATGTTTCTCCCTTTGTCAGACGATGTTACAAGCCTTAGGGTTTTATGGCTTGGTGCTAAGATGAGATGCAGGTATCCAAGAGGCCAAATGAGGACCTTCTGGAAACTCCACACCAGGGAGCTGTGTGTCAGGGATGGCCGCCCATCCTCCCCCTCCCCCCCTAGTCCTCCTCCTCCCTGCCCCGCCCATCCTCCCCTTCCTGCCCCCATCCTCTCTCTCCCTGCCCCCATCTTTCTCCTCCTCGCCCATCCTTCCCCTTCCCTGCCCCCCATCTTCCCCCTCCCCACCCCCATCCTCTCTCTCCCTGCCCCCATCTTTCTCCTCCTCGCCCTCCATCCTCCCCTCGCCCTGTACCCCAGGCCTCCACATTAGGACCCCAGACTAGGCATGGGCTTCCACTTTTTCACTTAGCTCCCAGAAGGTGCTTAATACATTTTAGTATCTCTCCATTCTGTTTCCAGTCAAAAGAACTGAAGCCCATAGCCTAACTGAATCTCTTGTAAGTGATGGGAATGCGGCCAGATACAGCCTCCCAGCTGCACACACAAATAGCCTCACGCACTTGGTGGAGACCAAGTTCAGAACAGCACAGTGACCTTCACATGGAGAGCAGCAGCCCCTGCTCCGGGGAAGCTTGCCTTGCCAGTGTACAGGTTTGCCCCACCTACCTGGGGCCCCTGCCCTTCCAGTCCAGGCGGCTTGCACCTCACTAAATGTCAAAGCAACCCACTAAGGTCCCTCTCCGCCTGCCTTTTGTCTGCTCCAGGCTCCAGGCACTTTGTAACACCGCAGGCTTACCCAGCACCTTTTATTTTTAGGACCTCAAAATGTTCAGGACACAACATTTTCCCCTATTTTCATGTGTTTGTGGCTGGGAAAATGGAAATCACGAAGACTATTATGATCGTAATGACTTCCGTGATTATGCAACAAAGAGTTCAAGATAAAGCCTGGGAAGGGAGGGTCTCCTCCTGGGCTCTGGCCTCCGAGGAAGGAGCTGGTTGCCAAAGAGGAACAACCCAGCTGCACCTCAGCTTCCAGACCCACTGACCTGGCTCCTGCCTGGGGCTTGCAGGCCAACTGCTTCTTCCTGACAGAGGCCTGAGTGACAGACAGAGAGGCTGGACTGCCTCGACACGAGGCTCACCCGTCTTGGCCATTTCAACTGTTATTTTAAAAGCATTTCAAATACTCCAAATAGCAGTTTGTCACTTTCTCTGTCATTTTTTTTTCTACCAGAGACATATTAATATGGATGTGGCTAGCAGGTTCCAAGCTTTGAATTGTGCTCATTAAATCACAGCTGGCTGGGAATAAGCCTCAGCCCTGCGCTTTTATTTCCTCAAGCCTGTTTTATAATGAAATTAAAATGGACTTCTCCCGACACCACTTCCCTGGAAGCAGGCAGCTTGGCCCTGGGGTGGGGGTGGGGGAGTCGCCGGGGAGTGGGGAGACTTATGTTCTGACGATGCTGTATTCTCAAAAGAAATGCATATGCAATTCCAGCAATTAAAACGTTTAATTTGGTGATTACCCTCACAGAAAGAAAATGCTGGCATTATCTTGGTGGGGGAAATGCTCCATCCAGCTGTTACAACCGGGGGCTTTTCTGCCCCTGCACCCTAGTTTCTCTCCTGCCTCCCCCCCCCCCTTTTGAGAACTGCCCACCTGCTGGCCATGCAGCCAGGTGGCTCACCGCATCCGGGTTTCTGAGGAAGCATGGCTGACCAGCTGGCCCCCATCCTTCTACTTTTCTTGGTTGAAATGCATGATTTGCTTTCTGAGACAAAGTATCTATTTTTAACCAAGCGCCCAGGAAAAAGCTGATTCATTGTACCTGCAGAGGAATCCCATCCGGGATGATACGGGAGCGGAAGGGTGGGGGGCAGGGGGGAGGGGGACACAGACGTTTCATAGAACAACTTTTGCACTTGCACTTAAATACAAATAGTGCCCCGAAGTAGATTCACCCAGGGAGCTTGTTAGATGAGGGGATCCCTGCACCCCCACCCACCACGGGGGGAGCCTCAAGGGCATGCATGGGGGGGGGGCAGTAGATACTCAGAATTTTGGCTGCTTAACAAGCTCCCTTGGCAATTCATTTGGTTCAGGCACCGCAGAGAGGGGAGGCATCTACAGATCAGCAGAGTTGGGGGTGTTCTCCTGAGTCACTTAGGGAAGAAATAACGGTGCTTCACCTTTGATGAGGGGCGGCTGAGCTCATCTCACCTAGAAGACTGTGTGCTTTGTTTGGAAATGACAGCGTCGAAAATGAGGTGCAATTAAGCTTTTCACAAAGCAGCTAAGCAGCGCATCCCCTTCCAGTGCTGCAGAGCCAGGCTTCCTGTCCCTGGGTAGTTAAGAAAGTCAGGAAGACTCCATATTGTGTGGGCGGGAGGATGCTGGTGCAGGACCCCCCACCCCCACCCCATGTTACTGTCAGCCCCAGGACACGGCAGACCACCCAGTCTCACCCCCTGCTGTGTTCAGACTCTAGGAAACTGCAGAAAAAGAGCCTGGTGCTTTGTTTTGTTTCTTCTTCTTCTTCAGTAGATTCTAAATGCCAGCTCAGTGGAGACCAGAGCTGGGCTGGGCATATCAGAGCCTCCTGGGGAGCTGATTAAAATTACGGCTCTCTGGCTTGGAGGCTGCATGCTGAAAGCTTTATGTGTGCTGATCCTGGCATTTGGGAACCACTGGGAGCAGAGGACACTGCTTGTTAGCCCATGATGTCATTAGAAATAAATCCACAAGAGAAGATGGCGTGTACCTGGCAGTAGAAGTGCCCCGCCCACCGGCTGTACCCAGGAGATCCTTACCAACAGGGCTGAGAGATGCTGCTTAAGAGGCTGTGCAACTCTTGTTCCTGTTTCTCACACTGGCAGCTTCTAGAAAAGGAGAGTAAAGAGGAGGACCCTGATTCCATAGGCTACTGTCTCTTGTAAAGAATGTGGGGGGCAGGGTGGGTAGTCTCACCTGGGAAAAATGTAGTTCAGGCTGGCCTCGAACTCGTGATAATCCCCTTGATTGCAAACTACAGACGAATGTCACCAAACTCTGGCTACACCGGAAACTTTTTAAAAGCAGATTTATTTTTATTTCCCTTTCAGCAGGGAGAACATAGATTTGTTAAGGAAAGGTGAGAAAGAGCTACTGAGAGCAGGAGGAGTGCCTACACTTACGGAGATGTTTTCGTGTTTGGTTAAATGGGTTCTCGGGTGAGGGAGGGGAGAGGAAAAGAAAGAGCTCAGTTTTGCGGGGGTTTCAGTTTCTTTGGGATGGATACTCCCTGGGTAGTGGATTTCCTCTCTCCCCTCTTCCTTTCCTCCATTCTGCCACCTCCTTCCCTTTGTTTTCTTCTCTTCAACATGTCTTTCTCCATACTCCTTAATCTGTACTCCGAGAGGACTTTACCGTAGTTATCCAAGTACATGTGCATCAACATCATCCCCACGACACCATGATGGACTCCCAGAGGGACTAGAGTAGGCAGAGCGCCTGGGCTGGAGGGCTCCCAGACTGCACTGCAGCAGCAGCAGCTTCTCCAGGTTTGCTGAGAGGAGAGCTGGAGAGCTCTGCCTGGGAGAGGCCATGGTCATGGCTGACTTCTCACTTCCTGGACTGACAGCCAGCCAGCCCAGCTTCCTGAGGAAGTGGGGTATGCCGAAGGAGCTGGAACCAAGAGTTGACAGCGGCAAGGCTGGAAGTGATAACACACGCCTGGGAGCCCTGCACTTGCCATGCAGAGGGAGGAGGATTGTCCCAAGTTTGAAGCCAACCCTGGCTCTGTAGAGACATAGAAAACGTGAGCTGAAAAGATGAACAGGAAAGGATTCCTTGTGAATTCTGCTCATGGTCACTGAGTGAAGATAGAGTTCAGAGAAAAGGAAACGGAGACGCTTGTCCACTGCCTCAGAATGCCTCAGAGAGCATAGTGCTGAGTTAGCATCAGCCAGAAACAGAAAGGGAGGGGACACACACAACATGACAAGATTAGTTGTCACACAGACTGTGCCACTTGAGTTAGAGTGGAGTGGAAAATATCCAATTAATTATTCAGATTTGTTCCTGAGGAACTAGGATGCTCAGATAGAAATTTCGAGTACTTTAAAAATTGCTCAGAGGAGAGATGTGAAACCGTTGATCGACATGAGATTAACACATATTTTTTCTAAGTAGATTACAATGTGATAAGTAAATAATAGGAACAGAAGGAAGCAAAGGTTGCTGGGAAATAGCTCATTTACATAAGTGAAGAAAATGGAGGTTGCAGGGGTGTGCTGTACAACAGACACCTGAAAAAGGTAGCATCCCCAGCATGGTAGGAAAACCCGTTTCTTCCTCTTAGTGGCCCTAGCGAGAGCGCTTTGCCTCTGAAAGAAAAGCCAGACAGTTTGTACTATTGGTTCCTGTTTTTATTAACATATGTCATATAGACTTCAGACTGAAAAATAAGGACAGCAGAGCCCACAAACTACTGTATTTTCAAGTCATTTGGCTAGGTGTGGTGTGTGTGTGTGTAGAGGTCAGGGAGGGCAAGCTAGGAAAATGCTATGTTATTATGAAAAATATCACTCTGCAATGTGCTACTAAAAGTAATTTGCTCCTGGCGTTGGCAGATGAGCAGGGTGGGTCAGAGCCAGCTTGCATTCGGTAACAAAAGTCGATGTCGGGTTCTCAACTGGGTGTTCAGTGAGATCAGATGGGGTGCTTGATGCTGGCCCTCATGGGCGTGGGGACACCACAGTAATTGACAATTCCAACTCGTCAAACTCTTTGTCCCTAGAGAACTGCTTGTTAGCACTCTCTCACCACATAAGCACTGGCAAGTTTCTTGCTCATGGATGGACTGTGGTTAGCCATGAGCTTTAGTCATAGGAAACACCACGAGCCACCACTGACCCACCATTGTGCGGGCGTCAGCTCATCATACAGGGTGGTCTTGCAACTTGTTAGAACTGTGTCGGCTCTCTTTCCAGGACTCAAGTCCCCCTGGCTAATGCCTTTTGCTTCTCCCAGTATGAGTGTCATATGGAAATGCCCATTTCTTTGGGGCCCATTGTTGCTATAGTCTGATAGTCACATTGAGAGACACAAGGGCCTCTTTGGAATATCTTTATTTTTTGGCTGGATATAGCGGTGCACACCTTTAATCCCATTACTTGGGAGGCAGAGGCAGGTTGATCTCTGTGAATTCAAGGGCAACCTACATAGTGTGTTCAAGGACAGGCACAGCTACGTAGAGGGACCCTGTCTCAAACAAACAAACAAACAAACAAGCGAGCATATATTCATTTGTGCAGGCCTATCACAAGCTCGTTCAACATTAATTATGCTTTTTATAGGCCCAGTCTTCAAATCCATTATACCGGGGGTTAGAGTTTCAATATAGCAATTTGGAGGAACACAGTTTAGTCTATAGTGCTCTGTGTTATGGTTTCAATGAGAAATGTCCCTATAGGTTCATGCATCTGCACACTTGGTTCCCAGCTGGTGGAGCTGTTTTGGGAGGTGGGGGACTCCTTGGGGCAAGAGCACAGCTGGTGGAGGTGATCATTAGGGATGGGCCTTTGAGGGCCACAGGCTTACCCAATTTCTCTCCTGAGCCCTCTGCCATTGTGTCACCACAACACAACGAACCACTCTGTAAGATTCTGCCGCCATGGACAGACCCCCCCAGCCACGCGATAGACTGTATACCCCTTAAATTAGAAGCCACATAAAGCTTTCAACCTTTAATTCACTTTCCTCACGTATTTTGTTAGAGCAAGAACACCACCTTGTGTGGCAGGCACTTGGGAAGATGCATTTTATTTTCAGGTGCATTGATATTTCAACTCCCAAGGAAGAGAGAATTCAAGATATTCCAGGTCCCCCTAGACAATGGTGAATGGGGAGGCTGATCATTCCATGAAGTAATGAAGTCTTGCTTTGTGGCAGATGGGGGTAGGGGGTGGGGAGGGGGTGGGGAGGTTGGGTACCGTTAGTGTCATGGCTGTTCTCTCCCATGGGGCTATAGAGAATGAGGAGCCACAGCCACCTGACTTATTTGTAGGCTCAATTTTCTTTACCAATATATTTTATTACAAACATGTTAACTGGGTGTATGTCCCTTATGACCTAACTAACCGATACAATAGGAAAAGAGGATTAAAGAATAACAAAAGCGTAAGGATATCAGTTCCGAAGAACGATTCTCCTGGCGTTATCAGCAGAATTTCTTCAGCTGGTACCTGAAGTAACCAGAACCCGAACCTCAGCAGGAGCCAGAGCCCCAAAGCCTTCCCTCAAGTGGTTCTCTCTAGGAGCATCTCAAAGCGGAGCAATGAACAGCCAAAACTATCCCAAGTCTCCAACGGCCCCACCTCCAGTTCTGGGCTCATTTATATATCTCCTCCCAGAGTCTGTTCACGGGATCTTTTCAGCTGGCAACAATCAAGCTCCCGCACGAGGTGGTTTGTCTTCTAGTGGATTAACCTCATCTGTTCTCTCACAAGACCCTTATGATCCCACAAAAACAGGTTTATCTCTCCTTCACTTATTCTGAAGAGACGAAGCCACAGGGAAACTGAGGGTTTGAAATGTTCTGCTCAAGTCTTTTCTCAGGACCTGAGTCTGTGATAACAGCAATGACCTTTTACAGCACTCAGGAGTGGTCACGGGACTGGGGGCGGTTCTGCAACCAGAGGGGAGCCCGGCACTTTCTCTCTCTTCTTTTCTTTCTCCTTTTGGAGATAGGATCTCATTGTGTAGCCCAGGCTGGCCTCCAACTCTTGATCCTCCCTCCGGCCGTTGCTCCACCACAGCCAGAAAGACTATCTTGATCATTGCATGGTAGAAGTTGCGTCCTCGTGCTGATGTCATTTGGGAAACAGGTAACTATGGTGACCGCTTGTCGCCATCCATGGGATGAGGGAAGCAAGCCTAAGCATGAACAACCCTGTGTCAGCGCTGCGCTTGGGATACGGTTGAGACTCCCTGGGTTGAACTTCCACTCTCGTGTGAGGGAGACAGTAAGTGTGTGGAAACTCAATTCGACCCTGATGTTCAGAGGGGGAGCCTGTAGCAGATAACGAAGGTCAGAGAGGTCATTAGGCTGTGTGTATTCTGCTTGCCATTTGCCTGGCTGTGCTTCGGGCTTTTTGATACACATTGATTCCTACAAGTGTGAGGAGATCTTGGTCTACATAGAGACTTCCTGGGCAGCCAGGGTTATATGACTCACAATATAATGACACCCTGTCTCAAACTGAATTTTATTTGTAGATTGTTTTATTTCATATGTATGATTGTTTCTTATGCGTGTTTCTGTGCATGCCATGTGTGCCTAGTGCCTAGTGCCTTTGGAGGTCAGTAAAGGTTGTTGGATCTCCTGGAACTGTAGTTATGGATGGTTGTAAGCCACTCTGTGAGTACTGGGAATTGAACCTGGGTCCTCTATGCGAAGAATAGGTACTCTTAACTGCGGAGCCATTTTCTAGTCCCATCAAACTGAGGAGAAAAAGAGGAGAGGGGAGGGGAAGAAGTGGAGGAAGAGGACGAGGAGGAGGAGGAGGAGGAGGAGGAAGGGAAAAGAAGGGAAGAAAGACCACCCTGGTGGTAATGAGGGTCTGTGTGTGCACACCGGTGCCTGCGCTGGGTCAGTGTGTCAGTGGAGCCATCCAAGTGGCCTCCCTCCCCCATCTGATCCTTCACAGTTCCTCAGGAAGCATCGAGGAAGTGTGGGGACCGGGTAAGGACCAGGCAACCCTGGCTGTGGCCACAGGACTGGAGAACGGCCTCCTCAGGTCTTGTGAAGGACCCTGGAGATGCACTCTCACTCAGAGGTAGGAGAGGCCTGGGGAAAGCATCGCAGCCTTTGGCAGGTGGCCTGGCTGTCACCTTGACACAAACTAGAGTCCTATGTGAAGAAAGAGGAAACCCCTCTACTGGTTGCTGTGGGCAAGTCTTCAGGGGCATTTTCTTGGTTGGTGGGTAATGCAGGAGGACCTGTCGCTGTCACTGTGGGCAGTGCCACATCCTCCCAGCAGGGCCTGGGCCATATAGGAAAGGGAGCTGAGCAGGAAATGGAAGAAGACAGTATGTGTGTTCCTCCGCAGTTCCTGCCTCTGCTCCGGCTTCCCTTGTTGCTGGACTGGGATGGGAACAGATGCCTCTCCTCCCAAGTTGCTTTGGGTCGTGGTGTTTACCACAGCAACGTGTTAGGACAGCAAGAGTGGGGCAATTCCAAGTGAGGGCTCAGAGGCAGCTTTTGAGAGCACAGGGGACCATCCGGTTACATCCTGACAGAGACTCCAAGGCTCTACCTCACCAGCACCCCTCTGTCCCTAGGGTTAGCATTCTGCTTCAGTCTGCCTACCTGTGATGTCACTGCTTACCTGCCACGGGGGTGTGACCCTGCCCAGGGTCATATAAAAGGACATACCCTCCCCGAGGTCTCTCTCTCTTACCCCTCTACCCCTCCTCTCTCTCTCTCTCTCTCTCTCTCTCTCTCTCTCTCTCTCTCTCTCTCTCTCTCATCCCTCTTACACTTCATTTCTCCTCATTCTTCCTCCATCTCTGTCTCTCTGGGGTACCCCTCCCCTGTTTTCCTTCTCCCCCTCCCCCACGCTTATTTAATAAACTCCTCTACAGCGTAATATCCGGCATCTGGTACCTTATTATACCTTTATCACCTTATCTCTTACTCCTTAATCTTTTAATATACCACCCAGCAGCCTAGACTCGGACTGTCCTCTCCCATCCATTTCTCCATCCACACCTGCCGAACCTAGTGCTGTGCTCCGAGCCGTGAACTTGCAGCACTTGCCGCACGGGCCAAGTCTCTCTCTAGGGTAAGCCGGCCATGTAGACAAACCATGAACACCATGGCAGGGGCGCTGGGGACTCTGGGACACAGGGGTGGATATTCTTAAGCATATTTCAAGGTGATGGAAGAGGCCGCCTCAGCAGTGTGGCATTGAAGCTGAAGTCTGGGGAAGGAGTAGGAAGGAGCTAAACAGAGGACCAAGCATGAGGTGCCTGCTCCACGCCCCCAACATCCCCCCCCCCCTCTACCCCCTCCAGCCCCTCCCCGACCCCCCGCCTGCCCTGGTCTCCTCCCACCAGCCCCAGAAACTGGAGTTCCGGCTAGGGCTCACAGGGAGGTGGCTGATAGCAGGAATTGCTCGTGACCTGGGAGAAGTGCTGGCCTTGTTCTGAGGCCAGAGTCTTCTGTAATAAACACATCTCCAGTGTATTATCTAGGTGGGGAGGAAGCTGGGGAGCAGCAGAATTCCCAAACTTGAGATAGGGGAGGTGAGGCAGTTCCGGGAGGTGACAGGAACTGGGTGACCTTGAGGATGGTGCCAGGGTGGAGATAACTGAAGGCAAGCCATTCAAGAGGCCGGGATCCCACATAGACACCAGCCTGGTGGTTGGTGGGATTCCGCAGGGAGAGAAACAGAGTAACTTAAGGACTGTGCCAGAGACCCCGGCCCCTCCTGCCTGTTTGAGAGATGGGGACTATCATATGGGTGGCTTTTCCAGCTGCCACCTACATTTCTTTGTTTAACCTCTGCTTTTGCTAGTACAAGGAGCAAGGCTTTGAGAAACTTCAGGAAAACAGAGCTTCGATTTTATTTATGAAAAAGATAAGCATTTGTTTGAAAACTAAGGAGCAAGTGAGATTTTAATGGAAGCAAGAGCCAGGCCCTTGCAAGGCCTTGGGTCTCCGAGGTGCTCAGAGGGACCTGTGAGGGGGGCTTAGATATAAAAAGCCGACGCCCTTGCCAAAGCACAGCTTTCAGCAGCGTCTCTGGAGGGGCAGGTGCCCTTCGATGCCACTGCTGGCAAGCCCTGCCTGTCCCCAAGGCCACAAGGGGTGCTTGGGTGCTGAAGGACAGAGGTGAGGGAACTATGAGGTGTTCTTTGGAGCCTTTGGAAAGCTAACACTGTTTCCTCCTTCATAGCATGCAGCCCGGCATTGGCCAGCATGTCCCTGGCCCCCGGCAAGCTCCGGCATTTGCTGAGATCCCTGTGGGAGGCCAGTGCTCCCTGTCACCCTCCCACTGAGACGCGCTTAGTTCTACTCACAGACCCTGGACATTGCCCATGTGACCATATGTATTTTGCGTGCCACGATCTTCCGCTTGTTCCTTGATGTCTCTCAACTAATCTCTAATTTCATATAGGTGATCTGTAAGGGATGCTAGGTGCTGCTGAACGTAGGACATGGAAGATTCTATCATAGGAGCACAAATCAAAAGAAAACTAGACCTCCTTCAGCCTTGATAGCAAGTCACTGCCAATTATGTGTTTTTCCGACCATAAGACACACTTTCTCCCCCCTGAAAGTGTGTGTGTGGAGGCATTAGGGTGTGCCTTATGGTCCAGTTGCTGTTTTTTACTGTTTTTCTGGTTTTGCTGCTCTAAAAACTGGGTGTGTCTTATAGTCTGAAAAATATGGTATATATGCGTGCGCACTGCTTTGGAAGGCTGCTTAGTGGAATCCAATGAAGCTGAAAAAGTGCACACCCAATGACGAGGCCACTCCAGACCACAAAAATGCGGTCATTGTCTACTGAGACATGCACCAAAATGTCCGCACAACAACCCTCACCTTATTCTCAAGTGGGAGGCGTCCCCCACGTTCATCTGTATAAACAGTGTGGATATAGTAGGGAACATTCACAGCATGATGAGCTGGGGAAAGACTCCACAACACCAATGAATCCACAGTTCTGCTGCCTAGGAGGGGAAGCTGGACACCAACGTTTTTACATACAGGCATATATACAAAGTTGGGAACCCGAGCTGGAAGCTTCCCTGAGACATGAGAATGTGGCAGTGGAGAGGTCAACTAATAAACGGGCTTCTGGTAGCTCTTGCTCTAGGCGACAAGTCACCAGGCTAAACAGTTACAGTGTTTTCTTTTTCTGCTGGTATGCTATTCCTTGATAAAAATTTCGGTTAGAGAAAACAAAAACCAATCCTGCCATGGGGGTATTTTTCTCAGATTCAGACTAAAAGTCGGGCCACAGAGGGTACGTACCATCCACCCACACCTCATTCTTGTTCCGTTAGCCGGACCCACTAGTAAAGTCTACACAGCAGGTCAGACTCGGGTCGGTCCCGAAGGAGTCACAACTTGGCTGGGGCCAGGACCCTGCTGTCCATGGCTTTTATTGTCATTTGTATGCTCGATGCTGGTCTAGTCGTAGTTGTAGAACAAGTCACATGTTCTGTCACTGAACTATACCTCCGGACCCTTGCATTTGTTTCTTTGAGTCACAAGTAGCTCAAGTTGGCCTTGAACTCACTAGGCAGCGGAGGAGGACCTTGAACTCCTGATCTCCCTGCTTCCACATCTCAAGTGCTGTGATTTCAGCCATATGTAGTCGTGCCCTGCTTATGCAGTGCTAAGAACCGAACCCAGGACTTTGCATTGTAGATGCAGACCCCAACTGAGCTACGTCCCCAGTTGTAAACATAAACATTCAGCCACCTACCCCCTTTTAAAACATTTTTTTAAACTTTATGTTTTATGACGACAGGTGAGTGCCTGTGTGTGTGTGTCTGTGCATCACTTGCATGCCTGGTACCCAAAAGGTCAGAAGAGAGCATCGGATCCCCTGGAATTGTAGCTATAGACAGTTGTGAGCTGCCATCACGTGGATTCTGGGAATGGAATCTTGGCCCTCTGGAAGAGCAGTAGCCAGTGCTCTTAACTGCTGAGCCATTGCTTTGGCCTCTACCGCCTTTCGAGACAGGGTTTCATAGAGCCCAGGTGCTCACACTTAGCGCATATTTGAACTTCTGATCCTCTTACCTCCACATCCTGAGTGTGGTAGATTCACGGATACACACTACCACACTCTGGTTTTTATGCAGGGCTGGGGATTGAACCCTGGGCTTTGTGAACACTAGGCAAGTGCTCTATCAGCTGAGCCATGTGCTCAGCCCCATTATCTTTTCAGATTCATACTTGGTATCAACCTTTGAGGCATTTGCTAAACCAATGGACGGATGGAAGAATCAATTGAGTAGACTTCGAACAATATGGTCCTCATCCTGGACTTTGAGGCTGGGAGCTTTGAAGTCAGGAGCAGCCCCTCAAAGAGGTTGCTCCCCACAGCAGCCTCAGTGGCTGGGTCATGCTCCCCTCCTGCAGCCACACCCTCACACTCCACGTCAAACTCCCAGAGGTGGAACCCAGCAGACCCAGCGGTGGTTGGAGTCTTCTCTGGGTGTGGAAACTCAAGCCTCTGGTGGGGGAGGCCGTGTCTTAGAAGGGGTTCTAGCAGAGTTCTTTCTGGTGTTCAGTTCTGGGGGAGAGGGAGCAATCAGCAGGCAGACTTCCCAAAAGTTCCACAACCAAGATGTGAGGCTGATTTCCACATTCCTGAAAGGGTGTGGCTATGGTGGCACTGTGTGTTCTCAGAAGGGAGTAAAGCAACCATTTTCAACATACAACCACCAGGGGTCTGAAAGGCCCTGCTTTGGAAAATTTCACAAACGCACATGTATGTGCACACACATGAAATCATTTGGGGCTGGATATGGAATGCTTGCTAAGCATGGAACAGACTCCAGGTTCAACCTGTAGAACTGCCCAAAAAAAAAAAAAAAAAAAAAGAAAGAAAGAAAGAAAAAGAAAAGCAAAACAATAAAACACAACTGGTTCTAGCCAGGTGTGGTGGCACACACCTTTAATCCCAGCACTCGGGAACAGAGGCAGATGGATCGCTATGAGTTTGAGGCCCATCTGGTCTATAAAGCGAGTCCAGGACAGCCAAAGCTACACAGACCTTGTCTCAAAACAAACAAACAAACAAAAAACAAACACACACACAACTGCTTCTAACATTAGTGGGGTAATTTAGAGCTCTTTTTTTCCCCCCTCTCTTTCTCAGGACTTTTCTCTTTAATTGTGTGTGTGTGTGTGTGTGTGTGCGTGTGTCTGTCTGTCTGTGTGTCTGTGTGTGTGTGTGAGCAAGTGAGTGCAGTTGCCCTAGGACACCAGAATGCCAGCTCACAGCTAGATTTTCTACTCTGTATAAATAATATATTGCAAAGGGTTGACGCTGAAGAGGAGATAGTTTAGCGATTCTGTGTGAAGCCAGATAGAAGATTTGTACATCATTCCTGTGCTAACAGCTTTAATTGTATTTGTTTTTTTTGAGGCCAGGTGTCTCTATTTAGTCTTAGCTGTTCTGGAACTTACTACATAGACCAGGTGAGCCTCAAACTCAAAAAGATCCTCTTGCCTCTGCCTCCTATGCTGGAATTAAAGGAGTTTGCTGGCCCCATGTGCTAATTAAAAAAAAAAAAAAAAGGAAAAAATTCCATTAAAAATGTCTTTGGTGTCAAGGCTACACAGAGAAGCCCAATCTCGAAACCTGGCCCCCCACAAAAAATGTCTTTGGTGTGTGAATGGGATGGCTTAGTCAGTAAATTCCCTGCAGTGCAAACATCAAGACTTGAGGTCTTTGGAACCCTAGCGCCCATGTAAATGCTGGGTGCGGTGGTGGTGTGCAGCTGTAACCCTCTGCGCTGGAGGCAGGAGCAGGAGCTTCCAGGTTTCTGTGGGAGGCCACATCTCAAAACAAGATGAAGGGCTGTCCTGAGGAATAACACCCAACCTGGACCTCTGGCTTCCACATTCTTGTTAACACACATGTATGAGCACATACATGAACACACACACACATACATGAAATCATTTAGGGCTGGGCACAGAGCTGCATAGGTAGAATGCTTGCTCACCACACAACAGACTCCAGGCTCAACCCCCAGAACTGAAAACAAAACAGAACAAAACAAAAAACAAAAAGATAAAAAATTAAAATTAAAATACAATTGGGTCTAACAAGTAGTGGGGGTAATTTAGAGCTTTTTCTTTTCTTTCTCTCTCAAGATTTATTTTATCTTTAATTTTGAGTGTGTGTATGCGTGCACACACAAGAGCAAGTGAGTCCAGTCACCCTAGGATGCCAGAATGTGATCCTCTGGTGATGGAGTTAAAGGCAGTCGTGAGGCCCTAGGTGTGGGTGCGAGAGCAGTGAGCACTCCTCATGGCTGAGCCTTGTCTCCGGCCCCTCTCTGTTCTGAGACAGACACCCGATACGCAGGCCCTGAGTTCTTGACCCTCCTCTTCTAGTCTCCAGAGTGCTGGCCGTGCCGGGCGTGGTGGTGCACGCCTTTAATCTCAGCACTCGGGAGGCAGAGGCAGGCGGATCGCTGTGAGTTCGAGGCTAACCTGGACTACAAAGCGAGTCTAGGACAGCCAAGACTACACAGAGAAACCCTGTCTCGAAAAACCAAAAAAAAAAACCAACAACAACAAAAACAGAGTGTTTTGCTATTAATCTTGAAATGAATATGCGTTTTATTAATTGCTGTTGTAATTTTCTTTTCTTTCTGTAGCACTGGGAACGGAATCCAGGGCTTTGTGGATGAAAACACACGTTCGACTGCACCTCAGCTCTCGGTAGTAATTTCTAATGTGGTGAGCACTGTTACTGATGGATAAAACTGGATCCTCGTGGAGTATAACATGACCCTAAGACCTAGCACTTCAAGAATCTGTGGATGAGCCCTGTAGGCTTTAATTTTTTTTTTTAAACCTACTTTCTTTGGGGTCTCTTCCAATCCACAGACCCTAGATAGAAGAGAAAGAAGGTCAGTAGAGACATTTTACACTCAGTTTCTTGGGGCGATTCCCCTCTTCCACATCAGGACTCCAGTAGTCCAGACAGCGAAGAGCAAAGGTCAGCAGCAGGACCAATCGGCAGCCTCTTCACAGTGTTTTCTTGAGTGTTTTTCTCTAGGAGTGCTTCAAAGCCAGACCACACTCCGTGCACGAGGCAGTTCCCAAAGATCACTCACCCTCATGAGGCAGTTAAAGGCAGTTTCACGTCCCATACTTGAGATAAAAACAAACCAACCAAACACGTTTACACAATATAACCAAAAGATCTATTACAGCACCCCAGCCAACCAATTTTGCATTCCCCAGCCCCTTCCTCTTTTCTGGCTCTTCCTCCTCTTCAGACAGGTCAGGCCCACTGCTCAGAGTCTGGGTGTCCCTCCAGCCTCTGGCATCAGGAATCCTCCTGTGTACCATGTTTCAGGCTCCTGCAGGGGATGGAGAGAGAGAGAGAGTGGGAGTCCGAAGGGGCTTTCTCCAGAGATCCGAGTCAGACAGAGTATTTATTAGGACATCAGCTCCTGTGTTTGGGGTTCAATACAGTCCCATCCGGGTCACCATCTGGCGCAGAAACAAGCCTTCCAGTTCCTTCGGTGAACATGAACACCTGGCCTTATGTTTGAATGGTTCTGGTATGAAATTCAGGGACAGTTTTGAGTCCACTGTCCTCACCAGGAACAATCCAGGTTGTTGTTGACTTTTTTCTTGGAGAACTCATGAGCTTGGAAGAGAAGAGGGGGTGAAGGGGAAACTAAGGATGGGGGTGTCATTAGAACACAGAGCTCTTGCCACCCCTAGAGTCAGAACAGAGTGCACCAATTTGCACCCCAGGTAAGTATTTATGCCAGGCAATTCAGACTAGTTAATTACCCTAAAATCTCTCTCTTTTTTTTTTTAATTTAAGGTAGGAGCTGGGCTAGACTCAGTAGGCACACTGGGACTGCTAGCGGAACACTAATCCAAGTGCTGGAGTCACAGGCTGCACCCCCACGCCTGGGTTTGCTTCTCAAACCTTAACAAAGAAATGCTTCTTGTTTGTTTGATGTGTAAAAATCCCCATGACTGCCTGCGTGGTCAGACTTTCCAAAAGCCAAAAGAAAGCTCACCCCGTGGGGCTCTCCAGCTCTTAGATCCTGCCCAACAGGAGCAGCAGCCCAGCTGCCAAATTGGAGCTCTGTTGGCAGCAGCTGCAGGAACAAAATGCCACTTCCTTTTCCTCTCTCTTACCTCATCTAGTCGGAAATTTGTTAAAGATTCCCCCATGGCCCCCGCTCCACCCTATGCCCCCACCCCACCCTGCCCCCCACCTCCACGCACCTACATCCTCTGCCTTGAGGCGGTTTAGCTGGTTAGCGAGTAAAGCCACTTGCTGCGCTTGCCAGAGAACCTGAGTTCAACTCCAGAACCCATGATTGAGTGAGAGAACAGACTCCCGAAGAGTCCTCTCTGGCTTCCGCACACGTGGTAGCACACACACGTGCCCACGCTCCGTCTCTCGTAAACTTGTAAAGGGATGGCGGTGAACGGATGACTCAGCAGTTCCTGCAGAGGCCTGTGGTTGGTTTTCTCTGTACTCACGTTGGTATGGAACTAACAGCCTGAAACTCCCGCTCCAGGAGACCTAATTCTGAGGATGCCTTTTTTGGGCTTCTGCAGGCACCTACACACACACACACACACACACACACACACACACACACACACACGGGGTATACATGCTTATACACTCAGGCACACAGACACATGGGGTATACATGCATATACACTCAGGCACACAGGCACACACATAAAATATGTAAGTAAGGGCTGGAGAGATGGCTCAGAGGTTAAGGGCACTGACTGCTCCTCCAAAAGCCCTGAGTTCAATTCCCAGCAACCACATGGTGGCTCACAACCATCTATAATGTGAGCTCATGCCCTCTTCTGTCCTGGAGGTGTATGTGCAGGCAGAGCACAGTATACATAACAATAAATAAATATTTTTAAAATATGTAAATGAATAAATCTTTCTTTTACAAAGACCTCATGGGGCTAGAAGATTAAAGGAAGATAAAATTATAGCTGCTAACACATTCATAGGAGCATTGTCATTCAAAGCAATCAGGGGGCGTCTGAGCACCTGACTGCCTGTGTCTGACTGCCAGGTCACCTGCCCTGGGTGCCCCACCAAGATTCTCTGACAAGTGGGAGGCTTTTCTAGAGCTGAAGTTCTGAGATTCTGGCCCCGTGGAAACTTCTTTTGCCCTAGGGATGTTGCTCTTGGATGGTCTTCCTGGAGTTTCCGATCATTTTCCGTTACATGAGTCATCGTATTTGCTCCACACCCACCGGCCTTCAGGGTATGCATCAAGCCCCGGGCTAAGCGGGGCTCACATGAGGTAAGGTCCTCTGAGGCAGCAGCTGCCGCACACCGAGAGCTCAGCCTGGAGTGGTCTCTGCAAGCGGCCCACAGGGGACAGGGCGCCATCCCAGTTGGGTTCTGCTTTTGGTTGTTTTGTTGTTTGTTTGTTGAAAAAAATATTTTTTTTCTGGGGATCAAACTCAGGCCTCGGTCAAGCTAAACAAGTGTTCTCTCAGTGTGCGGTGTCCCAGTTCTTTCACTTTGTCAGTTGCCCATGAATTTGGCCGTCCTCCGGTGTAGCTGTGCTCACAGGCCTGAGCCTCTGAGTGCTAGGCTTGTCTTGGCCTTTGTTTCCCCCCGCACCACCCAAACTTCTATGTAGCCCAGGCTGGCCCGAGACTTGAGATCCTTCTACAATTTCCTCTGAAGAGTTAGAATCTCAGCAGATATCACCATCCGCGCCCAGGGCCTCAGTTGCCCTCTGTAAGTAAAAAATAAAACAGAACAAAAACCATGTTTTTGAGCCAGGCCTGGGGGCGTGTGCTGTAATTCCAGCATGGGGGAGCTCAGCTGAAGTAGGGGAAACACCTAGAAGTCAAGGCTAGCCTGGGCTATTAAATATAAGTTCTTGGCCAGCCTGGGATACATAGTAAAACCCTATCTAAACACACACACACACACACACACACACACACACACACCAAGGAAAGAGAAGGTAAGGTTATTGAAAATATCTGAGGAAATGACAGGCATGAAGAACAGCTGAGGACCAATTTGGGAACGTGAGCTATTCTCCTTGTCCATTTATTTATTTATAAATTAATTATAATCATTTATTTATTATTTAATCACTTTGCAGCTCGATCCCAGCCCCCTCCCTCCTCTCCTCACAGCCTCACTCTCACATCCCTTCCCTCTGTTCCCCTCTCTCCTTCTTCTCAGAGAAGGGGAGGCCTCTAAGGGTACCAAACCGCCCTGCCACCTCAAGTCACAGCAGGACTAAGTGTATCTTCTCCCACTGAGGCCAGACAAGGCAGCCCAGCCAGGGAAAAGGAATCCAAAGGCAGGCCACAGAGTCAGAGACAGCCCCTACTCCCATTGTCAGGGGACCCACATAATGACCAAGCTGCACATGTGTAGGGGGTCTGGGTCCACGCGGGCTCTTTGGTGGATGGTTCAGTCTCTGTGAGCCCCCATGGGCCCAGGTTAGCTCACTCTGTAGGTCTTCTTGTGTTGTTCTTGATCCCTCTGGCTCCCTCTATCTTTCCTTCCTCCCACTCTTCCACAGAAAACTCCCTGAGCTTGGCCCGTTGTTTGCCTGTGGGTCTCTGAATCTGCTTCCATCAGCTGCTGCATGAAGCCTCTCAGGAGACAGTTATGTTAGAACCCTGCCTGCAAGCGTAACAGAGAATCACTAGTCATGCCAGGGGCCAGCGCCCTCCCACGGGCTGAGTCCCAAGGTGGGCCAGTCCCTCAATCTCTGCTCCATTTTTATCCTTACACTTCTTGTAGGTGAGACAAACCTTGGGTGGAAGGTTTCGTGGGTGGGACGGTGTCCCCCTTCCTCTACTGGAAGTCCCTCCTGGCTACAGGAGGTGGCAACTTCAGTCTCAGCTAGGATCACCCCCATAGACTCCTGGGATGCCCTCCTCCCATCACTGATTTCCATTCTCTCTCCTGGTCCTTTCCTCCCTGCTCTCCCCACACCTGATCTCTATCTACCTCAGTTACCCTCCCCAACGCCCTTTCCCATGCATCTAGTTTCCGCCATCCATCTACCGCAGATGTCCATTTTCTTTCCCCTTCTGAGAGTGATTCAAGCATCCTCCCTTGGGCCCTCCTCGCCTTCTTTGGGGTTGTGATGAGCTATTTTCGGGCACTAAACACAAAGTTCCAGGAGGATGATGAGTTGGCCAGCTTAGGTGCCCATCCTTTGCCTAGGCAACTTCATTGATTATACCTAATGGTGGGAGTGGGAGAGAGTTTTTCACCTTAAAGAAGGTTCCCTGGATGATGTACAGGCCAATGATGTGTCTTACTAGAAGTGTCCCAGTGACCTGGCGTGGCCCTTTAGCTTACCTGCTTCCTCCATCACTCTCCACTGTACTGAGCAGGGCCTGTCCCTGAACCCGGGACTCATCAATTTGATCCCAGCTAGCTAGCTTCCCAGGGAGTCCCCTGACTCTGCCTTCCAAGCAGTAGGGTACAGAGTCATCTCACTGGCCTTTAAGTGCATGCTGGGATTCCCTGCCTTGGTCCCCAAAGCTTTCACCTGGATTTTTGGAATGGGACCAGAGGTGAGCCTTAAATGGATAGAGAGTGCTAGACATACGACAGGGAAAGCATTTCGGGACCTCTGAGATGGCTTAGTGGGTACATGCGTTTGCCGTGCAAGCCTATTGACCTGAGTTCAAACCCTGGAACGCACGTAAAGCCGGAAAGAAAGAACTGGCTCCACAAAGTTGTCTTCTGACCTCTCCACATATGCTATAGGCACATGTAACCACACACATACATATCATGTACACACAGTAATAGTAATAATAATAATAGTGATAATAATAGTAATAGTGATGATGATGATGATAATAATAATAATGATGATAATAAATTTTACATTTTATTTGTTTGAGACTGAGCCCAGAGTTTCTCATAATTCTACCACTAGACTATACTAGAATTTTAAAAGCCATCTGTATCCTGCTTCTCAGAGATAGTCATTTTCTAAGGCTCATTCTCTCCTTCAATGGTTTCTTTTCAACAGAACTAAAGCCATGCTGAGTGCATAACTTTGGGTGTAATGTCCACAAGGTCCACACGCTGTGTGCTGACCCCGCCACCTCTACATGAAGGCCTTTTTAGCCCTGGCTTAGGGAGTGGACTTGGCCTGGGCCTTCGTTTCCTCCAGTGGAGGGAGCCGACAAGACCGCCTTTGCTACATTGTTCTGCTAACACTGAGGACCAGACACATGCTGCCTGCTTGGGGAGTTGCCCTCTCCCGCCCTCTATCGCAGAGAAGGTTCTGTCTGGGCACTAGCCAAGGTGAGTGGGTGTGTTTCCGTGGACGTAATCTTGTGTAGGGCATGGCTCAGCCTCTGTAATAGGGTTCATGAATGTGTTTGAGTTAATAGTTCAAGGAGCTGTGCCTACGGCTTGTCATTAAGGATTTTTTTTTTTAGCAGATTCTAATCAATTTCAGCCTTGTCCTTCTGATGGAAATGGATCACAATTCCACAGCATCACTTGTTTTCTTCTTCTTCTTTTTTTTGGGGGGGGGGCGGTTTCGAGACAGGGTTTCTCTGTGTAGCCTTGGCTGTCCTGGACCCACTTTGTAGGCCAGGCTGGCCTCGAACTCACAGCGATCCACCTGCCTCTGCCTCCTGAGTGCTGGGATTATAGGTGTGCGCCACCACTGCCCGGCTACTTGTTTTCTTTTGATTTGAGACATCTCACTGTGCAGCCCAGCTGTCATTGAACTCACAAATACCCACCTGGCTCTGCCTCCTGCCCACTAGGGTTAAAGGCTTGGATCACCACACCCAGCGAAAATGTAACCCAGGATGGCCTTGAACTCGCGAGCCTTCTGCATGCACCTCTTCAGCACATCCTACCAGCGCAAGCAGTCCATCAAAAATTTAAATACACTGAATCAGTCGCTGAAATAATATAAAAACTATATTTTATGATGGAAGAGTGAAATTGCTAGGGAGCTGGGAGAACGGGAGAACCGTAGTTGAAACGAAGCCAGGACTGTCTTAATAACATGCTGTGTGGGGTTAGAGATGTGTATTTAACAAGTTAGGACCGAGAACCGTCTGTTCAAACCTTTGCTCACATTTGCTAAGCTCGGAGTCCATGGGGGGGCGGGGGGTGGGGGTGAGCAGTCAGTAGTCTTACACTTGGAGCTGGAGGAATCGGGCACTCCAACAGATTGTGTCCCCAGTAACAGAGGCCACCCCTCAGAACTGCATGGAACCACCTGCAGGGCCAGTAGCTTTCTCCCTAGAAAAGTGCGACTCGACCTTGCTGTTGGATTCCCTTCACCTGACCCAGCCAGGTGGCCGGCTCCTCCTCCAGATGCCTCTGTGGAGTCTGGCTAAGTGTCTAAGACACTTCATCGCCACAGGAGGTGGACGGACTTCCAGGTCAAGGCTGGGCAGCGCTGAGCCATCAGGAAAGCCAGGCTGACAGCACACAGTGGCTTGGGCCTAGGGGCTACGGCCTCTCTGGTGACTCCTAAGAGACGTTAGGACCTGCTGCACACCCCTATTTTTGGTTCTTTTGCCTCCGTGGTTTGCCTCTCTCAGTCCTGTGTGTGAGCTGGTCATGGCCTTGTGCCTCCCTGATTTGTGTCCCCTTTCTTTCTCCCAGGTCCCGTCCACAGTTGTACCTTGCGCTTGCCGCTGGCCTCCTGTTTCCCATGCTCTACTCCCAACTTTCCCCCATTTCCATGATTCTTGTCTCAGTGACACCATGAGCATGTCAAGCCACAGCCTGGGGGGTCTTTTCTGACTCCCCTTGGATTCTATTTTTATTCTATTCACTAAGTTTGCTTAGTCTGATCCTTTGCGGTTCACTGTGTAACCGCTAATGGTGTGCCAGGTGTTGCGTCAGGGAGCGATTGCTGAACAGAACCAGTCAGCAAACAATGTCATATAAGGAATGTGTCGGAGCTGGGGACGTAGCTCAGCGAATAGAGGGCTTGCCCACCATGCAGGAGGCCCTGGGTCAGTTTGGAGCACCTCCTCATGAAGCTGTGGGGGTGCGCACCTGTAACCCCAGCACGCAGGACGTGGAGTCGGGATGATCAGAAGAGCAAGGTTACCCTCAGCTGCCTAGAGTTGAAGGCTAACCTGAGCTATATGAGGCCTTGTCAAGGGATGGGGCGGGGAGGATGGTATGCACGCTTGGTGATGGGGCACAGGAGGCTTCCCCAAGGACAGCCATGTGTAGAAGCACTCAATAATGAATTAGACTCAAGACCTGGTTGGAGATTTCAACCTCAAAGTAGGAAGAACAGCTGTTTAAGTCTAAGTGAGCTGGAAAGAAGGACGTGTGGCTCTTCGGGAGTGAGTGGGTCTCTGTGACTGAGGGGGGAACAGATGTCAGTGATACCATGAGCAGGGAGGGTGTGCGGGTAGGTAGAGGTCTGGATGCCAGCCCCTAGTAAGGAGTTTAAGATTTTCTTTTAATATGCTAAAGAAAACTGGGTGTGGTGGTGCACGCCTTTCATCTCAGCACTTGGGAGGCAGAGGCAGACAAGTTTCAGGAAGCTGGAGGCCAGCCTGGTCTACATAGTAAGTTCCAGGCTTACTGGATAGAGAAGCTAGGGCTACCTTGTGAGGCCCTGTCTTCAAAAACAAAAACAAAAAAACCCAAAAAGATTAGGAGAAGACTGAAGATTTTGAAGGCGAGAAGTAGGTAGGGATAGTGAGGCAAAATCAGTCTGGCTACGGTGTGGAAAAGACATTGATGAGGGAAGGAGAGATCAAACCCATTGGCTTCTTTACTTTTTAAAATTAGATTGATCTTCTCTTATTTTATGTGGGTTTTGCCTGCATGTATGTATGTGCGTGATGTTCGTGGTTGGTGCCTGTGGGGATCAGAAGAGGGTACCAGAGCCTATGGAACCACCATGTTGGGTATTGAACCCTCCTCTACAAGAGCACAAATGCTCTTAACCACTGAGCCATCTCTCCAGCTTCCGTCTTATGCTCTCTAGAGCTATGGCCACCAGCCCAGACTCTCTTTGCCTCTACACTGGGTCTGACTTACTTTTAACATTTTTCATAAGGGGATGAGGGGGAGGAATAATCGATCTGTTATTGAACTCAAAATCAAAGTTAAAACCCCTTACTATGGCCTACAAACCTAAGCCCTACGTCCTTCTATGGTGTCACATCCACTTCTCCTCACGCGCCCTCTCTAAGTCTTAGTCTAGGAGAAGGGGACTTGTTAATTGGGCGTGGCTTGAGAGGTAGAAGCAGATAAGAAACATAAGTCAAATCCGAGGCAGAGTTTGCAGCCTAGGTGGTTCGTCACATTAGAGCCCGGGACAGTGGCTTAAGCAAGGGTTTCAGGCTAACGGAAGAGGACCAGGGACCAATGCTTTGGGAACACACTTAGAGGCTTGGAAATAAGACCACAGGTGTCCTTGCTGGGAGGGGATGACTTGAGACAGGAGCCCTGAGCAGTAGGCATGGAGGTGGGGGTGCTTAGGGGCCCTCAACTAGTGGAGAACCAATATGTCTGGCTATCTGGAACCCTAACTGGTAAAGGATGGGCAGCTGTCCATGATGTATGGAGGCCCAGGGTTTGATCCCTGGCGCCAGGGAAATATAATTAACATCAACAAGAACAGGTGGGACTCAGGGGTTTGGGACCGAGAAAGCCAATGACAAAGGCAGACTTGAGGCAGGAGAAAAGGACTGGCAGGCAAATTCCTCACACTCTCCCTGTCTCTAGCCCAAATGACTCTTGTTTGCTTGTTTGTTTGTTTTGGTTTTTTGAGACAGGGTTTCTCTGTGTAACCTTGGCTGTCCTGGACTCACTTTGTAGACTAGGCTGGCCTTGAACTCACAGCGATCCGCCTGCCTCTGCCTCTCGTGTGCTGGGATTAAAGGCGTGCGCCTCCACGCCCGGTTCCAAATGACTCTTATAACAAGGCTCAGAGTTACAACTAGAAGGACACAGAAACCAGAGAGCCAGGCATTGGTGCCATTCCCACACCAAGACCAAAGCCACAGCCACAGCCATGCCTTCCTAACTCACACAGGTCAAGGACACTACAGGCTAGTCCATGAACCCCGCAAAGGGCCGTGACTGCTGGGGAGAGGCCCACCAACCCCAAGGTGAACGAACTCTCAGTGTGAGCATGGTCCTGGGAGTAGCCCTGAGGAGGGTCCTTGGGGACCATAACTGTTCACAGTTGGCATGGTAACCAGGAGACTATGACATAACTTGGAGGGTGGGCGAGGTCACAGAACACAAGCTTTAAAGTAAGTGAAGCATGCGTGGCTCATTTAATTTTAAAGGAGGCTTCTGAGAAGAGCTTAGAACAATTTTTTCCCCTGAGTGCCACTTCCCAAGGGTACTCACAAAACAATAAGGTGTGACCATAATGGCCGCACTGAGTTGTCTTTTGGACAGTGTTAGAAGGGACATAAAGAAGGTGGACAGAGAATTAAGGCAACTGAGATGTATCGACGAACTGAGCTCCCGCTGCCTGTGTGACTTATACATGCACCCGTACTGCTGCTGTGACCTGCACCCTTACCCGTACTGCCTCTGCTACTCCAAGCGATCCCGCTCCTGCGGCCTGTGTGACCTCTACTACCCCTGCTGCCTGTGTGACTACAAGCTATACTGCCTTCGACCATCGCTTCGCAGCTTAGAGAGGAAAGCTATCCGGGCCCTTAAGGATGAGAAAAGAGCGTTGGCCAAGTGAGAGGGTGTAACCGTAGGCCAGGGCAGTCAGTGTAGGGCCACATCAGTGGGAAGAAGACGGGTCAGGGACAGTTGAGTAGATGTGAAAAGGGACCCAGATAGTAACTCAGATGACCTAGGAGAGAAAGTGGGCCTGCGGTTGGAATTGTGAGGCTCTCTGAAGGCAGTGCGAGGTTGTGGACTAGCAGGGTTGGTGGAGGGTGATGTCAAGAGTGCCAGTGTGATAAATAGGGTGGCCTTAATGAGGGGGAGAAATGCGGGGCGTCGTTAAAAAGCTATCGAAAGCAGAAAGTTCAACATTTTCTTCTGGGTATGACTGAAGTGATCTGAGTGTATTTGGACGTGCAGAAATGACTGTAGGGGAAGAGTCATAACCATCGATCAAATCCTTAATGTCTGCCAGAAGCCTCCGGGAGCTTCTGACGCAGAAGCCACTGAACGCTGGAGGCATTTCTTCCGTGTGAGGAAATCTTTCGCCCATCCAGTCTCCGGCAAAGAGTTGATTTAGAGTTAGGGCTATTGTGTTTGGCCACTCCCTCCGACCTCAGAAAGGATGTGTGACAGGCTACAGCTATCACAGTAGATTCAAGTGGGTTTTTTTTTCTTTTGGTTTTTCGAGACAGGGTTTCTCTGTGTAACACTAGCTGTCCTGGAACTCACTGTGTAGACCAGGCTGGCTTTGAACTCACATAGGCATGTGTCACCACCACCCGGCTCAAGTGGGGATTTCATTGATTTAGATAATAGGGGAGTTATTTTCTTTAGCTTTTCTATCCTTTCTGAACTTTTCACTTATATCTATAGTCGGTATAGATGGGAGAGACGGTGGAAGGGGGCATGGCCCCTGGTTATAAAAATGATTGCTCACCCATTCGCTAGACTAAAGAAGCAAGTGTGGTGGCTGACTCCTGTAGATCCTAGCAGTTGGGAGGTGGAGGCAGGAGGCTCACAGGCTCTTGGCTAGCTTCCGATACATAGCAAGTATGAGGCCAGCTTGCGCCCTGTGTGAGACGGTTTTAAAAGATTTTAAAAGGGGATTGAAAAATTGGAAAGTTTTTTTTTTTAATGTATGGATATGTTAAGTGAAAAGGTGAGAAGCAGACAACTGTTAACCAAGGACTGTTCTTAAAAGACAGGAGAGACAGGTAAGATTGTAGATCAGTGGAACAGTGGTAGATACGATGGATGAATGGAAGGATTGATGGGTGGGTGAACAGACAAAGTCCCTTGACAACAGTGACTATGATGTTTCTTTGAGAAGGGTAATGGGACAATTACGATGTCACCAAAGGGCAGGAACAGACCTACCTGACAATTTGGAATGGAGTCACCACCTACAAACTTATCTACAGTTTTGAAGCAATGTTTTATTGTTATGCCTTAGGATGTCGAGTTACTAAACTCACACTGTGAAACAGGGACTAGTTACTATTTGGTTCAAATATTAAGTATCTTTGTGAGTAGGTCTGTGTGCTCTCTCCATGGCTCTAAGTCCTGCTATCTTGGTCATGCAGTTGCCCCTACTTTCTTCACTTTACAGGGCAGATTTTTTTTTTTTTGTCTGCTGTTTCTGCCACAGTAGACTCAACTTGAAGCCGTATTCTCAGAAGAGTAATTCAGAAAGAGCTGTGCTTTCTCTGCTCTGTGGAATTTTTCCTGGTAGTGTCCAGGTCTCCTGAATCCTGGCAGCAGTCTGTGAAGTCAGCAACATCCTTAATTTCTGCGTCTGTGAACCTCAGGCCTCCCCCCTCCTTATCTCTCCCATAGCACTTTCCTTCTTCAACCCACTTTGCAAAAATTCCTGTGCTCTATTCCCAACAGCCTGGCATTTCACTATCCAGAGCGTGCTGTGCCATGTGTAAACCTACAGCTTTAGTTTTCTGAATAGGGGTGAAAGTGTTAAGCCCAGATCTGAGCTCCAATCCCAAAGGACTCTTGACTAATTTTTTTTTTCAATTAATCGCAGTCTTGTTTTCTTATCTTTAATCTAGCTTCTGACCTATGGCAGAATAGATCTAGAATAATCGATCTCCGTTCAGCTTTTCTTTTTTTTAAACCATCTTTGGTATGAGATTGTGCTCAAGGCTTTTTGAGTTTAGAACTTATATTTACATGGCCTTTCACCCCTTTAAAGAATGCCTGGCATTGGTTAGTTGTAGCATGTCTTTTCAGATGTCTGACTGTATTGTGCAGAGGCTCTCAGTCCTTGACCTGTAGCTGCCTCAGCTTTATTGAACTTGAATGACAATTTTTAAATTCCCTCCACAAGTCCCCGCTGTCTGATTGATGCGTATGTGTATACAGTGGGCTCTTTGAGACTCAGATTAAAGGGTCCTACCCACTGCCATGTTTCTTAAGCTGCTGCTTCAAAGAACAGTATCTTCCTTAGTGGAGACTGGACCTAGCGCTCCTGTTTTCTTAGGTCCTTCAGTATTTCCCTTTTCTTTTCCACTCCAAGCAGTCTATGGAGGCCATAGAATTTAATTTTCTTTCCTGAAGATCTGCCACCAGCCTGAGCTAAGGTTGTACACTACACTTCCCAGGCCTTCCTGTCTCTTGTGCTAAAGCTAGAGAAACTCATAAATGCTGTCCCTTCTCAGTCCTGTCTAATAGATGGGCGTCCATGGTGACACTGACTTCTTCCTTGAGTCCTCGCTACCAGCTGCACCTTGGTTAGCGGTTGTCAGTTGTACCCTTGAGGTGCACTGAGCTCAGCCTCTGTACCCTTTACCTAGTAACCAACCCGAAGACTGGCTTTTATCCACTCACCCAAGCATCTGTGGTAGCCTGAATCTTAATAAATTACCTGGAAGATTTCCTCCCCCTCCCCACCCCCGACCCTCCCTCCTCACCCCTCCCACCCCCCCCACCCGCACAAAAGATGATGTCATCTTAAAGCCTCAAGCCATAAGAAACCTGAGCTGGCTGAAAAGTTTAGGCAGGCTTCTGAAGATTCCTGGTGTAGGACCTCAGACAGTGTGGAATCCCCTGACAGTGTGGGACTCCTGGACAGTGTGGGGCCCCTGAAAAAGTAGGACCCTTCGACAGTGTGGGACCCTGGACAGTGTGAGACCCCTGGACAGTGTGGGACCCCTGGACAGTGTGGGACCCCTGGAAAAGTAGGACCCTTAGACAGTGTGGCACCCCTGGACAGCGTGGGGCCTACGAACACTGTGGGATCCTTGGACAGTGTAGGGGCCATGGACAACATGGGATCCTTGGACAGTGTGGGATCCTTGGACAGTGTGGGACCCCTGGACAGTGTGGGACCCCTGGACAGTGTGGGGGTCCGTGACAAGCTACTGCAGGGCCAAAGGAGGCAAAGTGGCAGGAACAGACGAAGGCGAGGAGGGTCTAGCAATCGACTGCATTGACTGTAGCCGGGACCGAGGCATCAGGAAGGAAATAGATGTGGCAGTTGGCTCTGATTGAGGGATCAGGTTCCCAGGGTTGGATCCAGTTCCTGGAAGACTCAGCTGAGGCTTAGCCATCCTGCATGGCCTTTTGTTAGTCCCAGCCCATCTTTACTATCTTTAATGTCAGGATTTGATATTTGTCATGTAAACAAGACTTTGTTTTCCCCTGTGTTGTACATCTGTATAAACACACACATACTCACACACAAAACACACTCACACAAACACACTCACACAAACACACACACAGTGCACTCACACTCACACACCCACTCACACAAACACACACACACTCACACAAACACATACACAATGCACTCACACACACACACCACACTCAAATACACACACACTCACAAACACACATGCAATGCACTCACACACACACCACACTCAAATACACACACTCACAAGCACACACAATGCACTCACACACACAACACACTCAAATATACACACACACTCACACAAACACACACACAATGCACTCACACACACACACCACACTCAAATACACACACACTCACAAACACACATGCAATGCACTCACACACACACAACACACTCAAATACACACACTCACAAGCACACACAATGCACTCACACACACAACACACTCAAATACACACACATTCACAAACACACACACAATGCACTCACACACACACAACACACTCAAATACACACACATTCACAAACACACAATGCACTCACACAAACATACTCACACAAACACACACACACAACACACTCACACACACACATACAACACACTTGCACAAACACACACACACAACACACTCACACAAACACACACACCATAAGGGAGTCTTGCGAGGCCTTTCACACATGCCTTTGCCTGCTTCTTCAAGTCATGATCCAGCTAGAGTGTGCTGGAGTGCCCACACGTCTGTGAGCTCTTCTCAGCCCGTTCATCAAGACAAGGCTAAGTTTTTTTTTTCCCACAGAGACAATGATTTCAAAGACACAAGTTCCTTCCCTTCCTTTATATGACCTAGGCACACACAGGGCAAGAAGGACTGCCACACGAACCTCAGTTTCCCAGGGCCAGAGTTGAAGCTGAAGGACTCTTCAGCCGATCTATTGCTCGATTCGTCTCCTCACCTCATTTATACAGGCCATTTTCTACTTGGCCCACTCTTAGTTTTTAATTTTCAATACAAGAGTAATAAGTAATTCAGGTCATTAAGCCAGTCCTATAAAATGTTATCAAAATACAAGTTAAAAGTATTATGCATAGCATGACTTCGTATAAGCACACAGAAATCTACCTAGGTGTATGAGGAAATCATGCATAACACACACACACATACACACACACACACACACACACACACACACACACACACACACACAAGAGGAGAAAGCCCAACATAAAAATATTATATATGAATTAAGGTATTTTCAAGTATATTTATTTGTATTTCCTGTATCTTCTACAATGAACTTGTGTAACTTAAGAAGAAAGTATTTAAATAAAGTATGGCAGGAAGAGGTGATATAGAAGCTAGAGAGAGAACTCAGCAGTTAAGAGCTCTTGCTGGTCCTCCAGAGGACCTCCAACTCCAGGGTACCTGATGACTGTGGCCTCTTCAGACACCTGCACTCACACACACAAACCTACATGCAAGCACACACTGATTGGGTACTTCACTCCTGCCTCTCAAAAAAAAGTTTTCAATTTTTATTTATGTGTGTATCTCTGTATGACTATGTGCACTTAAGTACAGGTACCCGAAGAGGCCAGAAGAGGTCACCAGATCCCCCTGGAACTTCTTACTGTGGCTGTGAGTTGCCTGACATGGCTACTGGGAACCGAACTTAGGTCCTTTGAAGGAGTCACAAGCATCCTTATCCTCTAAGCCATCCCTCCAGTCCAGCTTTATAGCACACTCAATTAGTGTGAGCTGCTGCTATTATTAAGAATTTACACCACAGGACGGTTGAGTAACAGCCACAGCAAGAGTGTTCAACAGCCAGCTCCTCAGGCCCCAATCTGTAGCTTACTCCACCCACATGGCACGAAAGTCCCTCTCACAAGTGATATCAAGCTGTCAGCACAACGGTGCTAAATGCACCAAACTCTTGCAAGACAGCTGGATCCTTGCCAGCATGCCTGTGGGAGAGCACTACATAGCTGCTCCACACTGGCAACCAGACAAGCCCAGATTTCCACTGGCACCAACTGTCCAGGGAAGAACTTCCCAGGGGAGAACCAGGTCCTTTGCCAGTGGGCTTTCTGGTGGAGTGTCTGTCTGCCTGCCTGGTGGCAGCCTAAAAGATAGGATCGTGTTTTCATGTCCAGCTTCCTTTCCAATTCCTGGGCTCAAGTAATCCTCCTGTCTCTCCATCTTGAATAGTTGGATCCACAGACACAAACCATTATCTCTGACTTTAAGATGCAGAGTTCCAATGCCAGCTTAATCAGTTGTGTCTCATGGTGGAGGTGGGTGGTGGAGTGGGCGGGGAGAACCTTGAGCAGGGTCTGTAGCCTAGTCTAGAGCGCTTCCCTAACATATGTGAGACTCTGGGCTCAAACATCAACATCAGCAAACAGGCAAAACTAATACTATGTATATATAATAACAGTAACAGTGGTAGCGATAGAAACTAAGCAAGAGTTATAATGAGCCAAACACAGTACTGAGTAAAACGTCATCTTGTTTAGCCTTCCGAAGTTTATCACAGGTAAGGAAACTGAGTCAGGGAAGTGAAAGACTGTGCCAAGTTTTCATAACTAGTAATAGAGAGATCTGAATGGCCAACAGACTTTGAGGCGTGATTGACAAAGGGTGGGGGGTCGGGCAGGGCCCTTATGGGGGGGGGGTGTCTTGGGTCCAGAGGTCTAATCTCTGTTCTCTCTTTTTGACCACAGACTCAGAAGGACCACCAATAGAATTCTGGCCTCTTCCTGCTGCAGCAGTAACATCTTGGGGTCGGTGAACGTGTGCGGCTTTGAACCTGACCAGGTCAAAGTGCGCGTGAAGGACGGCAAGGTCTGCGTGTCCGCCGAGAGGGAAAACAGGTACGACTGCCTTGGATCCAAAAAGTACAGTTACATGAACATCTGCAAGGAGTTCAGCCTGCCGCCTTGTGTCGACGAGAAAGACGTGACGTACTCCTACGGGCTCGGCAGTTGTGTCAAGATCGAGTCACCATGCTACCCTTGCACCTCTCCCTGCAACCCCTGCAGCCCCTGCAGCCCCTGCGGCCCCTGCGGCCCCTGCGGCCCCTGTGGCCCCTGCGGCCCCTGCGGCCCCTGCGGCCCCTGCGACCCTTGCAACCCCTGCTATCCCTGCGGAAGCCGATTCTCCTGTAGGAAGATGATCTTGTAAGGCGCCTGTAGGAACCCATGTCTTGGTAGAAATCAGTAGTTTGGCCAGGCAGGTCTTAGCCTTTCTCTTCCCCTTCCCATGGCCCATGTAGTTCACGTATTTAGGAAACTGAATACATAACTGCAATCTGATGACGCTGTGTGCTAGTCTTTCAGTTTGACTCTCTACAGAGTTAGCTCGTTGGAGGACTAAGGGATAAGCGTGGAGGACCCGATGAGACCTGTCCTTCTTGTCCTCTGTACCCAACAGTCTCTAAATCCCCAGAGACGGGTCCCAGACGCTAAGTAATCCTGTGAATCGACCCAATAGAAACCACACCCGTGGAGTCCTTTAGGTTGAAGATAACACCGTGGTGAGGATTTGGTGGTGATGAGACTCCCTTCCCAAGTGCACTGGGACTGTGCCTTTTCCCGGGAGATCCGACAGTCCTTAAAAGAATAGGGCAGTGGACATGCTCACAGCCACAAAGGTGTCCAAGTACAGTGTTTCAGCCTCCACCTGTGTTTTTGACTCTGTCTCTTACTCAGGGTCCTTCACAGCTTCTTGGGGGTTTATTGCTGCCACCTCCCTCTTCAATTCTTGAAATTAGTTTTTGGTACAGAAGGTCAATAGAAAGTTCAGGTGTAGGAAAGTATAGCTTCCACAAACTGATGGTAGAGTTCACGTGAATTTGGATCCTCTTGTTTGTTTTTGAGGTTGGTTCTCACTATGTAACTCTGGCTGTCTGGGAAATGCGCTATGTACATAAGGCTGGCCTCAAAATCACAGAAACCTACCGCCTCTGCCTCCTGAGTGCTGGGATTAAAGGCAAGGCCACCACACCTGCCTTCCGGAGTGGCTCTAGATTGCTAGGGAAGAAAGTAAAAAGGTGTAAAGAATGAAGGGACAGTGTAGGCGGACTGGCTGAGGCTCGTCCCAGACTCTTAGGACACACACACACACACACTCATTTTACACAGTTAAGACTTTTCATTGGTCAACCAAAAAAAAAAAAAGAAAGAAAGAAAGAAAGGGTGTGGTGGCGCACGACTTTAATCCCAGCACTCGGGAGGCAGAGGCAGGCGGATCGGTGTGAGTTCAAGGCCAGCCTGGCTGGACTACAAAGCGAGTCTAGGACAGCCAAGACTACACAGAGAAACCCTGTCTCGAAAAACCAAAAAAAAAAAAAAAAAAAAAAAAAAAGAAGACTCTTCATTGGTCTTAGCTGTGTTTGGAATGAACACAATGCTGGCAGAAGTTAGGAAGTGAGGAGCTGTAGAAACATGGATGCCAGGCTGAGAAGATGGTCCAATAGGCAAGTGTGAGGACCTGGGTTCAAATCCCCAGTGGCCAATAAAAGTTGGGCATGACTGCTCATACTTGTAACCTCAACACTGAGGACTAGAGATGGTGGAACCCTGGCTAACTGATGAGCTTTTCGGTTCAGACAGTGTCTTAATTGGGGTTCTCCATAGGAACAGAACTGAGAGAAGAAATACACACACCGTGATTTATGCAATTGGCTTATATAGCAACACAGTCTGAGTAGTCCAACAATGGCTCCCTTACACCCAAGAGGGAGGGAACCTGGTAGTCTCTCAGTCCACAAGATGTGGTGTCTCACTGGTCCCAGTCTGATGCAGGAAGGTTCCACTTGTCCTCAGTCCGTGTTGGAAGCCCCCTGGAGCTGGATTCTGACATCAGTGAAGGAACATAGCAGTGACAGTGGCAGCAACAGCACAGATGAGCTTGCCAGCCAGGGCAAAGGCAAGCATGTGAAAGCAAAGTATCTTTCCTGGACCTTTTATCTGGGCTCCCACCAGAGGGTAGAGCCCATAATTAGGGTAGGTCCCCACCTCATGAGGCATGTCAAGAAAAGCCTTCACAAGTGAGCCAGGAGGCTTGCCCTTCAGCTGATCCCAAATCCGGTCAGGTTGATAACTGGGGTTACTCATGACAGTGAGAGATGCCTGTCTAAGGGCAGCGGAGAGCCATGAAGGCCACCCATAGCTTCCTCTGTCTTCTGCACATACGTGCATAGACACACATCCCTTCATTCATACGTGTATACAATACACACAACACCATACCATACATAGCACCACAGTGCGCACACATGCATGCACACACACACAGACACACATGCATATGCACACGCATGCATGTGCACACACACAGAGACACAATTATATGTATGCCAAGATAGGAATGTACCTCGTGGTAGGGTGCTTGCCTTGCATGCTCAAAGCCCAGAGTTCAGTCTGCACCATCTTTCTCCCTGGCTCCAGTCTGCGGAAATTATAATGGTAATCACCTTGTGAGACAGCCTGAGCAGCAAGATTTTTTTTTAAGTTTCCCCCATGAAATATAAGCGCGTAGCTTGGAGCTAGAAGCTCTGAGTGTTCATAAAGCTCTTTGAGCCTTTCTTTCAAAGCCACCTTCAAGTTCAAGGTTTGAGAATACCTAAAGTGACAGTAGATACATTTATCTTTCAATTGAGGGAAGTCATGGCCCTCTAATATAAATGCTAAATTAAAAACATTGAGCCAGGGCTGGAGAAATGGCTCAGAGGTTAAGAGCACTTGTCTGTTCTTCCAGAGGTCCTGAGTTCAATTCCCAGCAACCACACGGTGGCTCACAACCATCTATAATGAGATCTGGTGCTCTCTTCTGGCAGGCAGTCACACATGCAGGCAGGACATTATATACATAATAAAATTTTAAAACAGTAAATATAAAACAAACAGAAAACTGAGTCATTTCCAAAATGAGACACCTGGAAACTGAGTGTACCAAACTATAGCCTCATCCTTTGTCTGGCCAAGGCTCCCTAAATGCTGATATGTCCATTCTAATTTCTAAGTTATAAACTTTTGAAAATGCCTTTGAAAAACCTTCCCCCTTCTAAGCCCGCTCCATGGAGTCTTACCCCTTGAATGAGAGGTGACCTCAGGCCTCCCAGGATGCTCCTAGGGGCACGTCATGTTTTTATTCTGTTAGCGTAGTAATTCACACATTCATCCACCAACCCACCAGCCAGACATTCGAATTTGAAACACCAGGTACCATGCTCCACAATGAATGGATCGAAAAGCACTCTTTCACAGCCATGTTAAATTAAACTCAAGGAGGGCTGATAAGGAGGGCTTCAGGGCGGAGAAAGGGGCAGATGGCAAAGAAGTTAAACACACGGAAAGGCCAGAGAAGCCTCCAGACTGGCCCTTGACATCTCCATGCTGGCTGCCATCGATGTCTTGCAAGGTGCCTCAGGGAAGCATGGCCTGAGAGAACTCGCTGCCTTTGCCTGCCACCTGCAGGGGGGTGGGGGGGAGGGTAGGTGGGGATGGGGGGAGTGGGGGCTGGGGGTGGGTAAGGGTGGGGTTGGGGGGGTTGGGGTGTGGGGGCGTGGGGAACGCTGACAAACAAGAGTTGCCTCTAGCAGGATGGATCAGAGGATACAGTAATTTCCACCTAGCTTGACAACCTGAGTTTAATCCCTGAGACCCCATATGTGCCAAGGCACACCTGCAGGTGAGTGCACTAAAAGAACACACACTAAATGAATGTAATAACACTTTTTTTTTCTTTAAAGAAAAAGGTACCTATTGACTGAGTACTTGCACTGTGCTGAGGTCCAGTGCTAGGAGTTATTGTCAATAGATATTTTTTGAAAATGTCTGTGAAGAAAGGCAAGACTCCTGCCCAGACTTTTAAATTTTTTTTTTTTTTTTTTTAGACAGGGTTTCTCTGTGTAGCCTTGGATGTTTGGATGTCCTGGAGTTGCTTTGTAGACCAGGCTGGCCTTGAACTCACAGAGATCCGCCTGCCTCTGCCTCCCGAGTGCTGGGATTAAAGGTGTGCGCCACCATGCCCAGCTAATTTTAAAATTCTTGACACTGTGTAGTCAGAAATGCATTGTCTGTGTACCTCTGACATCTGAGAACGATGTTTGGCATAAAGTCAGAGGAGGAGGGAGAGGGTGTGAGCCTCATCTGGGGCTTCAGGGAGAGACACATAGTAGGGCCTTTCCCATGAACTAGTGGAGACCTGGGAGGAAATGGCATTCCTAAAGCTGTGCCTAAAGCATGGCTCCCTGGCTCCGTCAGCTCTGCCATGATCTTGAATGCAATTTTACAGATCAGAGTGCAATCTTAAACATCCCACTGTAGTGGATATAAGCATGTTTCTGTTTTGATCCCAAGTGTGGGATGTGAAACAGACTTGTGTGAGGGTGTGCGGTGTTTGTCTGCTGGAAACAGACTTGTGAGAGGACACGTGGTGTTTGTCCACTAGAAGAGGAACTGCCTCCTGCAGAGATATAGTCTTTGCCAACTGATAAACATCCTAGTATGGACTCTGAGAGGGTGTGTGTGTGTGTGTGTGTGTGTGTGTGTGTGTGTGTGTGTGTGTGTGAGACTTGGCTTTTTGGGTTTGGTATTGCTTGCATTGTTGGGCTATTCATCACTTCACTTCGAGATGTTCCTAGAGAGAAACACTCCAGAGAATACTTCCAAGGTCTGGGTTCCAGCAGCTGTGGTTGCAGTCACCTTTGCTGAATTACTGGTTTGCTATTTATTTATTTATTTTTTGTTTTGTTTTCTTGAGACAGGGTTTCTCTGTGTAGCCTTGGCTGTCCTAGACTCACTTTGTAGGCCAGGCTGGCCTTGAACTCACAGTGATCCACCTGCCTCTGCCTCCCGAGTGCTGGGATTGAAGGCATGCGCCACCATGCCCAGCTCTGGTTAGCTGTTTAATGGGTCTGATGAAATCCTGACTACAAAGAGTGGAATCGCTCCCAGGAACTGAGTCTAAGAAGGTCTACTTCTCCTGTCCCCATTAACCTCTTTTCTCTCCTATCTAGGGTAAGGGTAGGGTAAGGGAAGGGAGGTGTAAGCATTAAAGAACCCCAAATAAAGTAGGTTGAAAAGGTTCAAAGCCTACATGTGGCACCCAACATGGGGCACCATTTGTTGATGTTATTTTTATAAAACAGTATTTGTTTCTCTTAGCTTATTTCTTAACCTAGCTGTCACACAAATAATCGAGATTCTTTTATAGTGCAAGGCTTCACAACACAATCTGAACAGGTTAAGTCTGCTTCTGTCTATGCTATTTTTGTCTTACTCCGAACAAACGTCCCAGAGAAACTTGCACTTTGTAGCTTTCCTTGGCTCCAGCTCTTTCTTCCTGATCTTTCTTGGACCTCTCTCATGGCTGAATCTCATGCTTCCTCTCCTAACTCTTCCTCCCCTGGATGGCAGGAGGTCCAGCCCTGTTCTCTCCCGGGCTCATCTATGGGCCGTAAGCTGCTTTATAGACATAGCAAGGGGACAGTTGGGGAGCAGAGTTTACCCAACATTTAGACAAGCAATCAGAACTTAAACTGCACAATACTCCATCTACACCTCAAGGAAAGATGGGAACAAAGATGAGTTTTGGATGGACAGAGGAAGGAAGAAGCTTGATGGTATCTTGGTTTCTTTTCCTGGAGCTGTGATAAAGGACTCTGACAGAGCGACCTCAAAGGGAAAAGGTTCAAGGGTACAGTCCATCATGGCAAGGAAGTCCAGGCCGTGGGAGCTTAAAACCTCTGGACACATCACACCCACAATCAGGAAGCAGAGAAAGATGGATATACACTGTGGCTCAGTTCCTTTTTCTCCATTTAAACAGCCCAGCATCCTAGCCAGGGAATGGTGCCACCCACAGTGAGCATATCATCCCACCTCAGTGAACACAGTCTCCCCACAGACGTGCTCAGAGGCCCATCTCTTAGATGATTTAAGGTCCTGCCAGGTTCATTACACTAATGTTCACAGACAAGTGAAAGATGAGAGGGACACTAGTTCACTATCCATGTGTGCAGTGAGTGGATGTATAAACCGTGTAAAAACACAACCTTTTAACGAACACGGTCACCAAATACTATCAAGGTTGGAGATAACGCTGCTTGAACTGCTTAGCGTTCATGGAACATATCCCAGAGCCGAAGAGTTGTTTAGCTGAATCGGGAATAAGAATTTGCACAGGCACAGTACTGAAGGAAGTCCAGCCCTAGGGCCTATCACTGCTTGACTTCGTTCAAAACGTACATAGCTTTATAAAATATCTTATATGATGGTATCAAAGGGGCTGGAGAGACAGCTTAGTGCTTTAGAGCACCTGCTACTGTAGTGGACGTAAATATGTTTTTGTTTTGATTCCAAGTGTGGGATGTGAAATAGACTTGTGTGAGGGTGTGCAGTGTTTTTCCACTGGAAGCAGAGTTGTGAGAGAATGGCTGATGTTTGTCTACTAGAAGAGGAACTGCCTCTTATGAGGCCACGGTCTTTGCCAGCTCATAAACATCCTAGTACGAAGCCGGGCATGGTGGCGCACGCCTTTAATCCCAGCACTCGGGAGGCAGAGGTAGGCAGATCGATGTGAGTTCAAGACCAGCCTGGTCTACAAAGTGAGTCCAGGACGGCCAAGGCTACACAGAGAGACCCTGTCTCGAAAAACCAAAGGGAAAAAAATCCTAGTACGGACTCTGAGAGGAGGTAGATATGAGCCCCAAGCAAGAGGCTGGGCCTTTTGTCCTTGGCATCATTTCCTATTTGGCTGCTCATCTCCCTTCTTTAAGATGCTCCTAGAGAGAACCATCCCAGCAAACGCTTCAAGGTTCCAGCTGCTGCTCAGGGCTTCCGGCTGATGCAGTTGCACTCACTTTTGTTGAATTGTTAGTTTGCTGCTAAATAGGTCTTCTGGAAGTGTGCTGGCTATGCCCGTGGAATCGCTCCAAGGAACTGAGTCTAAAAATAAGGTCTACTTCTCCTGCTTCCATTAACCTCTTTTCTCTCCTATCTAGGGTAGGTGGGTTGGAAGGGAGGTATAAGCATTAAAGAACCATAAATAAAGTCCCTTTGAAAAAGTTCAAAGCCCACGGGTGGCACTCAACGTCACTTGGGCATAATGGGTAACTTAACTTCTAATGTTGTAGAGCAAACTACAGGTTCTGAAGGTATAAAGATATTATTCCAGGGTCTCAGCAAAATGGCAGCAGCTGCTGAAGGGTGTTTTCCTGCCTTGTACCCAGAGGGAATTTTCTGTTTTTGCTTTGTCTTCTTCCAGTTTTCATTTTTTAAAAAGATTGGAAGAAAGACTGATGAGATACAAAACCTGGGAGTGTCGCTGAATTCTATAATTCTGGGAAAGATTTCAGAGTTGTCCGTGCAATGAGACAGTTTACAGGTAGAGCTGGAAGCACTTGGGAAGCAAATAGCACCAGTGATAAAGGAGGGAAAAAATTGCTCAGATTTGGTGATAACTAAAAACAGGAGTTCTCTGCTCTTGCCACCCTGCCCTGTTCTATGCACCAGGTGTTCAGAACACCTGCGTGAGGAAGCAGGCAGAGAAAAGCAGGAAGCTGGAGAGGCCAAAAGGATTCCAGAAGAACAGGAAGACAGACAGGTCTTTGGAGACAAGTGCTCTGATAGAAGAATTCTCTAGGGCGACCCAGACACCATCAGCTTTTCCGGTTTTTGTGTGACATATCCCTGCTAATGATGGTGGTGAGGCTCATGATGAGATGGCATGGCGTCCAGTAGATATGTTAGATTTAAAGCATTTTAATATAGATGGGGATTGTAAGGAAGAAATTAAATCATGCCATATGTAAAGAAGAAGATGCAAATTAGTGCAGGGTATAGAATTGCTCAGCTGTTACTGTTTCCTTACATCAAGGGCAAAGCCAGTTCAGTAGAAAGAACAGGTGCATTTGGGAGTACTGGGAGACATGTGTTCTGGCAAACAATGGTTAATGGTCAGAGACCCAAATTCATGGTACAAAGGAATGGTGTTGAAATGGAAGGTTTGGTGGATACAGGAACAGATGTCATTATCCTTTCTCAAAAGTCTTGGAATCTAGATTGGCCACTTCAGAAGGTTTATACGGTTTATAGAAACTGGTAAATTATCTCAAATAAGACAAAGTGTGTGGTGGATTTAGATGTGTGGGACCAGAAGGGCAAACAGGGAAGTTGAGACCCTATGTGGGTGACATACTCATAAACTTATGAGGAAGGGATATTTTACAACAATGGGGTACTCAATATTGCTGCAAGCACAGAGACAGACAATGGTGAAATTAGGGGTGAAATGGGAGATGCTCGTGGGGAACGTATCAATATGAGTAATCAAGAGCGATCACAAGCTGTGCCCATTGTCCAAACACAGAACGTCACAGGTATTGGGTTTCCAAGTTTATAAAAGGGGCCACTGCTGACATACCAACAGCCTTGCCCCTAAAATGGATATCAAACAGACCTGTGTGGCAAGAGCAGTGGCCCATAACAAAAATTTCAGGCACTTCAGCAATTGCTACAAGAGCAGCTAGAGGCTCACTATATAGAAGTCTACCAGCCTTTGGAATTCCCGTGTTTGTTGTTTAAAAAAAAAAAAAAGATATCAGGAAAATGTAGGATGGTAACAGATTTAAGAGCAGTGAATAGAGTAATTCAACCAATGGGTCTTTTACAGCTTAGTGTACTGGCTGTAAACATGTTTTTGCTTTGATCCCAAGTGTGGGCTGTGAAACAGACTTGTATAAGGGTGTGCGGTATTTTTCTGCTGGAAACAGACTTGTAAGAAGAGAGCACGTGATGTTTGTCCACTAGAAGAGAAACCTCCTCTTGTGGAGGCCTGGTCTTTGCCAACTGATAAACATCCTAGTGCAGACTCTGATAGGAGATATATGTATCTGAGCCCAAAACAAGAGGTGGGCTTTTTTTTTTTTTTTTTTTTTTTTTTGGCTTTTTGTTCTTGGCTGCTCATTGCTCCACTTTGAGACACTCCCAGAGAGAACCGTTCCAGCAAATGCTGACTGTTGCTCTGGGTTCCGGCTGCTGTTCCTGGTTCCAGCGGCTGCAGTTGCGGTCACCTTTGCTGAATTGCTAGTTTGCTGTTTAACGGGTCTGCTGGAATCCTGCCGACTACCCCAATGGAATCGCTCCAAGGAACTGAGTCTAAAAAGGTCTACTTCTCCTGTTCCCATTAACCTCTTTTCTCTCCTTTCTAGGGTAGGTGGGTTGGAAGGGAGGTGTAAGCATGAAAGAACCCCAAATAAAGTAGGTTTGAAAAGTTCAAAGCCCACAAGCTGCTTCTGCAGAAGACGGCTTCAACTCCCAGCACCTACGAGGCAGCTCTCAACTGTTAACTCCAGTTTCAGGGATGCACACCCTTTCCTGGCCTCCAAAAGTGCTGCACAGACATGCACATAGGCACATAAAGCAAACGCTCATGCACATGAGAATAAATCTAAAACAAATGGCATTAACAATCCCCTTGAGGTGACTGTCCTTCACACCTAAAATAGTTTGATTTGGTAAAATTGTTCTTAAATCTAGAACTAATGAGTTTAGTAAAAGAAAAAAATTATCTAAATTTCTGGGGCTGGGGATTTTTCCCCCTGTCTCTCTGTGATTGTTTTTCTTTCTCCTACATGTGAGAGTCACAGACAGGGTAAGTTTTTCGGATCTGATCTAACCCTTTAGCTCAGGAAATGATGGCAAAAGTTCATACTAAAATGAGAAGAGAGTGATTTTTAAGAAAAATGGGGACAGGAGAAGGTGCTGCTGGGATCCCAGATTAACTCCCTGAACTCTGCAGGGCCTCGAAGAGGCTTGGATTTCTCATGACTTGTGGTCATGAGAAGAGTGTACGTGACCTTGGGGGTACAACTGCTTGGCAATGCTGGAAATACATCTTTCCAGTCTGGAGAGGTTTGGTAAATACAAGCCAGACGTGTATTCCCAGCAACCCCAGCCATTAAAGAGCTAAGGCAGAGGGTTCAGAGTTCGAGACCAACCTGCGCTACATAAGGAGACAAGGTACAAAACCAAACACGTCCATTGCATAGGTGTCTAGACGTGCTCAGACTTTTTCTTTTTCTATTCTTTCCTTTTTTTTTTAACCAGACCATAGTCTTCTCTCTAAGCTACACCAAGCCCTTGTCCTAGCATTAGGCAAACACGGCTCACCCAGATGTAGACTCAGTTTTCTTAACCAAAATCTTTTATTAACAACTTATTGACCGAGCCTACGTCAATTATAACCTGATTAACCAAAACAGCAGGAAATGAAGATTAATTGACACAACAACAGAACCTTAAGGATATCAGTCCCGAGGAACGATTCTCTGGTCAGAAGCCACAGGATTTCTTTCACTGGAACCGGGGGTAACAAGACCTCAGAGCCTCGGCAGAAGCCAGAGCTCTGAAGCCTTCCCTCAAGCAGTTTTCTCTAGGAGCGTATTGAAGGGCAGCGATGAATAGCCAAATCTATCCCGAGTCTCCAATCTGCCAGTTCTGAGCTCATTTATATATCTCCTCCCAAAATCTGTTCACGGGATCATTTTCATCTGGTAGCAATTAAGCTCCTGCACGAGGTGGTTGCTCTTCTAGTGAATTGACATCACCTGTTCTCTTACTAGACCGTTCTATCCCACACTTGGGATCCTAAAGACAGGTTTCTCTCCTTCACCCAGCACACACACTGGAGGCTCAGCAAACATGGCTCACCCACCACACACACTGGAGGCTCAGCAAACACGGCTCACCCAGCACGCACACTGGAGGTTCAGCAAACATGGCTCACCCAGCACACACACTGGAGGCTCAGCAAACATGGCTCACCCACCACACACACTGGAGGCTCAGCAAACATGGCTCACCCAGCACACACACTGGAGGCTCAGCAAACACGGCTCACCCACCACAAACACTGGAGGCTCAGCAAACATGGCTCACCCATCACATATACACTGGAGGCTCAGCAAACATGGCTAACCTACCACACACACTGAAGGCTCAGCAATCATGGCTCACCCAACACAGACACCGGAGGCTCAGCAAACATGGATCACCCACCACATACACTGGAGGCTCAGCAAACATGGCTCACCCAGCACACACACTGGAGGCTCAGCAAACATGGCTCACCCAATCACATATACACTGGAGGCTCAGCAAACATGGCTCACCCAGCACACACACCAAAGGCTCAGCAATCATGGCTCACCCAACACAGACACCAGAGGCTCAGCAAACATGGTTCACCCATCACATACACACTGGAGGCTCAGCAAACATGGCTCACCTACCACACACACCGGAAGCTCAGCAAACACGGTTCCCACTACAGACACTGGAGGCTCAGCAAACACGGATCACCCAGCACACACACTGGAGGCTCAGCAAACATGGTTCACCCAGCACACACACTGGAGGCTCAACAAACATGGCTCACCCAGCACACACACTGGAGGCTCAGCAAACATGGCTCACCCACCACACACACCGAAGGCTCAGCAAACATGGCTCACCCACCACAAACACTGGAGGCTCAGCAAACATGGCTCACCCATCACATATACACTGGAGGCTCAGCAAACATGGCTCACCTACCACACACACTGGAGGCTCAGCAAACATGGCTCACCCATCACATATACACTGGAGGCTCAGCAAACATGGCTCACCTACCACACACACTGGAGGCTCAGCAAACACGTCTCACCCAGCACACACACTGGAGGCTCAGCAAACATGGCTCACCTACCACACACACTGGAGGCTCAGCAAACACGTCTCACCCAGCACACACACTGGAGGCTCAGCAAACACGTCTCACCCAGCACACACACTGGAGGCTCAGCAAACATGGCTCACCCAGCACACACACCGAAGGCTCAGCAATCATGGCTCACCCAACACAGACACCGGAGGCTCAGCAAACATGGCTCACCCATCACATACACACTGGAGGGTCAGCAAACATGGCTAACCCAACACAGACACCAGAGGCTCAGCAAACATGGCTCATCCAGCACACACACTGGAGGCTCAGCAAACATGGCTCAGCCACCACACACACTGGAGGCTCGGCAAACATGGCTCACCCACCACACACACCGGAGGCTCAGCAAACATGGCTCACCCACCACACACACTGGAGGCTCAGCAAACATGGCTCACCCAACACAGACACCAGAGGCTCAGCAAACATGGCTCACCCAGCACACACACCGAAGGCTCAGCAATCATGGCTCACCCACCACACACACCGGAGGCTCAGCAAACATGGCTCACCCACCACACACACTGGAGGCTCAGCAAACATGGCTCACCCAACACAGACACCAGAGGCTCAGCAAACATGGCTCACCCAGCACACACACCGAAGGCTCAGCAATCATGGCTCACCCAACACAGACACTGGAAGCTCAGCAATCATGGCTCACTCACCACAAACACTGGAGGCTCAGCAAACATGGCTCACCCACCACACACACTGGAGGCTCAGCAAACATGGCTCACCCACCACAAACACTGGAGGCTCAGCAAACATGGCTAACCCAACACAGACACCAGAGGCTCAGCAAACATGGCTCATCCAGCACACACACTGGAGGCTCAGCAAACATGGCTAACCCAACACAGACACCAGAGGCTCAGCAAACATGGCTAACCCAACACAGACACTGGAGGCTCAGCAAACATGGCTAACCCAACACAGACACCAGAGGCTCAGCAAACATGGCTCACCCAACACAGACACTGGAGGCTCAGCAAACATGGCTCACCCACCACACACACTGGAAGCTCAGCAAACATGGCTCACCCAACACAGACACCAGAGGCTCAGCAAACATGGCTCATCCAGCACACACACTGGAGGCTCAGCAAACATGGCTCATCCAGCACACACACTGGAGGCTCGGCAAACATGGCTCACCCACCAGACACACTGGAGGCTCGGCAAACATGGCTCACCTACCACACACACCGGAGGCTCAGCAAACATGGCTCATCCAGCACACACACTGGAGGCTCAGCAAACATGGCTCATCCAGCACACACACTGGAGGCTCGGCAAACATGGCTCACCCACCAGACACACTGGAGGCTCGGCAAACATGGCTCACCTACCACACACACCGGAGGCTCAGCAAACATGGCTCATCCAGCACACACACTAGAGGCTCAGCAAACATGGCTCACCTACCACACACACCGGAGGCTCAGCAAACATGGCTCATCCAGCACACACACTGGAGGCTCAGCAAACATGGCTCACCCAGCACACACACTGGAGGCTCAGAAGCCAAGCCTTCAGTCAGGGCAAGGCCTATGATCAGCACAAGGGCTCAAAGTGTCTGTGTGTCAGGGTGCTGGAGCCATGATGCCAGGAAGCATCCCTGAAATCCATCTGTTCCTATGGCTACGGCAAGTGACCCACTGGGTGGTTCTCTTCTGTTGGATCATTTTTATGTGCACAGAAGAGAGCGGCCCATATGATTTGGACAAGTTTTACTTTTGAACCATAGGAGAGCCTCTGTTTTTTGGACAAAAGGCACTTCAGTCTGGCAGCCTAAGGAAAACCACAAGATAGAAGGGAAATATAAAGCCAGAAATCATCAAAGCAAAACTGCATGTGGATAGACAAGGTAGCATCCCAGAGGCAGGGTTTCTGTGTTTGATACTTGGGTATCAGTTACTTCTTGAAACAACAAAACCCCTGACAAAAGCAAGTGAAGGAAGGAAGCGTTTATTTTACCTCGCAACTCAAGGACACAGTCCCTCAGGGTGGGGAAGCCTGGTAGCCAGATGTTTATGTTTAATAATAAGATAAAAGACAATAAGATAATAAGGTACCAGGCAGCAGATATTATGTTATAGAGGAGTTCATTAAATGAGCATGGGGGGAGGAGGAAAGGGGCAGGGGTACCCCAGAGAGAGAGAGAGAGAGACAGACAGACAGACAGAGACAGACAGAGAGACAGAGGAAGAGGGCGAGGAAGAGGGAGAGAGAGGAAGAGGAAGAGGAGAGAAAGAGGAAGAGGTAGAGAGAGGGGGCCAAGAAGAGGGTCTGTCCTTTTATATACTGGGCAGGACCACACCCCCACGGCAGGTAGAGAATGACATCACAGGCAGACTGAAGCAGACTCCTGACATTCCTACCTTTTCCTATAACTGAAAACATGAGGAATGTTGGATAGATTTTATATAAGGTAAGTTAAAGTATATAAATGTAGGTAAGAGAGAAAAGAGAGAGAAAAGCAAAAGCAACAAAGTCCAAATTATATAGTGAAGGGGAAGGAAAAGTTCTGCCCTGAAAGTTCAGGGCAGAGGACAGGCTATGTCAGCCATGTCATGCAGCAGACAGGGACTGAGGAGTGCTGGGGGAACCTGGAGCTGTTTGTCGTGGGCCTGGAGCACAGGATTTCAGCCTTTTGTAAATGGATAAAGGGCGAAGTAATTGTCTTAACTACTTCCTGCTGACAGTAGGGTAGTGATAGGGGGGTTAAAAGGCTGAAGTGTTGGCCAGGTTCAGGAAGAGAGGAACAGGCTGTTGTATTTGCTGTCCAGGGTCTGAGAACATCTGCAGCTGGGAAGGGCAATGCAGGTCCAGCTAGGAGGAACAGTGCAGGTCCAGCTGGCAGCATCTGTGAGGTTGGACTGGAGCACTTGTGGGTAGCTGCCTTGACAATGTTCCAGATGTAGAAAGTCTGGCAGGATACTGGAACATATATGTGGGTAGAAGACAAAGTTAATTGGTTAGGGAGAAAATTCCCGTTAGGTGTACATTTGAAACTCTTGGGAGAGCAGAGAGAAAAGGCTTGGAAATAAGGAAAGAGACGATGCTGACAATGTTTGACAATTTTGGGAGAGCGAAGAAAAGGTTTGAACACAGGGAACTTCCTTCCATTTTACCATAGGGAAGGCTTGAACATGGGAGAGCAAAGATTTGTTTACAGGGAATTTCCTTCCATTTTACCCGATTGCTGACAATAACTAAAATGGTTTAGTTTTGGATCTAAGTTTGGTTGCAGAGGCATGTAAGCTTAGCAGCCCTCAATGTGGGCATAGGGATTTGAAATTCTCAGAAGGCGTCCTAGAAGAGCCAGAAGGAACAGGCGTCTGGACATTTTCCATGGGGAGGCAAAGCAAGTAATCAGTTAGGGCATCCCCAAAGATGGATAGTGACTCAAAGGATAGGTACCGACTTCTCAGTAGCTTGTCAGCACTGACCAGCAACAAAGACCAGCTCCACAGCAGATGAGCTAGCCCAGAGATGTAGCCAACCAGTGCCCTGGGATTCGGACAGCAGCTGGAACAGTGAAGACAGCTGCAGGAGAGAAGCTACGTCTGAAAACTCACCCGATAGGAAAGGTCCTAGGTGTAGGTCAGCAAGGAGGACTGGGGTTGGCTACCTTTGCTCCCAGTTAGGTGAGGGGAACCCCAAAACCACTGAAAAGGGGGAGGAATCCCACCCTTAGAGATAAGCAATACATGAGAAACTTAGGCTGTGGATCCACATTATCTGAATTCCATTTGACCTGAGAGATGGATATTTTTTTTTTGTAGCTTACAAGAATCCTTTTAAATTTATAAAAAGAGATAAATTTTTTCTTTAAATTTTATTTATTTTTTAATTTTAATTTTATTAATTTATTTAGATTACAACTAAATTGTTATCCCATCACTTGTATCCTCCTGTTCCTCCCTCCCTCCCTCCCACTTTGACCCTACTCCCCTTCCCTAGGTCTGAGACCGAGGAGGACCTCCTCCCCCACTATATGGTCATAGGCTATCAAGTCTCATCTTGGTGGCCTGCTTATTCTTTCTTTGAGTGCCATCAGGCCTCCCACGAAGGGGAAGTAGACAAATATGGAGCACCAGAGTTCAAAGGGAAATAAATTTGAGACATTAGCATCATCACTGCAGTCTGCAGTAAAACACACATTGTTAGGCATGTACACAATTGTAGGGAAAGGCAGTACACATACAGCATAGCAGAGGCATGGGAAAAGAACTCTGTGTTAAAGCAAGTACTCTGAGGTGAGCTTAGGGAAGGCAGAAGCCTTTCTGGCCTCTGTGGAACAGTGACACGGGGAGGACACAAATCTGTGGAGCAGAAGGCAAAAGTTCACCTTAGCATCAGTACACATCATGAAAGAGAGGCCTCTTCTCTCTGTTCAGAAGACTGGAAGTATTATAATTTTAGCGTAATGGGAGACTTTTTAAGAAAAAGACAAACCAAAGGAAAGGTAAAAGCTTGAGCTTGGAACTATGATAGGATCAAATAGTGGAATATTTTTCATAGGCTAATAAACTGGAGCTCTGTTGATCAGTGTCAACACTCTGAGCAGTTAATACAACAACAGCACAGCAACAGGATGAATAAAACATCTTTTTAGACATGTTGGCCTTCATAACGTGCATTTATGAACTTAAAACATGTTCTTAGACCTTCTAACCATAATTTGCATTTGCCAACTTGAAACGCTTTCTTAGAACTTTTAACAATCTTAACTTGCATGTATCAACCTTAATACACTTTCTTGGAGTCTCTAGCACTCATAACCTGCATGTATCAACCTTAAAACAGCTTCTTAGACCTTTCAACATTCATAAAACACCTTCTTAGACGTTTGAAGGCACAGGTGAAATTGCTGTAAGTAGTCACTGTCCTTTAGTTAAAAGAGTGGTAAGTCTGGTAGCAAGGTAGAGTGTATCTAGTAGCCCTGACAGTTAAAGTTTGGTCTCCTGCCTATGAAGAGGGCTGAGAAGGTGTCTGAAGCCTCCCATAATGGAAGCTGGCAATGTGACTGTGTAGCTCGATTAGGAGTTTAAAACAGACCTGTAGCATTACTCTGGGTGTGGTGAGGCTGCTGAACCTAAGAACCATCTGTACTCCACCAAGTCAGGGAACGTGAAGGCTGGAAGTGTCTAAAGCTCTTGTGTTGGTTGAACCTCCAGTGACTAGGCACAGAGAAGGAGCCTGCATGTGAGCAGTGACATCCATAGGCCAATTTGCCAAGAGGCTAGGCTGTTGGGACCGGTGTCCCATTCTGGCTGTAGCAGGTGTGAGACCAGTGTCTCCTTTTAGGCTGCATATAAAACAAGTCCCTAGCAGAGCAGGCTCAGGCTGGACCCTGGTGGGGGGGGGCATTGCAGACCTCTATTTTTTTTTCCCTCAGGGGTAGTAGCTAAAGCCTGTTGTAGCTGAGCTTGTCAGGAAGGCTCCTGTCAGGTTTTAAAGATTTTACCAGTTCCTGAAGGGATTCAGGAAACATCCTCAGCTTTTTACTTAAGATGGCAGCGAGACCACAGACTACCTTAAGAATATTAAGATAGACAATTTTGTTTATAGTTTATCTTAATACTTTAAGACTTTAGGTTTTATCCCTATTAAGTTGGAGTCTTAAAAACATAAACACAGTCCAAAAAGAGCAGAACATTTTTTATGATCATAACATGACATTTAGAATTTTAGACTAAACATGTTTTAAGGCAGTGATTTAAATATTAGCATTGGAAACAGATGAATGTTACTACAGCAGAGTATTATAGAATAATTTTTAAAGCCATATCAAACCCATTGGCCAGTAAGCCTGCAGTTGAATCTAGGTTACCTGGTGAGAAGAGGAACAGCATTTATTTACTTGTCTAGGAACTAGTAAAGACATAAGTTAGAAACAAAAACATAGCCCTGAAATAAACACTTTGTACCAGGGTACAATAGAATGACTTGTTGTTTTTTTATCTAAAAGGAGATAAACAGAGTATAAGTTTTAAATATGGTTCAAACATCACACCCAATAAACAATAGTACCTTTTTTTTTTTGTAGAGCAGAAAAAGAAATCAGAGACAATTTAAAAATATATTTTATTAATTTATTCATATTACATCTCAATTATTATCCCATCCCTTGTATCCTCCCATTCCTCCCTCCCTCCCACTTCCCCCTTACTCCCCTCCCCTATGACTGTATTAGAGACAATTTTTATGTTTTAAGAGTTGGATTGGAGCCAATCATTGCTTGTGCAGGGGGTTGACTCCACCCTGGCTTGCCTGCGGTCAGGCAGGACCTGGGGAGTAGAGACCCCGCATGTACATCCCTAGTGAATCGCCTGCAAACCTGCAGTGGAAAAGGGGGAGAGGCCAGGGCAGCAGCAGGAAGCAGGCGGTGGCCATGTGGTTGCCCCCTAAGAAAGATGGTAAGGAGGGCAAACTCTTCACCCGCTCCATCCTGAACCAACATGGCTACTGTAACAGTAGGCAGATTTAAGATGCTTTGAGGCTGTAGTGACTCAGCCAGGGATGTGCAGCTGTGACAGTGGCAGGCTCTCTGCTGACCCCATCCTGTCCCATCGAGGCTTGCCTGGCTCTGTCCAAAGTCCCATCCCATCTGGGCTTTGTATGGCAGGAATAACCCAGAGACGCCAGCCCGTTTAAAGTCACTCTAATCAGAGGGACCTAAAATTAGTCAGGAGAGAGAGGAGCAGAGGAAATTTACCTCAGCTTAGAATCACGGTTTCAGTGGTCTCTTCACGGTCTTGAAAAGCTGGGCTGGGCGGGCTTCCTCGCAGGGGACTCCAGGCAAGCATGGCAAGTGGGAGAGCAGGACTTAGCAAGGGAATTTAGACAGCAGAATGGTCCTCTGGGTTTCTTTTCAGAGTTTCACGGCACCAATTTTATGTTTTACAAATAAAATGATAAGAAGATAGTGAGGTACCAGGCAGCAGATATTATGTTATAGAGGAGTTCATTAAATGAGCATGGGGGGGGGGGGGAGAAAGAGGGAGGGGTACCCCAGAGAGAGAGAGAGACAGAGAGAGGAAGAGAGGAGAAGAGTGAGAGAGGAAGAGGAAGAGAGGGAGAAAGAAGAAGAGGAGGGAGGGGAGAGAGAGACAGAGGAAGAGAGGGGAAAGTAAGAGAGAGGAAGAGGAAGAAGAGAGGAAGAGGATGAGGTCGAGGTAGAGAGAGGGGGCCAAGAACAGGGTCTGTCCTTTTATATACTGGGCAGGGCCACGCCCCCATGGCTCGTAGGCAATGACATCACCGGTAGGCAGACTGAAGCAGAGTCCTAACACGGATCATGAGGCACCTGGTTATATTGTGTGCACAGTTGCAGCCCTAAGTGATGAATGCTAGTGCTCAGGTCACTTTCTCCTTTTTATTTAGCCCAGGACCACAGCACACAGAGTGGTATCACCTACAATGAAGGGGGGCACGTGTCTTTCCACCTCAATTAACCTGGGTGATGTACTCTCCCACAGGGACTCTGGGAGGCTCATCTCCCAGGACAATTTGTATCCTATGCAGTTATCAATATTAACAAAACTTGATTTTCCTTTTGTTTTTAAAAATGGGAAGGGGTCACTATATAGCTCAAACTGGCCTCTAACTCACTGTCCCCCTTACCTCAGGACCCTAAGTAATTGCAATTATAGGTGTACATGATCACACACACACACACACACACACACACACACTCGTGAAGAAGTCTCTTTGAGTCACTACCTTCTGATGCCATCAGCATTGAGGGGCTTGTTAACCTTTACTGTCCCACTGTGGTCCTCTGAGGAGGTTCTGCATCCTACTAAGGATGTGAATTCTAGAAAGACCCTTAAAACTCATTTGTGGGAGAAACGTTCACTTCTTCCATGTGTTACATCCAAAGCAGCACACTCCCCCTGCTCCAAAATGACAGTGCTTGGGACAACATCCTAAATAGACGGGTCCTGATTGGATAAACACAAGGATGATTGTTGGGTAAACAGAAAAGCCACCACTGTCCTAACCACCCATCTGGTTCCTGAACAGCTTGCTGTAGACCGAAGCCCCCATCCTAAGTGCCAGCCTCTTCAGGCCTTCATCCCACTCGCCCTCCGCTGTCGGGCACGGTCTGGTGCTTTGTGTTTCTTAATTGCTTGCCCCTTGTGAGTCTTGCTGTTTACCAGCAAACTGGCACGAACCCCAAGCATTACTGTTAAACCTTGCTCCGCCTGTTTAAAGTTGATCGGTTAACAACAAAAAAAAAAATTCCTGCACACGTGGGCAGGGGAGAGCGCGGAGATGCGGCCAAAGTTCCCCGGCTTCAAGGAGAAGGATCTTGGGTAGGAGATGGGACGGGAGAAAGAAGGAGCCATTGGGTAGGAAAGAGCCACGTGAGGCAGAGCTCTGAAGTTCCTCGTGGAAAGCAGTGGCCCAGACGAACCACCTTAGCGAGTATTTTGGGATTGTGGGTGGGAGGTAGCCAGAGAGAAATGACTAAAGCAGACGGCCTCAGATGGGGCCTGGGAGATAACGGAAGGTAGTTTAGGGGGTTAATTTCTGCCCCAGCCACGGGGGAAATAAAGCTTATTCTAAAATGCAACAGGTGTGTATCTTTTTTTATTATGATAGTGGGTTAGATATTACCGCTGTAACAACTGTAGGCGAATGTTATAATAAGCATTAGATGTTTTTATATTTACTGTAATACCCCACCCCCCCATCCTACCCAGGTTACAAGTCCCTTTAAAACTGACAAGACTTTCTGTGCCACCGGATTTATGTTCTATGCTCCCCTGAGGGACAGCCTGGCAGTTTGAGTCTACAAACAAACTTTTCTTTGCACCCATGGAGTAGCCCAGGTTGGTGGAGTAGCCCAGGTCAGTGGTCTTTCTGCACCTTGCTTACACCGGGAGCTCGCTGTGTCAGTGGAGAAGATGGGCAGGATGCAGAAGTAACCAAAACAAAGTATTGACTTATATGACCTTCCCAACCCATGGAGGAGCTGGACACCCAAGCTGATGAGTGACCGGTCCAGATACTACAGATTCCAAACACGGAGGGGTATTCACCACAGGGTCATGGGTGACGCGGACCATGTCCTGACCAAGTCTTAGTGAGTACGAATGAACAGACTCTAATAATAGATACAGCGTGTTCCTCAGTTTGTTGGGGTTTGACGCCCTCTGGATGCCTTTCAGGTGTTTTGAGAAGCCCTTAGTCTCCCTGGTTTTCTTTGCATCTTGCCATAGCTTCTCCCCTTTGGGGACCTGTCAGAGTCCTGGGGAAATAGCTGGCAATATTTTAAAGAGTGCTGAGGGCAATGACTTCCCAGAGGTGTGGGAAAGTATACAAAGGGTGCTGACACAATGACCTACAGACAGAGCTGCTCTCTCACTTGGTTGTAGGAAGGAGTGTAAGCTTTGTCACAAGTGAAAGCAGTCTTGGCGGGCTTTGCCCTTGGACACACCACGGATACTCCCTGAGATTAACCACCGGGTGGAGCCATCCTGGGCCTAAAATTCAGGAAGCAGACTTGGGGACTCCACCTGGACTATTGTGTTTCTAATCGACCCTCAATGGGAGGAAGAGACCAGCCCTTGCACGTGAGAGACAGGCAGGCAGAGAGGACTAGAAGAGCAGCAGGTTCAGACCAGGCTTGCTCGCATGTGGATCGGAAGGAGAATCATCGAACAGGCCAGACCAGTGCGCAGGCCAGAGACACCTAGGGACCTGTCTCGTAGAACAGATATTGGAAGGTTCACTCTTTTTCCCCTTTAACCTTTTTTCCCTCTTGTGTAAACTAGTTGGGTTGTATAATAAAGGTTAATTATTAAGAAACAGAGCCAACACTTGATCTGAGACGTGGACAGCCTGGTAGTTGTGCTAAGCACAGAGCTGGAGCCCTGGCCCAGGGACTGTGTGACCAGAGCTAAGCTCTAAAGGGATGCTGAGCTTCCCAGGAGGACCAGCCACTAGGTGAAGATGGAGAGAGAGAAAAAAAAACCCATAACCACCCTGGAAAAGGCACTGATAACGGACCAGGAAAGTGATGGCAGGTCTTTAGGCTACAAAAGCATGACTGAGGGTTACTTAAAGGAGCATGGGTGACTCCTGTACCTCCATCACCTAGCAGCCCAGCTGGCACGGATGACAGCTCAGGAACTCCGTATATCACTGGAGTCGATGCCCAAAATGCAGACAGCTCCACCACCACAGTCTCCTCCCTGTCACCATCTCTGTAGAGTCTTGCTAGGTCCCTGTGAGTTCCACGAGCCACAGCCACTGACAGAGAAACAATCTATTCAAGACAGCGCACCCAGAAGCCATGACAGAAAACAGGCATATCCAATTACATTTCTTAATATTGTAAAGCAAACCCCATACAGTCAATAGAGTGATCTTATGAGCCTGCAGCCTATACCCCTCGTGGAGAACTTGAAGAACAAAAACAAAACAACAGAGAAACTGGAGGCAAACATGATGCCCTTCAATAGGAGAATGAATAAACACAAAGGTCGCATATCTATGTAGGGACATATTATGACAAGGACACAAACTGTTGAGCCACCAAAAGCCATGCTGTTAAATAAAGGATGCTGATCTGAAAGGTGGTGTCCTGTGATGGCGATGGCATGACAGTCTGGAAAGGGCCAAATTGTAAAAGTAGTGTAGTGTCTAGGGTGACAAAACTGTTCTTCTGGGACACTGCGTTTGTGAGCACCCATCCAGGAGCTGTCGAGATGGCTCCGTGGGCTGAGGACACTGGCTGCGCGAGAACGATGACCAGAATTAGGATCCCCAGTGTCCACGTGGAAAATCTGGGTGCCCCACAAGCCTGCAACCCCAGCTCTGAGGATATGATAAACAGAACAAGGTGAAGAGTGATAGAACAGGGGCCTGAGATGCTCCTCTGCTCTCTAAATATATAGACAGGTGTGCATACACACATGCACACATGCACACACACACACACACACACACACACACACACACACACTTACTTTATAGCATAGACTAACCTGATGTGTATAAACTTGAAGGAGTCATTTAGAGATGGGCAAGATGGCTCTGTGTTTAAAGGGCCTTGCTATGCAAACATGAGGACCAGAATCCAGATCTCTAGCACTCACAGCTGGGCCAGCGATCTCTGGAGCATCCTGTGTGGTAGGCGGCCTGAATTCTCGGTGCTCAGGAGGCAGAGATGGGGTCCGTGAAGGAAGCTGGGTAGCAAGCTACACTAGAAGAATCAGTGAGTTCTAGGTTCAGAGAGAAGTTGTGCCTTACTGATTAAAATACGGACACTCCGTGTAGCCTCTGGCCTTGACGTGCATGCATACAGACACTCTGTGTAGCCTCTGGCCTTGACGTGCATGCATGCAGACACTCTGTGTAACCTCTGGCCTTGACGTGCGTGCATACAGACACTCTGCGTAGCCTCTAGCTTTGACATGTGTGCATACAGACACTCCGTGTAGCCTCTGGCCTTGATGTGCGTGATACAGACACTCTCGTAGCCTCTGGCCTTGACGTGCATGCATACATACGTACATGTGCCCATGCAAATACACATGAGCATGTGCAGTGCACATTAAGTCATTTAGGAGGTTTCAGGTGCTACCACCTGGGGTCTTGATTGGCCTTGTCTCTTCAGCCAGTGAAAGAGTTAAAAGGCAGGAAAAAGCATGCCAGGTAGCTTCAGAGAAATGGAGAAGGCAGCCAAGAGGAGCTGACAGAATAAACAGCTGAAGAAAAAAAATTGTGTTAGGGGTAAGGAAACATACAGTAGACAGACTCCCCACAAAGCAGAGGGGGACTTAGGAAGCTGACGTCTTCTCAAGAGATTTCTTTTTAAGTCTCTGAAGGGTCTTTTTCCCTCTAATTTAGGGTTGGTCGGTTTGAAGAAAAGACAGGATGGCTGATGGGCCCACAACTGTTGCATAAGTGTGCCCTAGTCCAGCCTTGAATTTATGAGACTATCAGCAGGGAGCCTCACAGAGAAAGCTCACAGGGTCTTGTTTCAAGCTGACAGGATCATGTCTCGGGTCAGGAGGGTAAGGAAAAAGCCATCTTGGAAGTTTGTCATGTTTTGTTACCTAGTCCTGGCCCGTCTCCCTTTCTGCCTGTCGGAGGATCTGTGTAACTCCCTCACAGGGTGTCAGGACAGAATGTAGACGGTGACAAATCTACACGACAAATTATCAGAACACCTCTCTGAATGGGCAGAGTCACAAGAGCAAAGGTGAGAAACACACGTCGTGTGCCAGCGTCTAGTCCACAGACGTCCCTCTCCTGAAGAGAGAATGTTGGTTTCCTTAAAAACCAGTTGTGTTATGTTGTGTTGTGTTGTGATGTGTTATGTAAATATGCTTTTGTTTTAGTCCTGGATATGGGATAATGGGGCTGCTTTAGACTGTCCACAGCTCTTAACTATGATTAACCTGTGCCCTAGCCAGGGTGTGATTTTTCCAGCTGAAGATAGTTTATGTTTGGAATTCTGGGGACTCTTGATAGGGTTCAAAAGATGCCAGAGCCCCAGGAGAGGGGGCATCTGCTCCCCCTGCAGCTGCCCCTGCTGCTGCTGGTTCCTGTGGCTGCTGCTGCTTTTGCTGGGTGCTAGGTGCTAGGTGCTGGGTGCTGGGTGCTGGTGCTGGGTGCTGGGTGCTGGGTGCTGGGTGTTGGTTGGAGATACCCTGGTGATGAAGATTGGACTTACCTCAAGGAACTCAATGCTCCTAATCAGCAGGAAATAGTCTAAAGAGATCTATACCCACTTTCCCCTCTATCCTTCTTTCTCTCCTACCTAGTGTCGGGAGGTTGGAAGGGATGGGGTGGTATAGAAAGGTAGGAAAAGAGAATGCAACAAAGTAGCCAAAAACTCTGGTTACGCTCACCCAAGTTCCTCACATTCCAGCTTAAGGATTTTAAGATTAAGGATTACCACCGGGCACTCAGGAGGCAGAGACAGGTGGATCTCTGAGTTTGAGGCCAGCTTGGTCTACAAAATGAATCCAAGACAGCCAGGGCTACACAGAGAAACCCTGTCTCTAAAAACAAAAACAAAACAAAACAAAACGAAAAGAGGAAAAAAAAAAGAAAAGAAAGAAAGATGAAGGGTTACCAAGGAGTGTCCAAGTAGACCCATGGACCCATGTCCTTTTCTGTAAAACTTTATTATTATTTTTACATATACATTTATATTATTACAAATATATACAATAAATTACAGTAAGAAGAACCATGAAACAATTAGGAATTATAAAACTGGTACATTCTTAGTGGTTTGGCTATTTGTATTTGGCAGCCTTGAAGAAAGCACCTTTCCTATCTTGGTGCATCTAAAATTCTGAATGTAAGTCAATATCTATCATATCTTATCTTTATCAACTTAAAACATCTATCTAGACCTAAAAACACCTTAACCCCTAAACAACTAAGCTTCATTGTAAAACTAAACTATCTGGTCTTCAACCCCATCAGAGACTTGAGAAGGAATAAAATTACCTGAGTTAACAGGAAGTGCAGGCTAGCAACTTCCAAAATGAAAAAATGACAGAGACAGTTTGCTTCCTGAATAGTCACCCAAAACTCTATAACATTGGAGCATCATATTCAGCCTTCTGGTCCAGTGTATCTGACAGACATATTTGTGAGGCAGGAACTATTGAGGATTTGCTTACCCTGTCTTGGCAGCATTTAGCCATTGACTTTGCCTGCATGCAAGCTTGCCCATTTTTAGGCAGAATTCTGTGCCAGAAACGAGGACATTTTGCCCAGTGTCTGATTTGCCACATATAAAGCCATCTCCATCGGGAGGCTCATTGATGCTCATCATCTTCTTTGAGGTAGGCTGGGTGCTGCCAGGAGTTAACCTGTCTTATTGTCAAAGAATCTTTTTTTTTTAAATTTAATTTAATTTATTTTATTTTATTAACATCAGACGGGGTCAAAGAATCTTTAAAATAATAAAAACATCTTTAAATGCCATATTCTGTAGGTCTCTGAGATTTTTGAAGACTTTATCTATTTTACCTTATCTATCTATAGAATCATATCTATCTGTTAAACCTAGGATGTGTATTCTTGTAATAAAAATAGACTAGTAAGCCGGGCGTGGTGGCGCACGCCTTTAATCCCAGCACTCGGGAGGCAGAGGCAGGCAGATTGCTGTGAGTTCGAGACCAGCCTGGACTACAAAGTGAGTCCAGAATAGCCAAGGCTATACAGAGAAACCCTGTCTCGAAAAAACCAAAAAACCAAAAAAAAACAAAAAACAAAAAAACCCCAAAAAACCCAAATAAATTTAATAATAAAATCTTTAAAAAAAAATAGACTAGTAATTGACATGTCCATGATTTTATCAACTAACAATTAACTTGTATTACTTAATTATCCTAAGCAGCCTGCAATAGCACTTTCTTTTTTTTTTTTTAAATATTTAATTTTTAATTTATGTGCATTGGTGTGAGGGTGTCAGATCTTGGAGTTACAGCCAGGTGTGAGCTGCCATGTGGGTGCTGGGAACCGAACCCGGGTCCTTTGGAAGAGCAGGTAGTGCTCTTAACCACTGAGCCAACTCTCCAGCCCAATAGCACTTTCAAAGTATTGAAAGTAAACCTTGTATTATAGTTGAGTTGTATGGGTACAATGCTTCATATTAGAGTAGAAATATATATAGCGCGTGTGCGAAGAATAATCTCAAATTGGAATTCTATACCAATGTATTAAAATTAAACTTATTTTGCATCAATATACAAAACTCCCCATGTCCTTTTTTTTTTTTTAAGGAAAGGATTTATTTACTTATTTTATGTAGATGAGTGCTCTATCTGCATATACAACTGCGCACTGCGCGTCACAAGAGGGAATCAGATCTCAGTATAGATGGTTGTGAGCCACAATGTGGTTGCTTGGAATTAAACTCAGGATGTCTAGAAGAGCAGACAGTGCTCTTAACTGCTGAGCCACCTCTCCAGTCCCCTAGACCCATGTCCTTAAGTGAAGGGAGGGAAGAGGGTCCCACTTAGAGGCAGGATATGACAGCAAGCATGGAGTCTTGCTGGAGTAATGCCAAGCAAAGGGTCACCTCACGACCAGGAGTCTGCAAAAGGTAACTCTTGATCTAGAGGGTATGCTTGGAAGATTGGAAGCACATGCGGCTTTTATTCTAACTCAGGTGGTGGCTGTGTCTTTCCCCCATTGTCTGGGGTCCAATCTCACAATCTTATTCAATTAGCCAGTCTGAAAGAACTGGAGCCCAAGCATCTAGACCCCAGACTACTCCGGCCTTTCCGAGGACAATTCCTGGAAACCAGGGACAGGCTCCCAGTCTACAGTCCATGGTTTTATTGGTTCCTGCTGCAGAGACCGGTTGCACAATAGAAGCATACATGGTCCTCAGTCACAAGTGGCAGCATTCAGCCGAGTCTGAGTTACCAACGTCTGCTGGACAAGCAGCCTCTGTGTTGCTGCTCTGAATTGCCCAGCGCCATTTGTGTCTCCCCGAGAGAGGAGAGGGTCCTGGTTGTCAGACACACATGGCACCACCTCAGACTTCCCCAACTACCCACCCCCATCCTAAAGATGACTCTGGACTCCAGAAATGTGCAGGTCCATGGCTTTACTAGCTATCTTAAGGAGACCTGCAGGACCTCACTGGATCACACAGGTTAGAAACACACACCCTAATTCCCTGGCTATAGGTCCAACTGAGACACAGCCAGCAGTGCAGAGCTATAAGCTATGGGTGGAGATTTAGATCCCAGCCCATGACCTAGGGCTACCCCCACATGCCCAAGACCCCCAGCAGTTTCTGGAAACAACCAGCCAACACCACAGACAACCAGAACACAATCAACAAAAAACCAGGGCAATATGGCAACAAGCTCTGGATTTCCTAACACAGGTAAAACACAGGAAAATGACCTTAAAACTATACTTATGGGGATGGTAGAGGCATTTAAAGAGGAAATGAATAAATCTCTCAAAGAAATACAGGAAATACAATCAAACAAATAGAGGCCTTCAAAGAAGAAATGAATAAATCACTTAAAGAAATACAGGAAAACACAATAAAACAGGTGAATGGAATGAATAAAATAGTTTGAGATCCGAAAATGGAAATAGAATCAATAAAGAAAACACAAACTAAGGAACCCTGGGGATAGAAAACTTAGAGAAGAGAACAGGAACCACAGAGGTAAGCATCACCAACAGAATAAAGAGATGAAGGAGAGAATCTCAGGTGTAGAAGATGCAATTGAAGAAATTGATACATCTGTCAAGAAAATATTAAATCAAAAAAATTTCTGACACAAAACATCCAAGAAATCAAGGACACCATGAAAATACCTAAGAATAATAGGGGGAAAAAAATTCCTGGCTCCTAGGACCAGGACCAAAAAATATTTTCAAGAAAATCATAAAAGAAAATTTCCCCAACCTAAAGAAAGAGTTGCCTTTAAACATACAAGAGGGCCTGGCATGGTGGCACACACCTATAATCCCAGCACTTAGGAGACAGAGGCAGGTGGATCTCTGTGAGTTCAAACCCAGCCTGGTCTACAAAAAAACAAGTCAAGGACAGGCAGGACTACAAGAGAAACCCTGTCTCAAAAAACCAACCCCTCCCCCCCCAAAAAAATTAAACATACAAGAAGCTTACAAAACACCAAATAGACTAGACCAGGTTTTTGACAAAGGAGCCAAAATCATACAGTGGAAAAAATAAAGCATCTTCAAAAGTTGGTGCTGGTCTAACTGGATGTCTACATGTAGAAGAATGCAAATAGATATATATTTATCACCCTGCATAAAATTCAAGTCCAACTGGATCAAAGACTCCAATAAAAGAACAGTAATCTACCAGAAGAGAAAGTGGGGAAAATCCTTGAACTCATTGGCATAGGAGACAATTTCTTGAACAGAACACCAACAGCTCAGACTCTAAGATCAACAATTAATAAATCAGACCTCATGAAACTGAAAAGCTTTGTAAGGCAAAGGACACTGTTAATAGAACGAAATGATAGTTTATAGACTGGGAAAAGATCTTCACTAATCCTACATCCAACAAGGGAATACTATCCCAAATATAAAAAGAACTCAAAAATTAAACACCAGCAAACAAAACAACCCAATTTAAAAAAATGAGTTACAGAGCTAAACAGAGAATTCTCAACAGAGGAATATTGAATGTCCAAGAAACACTTAAAGAAATGCTCAACATCCTTAGTCATAAGGCAAATGCAAATCAAAACAACTCTGAGATTCCATCTTACATCCATCAGAACGGCTAAGATCAAAACCTCAAAGTGACAGCACATGCTGGCAAAGGTGAACACTCCTCCATTGTTGGTGTGAGTGCAAACTTGTACAACCACTTTGAAAATCGATTTGGCACTTTCTCAGAAAAATAGAGGGAAGAGGTCTACCTCAAGATTCAGCTATACCACTCCTGGGCGTATACCCAAAAGATGTTCCACCATACAACAAAGATATTTGCTCAACTATATTCATAGCAGCTTTATTTGTAATAGCCAGAATCTGGAAGCAACCTAGATGCCCCTCAACCAAAAATGGATAAAAAAAAAAACAAAACTGTGGTACATTTACACAATGGAATACTACTCAGCTGTTAAAAATGAGAAATCATGAGATTTGCAGGCAAATGGATGGAACTAGAAAGCCATTCTGTGTGAGGAACCCAGACCCAGAAAGACACACATGGTATGTACTCACTTATAACCGGATATTAGCCATATAGTACAGAATAACAATACTACAATTCACAGACCCAAAGAAGGTAAGTAACAAGGGAGGATGCTGAAATCTCACTCAGAAGCGGAAACAGAAAAGACAGCGGCAATGCTTGAAGAGAGGGAACACGGGAGGAGGGGAGCACAGAGAGAAATGAGGGTGAAGATCAGACCTGGGGAGAGCAGGGGGGGGGGGCAGGAGGACAGAAGCCCTGGAGAGGAGAGAGAAACTGTGTAGGGGCATCTCTGTGACAAGCTGGAGACCTAAGTTATGTTAGGCTCCTGAGGGGGACCATGGAGACTGAAGAAGACACCGTCTAACTACACAAGACTCCTAGTGGAGGGAGGAGAACACCAACCCGCCCACAAAAGCTTCGGCCCAAAATTTACCCTGCCTATAAGATGGTACAGGGGTAAGGACGATAGAGCAGAGATGGAGGGGACGCCCAACCAATGCCGGGCCCAACCCAAGACCCACCCCACGGGAGAGAGCCAACCCCTGACACTAGTAATGATACGCTGCTATGCTTGCAGACAGGAGCCAAGCATTGGGCAGTGTGTAGCCTTGTGGAAAAGTCCGAGGAAGGAGAAAAAGACCTAGAGATGATGGGAGCATCTCCGACATGGACTGTGTTGCCTGCCTTTTGATCATTTCCCTCCCTTGACACCCGGACCCTCCCTCCCCCGCCCCTCCTCAGGACTGCCCTGCCAGGCCACAGGGGACAAGGACAAGCTTAGTCCTGATGCGACTTGATGAGCTGAGGGGGTGGGTAGGGGGAGCTCCCCTTTTCTGAGGAACAGGGGAAGGGAGGTGGGGGAAGATAGAAGGAGGGTGGGACTGGGAGGGGAGGAGGGAGGGGGCTAGGACTGGAATGTAAAGTGAATAAATAAATAAATTTTTAAAAATAAAAAAGAATTGGAGTGCAGGCAATAAAAGAGGAAGAGGAAAAAATAAATAAATAAAATTTTTAAAAAGTCTGTTCCAAGCCATCAAAATCCAGGAATACAGCTGGAGGCCTATGAATAAACAAAAGCTTTACTAGGGTGAAGTGGATTAATACATTTGCATAAAAGTCTTTCTAGGTGGGGCGCCAAATAGATCTCAATTCCCTGTCCTAAACACATTTTATAGCGCTCAGAAGAAAAGACTCACATTTACTCTTTCTTGCAATGGGACCCCTCATTTCTTCTGTGGGAGTTCTGAGCCTCAGAAGGGGGATTTGTGTGGAGTTAAACGCAATCAGAGAACCTCAGATTTCAGCTAGGCATGTGCCAGTCCCACAGCGAAGTGTGTGGAAACCTCATGAGGGGCGCATTGATCCTTAACACTGATTCTGCATCCAGAACAACCAGCGACTACTAGACCCAGTCCCCTGCCCAGGGCCTCAGGAGCCCGCGTGCTCACTGGGAAACAGTCACAGCTGGGCAGACCTGAAGGGCCAGTGGCAGCATCGCTGTGAGAGCTGAAGGCTGGCTCAGATGACCCTGAACACAATCATTCACCCAGAAGGAACGAACCTTAACCATAGTATGAGGAGGGAAAGGTAAGAAGGCAGGAAGCACGCGCACGCGCCTTTCTCGTGTGGTACAATGCTTACCCAATATGCATCTGCCTGGCTTGGCTCCCCATCATAAAACCAGGTATGGTATTTTAGTCTTGGCCACTGTTCTATTGCTGAGGAGAGAAACCAATTATCAAGACAGCCTATAGAAGAAAGCATTTAGTTAGGAGCTTGCTTATAGCTTCAGAGGGTCCATGATCATCATGGTGGGACGCATGGCATGCTGGCATGCTGGCAGGCATGGCAGTAGCTGAGCACTTAATTCAAGCTCATGCCCATAGTCCCAGTTGTAGGAGGATCAGAAATTCAAGATCATCCTGGGGCTCATGAAACTCTGTCTTGAAACCTAAAACCCAAACCAGAACAGCCATTAAAAAACACATATGTCCCCCCCTTGTAACCTCTTCTGAGGTGACCTATGAAAAAGATTCAACACTCACTACAAAATCATGCCAATCACATAGGGTTTAAAATTTTTTTGTTTTTGTTTTTGTTTTTGTTTCTCAAGACAAGGTCTCTCTGTGTTAGCCTTGGCTGTCCTGGACGCGCTTTGTAGACCAGGCTGGCCTCGAACTCGTAGCGATCCACCTGCCTCTGCCTCCTGAGTGCTGGGATTAAAGGCGTGCACTACCATGCCCAGCTCAATAGATTTAAATCTTAAAGCTTTAATAACACCCATGAAACTGCCCAGGCCACCAAGGGTATGGTTTGCATATCCAAAAAGCTGCCAAGTATCTGAAAGATGTCACTGTAAAGAAGTGCACACTCTCACAGTATAAGGTAAGTGCGCCCAGGTTATACTGTCAGACTCCGATCGCCTGAGTTTGAGCCGATATGCTGAGGTCCACCAAGCTCAGAAGAGTTGGACGACCCCCGAAGAGCAGGAGCAAGGGCTTTTTATACGTTTACAGAGTACAAACATGATTGGTTAGTTGACCTTTAAAACGATTGGCTAAGTAATGGCGCAGGCGGGAGAAAGGGCGGAGGCGGGAGGGAAAGGCGCGGTTTTCTGAGTTGAGCTAACAACAGTTGGGGACTTTCTCAACTAGGAGGGGTAAGCACATTCCTGAGGTAATGGAAATTTAAACACAAGCTGGACATCCTTAGGTCAGGCTGGCCTCTTCAATACAGTGGGTGGGACACAGGGGTAGGGAGTCCAAAAAAGACGCTACTGCATTTTTGCTCCACATACTTCCAAATGCTGAGAGTCACACTGAACTTAAGGCTTCGGTTGTAGATTCTCTGGTCGCTGTGACATCCAGGCGAGCCACTGAAGATGTGCCATTGAACGTAGAGCTGCATTAACACATGCATGAGCTCCCCACCACAGTGACATGTTCTCGCTAAAAGGGAACAAATTGTTCCGAAGCTGCACAGAATGAAAAAAGTCACCTCTGAGAAACTGAAGAAACAAACACCTATGGAACCGGAAACATCCAGCATTGTCTTAGTTAAGGCTCCTAAGGCTGCGATGAAACACCGCGACCTAAGCAACTTGGGGAGGAAAAGGTTTATTTGGCTTACACTTCCATATCACTGTTCATCACCAAAGGAAGTCAGGGCAGGTACATAAGCCGGACAGGAACCTGGAGACAGGAGCTGATGCAGAGGCCATGGAGGGGTGCTGCTTACCGGCTTGCTCCCTATGGCTTGCTCAGTATGCTTTCGTTTTTATTTTATTTTATTAATTTATTCAGATTACAACTTAATTGTTATCCCATCACTTGTATTCTCCCATTCCTCCCTCCCTCCCGCTTTCATCCTATTCCCCTCCCCTAGGTCTATGACCGAGGGGGACCTCCTCCCCCACTATATGGTCATAGGCTATCAAGTCTCATCTTGGTATCCTGCTTATTCTTTCTTTGAGTGCCACCAGGCCTCCCTACCAAGGGGAAGTAGTCAAATATGGAGCTCCAGAGTTTATGTCAGAGTCAGTCCCCGCTCTCCACATAACTGTGGAGAATGTCCAGTCCATTGGGTAGATCAGAGTAGGGGTTCAATGTTTACTATTATATTGTCCTTGGTTAGTGCAATAGTTTGAGCAGACCCCCCCTGGGCCCCGATCCATCCATCACAATGTTCTTCTTGTAGGTTTCTAGGACCCTCTGGGTCCTTCTATTTCCCCATCTCCTATATTTCTCTTACCTAGAGTCTCAGTAGGATGTCCTCACATCTATGCCAATCTCCTGGTAAGTAAAGACAAAAATATGGAACACTTCACAAATTTGCGTGTCATCCTTGCGCAGGGGCCATGCTAATCTTCTCTGTATCGGTCCAATTTTAGTATATGTGCTGCTGAAGCGAGCACTCAGTCTGCTTTCTTATAGAACCCAGGACCACCAGCCCAGGGATGGCCCCACTCACCATGAGCTGGGCCTCCCCCCACTCTACCTGGTCAATCACTAACTAAGAAAATGCCTACAAGCTTGCCTACAGCCTGATCTTAGAGAGGCATTTTCTTAACTGAGGTTCCCTCCTCTCAGATGGCTTAACTTGTGTCAAGTTGACATAAAACTAACCAGCACACACATCAAATGAATGCAAATGAAAATTTAAAACACACACACAGAGAAAACTAACATTATGTATGTATAAGGATCAATGCATATCTCAGCTATATATAGCATATCCATGGAGCTACACACAACAGGGTGCTAAGAATGAAGTCAAGGAAGAAAGAAAGTGAAAATAATACATAAAATAAGAAGACATGCACTGAGCACCTCCACATTTGGAGGTCTGAGCCACATGGTTCTGCACTAGAGCTGTAAAAGGGAAGACGTGTTTCTATTTATGTGTGTGAATGTTTTGCCTGCATGTGTGTATGTGGACCACACTTGGGTCTGGGCGCCCGCAGAGGTCTGAAGAGGGTGTCTAATTCCCTGGAACTGGAGTTATGGTTATGAGCTACTATGTGGGTGCTGGGAACTGAACCTGGGTCCTCTGCAAGAACATCCAGTGCTCTCAACAGCTGAGCCAACACTCCAGCCAAAACCATGCATTTCAAAGAAGGGTTAGCTCAGGTTAGGGCTTCAGCCATTTTTAAACAACTCTGAGGGGGACACTGATGTGCCTCTAAGGCTGAGAGCCAGTGGCTCAGGCCTATCACTGGCATATCTTAAATAACTTCTCAGTTGGGCATGGTGGCACACACCTCTGTGAGTTCGAGTCCAGCCTGGTCCACATAGTGAGTTCCAGGACAGCGCCAGGGCTACACAGAGAAACCCTGTCTTGAAAAATCAAAAGAAGGAAAACAAAGCAAAACCAACAACAATAACAACACCAAAACAACCTTCTAGATAGAGCCAGACTATGGACAAAGTGTGTGTGTGTGTGTGTCTGTGTGTGTGTGTGTCTGTGTGTGTGTGTGTGTGTGTGTGTGTGTGTGTGTGTGTGTGTCTGACATAACCCACAACAACACATGACCACTGACCCCTAAAATGGCAGCTTTCTGTATTGTTAGTGTGGGGAAATCTTTTATATTTTAAGTTACTGGAGCGTGTATACATGTGCCCATGTGTGCGCTTGTGTTGGGTTTTCCTTTTGCTTTTGAGCCTGGGTCTCACCAGGAAGCCCAGACTGACCTGGAACTCCTCAGCCATCTCAGTGTGGGAACCACAGCACTGCCGTGTTCCAATCATTTTTACTGTCGCTATTGTTTGCCTTTTATACTTTGTAATAGCGTGGGTTCTTGTTCTTAAATTGTTCAGGATTTCTAGGGAGAATGAGGAGCCTTGAAAGAATTAAGCAGCCACTTCAGATCTTAGTGCTCACTCTAAATGGCTGCAGCTGTGAGCGTCAGCATAGACACGCTTCCCACTTCAGCTGAGGAAGACACGGTGCACTAAATGCTCTTTTTTCATTTTTTGTTTCATGTAACAGCTCTTCCTCTGTCTCCCATACTGTTGAGATTACAGGTGTGAGCCACTTGGAGAGGGTTATAGTTCTGTTTTCTTGTGTTTGTTTGTGTGTTTGACAGGGTCCTCCTACATATATGTATCCAGGCTGGTCTTGAACTCACAAAGATGTCCCTGCCCCTGCCTCCAGAGTGCTGGGATTAAACGCTTGCACCACCATGCTGGGCAAGAGTTGTTGTTGTTTTAAGACAGGGTCTCACTATGTAGTTCTGACTGGCCTTACTATGTAGACTCTATTGGCCTCGAACTCACAGAGATAAGCCTTCCTCTGTCTCCCTGGGATTAAAGGCACCTGACAGCAAATCCTACTAAGAGTTGTACTCTCTTTGTTTTTTGTTTTGTTTTGTTTGTTTGTTTTTGTTTTGTTTTGTTTTGTTTTTTGCTTTGTTTTGTTTTGCTTTTTTTTTTTGGTTTTTTGAGACAGAGTCTCTCTGTGTAGCCTTGGCTGTCCTGGACTCACTTTGTAAACCAGGCTGGCCTTGAACTCACAGCGATCCCCCTGCCTCTGCCTCCCGAGTGCTGGGATTAAAGGCGTGTGCCACCACACCCGGCAGAGCTGTACTTTCTTAAGTCATTCTCATAACAAGGTTAGGGATCTGGCTCTGTTGGTTGTGCTTGCCTAGCTTGCTCAGAGCCCTGAGTTCGATTCCCAGCCCAGCACAAACCAGACATGGCGCCTCATGCCAGGTAATCACAGAATTCTGGAAGTGGAGGCAGAAAGATCAGGAAAGTTATCACTGGTTACATTGGTGTTTAAGGCCAGCCAAAATAAATTGTAAAAAGAGAAAGGAGAAAAAGTAAGCCTCAAACATTTCTTACATGTTGTTTAAATACAGAAAGCCGGTTGAACTACTATTTGCTCTCTTACCTTTAAGAGAGTGAGATTAACGAGCTTATCAGACCCGGATGCAGACGTGACACACACGTGCAAGACATTCAGAGGGGACCCTGGGAGGCCGACTGGGAGGCTGAGTGGGGGCTTCACAGCATAGGACCCACAGCTGCAGGTCAGGAAGGTCCCCATCCTTCAGTCACCCCCATAACCCTACCATGCCCTGTCCTCAGCCTGAAGAATCCTGGCGATGCCTCAGGGTGACAGGGCTCAGCATCAGGGTGGATGGGTAGAGACATCTCTTATTTGATAGGATAAGAAGTAACAGGTGTGTGTGTGTGTGTGTGTGTGTGTGTGTGTGTGTGTGTGTGTGTAATGTGAGTAAGAAGGACATGGGGAAGGTTGTTAACACTTTTCTAGGACTTGTCAGAAACTTTGATTCAACTCCTCTCAACTTTTGTGTAATGAGGTCAAGGGACTGGGAAGAAAGAGGATAAAATTCAGAGTTCACTGCCTGGAAAGATTTCCATGGGAGCAATGGCCAGCCTGGCATGCTGGCCCTGGCACTCCCTGTTGCCACCAACACTGCTGTTTATTACCCTGGGGACAGGTCACTGGCTCTTCACCCTTCGTTCCCAGGGAGTTTTCTGCTGCTAGAGTAGAAGCTGGTCACCAGTGCTGCATTATTGGTGTTTTGCTTCCCCAAAAGATGTAGATCTCTCTCTTCTGGGGCTGGAGAGGTGGCTCAGAGGTTAAGAGCACTGTCTGCTTTTCCAGAGGTCCTGGGTTCAATTCTCAGCAACTGCATGGTGGCTCACAACCATCTATAATGTGATCTGGTGTCCTCTTCTGGCCTGCAGGTGTACATGCAGGCAGGACATTGTATACATAATAAATAAATAAATCTTAAACAAGCAACAACAACAAAACCCCACAACACTTAGCCTGGAAGGGAGAGTGGGGGTGGAGGGACAGTGCGCGCGGTCTCCTAAAGGTGGTGGCTTTCCCAAGCAGTCAGGGAACCTGGCTAGAGTTAGCACTGCCCAAGAACAAAGTAGAACCACGGTGGCTCCTTCACGGGGCCAGCTCTGCCCACCCTGAATCAGGACACAGGCCTGCTGTCATTTGAGACATCAGATATGAAGGGCAGGAGGCAGCACCCTTATGCCTGGGACTGACATCTGGAGGCTAGTTTGACCTGAAAGAAATAAAAATGCTTGCTGCTGTTGGCAGTCATAATAACGGGCCACAGTCATTTCAGACCTACTGTGAGTGTGCGGCAGGAAGTCCAGTTTCCGCCATTTTCAGGGTACCCTGGGGTCACGGCTAGCCCTGCCCATCCCGGGCTATGGGTCACCACTGTCCAGTGTCCTGCCATGGTCAATGAGGCTCTTCAGGCCGGGCTGACGTCCCGCTGCTCTGTGTCCACTCATTAACAGTCGCGTGCTGCCTCTCAAGTTTCAAGCCCCTGTTGTCATCAAACTGAACTTTCCGTGGCTTCAGACATAATGTCGGTTCCTTGCTCGTGTACAAAGCCAGAGCAGGTCTTCTTGGTTAGTGTCCTTCTGTGGCCCAGATGATTTTTGTTTTGTTTTGTGGTTTTGATGCTTGTTGTTGTTTTTCTTGTGACGTCATCATTCTGAATCCTTGAAATGCTTTATGCTCTGACAGAGAAGAGGCTTGCTTCCTATCCTCCCTGGCCAGGAAACACCATAGGTTGTTTCTCCTCCTACCCTATTAGCAAGAACTACTCACATAGTGGGTATAGAGGATTCTGGGAAATGTAGTTCCTAGCCAGGCCACTCTATAAAATGGAAGGGGAATCCCAGGAAATGTGGCTTTGTGTTTCAGTTTGTAATCTTTGTCACACCCTTGGTGACTCAGTGCTAGCTAGCAACCACATTTCCTACTTCACTGGAAAACAGCCACTGGGGCATCCTGTATCTTTCCACTGCCAAATCTCAGAAGATGAGGACTCACACTCTGCTTTCTCTCTTGCTAGTGCAATAGAATGTTGAGGCTCCTTCCTCATCCTCTGTTTTGATTGAAGACGTCAAGGGGAAAAAAACGAAAGAAAGAAAAAGCTGACCTTTGCACTAAGTGAGCCAAAGAGCTCTTAAGTAGGATGCTAGACTGCCCTGCTGGGTAGCCCCTCTAGCCAGCACCTAGGATCAGAGATGTCTAGCCCTCTCTCTGTCTCTGTCTCTCCCTCTCTCCCCTTTCTCCTCCCTTCCTACCTCTCCTCCTTCCTCTCTCCCTCCCCTTCCTCCCTCCCCCTTCCTTCCTCCCCATTCCTCCCTCCCTCTCCCTCCCTCCCCTTCCCCTTCCCTCCTCTCCCTCCCTCCCCCCCACCTCTGTGTGCACAGGCACAGCTGTTGGTGTACAGTTTCTTCCTCTCACATGTAGGCTGTGCCTCTTGACTTCCTCTACTGAGTGGAATGCCCCAAATGTAGTGGCTGCCACTTTGACTATGACGTTGTGCTAGAAGATCCATCTGGGGTTGGTTATGTGTCTTAGTGGAAGGGTTTGTCTAGCATGTACAAGTCCATACTCAGATCATAAAATAAATAAGGGATAAAAAAAGTTTAAAGTCTCTGTTCCACTGAGCCCATTGGTTCCTTACTCAATGTGAGGGAAGTCAGCCACCCCACCAAGAACTGCCCCATGGAGACACTCAACAGCAAGCAACTGACATCTGTGACACTTGCCACCATCAGTGAGGCCCACTGCCAACAGCCACACAGTGAGCTTGGGAGCAGATCCTCCTCTCCAGTGGCATCTCTAGATGACCACAGTCCCAGAAGACATGTTGACATCAGCTTCAGGAGGGAGCCTGGAGCAGAGGCACAGGCTGAAAGGGCCTGAAGTAATTTTCTGTAACTCCAGCCCCAGGTTATCCTATACTCTCTCCTGGTCTCCCAAGCCACTGCACACACGTGGTGCACAGAAATACATGCAGGCAAAACATACATACACCTAAAATAATGAAATGTTTAATAAAAAAAAAAAAGAATCTCAGCTATATAGTGAGTTTCAAGACGGCCTGGACTACATGAGATCTTGTCTCAAAAACCAAACAAAAGGCTTATCTTCAAATACAGTTACATTTTGAAGTGTTAGGAGTTTGGACTTGAATGTGGGGTGGGGTACAATTTCATTCCAAAATCCCACAAAAGCCACGATGGTAAACAGCGGCTTAGGATAACGCAGGTCCTTGAGGAAGCTGGGTATGAGTAGAAAAACTGGGTAAGACTTAGAGAGGGCCGGGCAGTCAGGGAAGCGTTTGTCTGCAAACATAGGGGCCTGAATCCCTGAATCTGATCCCCAGAACTTTTTTGTTTTTTGTTGGGCTTTTTGTTTTTTTAAGCTAAGTGTGGCACTTGCTTGTAGTCCCAGGATGGCGAGTTGGAGACAACTGGGCCCTTGGGAAATACTAGCTGGACAGCCTAGCCTACCCACTGAGCTCCAGGCCAGTGAGAGACTCCTGAGGTTTAATGCTGTGGTCTCCATGTGCAAGATGCATAAATATGTACATATATACACACACACACACATGTGCACACACGCACATACACACAAACACACACACACACAAACACACACACACACATACACACACACACACACACACACACACACACACACACTTGGAGAGATCAAGAAACCATATCCGTCCATAACCCTCATCCAAGGAGAAGCTTCTGGTAGAAGTGGCTAGTGGTGAGCTGGCAAGACCGCCTCCACGGCACATCTGCTGGCCAAAGAAGGTCTCAAGGATTGTTTGGAGGGTCTGAAGTGTGTTTCCGGAACTCTGGGAGAAGGGCACTTGTACCCAACCCCATTTGGGGCACTTTGCATAGGAGAGGCTGTGTCTGAGCATGCCCCCTCTCCACCAGGGGCCAGGTGGAGACACTGGATGCCACTGTGGAGGGACAAGGCGCCCCAGCAAAGAAGGTAAGGAAATGAGGGACGCTTTAAACTGACTGCAGGTATTGGCCCCTGAGGCTCTACCCATGCCCTAAGTTCTCTCCCAGAGGGGTTAGGCGATGTCTCTGCTAAGCAAGCCAGGCTGTAGGGTTCAAGCAGCGTCTGGTGTAGGACCAAGGTGCAAGGGAGCGGAAGGCGGGATTTCCATTGCCTTTGTCACTTTATGGTAGAGCAAGCCCACACATACATGGGAAGAGCTTTTTTAGATGGACCACCATTCTTGGCTTGGTATGAAAACACACTGGATCTTTCTTTGAAGATGGGATAAATTGGATGCATTGAGGAGTGCTCAGTAAGAGCCGAGAAACCCACAGAAAGCTGGGGACATTTTCCGGTCCGGTAAAACTAGAGTGCCTTGCCTGAGGGGGAAACGGCTCTGTCATAGCCCAGGCTGCAGCTTCACCGCTAGGGGGCATTGCTGTGCGGGGACGCAGAGGAATTCCAAGGTCCTTGCGGGCCAGGAAGCCAAACACGCTGTCAAGACCCAAGTCGAGCCAGTGATTGCATTTACATTTCTTAATTTAGACCTTAAAGCACGTGACAAATACAATAAGAGAGACTGCCGAGGGAGTGAGAAAGGCTGCAGGTTTCTTTTTCTTTGTCAAACGCCTCCTGGAGAACAAGAGGTTCCTGGGTTCTGAGCGCCCATTATTAGAAGAGCATTTTAATGGAGAGCAGACAATAGCATAGAGACAAGCAATTTCTTACCTTTGGGGTGGGGGTGGGGATTCTGATTTAATTTCTTTTTTGGTTCACTCTACCTGAAAATAGGTGTAAACCATATATGCATAGGTACCTTCCTTTTTTAACGTTTCTTGGTTTTGACGCGAGGACGGAGCCGGGAGAGCCCTGGGAGCTGTCAGTCTCTCCTGCTTTATGTAGGATACAAAGGAGAGCTCCATCACCCCCTAGCGGCTGGCCTAGGTCTCCTTCGGGCCAGGCACCGAGCTGGCGGCCTGCGGGTGGCAAGCTGGAATCTAAGAGAGAACACCCTGGGGCAGGACAGCAGGCAGAGGTTACCGGTACCCAGCTGCTGTCTCCAGGAAGCACCCAGGAGGGCTTGGCTGGGGAAGGAGGTCACTGTGCAAGAGACGGATGGATGGGTCCTGATGAGAGCAGGAGGAATAGGATGCTTTCCTCTCGGGTGAGTGTCCCCTGAGACCTGAATCCCGCCACAGGCCACCTCACACCCACTTCTCTACTCCCCGTTCACGGGAATTGCTGCCTCAACTGTCGTTAGTGCACTTTCCTTCCTTGGTGGGTTTTTGTTTTTTGTTTTTTGTTTTGTTTTGTTTTGTACAGAGTCTCAACAATGTACTCCAAACAAGCCATGAACTCCTGGTGATTCTCCTGCCTCAGCCTCCATGTGAGCCACCACGCTCACCTCGGCTGCTGCATTTTGAATGCAGCAAAGGCCCCCGTGGAATGGAATTTACTTCTGTGACGGGAATAATCTGTGTCTGTGTCATTCAATGCCGTTGCCATGTCCCCAGCTCTGGAGGCTTCCCGGTGCCTTCTTTTTGCTGTGGTTGCCTAGTGCAGCTAAGTGGCAGGATGTAATCTCAGCCCTTGGGAGACTAAGGCATGCGGCTCTTAAGTTCAAGGCTGGCTATGTCTCCAAAGTGAGCATGACGTCAACCAGGCTGTATAGGAAGACCTGATCTCGGAAGAAAAGAAGAAAGGAAGGAAAGAAAGAATAAAAGGAAGAAGGGAGGAGTTTGAAAGTTTTACTCAGTTGCAATTATTGAAAAGGTCACATGTAACCACTGTCCACAGTACTGGGCTGTGCAGTTCTTGGACCACACTCTGAATAGGAGGCCCCTGTGACTCCAGCAGGACACGTGGGAAAGGCTGCCTTAGATAAGATGCAAATCTGCACTGGGTTATCATCATGGCAGGACGCGTGTAGCCAGACTTGGCGCTGGCGGAGCCCAGGGTTTCACATCTTGGAGGGGACTGGAATTCCACACTGGGCGGAGCGTGAGCCTATGAGACCTCAAAGCCCAACCCCACTCACAGCGACACCTTCCTTCAACAAGGCCACACCTCCTAACAGTGCCACTCCCTATGGGCCAAACAGTCAAACACGTGAATCTATGGGGTCCAAACCTATTCAAACTCAGTATTTCTGAGGCTGAGGTAAGAGGGTTGTAAGAGGTTTAAGGCTAGCCTGGGCCACATAGTGAGTTGTAGGACAGTCTGAGTTACAGCATGCGGGCTTGCCCTCCCTCCAAACAAGATTTTATGACCAGCAAGAGGAGACATCCTTGGCCTGGTCCAGGCTCCGTTATCTAATTCGCAGTGGCCAGCAGTAACGTTGAGTGACACGGAAATGGTCCTACTCATCCATTTACAACACAAGTGAGAGCCTGTGGTCAATAGTCACATCTTCACATTAGCATATACTTTTCATATTAGCATATGTTTTCACATTAGCATATACTTTTTATATTAGCATATGCTTTACATCAGCGTGTGCTTTCACATTAGCATATACTTTCCATATTACTGTATACAAAGTCAACTCCTGAGCTCTCTGGTATGATGTAATCACACTAGAACTAGCCAAGCTGCCATTCATGGATGCGTAGTTGCTTGTAATCTCTCTGTCTCTGTCTCTCTCTGCCTCTCTGCCTCTCTCTCTCTCTCTTTCTTCTTTTTTTAAAAGATTTATTATTTTGTATACAGTGCTCTCTGTTTGCATATAAACCTACACGCCAGTAGAGGGCATCATGTCACATTATAGATGGTTGTGATCCACCATGTGGTTGCTGGGAATTGAACTCAGGACCTCTGGAAGAGCAGTCAGTGCTCTTAACCTCTGAGCCATCTTTCCAGCCCTCCCCCCACAATCTTCTATATTTTACATAAACCTATCTATGAGATAAAGTCCTAAATGTCATTGCTAAATCAACAATATATGAAACCTAGGTTTTAAGAGACTTGCCAAGTTGCCTTCTATAAGGCGTAAATGGTTTTCATTTTCATCCCAATATGAGAAAACGTGTGTCCCTGGACTTTACTGATGGTATGAACCAAAGTTGGGGTCTTTCTCAAGTTGAAGGTTGTGGGTGGTTTTTATTTCTACTTCTGTTTGTTTCTTTTGTGTGCATGTGTGTTTATGTATGTGGATGTGTGTTTGGGCATGCATGTGGGGGTCAGAGAACAATTTGTGGGAAATGGGTCTCTCCTTACACCATTGTAGGTTCTGGGAACTGAATCAACCCAGGCTGTCAGGCTGGATGGATACTGAGCCACTTTGCTGGCACCGGATACACAAGAGTTTTAATTGATTATCTATCCCAGTCAACTTTAACTGTCAACTAGACACAGCCTAGACACACCTGAGAAGGGAGTCTCAATGGCAGGATTGTTCAGTCGAGTTGGCCTATGGACGGGTCTGTGGAGGACTGTTTTAATTGTTCATTAATGGGGCAGGGCCCAGCCTGCGGTGGCCAGCACCGACTGGTAGTACCAAGAAAGCTAGCTGAGCATAAGCTGGTCTGCAAGCCAGCTGCTAGAGCACCCCGTGTGACTCCTGCCACACCCTCTGGCTGGGAAGTGAGTTCCATCGTTGGAGGTAATGCATGTGGAGTAGCAGGCAGGCCTGCCTCCAGGTCCTGTTCGACTTCTTCCCTGGCTTCCTTCAGTGATGGGCTCCTGGAGGGAGCCCTGCTCCAGCATGCTGTCTTTCGCCGGATCGCTTAAGGCGGTGCACTCAGGGTTTGTACTGAGCATAGTTTTCCACTGGTCACATCTGGTGTTTTTTCCTATATCCTGTTTGGTTGTACCCAATGTTTTTGCGGAACCTGGACACAAAATCCGAGCGAGCTTCCCTCGCTCCCCTGCCCCACCGCCTCCCACCCCTCTTTCTGCTGACTATATGTACTGTTGCTCTGCCGCACAATAAACGGAGACTTGATCAGAATCCCGTCCTGCCTCCATTTCCCCCATCTCTTGTCCCATATGTCCCACTCCCCTTCCTGTTGACTGACCTGTGGGCCCGGTCAGGCTTGCACCTGTAGGCGGAAAGAACCCCCCCCTCCTTCCCCTGTTGCTTTTGGTCACAGTGCCTCACCACAGCAACAGAACAAACTAGAGCCACATCTCACGGTAGCTTTTGTTCTGTTTTCTGTTTTTATTTTCAGGCAGGGTCTACAGGCTAGCTAGAACTTTGAGTCTCTTCTCTCTACCTCTTGAGTGCTGAGTTTATAGCTATGCATCACTCCGCCTTATTTTAGGCCTTTTACTTATTGATTTGCAGAAATTATTTATGAAGGAAGTTATCTCTTCGGAATGTGGCTGTGGTGATTTTTCTGCACTTTGTCGTTAGTCTCCTACTATGTCCACTGCTTTCCCTGAGGCAAATAATTTTCATCTGTGTGAAAGCTGATCTTCTCTTCCTCTGTGGCTTCCGGATTTTGTGTCATGCCCAGGAAGGCCCTTCCCTGCTCTGAGAGGAGAAAGCTTTGCTCTCTCAGGTCTTACGTGAGGAGAGCAGAGATTCTGTTTACTATTTTCCAAATGACAAGCATCGTGGGACCATTCTCAGGATTTCTTTAACACCGGGAGCTGGTCAAGAGCTCTTGGTGCCTTGCTTACAGGAAGATCATGTATCCGCCTACAAGTTTCCTGTGTCTGGAATGTCATTTTGTCAAATCCTCATGCTACATGTGACATTGTCTCATTTTTCTGAGGAGAGAAGCAAGACTCAGAGAGATTGAGCAAGTGGCTCACTGCCACCCAGGCAGAGGTGTGAACACAGCCTGCACTGTCTACGTGCCGCCTAGCCAGAGGTGTAAACACAGCCTGCACTGTCTATCTGCCACCCAGCCAGAGGTGTGAACACAGCCTGCACTGTCTACGTGCTGCCCAGCCAGAGGTGTAAACACAGCCTGCACTGTCTATCTGCCACCCAGCCAGAAGTGTGAATACAGCCTGCACTGTCTATGTGCCATCCAGCCAGAGGTGTGAAAACAACCTGCACTGTCTATGTGCCGCCCAGCCAGAGGTGTGAACACAGCCTGCACTGTCTATGTGCCGCCCAGCCAGAGGTGTGAACACAGCCTGCACTGTCTATGTGCCGCCCAGCCAGAGGTGTGAACACAGCCTGCACTGTCTATGTGCCGCCCAGCCAGAGGTGTGAACACAGCCTGCACTGTCTATGTGCCGCCCAGCCAGAGGTGTGAATACAGCCTGCACTTTCTATGTGCCGCCCAGCCAGAGGTGTGAACACAGCCTGCACTGTCTATGTGTCACCCTGTGATCTACCCTCTTCATCTCTTCCTCAAACTCCTCCCATGCTATGTCCATGGGCCGGCGGATGCCAGAGGCATGAGGCATAGTTATCAACTGCTCGACTGGCACAGCCGCCTGTAGCCAGAGTCAGGGTGTGTCCTACAGAGCTGCTCCATCACCAGGAAGTGGAATGGGTGTGCTCCACAGAGTTGCTCCATTACCAGAAGTGGGATGCTAGGCTGCAAGGATGCTCACCGTGGAGCAGCAGCTAGTCCTAACCTGGGTTAGTCAGTGGCTTCAATAAAAACAGCCCCCAAAGGCCATAGGGAGTGGCACTATTAGGAGGTGTGGCCTTGTTGGAGTGGGTGTGGCTTTGTCGGAGGAAGTGTGTCACTGGGATCCAGCTTTGAGGTCTCGGATGCTCAAACCAGGTCTAGTGCTAAACTCAGCTCCTTCTCTAGCGCCATGTCCACCTGCATGCTGCCATGCTTCCCGCCATGATGATAATGGACTAAACCTCTGAACTGTAGCCAGCCCCAGCGAAATGCTCCCCAGTATAAGAGTTGCCGTGGTCATGGTGTCTCTTCACAGCAAGGAAACCCTGACTAAAACACCTGCATAGCATGAATACTAACTGTGCAGTGAGGGCACTTGATGAGGACAGGTTGTCCAGGAGATGAACTCCACCCCCACCTCGGCAGCCCAGGGCCCCCAGCTCCTCCTCCCCCTGCCTTCTCCTTTTCTATGTCTCAGTCTTAGCAATTCCATCATCTGAGCACATTCTGTCTCCTTCTCAGCTCAGAAGTTGGTTTTAAAAACTTTTTTTGTTTGTTTTTCGAGACAGGGTTTCTCTGTGTAGCCCTGGCTGTCTTGGACTTGTCTTGTAGAGCAGGCTGGCCTCGAACTCACAGAGATCCACCTGCCTCTGTCTCCCCGAGTGCTGGGATTACAGGTGTGCACCGCCATGCCTGGCTTAAAAAAAGAAATCTTTATACCTAGCCAGGTGTACAGGCTTATAATCCCAGCGGGAGGACTGTGAATTCCAAGTCTGCCTAAGCTACATAGTGAGAACCTATCTCAAAAATAAATAAATAAACCCAAAAGGTAAGGTAAATATTGTGGGCTGGCCTGGTGGGACACGCTTTTAATCCCAGCTCTCAGGAGGCAGAGGAAGATCTCTGTGAGTTTGAGGCCAGCCTGAATTCTAGGTCACCCTCAGATACACAGTGAGACACTGTCTCAAAGAAGAGTAGGAGGTGGAAGGGGAGGAAGGAAAAGAAGGAGGAGGAGGGGAGGAGAAGGAGGTGAAAAGGGAGGAGGGAGAGGAGGAGGGGAAGGAGGGGGAGCAGGGAGGAGGAAGAGGGGGAAGAGGAGGAAGGAGGAGGAGGGGGAGGAGGGGGAGGAGAGGGAGGAGGAATGGGAGGAGGAGGAGAAATAATGTTCTGGAGCTAGGGAGATAGCTCACTGGGTAAAACGCCTGCCACGTGAGCACGTGGGCCTAGAGTTGATCCCAGCATCTGTGTATAAAGCTCAAAGTCTGGCAAGTTGACGCACACTGTAGTCAGCTGCGGGTGCAGTGAGGGGCCCTGCTCAGAACATAAGGCAGAGAGCAACAGAGAAGGTAATTGGTGTGACCTGTCCTCTCTGTGCATGCACACATGGGCGTGCTTCACACGCACTCACACACCGGAGGATAAATATGCCTACTTTGGAGTGGGCTAGAGGAAGAAGATGCCAGAGGGGCAATGAAAAAGCCAAATGTCAGAAAATTCTCAGAAATGCTCCAAAAGTAGAGAGACGGTCCCTTCTCCCTTTACAGTTCCTGGGCCTGCTGCAGGCAGTTTCTTCCAGTTGAATGTGGCTACTTTTCCCTCTAGTCTTTGGGGCTGGGCACAGAATCAGCAACTCACTGTTGACTCCAACCTAGATCTGACATCCAGCTTATCAGGAAAGGGCTGTAGCTTCAGGCGAGAATCCACAGACGGGAGCCTGTAGCTGGTGCTGCGGCATCCTGCCCCAGTGGCAACAGAGACACTGAGGAAGATTCCCAGAGGGAGGCCCCCACAGGACACAGGACACTGGGGAACACAAAAGGCCTTGTAGAAAGAGTGAAGAACAGTGGTTGAAGTCGCTATTTTCTTCTGGCCACAGTGCCCCACGCTCCTCCAGACGTTGACGACGGCAACCATGTGGGGCCCGAGTTAACTGACCACTGCTGACCTTCCTGGGCAGCCACCACAGACCTCAGCCAGCCTCTAGTCGTCTCTTAAGAGCCGGTTCCCTCCTCCCTTGGCACTGCCCAGATGCTTTGTAAACAGACACCCTGCCTACTTCTGGCTCTGGCCAACGTCTTTCCTACAGCTCTGCTAAGCACCCCTCTCCAGGGAACCTGGCATTTTCCCAGTATCTCTGAACTGGTCCAGAACTCGTGGGCACAAGTGAGTGTCATCCACCTCAGGTAGGACTAGTGATGTGGCATCTTTCCTGGCTGGCTGCATGTGGGGCTTTTGTTTATTTACTTTAATTTTTGTTAACTTTTTTTTTTTAGATTATAATAACCTCATTTCTCTCTTCTCTTTTCTCCTTCCAAAATGTCTCATGTACTCCCACTTCAAAGTTAGGCCTCTCTTCTTTCATTATTGTTAAATTTATATATGCTTAATATAATATATGTCACATTATATTACATTCCTAGGTACATAAGTGCAACCTTCTTAGTCTGTATGATGTCACCTGTATACACATGTTTTCAGGGCCAACCATTTGCTATTGGATAACAACCAGTATATTCTTTCCAGGGGAAGATGTTTCTCCTGCTCTCTGCACTCAATTGCCTGAGGTTGTGTAAAGCAGCTTTTATTCTCCTGGCTCAGTTGTCTGGGAGGCTCACTGCCTCCACCTGCTGACCTAGGCCTAGTCCTGGGAGCTTCCAGCCTCCATACAATCTAACCTTGGCCTAGAATGTTCTCAGCCTCTGAGACTTACTTGTTCTTTCCTGGCTGGATCAACTCAGCTGTTGTGGCTCAAACTCCTCTCCCAGCTGACTTATTTAATCTGGCTTCTCTCTTGGCCTCTGAATTGCTCTACTTAGCCTCGAACTAACTCGGTGATCTGCTCTAATCTTCTGGCTTCTTCTCGTTTTCTGGATTGTTCCGAAGTTCTCTCTCTACAACCCATCTCACTATTACTGTCCTGGTAAAACTGCCTCCTCTTTCTATAAAACCGCCCTTAAAGCTAGGCGTGGTGGCGCACGCCTTTAATCCCAGCACTCGGGAGGCGGAGGCAGGTGGATCGCTGTGAGTTCAAGGCCAGCCTGGTCTACAAAGCGAGTCCAGGACAGGCAAGGCTACACAGAGAAACCCTGTCTCGAAAAAACAAAAACAAAAAACCACCCTTAAATGCCTTCCCTTTCCTCTCCTCGTGAGAGTTCTGTATATCCTATTCTGTCAAATCTTCTCTGATTTGTCATCTTTTCTGCCACTCAATTAGCCATCACTTTCAAACATGGGCACTTCCTTCTACAAACTAACTTTACCTTCGTTTTGGGATTAAAGGCGTGCTCCGCCACGCCTGGACCTAAACTTTTCTTTGCCTGATACTTGCTCTATACCAGGCTGGCCTTGAACTCAGATCTGTTTGCTTCTGTCTCCTGGATTAAAGGCGTGTTTGTATTCCAGCCGGATCACTCATACCTGGAAGATCCTCGGGTGTGATCTCTTGCCGGAATGGCCACGGTCTGAATTAGCACACGTTTGCACTGTCGGTCTTTGTCTAATGTTAATAAGGCTTGCGAACCTTGCCCCTTCCGGAAACCGAACATAACGGCTGCCATTCTTATTCACGTCATGTTTAGGCAACCGTGTTGGGGAGACCTCATGGGTGTAGTTTCTGACATTTCCAGAAGACAAAAAATTCTCACAACAAACTTCCCATCCTCTGTCTCTTACACTGTTTCCACGCCCTCTTCCGCGATGACCCCTGCGCGCTGGGTGCCGGAGTCGCGCTGTAGATGTGTTAGTGGGGACTGCGCTGCGCGCCTCTGTATGTTGATTGGCTGTAGTTTTCTGTAATTAATGGTCTCTGTCTGTTGCAAAGAGAAGTCCCTGGTGGGGAGTGAGGACAATACTTAAGTGTAGATCTAAGGACAAATATGTAGAATGTAGTTAGGAATTATACTGGTTAAGTAAAGTGGCAGTTGGAGATTCTCCTTCAAGATCCATGACTTTTCTAGCCCTGGGTAGTTGGCTAGGTTTCCGGCACCGAAGGGCCCATATACACAGGGACCACGTTAGCAGCAGTCAGACTCCATTCTGCTAAAGGGCTGTTAGGCACCATTGTATCACAAAAGACCTCTAACTCTGGCCCAGAAAGAACTCCCCGGATGAGGTCAAGCTGACTAAGAGCCAATGTTTAGATTCTAAGGAAAATTTGTTTATATCTCTGGACCTGGGTAAAAGTCCCTGCACCAGGCGTCTTCAACCACAAATCATGTTATGACTAAGCATATCTTATGGCCTTGGTGGTCAGTGAGAATTCCCCAGCCACACATGCAGCTGTCCACGACCAAACTGGCCCGAATAGGGGTCAGCAAAACTTGCTTTGTCTAAAAAGTAAAAGAACAGTTTGGTCAGAGCTGCCACCCCCCTCACCCTCAACCCCCCCACCCCCCACCCCCACTGACCACCCTGTTGCCTTGACAACCCCTTGCTTAAGCAAATTGTTGGTTTGGCCTATATAAACTAACTCTGACAGAGGCTGGTTGTCAGAGTTTCAATATTCTTACATTGGACTGTGTCCCTTGATGTCAGTTTCTGTTTTTTCTTTCTGCCTGGAAATAAAGGGTTTTTTTGTTTTGTTTTGTTTTGTTTTGTTTTTTTCTCACCCCTCTCACGGGTGACCTTGGTGTTTAGTTTGCACGAAACCAGACCCAACAATACCAGGCATGATTTCCTCTTATTGAGTGGGTCTGCAGTCCAAAGTACGTGTGCCACTGCTACACCTGCGGGGCTATTGTGCCAATGCTGGCTGATGCTGTGTCGCACAGGTGGCATGACTGGGTAGGACTTTGGGTTGCTTCCTTCCTTTGAAAACTTGCATGGTGCCTTCTGGTACCATGAGAGCCGGTCCTCAGGGAGGAGGCTTTTGCGTCAGATCCAGCTTAGAGTAAGGGTGGGGGGTGGGGGCTCTGGTTTCTGTGTTCAAAGTGCCTGGTCTCTTCAGCAATAAAGACTTACCTTCTACGTTTAGGGGGTAACCAAGGGCGATAGCAATAGCCTGTAATGTTTTGGGAGTCTCGTGGACTACACTGGTCAATAACTCAAAAGAAGGTTCTCCTGTCTGGTGTTGTTTTTTTTTTCTTTGTTAGTTGGTCTTTGGCTTTTAGATGGAGCATTGTCAGCCCAGATGAAAAAGCTTTCATTTAATCTATATATGTGTACTTATATAGCAACTTTCATGTATTATAGCTATTTTTAGATAGTTAATAGTATGGTTCTCCACATTGTTTTTTTTTTAAGATTTATTTATTTTATTTATTGTATATGAGTGCTTTATGTGCAGAAGAGGGTATCAGATTACATTATAGATGGTTGTGAGCCACCATGTAGTTGCTGGGAATTGAACTCAGGACCTCTGGAAGAGCAGGCGGCGCTCTTAACCACTGAGCCATCTCTCCAGCCCTCTCCACATTGTTTTACCCTCTTTCTGTATTTACCTTCTGATCCCATCACTACTTAGAGCCCCCACACTATTCCCACATCTCCCTTTAGATCACGTAGGCCCTGCTAGTTTCCTCCCCATCGCTGTCCCCGCCTGGTCCCTCTTTACTTTCCCGGTTTCTGCAGTTACTCCAGGCCTATACTCACACCCAGAGGTTTAGAGCTAGGAACCATAGAAAGATGAGAGAGGGGGCGTGTGACATTTGTCTCTCTGGTTTCTCTCCCTCAATATGATCTTTGCTAGTTGCATGCGTCACCTGCAAAGTCCGTGATTTCATTTTCTTTACAGCTGCGCACCATTCCGCAGTGACGATGCGCCACACTGCCATTATCCGCTTGCTGGCAGAGGGGCATCCAGGTGGTTTCCGTTTCCTGGCTGTTGTGAATAGCGCGGTAAAGACTGTGGCTGACTGAGTAACCATGGGCTCCTCTGAGCATATGCCAATGAGTAGTGTAACTGGGTCATATGGTAGGTTTTTTCTAGCTCTTGGAGAGTCTCTACACTGATTTCCAGAGTCCTTATACCAGTCTGCAGCCCTGGGTAAGCCCGTATTTCTGTCACAGCAGTGTGACCTTGCACACCTAGGAGCATGCACACGCAACAAATGATTTTTTTTTTAAGTTTAAAGTAAAACACAAACCAAGTTAAAAAGAAAGAGCGTTGCTGGAAGGATTACTATTCCAGATCTCAGGATATATTACAGAGCCATAGTAATAAAAACAATAAATAAATAATAAATAAAAACAATATGGTGCTGACACAGACGATAAACATGTGGCGATCGGGATGCAAGGCAACAGTAAACAAAGGTTCTTTTCTCCCCACCTCCCCTCCAGCATCGGTTGTCAGCTGTTTTGTTGATCTCTGCCATTATGACCGGGGTAAGATGAGGTCTCAAAGTTGTTTTGGTTTGCATTTCCCTCATTGCTAGGGACAGTGAACATTTTTAAAGTTATTCCCAGGCCACGGTTTTCATTTTTTATTTTGTTTTTCAAGACAAGGTTTCTCTGTGTAGTCTTGGCTGTCCTGGACTCACTTTGTAGAGCAGGCTGGCCTCGAACTCACAGCGATCCACCTGCCTCTGCCTCCCGGGTGCTGGGATTAAAGGCGTGCGCCACCATGCCATGGTTTTCTTCTTTCTTCCTTTGAAAGGAAGCTGTGTTCTGTGTTCCTTCCGCCTTCCTTTTTCTATAGCACAGCTGCTCTCCATCTGTGCCTTGCAACCCCTTTGGGGTTCGAGCAACCCTTCCACAGCGGAGACCTAAGACCATGAAAAAGCACAGATACTTACATCACAAATCATAACAGTAGCAAAATTACAGTTATGAAGTAGCAACAAGAACAATTTTATGGTGTGGGGTCAGGGGGCCGCGTTAGGAAGGTTGAGAACCAACGCTGTAGCAGCAATGGCCTGAGGGACACTGTGGGGACGAGGAGCAAGTTTTGCATGTGAAAATAAATGCATAAGGATGGTGGGGGCAAGAGAGAAAACAGTGGGCTCCTAACAGAACAGCGAGCCCATGGACCTCACAGAGGTTCTGGGACCAGGCTCGGAGCTCACAGAGATCCTCCTGCCTCACTCCTGGATGCTAAGAACCTAGGCATGTACCAGCAGGGCCCCTTACATTGCAGTCTGGCAAGGATTGCTTCTCCCACACGGTCCCTCCGTCTTTTTTTTTTTTTTTACCGAGACAGGGTTTCTCTGTGTAACCTTGGCTGACCTAGACTCGCTTTTGTAGTCCAGGCTGGCCTCGAACTCACAGCGATCCGCCTGCCTCTGCCTCCCGAGTGCTGGGATTAAAGGCGTGCGCCCTCCGTCTTGTGCTCTAAGCGGCTTCTCCAGCTACAGCCCGAGGCGTTGCAGCAGGCAGGTGGTTCCTGAGGAGGAGGCAGCACCCCGGGCTGTGGCTGAAGCTCACCACCTGTGTTACTTTGTACTTTAGCCCCCAGCCTGGCTGTGTTCCCTGACAGCGTGACCCAGAGTCATCTGCTTACCACAGTTCCTGCCTCACAGAGAGGCCCCCCCCTCGCCCCCCTCCTCCGCCCCCCTCCTCCGCCCCCCTCCTCCGCCCCCCTCTTCCTGTGCTATCCTGACTAGAAGATCAGTGTCTGCAACCTGATCCAGGGCTTAAAAATAACCCAGAGCCTTCCTGGGTTCTTCTAGGTGGGCAAGCTCTTCCTGAGGGAGCCTGTGTGTATTTAAAAACTTCCAGGGGGACAGCCTCTCCTGCCTCTCTCGCCACCAGGACTGTCTGGGATTTTCCCCTCAAAACTGAGCCTCTTTTGGCCAGGCTTGGGGAAGGCCCTGGCTTGCTTCCCCTCTGCAGGGCGATTCGTGGTGCTGGATCCCACAGCACTGGATGGAACTGCTGAGGTCACAGCCAGAAGCAGCCGGGAGATGCAGGGCAGAGTCCCTGAGCGCCCTGCCACCCTGACCCTCGGCCACAGCACACAGGATGCGGCTTTAGGCCAGCAGGCACATCAGAGTGAACTAAGGCCACCATGTACCCTTCCATCACCGGCAGGGCTACGGGGGCAGTCCCAGTCAGCCACTGTTTCCCTCTGGGAAGCTGCCATTAGAGGAGGAGTTGGGTGTGCAGGGGGCTTTGCCCTCCTGGCCAGGCCCAGCACCACATCTTCAGCCAAAAGGAGGCTTCCAGCCTCAGGGTTTGAGACATGATTAGTTCTAAGAGGCAGCAGGGGGCTGGGTAGAGATCGGGGTCGGGTGGAGTGAGGGCACAGAAAGAAGGTAGGAATGAGTGGACCTTAGTGGTAACGCTGATGTCATGAACACCCAAGACCCAGGATAGGAAAATGTTGCTCTGTTGGTACAGTGCTTGCCTAGAACACACACAGCCCTGGGTTCGATTCCCAGCACTGCAATAACCAGATGTGGTGGCGCATGCCTGTAATCCCAACATTTGGGAAATAGAGATGGGAGGAACAGAGTGTGCTTCATGAGACCCTGTAGGAAGAGGAAGGAAGAGAGGAAGGACGGAAGGTATGGCAGGCAGTGGACAGACAGTGGACAGACAGTGGACAGGTTGTGTCCTTGGAGGCTGTGCCCCATGCAGGCCGTGTCCTTGCAGGTTGTGTCCCATGCAGGCTGTGTCCTTGCAGGCTGTGTCCCATGCAGGCTGTGTCCTTGCAGGCTGTATCCCATGCAGGCCATGTCCTTGCAGGTTGTGTCCCGTGCAGGCTGTGTCCCGTGCAGGCTGTGTTCCATGTAGGCTGTGTCCCGTGCAGGCTGTGTCCCGTGCAGGCTGTGTCCTTGCAGGTTGTGTCCCGTGCACGCTGTGTCCCGTGCACGCTGTGTCCCGTGCAGGCTGTGTCCCGTGCAGGCTGTGTCCCGTGCAGGCTGTGTCCCATGTAGGCTGTGTCCCGTGCAGGCTGTGTCCCGTGCAGGCTGTGTCCTTGCAGGCTGTATCCCATGCAGGCTGTGTCCTTGCAGGTTGTGTCCCGTGCAGGCTGTGTCTTGTGCAGGCTGTGTCCCGTGCAGGCTGTGTCCCGTGCAGGCTGTGTCCCATGCAGGCTGTGTCCTTGCAGGTTGTGTCCCGTGCAGGCTGTGTCCTTGCAGGTTGTGTCCCATGCAGGCCGTGTCCTTGGAGGCTGTGTCCCATGCAGGTTGTGTCCTTGCAGGCTGTGTCCCATGCAGGCTGTGTCCTTGCAGGCTGTGTCCCATGCAGGCTGTGTCCTTGCAGGCTGTGTCCTTGCAGGCTGTGTCCCGTGCAGGCTGTGTCCTTGCAGGCTGTGTCCTTGCAGGCTGTGTCCCGTGCACGCTGTGTCCCGTGCAGGCTGTGTCCCGTGCAGGCTGTGTCCCATGCAGGCTGTGTCCTTGCAGGTTGTGTCCCGTGCAGGCTGTGTCCTTGCAGGTTGTGTCCCATGCAGGCCGTGTCATTGGAGGCTGTGTCCCATGCAGGCTGTGTCCTTGCAGGCTGTGTCCCATGCAGGCTGTGTCCTTGCAGGCTGTGTCCCATGCAGGCTGTGTCCTTGCAGGCTGTGTCCTTGCAGGCTGTGTCCCGTGCAGGCTGTGTCCTTGCAGGCTGTGTCCTTGCAGGCTGTGTCCCGTGCAGGCTGTGTCCCGTGCAGGCTGTGTCCTTGCAGGCTGTGTCCTTGCAGGTTGTGTCCCGTGCAGGCTGTGTCCCATGCAGGCTGTGTCCTTGCAGGCTGTGTCCCGTGCAGGCTGTGTCCTTGCAGGTTGTGTCCCATGCAGGCTGTGTCCTTGCAGGCTGTGTCCCATGCAGGCTGTGTCCCATGCAGGCTGTGTCCTTGCAGGCTGTGTCCCATGCAGGCTGTGTCCTTGCAGGCTGTGTCCCGTGCAGGCTGTGTCCCATGCAGGCTGTGTCCCATGCAGGCTGTGTCCTTGCAGGTTGTGTCCCGTGCAGGCTGTGTCCCGTGCAGGCTGTGTCCCATGTAGGCTGTGTCCCGTGCAGGCTGTGTCCCGTGCAGGCTGTGTCCCGTGCAGGCTGTGTCCCATGTAGGCTGTGTCCCATGTAGGCTGTGTCCCGTTCAGGCTGTGTCCCGTGCAGGCTGTGTCCTTGCAGGCTGTATCCCATGCAGGCTGTGTCCTTGCAGGTTGTGTCCCGCGCAGGCCGTGTCCTTGCAGGCTGTGTCCCATGCAGGCTGTGTCCTTGCAGGCTGTGTCCCATGCAGGCTGTGTCCTTGCAGGCTGTGTCCCATGCAGGCTGTGTCCTTGCAGGCTGTGTCCCGTGCAGGTTGTGTCCTTGCAGGTTGTGTCCCGTGCAGGCTGTGTCTTGTGCAGGCTGTGTCCCGTGCAGGCTGTGTCGCGTGCAGGCTGTGTCCCATGTAGGCTGTGTCCCGTGCAGGCTGTGTCCCGTGCAGGCTGTGTCCCGTGCAGGCTGTGTCCCATGCAGGCTGTGTCCTTGCAGGTTGTGTCCCGTGCAGGCTGTGTCCTTGCAGGTTGTGTCCCATGCAGGCCGTGTCCTTGGAGGCTGTGTCCCATGCAGGCTGTGTCCTTGCAGGCTGTGTCCCATGCAGGCTGTGTCCTTGCAGGCTGTGTCCCATGCAGGCTGTGTCCTTGCAGGCTGTGTCCCATGCAGGTTGTGTCCTTGCAGGTTGTGTCCCGTGCAGGCTGTGTCTTGTGCAGGCTGTGTCCCGTGCAGGCTGTGTCCCGTGCAGGCTGTGTCCCATGTAGGCTGTGTCCCGTGCAGGCTGTGTCCCATGCAGGCTGTGTCCCGTGCAGGCTGTGTCCCATGCAGGCTGTGTCCTTGCAGGTTGTGTTCCGTGCAGGCTGTGTCCTTGCAGGTTGTGTCCCATGCAGGCCGTGTCCTTGGAGGCTGTGTCCCATGCAGGCTGTGTCCTTGCAGGCTGTGTCCCATGCAGGCTGTGTCCTTGCAGGCTGTATCCCGTGCAGGCCGTGTCCTTGCAGGCTGTGTCCAGTGCAGGCTGTGTCCTTGCAGGTTGTGTCCCGTGCAGGCTGTGTCCCGTGCAGGTTCTGTCCTTGCAGGTTGTGTCCTGTGCAGGCTGTGTCTTGTGCAGGCTGTGTCCCGTGCAGGCTGTGTCCCGTGCAGGCTGTGTCCCATGTAGGCTGTGTCCCGTGCAGGCCTTGTCCCGTGCAGGCTGTGTCCCCTGCAGGCTGTGTCCTTGCAGGTTGTGTCCCGTGCAGGCTGTGTCCCGTGCAGGTTGTGTCCCGTGCACGCTGTGTCCCGTGCAGGCTGTGTCCCGTGCAGGCTGTGTCCCGTGCAGGCTGTGTCCCGTGCAGGCTGTGTCCCGTGTAGGCTGTGTCCCGTGCAGGCTGTGTCCCGTGCAGGCTGTGTCCCGTGCAGGCTGTGTCCTTGCAGGTTGTGTCCCGTGCAGGCTGTGTCTTGTGCAGGCTGTGTCCCGTGCAGGCTGTGTCCCGTGCAGGCTGTGTCCCATGCAGGCTGTGTCCTTGCAGGTTGTGTCCCGTGCAGGCTGTGTCCTTGCAGGTTGTGTCCCATGCAGGCCGTGTCATTGGAGGCTGTGTCCCATGCAGGCTGTGTCCTTGCAGGCTGTGTCCCATGCAGGCTGTGTCCTTGCAGGCTGTGTCCCATGCAGGCTGTGTCCTTGCAGGCTGTGTCCTTGCAGGCTGTGTCCCGTGCAGGCTGTGTCCTTGCAGGCTGTGTCCTTGCAGGCTGTGTCCTTGCAGGCTGTGTCCCGTGCAGGCTGTGTCCCGTGCAGGCTGTGTCCTTGCAGGCTGTGTCCTTGCAGGTTGTGTCCCGTGCAGGCTGTGTCCCGTGCAGGCCTTGTCCCGTGCAGGCTGTGTCCCATGCAGGCTGTGTCCTTGCAGGCTGTGTCCCGTGCAGGCTGTGTCCCATGCAGGCTGTGTCCCATGCAGGCTGTGTCCTTGCAGGCTGTGTCCCATGCAGGCTGTGTCCTTGCAGGTTGTGTCCCATGCAGGCTGTGTCCTTGCAGGCTGTGTCCCGTGCAGGCTGTGTCCCATGCAGGCTGTGTCCCATGCAGGCTGTGTCCTTGCAGGTTGTGTCCCGTGCAGGCTGTGTCCCGTGCAGGCTGTGTCCCGTGCAGGCTGTGTCCCATGCAGGCTGTGTCCCATGTAGGCTGTGTCCCATGTAGGCTGTGTCCCGTGCAGGCTGTGTCCCGTGCAGGCTGTGTCCTTGCAGGCTGTATCCCATGCAGGCTGTGTCCTTGCAGGTTGTGTCCCGCGCAGGCCGTGTCCTTGCAGGCTGTGTCCCATGCAGGCTGTGTCCTTGCAGGCTGTGTCCCATGCAGGCTGTGTCCTTGCAGGCTGTGTCCCATGCAGGCTGTGTCCTTGCAGGCTGTGTCCCGTGCAGGCTGTGTCCTTGCAGGCTGTGTCCCGTGCAGGTTGTGTCCTTGCAGGTTGTGTCCCGTGCAGGCTGTGTCTTGTGCAGGCTGTGTCCCGTGCAGGCTGTGTCCCGTGCAGGCTGTGTCCCATGTAGGCTGTGTCCCGTGCAGGCTGTGTCCCGTGCAGGCTGTGTCCCGTGCAGGCTGTGTCCCATGCAGGCTGTGTCCTTGCAGGTTGTGTCCCGTGCAGGCTGTGTCCTTGCAGGTTGTGTCCCATGCAGGCCGTGTCCTTGGAGGCTGTGTCCCATGCAGGCTGTGTCCTTGCAGGCTGTGTCCCATGCAGGCTGTGTCCTTGCAGGCTGTATCCCATGCAGGCCGTGTCCTTGCAGGCTGTGTCCAGTGCAGGCTGTGTCCTTGCAGGTTGTGTCCCGTGCAGGCTGTGTCCCGTGCAGGCTGTGTCCTTGCAGGCTGTGTCCCATGCAGGCTGTGTCCTTGCAGGCTGTGTCCCGTGCAGGTTGTGTCCTTGCAGGTTGTGTCCCGTGCAGGTTGTGTCCTTGCAGGTTGTGTCCCGTGCAGGCTGTGTCTTGTGCAGGCTGTGTCCCGTGCAGGCTGTGTCCCGTGCAGGCTGTGTCCCATGTAGGCTGTGTCCCGTGCAGGCCTTGTCCCGTGCAGGCTGTGTCCCCTGCAGGCTGTGTCCTTGCAGGTTGTGTCCCGTGCAGGCTGTGTCTTGTGCAGGCTGTGTCCCATGCAGGCTGTGTCCTTGCAGGTTGTGTCCCGTGCAGGCTGTGTCTTGTGCAGGCTGTGTCCCATGCAGGCCGTGTCCTTGCAGGCTGTGTCCCATGCAGGCTGTGTCCTTGCAGGTTGTGTCCCTTGCAGGCTGTGTCCCATGCAGGCTGTGTCCCAAGCAGGCTGTGTCCTTGCAGGTTGTGTCCCGTGCAGGCTGTGTCTTGTGCAGGCTGTGTCCCGTGCAGGCTGTGTCCCATGCAGGTTGTGTCCCATGCAGGCTGTGTCCCATGCAGGCTGTTGGGCAGCAGAACAAGCTCCTGTCCTGACCCAGCTCTGCACAGAGCTCCTCAGCTCCCAAGTGCAGACTTCAGCCTGGCGCTCTGTGGCCTCCACTTACTTATGGTGCAGAACTCTGTGGTTTTTAATGTATTTGGAGTTGGGCAGCCATCATTGCTGTGGGTTTAAGAGCCGTTTTCTTTCTGAACACTTCTGTACCCATCATTAGCCATCTTTTCTTGCTTCTTGTTTCTTTTCTTTTCGTTTGGGGGTAGGTAGTGTTGGTGTTGATTGTTTTGAGACAGGATCTGATTCTATAGCCCAGCCTGGCCAGGAGCTTACTCACTATATAGCTAGGCTGGCCTCATAATAAAAGGTTTTTGTTGTTGTTGTTTTGTTTTTTGCTTGTTTGTTTGTTTTTGTTTTTGTTTTGAGACAGGGTTTCTCTGTCCTGGGACTCACTGTGTAGACCAGGCTGGCCTTGAACTCAGAGATTCACCTCCCTAGTTCTGGGATTAAAGGTGTATGCCACTACTGCATAGCTGTTTCACAGGCTTTTTGGGTTTTGTTTTGTTTTTAAGATTTATTTATTTATCATATACATAGTGTTTTGCCTGCATGTACACCAGAAGAGGGCCTCAGAACTTATTATAGATGGTTATGAGCCACCATGTGGTTGCTGGGAATTGAACTCAGGACCTTTGGAAGAGCAGCCAGTGCTCTTAACCTCTGAGACATCTCTCCAGCCCTTGTTTTGTTTTTAAAGAAGTATTTATTTACTCTGCTTTGCCTGCCGTACCAGAAGACAGCACCAGATCACATGATAGATGGTTGTGAGCCACCATGTGGTTGCTGGGAATTGAACTCAGGACCTCTGGAAGAGCAGATGGTGCCCTTAACCCCTGAGCCATCTCTCCAGCCCCATTTCATGTTTCTTTAACCCACTCACCAGCGCTGCTCCAGATGCAACAACCACCAGACCGCTTTGTGTTTCTCAATAAGATTTTATTTTGTTTTGTTTTGTTTTAGATGTCTATATTTTTTTTATTTTATGTGTCGGAGTGTTTTGCCTGTTTCTGTGTGTGCGCGTGCGCCGTGTGTGTGCCTGACGCTTGCAGAGGCCAGGAGAAGGCACAAGATCCACTGGAATTGGGGTTATAGATGGCTGTGAGCAATAAATGTTCCTAACCGCTGCTGCCACTCTCCAGCCCCATCTCCCCTTTCAGTGTGGTGACATTAGCCCACAGCCTCCCAGGCACTCTGCCCAGACCTTTTGTGTCCTTTTGTTTTCCTATCCTGGGCACTGTGTGAACGGAATCCCACAGCATGCGGTACTTTGTAAATGGCTTGTTTTCACGGAGCGTGCTTTATTTTACAGGGGACAGGGAGGGACGAGGAGGGGCAGGGAGGTCTCACGGAGCTGAGGCTGGTCTTGAGTTCCTGATCTACCTGCCTCCAACTCCCAAGTGCCTGCATTAGAGGCTCCAGTCACTATGCCCAGTTTAACGGAATGATTTCAAGGTTCGTCCTATGGCAGTGATGTTACTCTAGGAGTCAAGCATTCCATAGGAAAGCACTGACTCCTCAGGGCGTGTGATGAAGGGTGTCCACCGCAGAGTGCCTCGTGGGCAAAAGAACAGGGAGGGGAGGGAAAAAAAGAAAGAAGAAGAGACTGGAAATGCCATGAATGCCCACTGACAGGAAAAGAATGAATGTGCAAGCGCACACACATACATGTGCACACTCATACATACACGTGCACACACATACATGTGCACACACATACACGTGCACACTCATACATACACATGATCACATACTATGTAAGAAATCAAGAATGTGTTAGTATAATGCTTGTGAAATTAAAGAGGACTCCCCGAGCCAACAGAAGACAATGACCCTTCCACCGGTTGATCAGTTCCAAGGCTGGGTATCGCTCCTAGGGCCTGACTCCTGCTAGGCAGATGCTCCACTGCTAAGCTACAACCCTGGCCCTCTACTCCAAGAACAACAGAAGAGGTTGTTCCATCCCCTGCACTGGAGCTACATTTGGTTGTAGGCGCAGTGTGGGTGCCAGGAATCCAACTCAGGTCTTCAAGCAGCACAGCCAGTGTTCTTACACTGAGCTGCCTCTTCAGCCCCAAACCAGCTTTTTTCTTTTCTTTTCTTTTTTTTAAGGAAAAAAACAAACAAACAAACATTCTCCTTTGCACCTAAACCTCATGTCCAAATCTGAAAAATCCTAACCTGGGTTTCAAGACACCAGAAATGAACCCCTTAGTCAGAAATCAGTCAGTGACTCCCAGAACAATCCCCCTTACACACATGGACAATTTTTACATATATATTTTGAAAGTTAGTCTTCACCATCAGTGTGCTTGGATTTAGAATCACCTAGGAGACTCATGAGGTAAACTTGTGGGAGTTTCTGGGAGAGAGAGTTAACGGGGGGGGGGGGGGGGGGAGACCTATCCTAATGTGGGCGGTATAGGCAGCACCAGCCCATGCGCGGGAGGGTGGAGATACAATTTAGTGATGGAATGTGATTACACCAAGGGCATGAAGCTCTGGGTTCAATCCCCAGCACCGCAGAGAGAGAGAGAGAGAGAGAGACAGAGGCAGAGACAGAGACAGACAGACAGACAGAGACAAAGGATTTGGCTTCTCACTTAGCAGTGCACCACTTTCCCAGAAAGCACAGGGACCTGTGTTTAGGGCTCATTACACCCAAAATTTAAAAAATAAGACAAAACAGAGGAGGAGGGGGAGACGGAGGCAGCTGAGAGCCAGCGTTCGCCTTTACTTCCCTTTTGGTGCTGAAAAGCAGTCCTATGATCAGGAGCCAAATCCTCTCAGACTGCAAGCCAAGAACATGTCCTCTGGGCACAAGGCAGCCCAGTGAGACAAGCGCTTGCTTGACCTGTGCAAACCTGGTGACCTGAGTCAGATCCCCAGAACCCATTTAAACAGTGGGGGAGAGTGGACTCCTGAAAATGCAAACTGTGGTGGGCCTACCCACACACTTGCCACGTATACACCAGTACAAGTAGATAGATAGATGATAGATAGATAGATAGATAGATAGATAGATAGATAGTAGATAGGTATTTTTCCCTTTACGTTGTTTCTGTGGGGCATTTTGTCACCCTGACAACAAAAGCACTAATACAGAGTATATATACACATAGAGGCCTCAGTTCAGTGCCCAGCACTGCAACTTTAAACGTTTGGTTTTTATTTTCAACATAACATTTGTATTGGTTCTGTTGGACCCTGGAGTCCAATTCAGGAAGGGGGTTGCTGCGAGAGACCACTCAAGTCACACAGGCTGGAGGTATAGGTAAAATTTATTACTGACACATCAGAAGTCCCAATTGTCGATGTGTCAGGGTCCCTCAGCACTCGGGAGGTGAAGAACCCCGAGTAGCTGTTACAGGCTAGTTTTAAAGGCAAAAACCGCAAAGCAGGTGGGGTTGCTGATCAAGTTAAACCACATGGACATTTGGACATCTGGCATTGGGAAACCTCTTGTGGGGACTTGGGTGTGGGTCCCTAGAGCGGTTACTGGAAACCATATGGGGACATCTGATATTTGGAAACTTGCATGTAACTATTCTGGGAACTAGGGAAGAACTCTTGAGGTTAGCAGTCCCGAGAACTGGGGAAAACCTCTGGGGTCAGAAGTTTAGGTCCTAGGCAAGCAAGGTTGGGCAAGCAAACAAGCATCTTATATTTTATAATTTTACAGTTTCTCAATTCTTTGGGGATTTCACATCATACAATCACTTATTTCTCAGTCATTCCATTTCTGACCCCCACCCTTTTTACCTCCCACCCCCTGCTGAAAAGAAAAAAATAATAAAAATTTAAAAACAAAAACAAACCAAAAAATCCACCACCACCACCAACAACAACAAAAACCAAGTCCAGTTTGTGTTCTGTATATACTTACTGGAGCATGGTCAAACTCCCAGTGGCCTGTGCCTTAAACAGAACCAGAAGCCATCCATTGTGGAGAGCTCACCTCAGCATCCTTAAAGAGAGGAGCTCGTTCCATGCTGACAGTGTTCCTGCAAGCAAGGTGGGCATCTCTAAAACCCAGCAGACCTCCTGCAAGAAACTCAGCAAGTATCAAGTCCTCAATACCTGAAGAGCAAGATTCCGTGTGCGTCCAGGAAACTTGCCGGCTATGCTGCACAGAGTAGGGCCAGCTTCTGGAGACAGGCTAAAACTACAAAGAGGGCTGTGTAGTGGCCAATTGCACATCTAAGAGAATCCTGGCTTAAGAGACAAGCATGCTGGGCATCATAGCACACACCTTTGATTCCAGTACTTGAGAGGCAGAGGCAAGCAGATGTCTGAGAGTTCTAGGCTATGTAGTGAATTCAAGGCTAGCCAAGGTGAGACCCTGTATCAAAAGAAAAAAAATTTTTAAAGATTTATTTATTATGTATACAGTCAGTGCCCTTAACCTCTGAGCCATCTCTCCAGCCCCAAAAGAAAAAAAAACTTTTAAAGGTACACGAGCCACCTTTCCTGGATAAGTGTAGTTCCCACCCCTCTGACCAACCCTCATCAGAGAAGTCTGTCTTTACAGCACATAGAGAGCAGAGCAGAGAACCACAGCAGGACACAACACAGAGATCAGCAGATCATGGGGAGCCCAGACCCACTGGATACATTACATCTGAGCACCTGCATGTGGGCTGGAGAGATGGCTCAGCAGTTAAGAACACTGACTGCTCTTCCAGAGGTCCTGAGTTCAATTCCCAGCAATCGCATGGTGGCTCACAACCATCTATAACATGATAAAATGTGTACTGTATACATAATAAATAAATAAATCTTTTTTAAAAAGAAAGGAAGAAATGGGGCTGGAGAGATGTTTCAGAGGTTCAGAGCAGTGACTGCTCTTCCAGAGGTCCTGAGTTCAATGCCCAGCAAATCACATGGTGGTTCACAACCATTTATAATGTCATCAGATGCCCTCTTCTGGTCTGCAGGTGTGCATGCAGGCAGAGCACTATATACATAATAATAAATAAATAACTGTTTTTAAAAAAAAGCCGGGTGTGGTGGCGCACGCCTTTAATCCCAGCACTGGAGAGGCAGAGGCAGGAGGATCTCTGTGAGTTCGAGGCCAGCCTGGTCTACAAAGTGAGTCCAGGACAGCCAAGGCTACACAGAGAGACCCTGTCTTGATAAACCAAGAAAGAAAAAAAAAAATGAAGGAAAGAAATGGCTGCATAAATAAGACTGGAACAATGGCAAGATCAGTGGACATGTTAACATGAAAGGAGAAAAATTTCAAGGGTCCTCAATCCCCAAAGAACTACAAGCAACAAATGGCTGACGGGAGATTAGCCTTTCCCGGGGATAAGCCCCCTGATCTGTGTCCATATACACAGCAAACAAAAACAGAGTCTGCCAGTAGTATTTATACATATACAACAGTTATATTTATACATAATTAGACATATACAAATATATGTATATAACAATAATAATTAAAGAAGCTATCAACTTGAGACATAGGGTGGGCACGGAAAGAGGCAAGGCAGAGCTGGGAGGGGCTGGAGGGAAGGAAGGAAAGGGAAAATGATATATTCTATTTCAGTTAATTTTTAAAATTTTTATGAAATGTGTGTGTGTGTGAGAGAGAGAAAGAGAGAGAGAGAGAGAGAGAGAGAGAGAGAGAGAGAGAGAGAGTAGAAAAATGCTGGAGATTCAGTTCAGCTCTAAATGGCTTTTGCTATGACAACAATAATATCATAAAGTTGTATTCACTTATAAATAAGAGGGAAGAGATGGCTAAAAGCGGCTAAAACTTGACCAGTACGTGCTGCTCGCATGTACCAAAATACCACAGGGAAGTCACTAATCCATACAAGGAATACATGCTAGCCAGAAATAAAACAAAATCCTAGCAGCAGCAGCAACAGCAACAGCAACAAAAACCAGCCAAGCAAACGAGCAAAGCCAGGCATAGCCATAGAAAGCCAGGACTTAGTGAGTAGAGGCAGCAGGATCCGGGGGTCAAGGATGTCCTGGGTTGACTAGCAGGATGGGATGGCAGCTCACTGCAGACAGTGTGCACCGCAAGCCCTGCCTGGATCTGGTCTCCAAGCACCAAAAGTGGGCAGAGGGAGAAAGAGAAAAGAAACGCGATGACAGAGGTGATGGATGTGTCTGCAAGCCAGGAAATACCACAATGGCTGCCAGCTGCCAGAGGCCAGGAGGCAGCCATGCAAAGGGAGCTCCCTCAGAACCTCCAGGGAACCTACCCTGCTGACCCAGAGCTCAGCCTTCTGACCTTTGGAACAGTGAGAAAGCAAAGTTTTCTTTTACGCCATCAAGCCTGTAGGTTATCTGCTATACCAGGTTAGTTTTCTTCTGTCTTTCTTCTTCTTCTTCATCTTCTCCTCCCCCCCCCCCCCCCCGAGACTGGGTTTCTCTGTGTAGCCTTGGCTGTCCTGGACTCGCTTTGTACACCAGGCTGGCCTCAAACTCACAGCGATCCACCTGCCTCTGCCTCTCAAGTGCTGAGATTAAAGGCGTGCGCCACCACACCCGGCCTCAGATTAGTTTTCTAAACTAATCTACCCATGGTCCATATATGGCTGCTGTATCACGTCCATCATGTTCCTGTACCACTGTATTCAAACTAAAAAGACAGGGTGGGAACAAGAAAAGGCTTTTAAAAAAATTAGTTAGAAGAGCTTTGTTTATATGTTCCTTTTTTAAAAACTTGTTTTAAAAGTTTCTTTTATTATTATTATTATTATTATTATTATTATTATTATTATTATTATTATTATTATTATTATTACTGGTTTTTCAAGACAGAGTTTCTTTGTGTATCTGTGGCTGTCCTGGAAACTCACTTTGTAGACCAGGCTGACCTTGAACTCAGGGGGATTTGCCTGCCTCTGCCTCCTGAGTGCTAGGATTAAAGGCGTGCACCACCATACCTGGTTCAAGTTTATTTAATTTAAGCATAAAGCTTGTTGTATTTAGAGAGTGGGTTCCGCATATCTCAGGCTTCGAACTTACGTAAACTGAGGATGGCTTTGAACTCCTGGATACTCCTGTCTCCACCTCCCGAGTTCTGGAACCACACCCACCCAGCCCGTGTTTTCTGCTTTTGTTTCTTGTGTGTGTCTGAATGGCTCATTTCCCCCCTTATACAGTCAGTCATTCGATGAGGACACCTTGACCTGACTCTCTTAGTCAGGGTCTCCATTGCTGTGAGAAAGCACCATGATCAAAAGCAGCTTGGGGAAGAAAAGAGCTTACTTCCTCCCTCTTATAGCTTGTGGTTCATCATCCCAGGAACTTAGAGCAGGAACACAAGGCGAGAACCTGGAGGCAACAGAGGGATGCTGCTTACTAAAAGGCTTGCTTGCTCCCCAATGCCAAGGCAACAAAAGGATGCTGCTCCCCCTGGTTTGCTTTACGTGCTTTTTTATGGTACCCAGGTCCACCAGCCCAGGGATGCCACTGTCCTCTGTAGGATGGGCCAACCCATAGCATTCACTAATCAGGCCAGTCTGGTGGGGGCATTTTCTCATTTGAGTTTCCCTCTTCCGAAATGAGTCTACCCTATTTGAAGCTGATGTTAAAACTAGCCAGTACACTTTCTTAACAAAAGAAAAACAGATAGCTGGCTCTGTGGGTAAAGCATTTCCCATGCAAGTATGAGGTCAGGAGCTTGGGTCCTAAGCAGCCACATAAACACTGGGCAGCGTGTTCACCTGTCTGTAACCCCAGTCTTGGGAGGTAGGGACAGGATCCGAGGAGCAAGATGGCTACTTAGATGAGCCAAATTGGCAAGCTTGGAATTCATGTGAGAGACTTTGCTTCAAAATATAAGATGAAGAGGAACCAAGGAAACACGTGTGTGTGTGTGTGTGTGTGTGTGTGTGTGTGTGTGTGTGTGTGTACCCACCTGTACACACATATACACCCACACACATGTGAACATACATACACATGCACACATGCCACACACCCAAACACAGGCTTTTTTTTCTTTTTATTTATTTAATGTATATGAGTGCTCTATCTGCATGTACACCTGCATGCCAGAAGGGGCATCAGATCCTATTATAGATGGTTGTGAGCCATCATGTGGTTGCTGGGAATTGAACTCAGGACCTCTAGAAGAGCAGGCAGCACTCTTAACCACTGAGCCATCTTTCTAACCCCTAGCCCCTTTTTAAAAAGTTTTCCATTGTTGTAAATAACCAAAAGTCCAGAAGAAGGTTTTCAAAGGCTTAGGGCTTCAGTGTTGTCCTGAAGAGATGGTGTGTCCTGTCCCTTGGCTCTGCTTTCTCTATGTTGATTTCGTCCAGATGGCGCCTTCTCCTCAGACGCACGGTGCCCACCATCCATCCAAGACTCACATCTAGTTTCTTCGACTCCCAGGGAAAAAGAAGCTTTCCTGTCACATCTTAAACTATCCCCTCATGGCATCTCAAAGGGACCTACACCCATGCCATCTCTGCCTGGGAGTAATTATGCAGAGGGCCCAGGCTTGAGCTCCATCAGGCTGTGACTTGAGTGCCACCGAGGACAACCAGGGGACTCAGCGAATGGCTCAGTGTATGGCTGAGAGGTGGGGGCCTGAGAGGGACGGAAAGGTCTCTATTTCAGAGATATTAGCAGCACCACCGTACATGGCAATGACTGTGCCGCAAGGCACCGCACTGAGAATTTGCATCCTATCAGGTATGGAATACGTGACCACTCCCGAGGCAGCATGGTGGGTGTTAGCCACCTGTCTGTTTCTGCCTGTCACATGCACCTCAAACATGAGAGGTTGTGAAATTCGATACCACCCCCACCCCACCCCCGTGGTTAGCCATGCACACCCATGGCTCACTTGTGAAGAATGGGGTCAAATGTGTCTGAATGACACTTGAGCTGATGCCCTCGGTTTACATTACGCAACCACATGATAGTGGCCTACCAAACTTACCAAGGGAGGAACTAGTGAGCCGAGAGCACGCGTCCAGGCTTTGAAGCAGTGTGTTTCCAAGAAAAAAGGAGTTGCAGAAATGGTTCGTTCTGGGCTCAGTGGTGGGATGTTTGTGTAGTAAGCATGGGGCTTTAGGTTCAATTCCCAGCATGGAGGAAGAGAAGGATTTTGACCTCAGAAATGAATGATTCGGGCTGTGCAGTGGGTACAATCCTGCAAGTAAGATGCCCTATTCCGATCTTCAGAGATCGTACAAAGCCAGATGCAGTGTGCACATCTGTAACTCTAGATCTCCTAAGGCTGAGATGAGAGGTAGAGTCGAGAGGACCCCCAGGGCCCTTTTCCCACCTGAACTCGCTGCCCTCTTCTTCCACTGCCTCTTGAATGTTGCTGGGACTGCAAGGGCGCATGCGCCACCGCACCCAGCTTCTCTGTATCAGACACTCTGAGCGAGGGCTCTGTCGCTGAGCTGCGCAGGCTGCCTGCCTGTATGATTCTATAATCTGTGGGAAGCTTGTATCCATATCCTGAAGTCCAGCTTTTTGTATACAGCTGGTCCCACTAGAGTGTGACACCCAGCGCTGTGCGGTGTGAAGCCAGCCCCAGCACAGGCCAACAAACAGGAGCCAGGTCCTGGGGACTTGGTGTGGATTTTCTGAGAAGCGGGTGTTTTGTTTTGGTCTAGTGCAATGGTTCTCAACCTTCCTAACACTAAGACCCTTTAAAAACAGCCCCTCATGTTGTGGTGACCCCCAAACCATAAAGTTATTTTCCTTCCTAATTCATAAATGTAATTTTACTATTGTTATGAATCATAATGTGAACCGTCTGTGTTTTCTGATGGTTTTAGGTGACCCCTGTCTTTTGACTCCCAAAAGGGTTGTGACCCACATGTTGAGGACCACTGCCTTAGAGGAAGCCCTTGTCAAAAGGAAGAGAAGAGTGCTCTAATGGATACCCTGGGGATGGTGCAGTGCCGGGAGGCCTTCTAAGACTCTTGGAAGACAAGGTTCAGGACTTGAAGTCCTCTGCCTCAGGCTTTCTCCCCAGAGACACACGTCAACCCTGAACACACCCTCAGCTACCTGCTTGTTTGGAGAGTAAGAAGCTAAATACAGCACATACCATATTTGAGAGCCTTCCTACCACTGAGAGTCCTTGACCATGGAATGTGTGATCTGCACAGAAATGCCTTCTAAGAAAACAAAGCATGTGGCCGGCTAGGTGTCAGAGAGCTGGGGCACTGCAGAGTTCTTCCTGCGTCCTGCACATGGAAGCAGCCATGCTTTACTCTGCTTTTTAGTGCTCGATAGTCCTTAAAGAAATACAGGTTGGTTGAGTGGAAGCTCAATTTCCAACACCAAAACAAAACCCCAAACAAGCAAAGGCCATGGAAACCTTATATGAACAATGTCTTAGAAAAACATGATGTGTGTGTACATATGTGTGTACATATATACTTATGTACAGATTGTAGGCATACTTTTTAAGGCTACTTTATTGAGTCCTTTTATACCACCCTTCTTCCACCATAATTCCTTCCAACCTCATAACACTATGTAGGAGAGAAAGAAGGTTAGAGGGAAAAGGGGGCATAGACCGCTTTACACTACTTCCTGCTGCTTAGCGGTGTCAGGTTCCTAAGGGCAAGTCCAATCTCCACCTTCAGAATATCTAGCAATCCAGAAATCCAGCGATAGCAAGTACAGCAGCAGGAGAGCAGCAGCCACCACAGGACCTCTTGCTACTCTCCTATTTCTTTCTTTCTTTTCTTTTCTTTCTTTTTTTTTTTTTTTTTTTTTTTTTTTTTTTTTTTTTTTGAGACAGGGTTTCTCTGTGTAGCCTTGGCTGGCCTCGAACTCACAGCGATCCACCTGCCTCTGCCTCCCAAGTGCTGGGATTAAAGGTGTGCGCCACCATGCCTGGCTTACTCTCCTATTTCTGCCCTTCCCAGAGTCCCAAGAATCAAACTATCTGAAGCTGGCAAAAACCACACCCCTCCTAGAGCATGAGGCAAATCACAGTCAGCAGCTGTGGACAAACTGAAGCAGCCCCATATCCCACACTTTGGATTAAAACAAAAACAGAATCACACAATATAACTGGTTTTTTTTTTCTAAAGAATCCAAAATTCTCACTACATTTCCCCCTTTTAGCCCAAAATGGCTTTTTCTCTAACACCACTAAACTAAATACAGTAAGAACAATTATGAAAACTACCAAGTAAGAATTATATTTACAATGTTTAGTCTGTATGTGTTTAGCAGTCTTCGAAAAAGTATTCCACTATATATTCTATCCTGGTGAGTTCAGATTTCTGTACCTAAATCACTCTCTTACCATAACTTGACTTTATCAACATAAAAACATCTTTTTAAACCCTAAAACATTTTCTTAGATCTTGAACAACTTAAGCTTTTATGTCTTAAATCTTTAATAAGGAAAACTATAAGAATATACCTATCTAGTCTTTAACCTCATTAGAGCCCCATGAAGAATAAATATTACTTAAGTAAACAGGAAGTACAGAGCAAGCAGCTTCCAAAACTATAGAACTGACAGAGATTTCTGGCTGTCTGGACAGTCACCCAAGATTTCTCTGTTTTGTTGAGGCATTCACATTTGGCCTAAAGGCTCAGAATATCAAATATTTGACTTTTCTGTGAAGCAGGAATTTTGAAGAACTAGCCTACCTTATCTCTACAAAGTTGGGCAATTGACTTTGCAGTGTCCTGCTTGTCCATAGTTTGGACAGTCAGTTGTTAGCAGTTGAGATAAGAGCAGTTTTGGACCCAGTGGCCAGCTTTACCATGTTTGAAGCAATATCCAAGTGGAGGCTCTTCAGTGATCATCATCTTCTTTGAAGTAGATTGGGGGTACTGCCAGGAGCAAATGTGTCTCTCTGTCAGAAAAGCCTTTTATTATTAGAACATCTTAAATGCAATATTCTGCAGATCTCTGAAGTGTTTGAAGACCACCTGTCTATCTATAGTATATCTGAATAGACAAATGTTGCTTGGTTTTTTAGCATTCTACTATCTGCTTAACTTTGAAAACATATAAAAGAGACTAAATAAAGCTTATTTCTGTAATTAACTAAACTAGTACCTAGCAAGACTACAAGTAAGATTATTTACAGGTGACTAACTACTAACTTGCATTTCTAATTATCCTAAACACTTTGCAATAGTTAGCTTTCATAAGACTAGAACTTTGCATTACATTTTAAATGAGTTGCATATGTACAACACATTAAGCAAGAGTTGAACAAGGCAACCTTAAATTTCTGTCAATATACAATAATTCATACCAATGTTAAATATTTGAGACTTGTTGCTTTCTGGTTTAAAAGAAGATATGATAATCTGCCTTTCTTTTTTATGCCATAAATTGTACTGCTAAACACAGATATTGTCAATGAACTAAACACTTTTTCAGATCAGCCGCTAAGCATTTCTTCTATAACCTGGGGAATCTTGGCTGTTCTTGTCTGAAATAGTTCTTACTTTTTGCCACAAAGCCTTAAGCTAGGACCCCAAAGCTACTTCCTGACAGCAAAAAACTACTGTGGGTGTCTCTCCTGGGCCTGCATTCAGTAGTGCGTGGTGCCCTTTAGCACAGTGTCTGCAAACCCTGGGAGGCCTAGGTGTGCTTTCAGAGAACTCTGTGCTGCCAATAAATTATATTATATATAAACAACATAAATATATATATTTTTGAGACAGGTTTTCTCTGTGTAACAGCTCTAGCTGTCCTGGAACTCACTCCCTAGACCAGGATGGCCTCGAACTCACAGAGATCCACCTGCCTCTGCCTCCCAAGTGCTGGGATTAAAGGCGTGCACCATCACCGCCCAGCCAATAAATATATTCTTATTTAATAACAAAAACACTAAGGAAATTCTGTGTACCCAAGGTCTCTGGTTCATGTTGGCGATGAACTCTTTCTCACATAAAATGCTCTGCTGAGCACTTTCTTTATAATATCTCATTTGGTTTTTTGTTTGCTTGTTTATTATTTATAATGTTATTGTTTTGAGAGAAGGTGTCATGTCTCCCCGGCTGTCCTAAGACTCACCAAGTAGCCAAAGATGCTTTGAACTTCTGATTCTCCTTCCTCTACCCCCAATACAGTGCTGGAGACGAACCTTAGGCTTTGTGCATGGTGGGTAAGCAGTGTTCTGGCTGAGCTACTCCCCCAGCCCTGTGATAGCTCATTTAACCCTCACAGTACCTCAGTAAGTGTTGTCCCTGTGTAATGGGCCTGCGGGGTGAAACCGAAGGTTGAGCATGCACATGGCCCATCCACTTGAATCCACCATGACTGCGTATTTACTGCCATCCAAACTAAACCCTGGCGGTGTCTGTTTCACAGAAACAGAGTCTCTTCCTTGGCAGACTTCGCATGGTAGGCTCTTATATTTATGGCCCTGTTTTTTTTTTTAAATATGCCTCTGAGTTGGGCATGGTGGTACATGCTCATAAGCTCAGCACTCAGGAGGTTGAGGCAGGCAGATTGGGAGTTCAAGGCCTACCTGGGTTACATAGTGAAACCCTGTCTCAAAACAAACAGACAAGACAAAATGGCTGTACACTTGACTACTCACTGAGCTCTCCTTCTGGCTCAGATGAACTCCCCCAGTGATGCCCTAAGCACAGCCATGTCCTCCGGTTGTAGACTCAACTCGCCTTCTGATTGGACGTCTTTGGTTGTGAATTTTGGCCTGGGATGTGAGCCACACCAAGGTACTATTTCCTGACCTCTATGGAATGACGTCACAGGAGCCATCCAGCTACATGATGGTGTGCAAAAGAACATAAGTGCTACCTGGGTGTGGTGGCACACCTGTAATCCCAGCACACAAGGGCAAAGGCAGAATAATATCTCTATGTTCGTGCCCAGCCTCTTCTAACAGTAAATCCCAGGCTGGCCAGCCAGGACCGTATAGCATGATTCTGCCTCAAGAAAACTAACCTGAGCCGGGCGTGGTGGTGCACGCCTTTAATCCCAGCACTCAGGAGGCAGAGGCAGGCCGATCTCTGTGAGTTTGAGGCCAGCCTGGTTTACACAGCGAGTCCAGGACAGCCAAGGCTACACAGAGAAAACCTGTCTCGGAAAAACAAACAAACAAACAAAACCCTAACTTGAAAGTAAACAAAACCCAAATAAGAGGAGGCCTCAATTTCAGTGACAAGGAAACTGTCTGTCACCTTGAAGCAGGCAGCAGCAGTGGCTCTCAGCCCTATCTGCACACTGAAAAACCCTGGGGAACTTTGGAAAAACAATTACCAGTGCCCCCTACCCACCCCAAGAGATGCCTTTTGCCTGTGGGTGCAGGACAGGTGACAGAATTTGCTGAAAGCCCATGGGAAGCTAATGCCAGCTGGGGCAGGAGGAGCTCTTGCATTGCTTTCTGTCCCTGTGACACAATATTTGAGAAAAGTAACATTAAAGGCCCAAGGCCGCCCACTATGACCACTTCCAGTCTGTAATAGGGACCACAGGTTGGAGAAAACATGCTCACCTCATTGTGACCTGAAAGGACACACACACACACACATCACTGGCTTCTTTACAATAGGCTCCACTTCCTGAAGGTTCTACTGTCTCCCTATAGCTCTGCCATCTAGGGACCAAACTTTCAACATAAGAGCCTTTGAGGACTTTTATGATTCAAACCATAACAGATCCACTCTCTCTCTCTCTCTCTCTCTCTCTCTCTCTCTCTCTCTCTCTTTTTTTCCAGGCAGGGTTTCTCTGTGTAGCCTTGGTTGTCCTAGACTCACTTTGTAGACCAGGCTGGCCTCGAACTCACAGCGATCCGCCTGCCTCTGCCTCCTGAGTGCTGGGATTAAAGGCGTGCGCCACCACGCCCGGTTTAGATCCACTCTCTTAAAGGCACTGCTGAGTCACTGCTGTGGCCCACAAGCACCCTGAGTCCCTGAAAATGTGAGCCGACTGAGCAGGAACTGTAATCAACAACAGATGCCCACAGGACAGACTGTAAACATGTTGTCTTTTGGGGGAAGTGAGCCCTCAGGTGGCCATTTCACCTCAGATGTAGCTCAAGAAGGCATGAACTATGCTGTATCCTCTCCAGAAGCCAGGCGAGTGGTCCATCGGCATTTTTGTCTGGTGCACGGCCGCTCCACCATTCTGTCTTGCCCCATCTCTGGGGTAGGTATCCTCTCACTGTAAAGAGCTTGTCTTCAAGAACTCAGAGCTTAGTGGTTCGGACATTATTCCTGCATCATATGGCTGGCTGATCACTGAGACACTTTCTGGGTAGCCACATATGTGAGACAGACAGCCCATGGGGCAGCTCAGAAATAGAGCCCTTGCCTGGCTTGTGTGGACTTGGGGTAAATCTTGGCACCCACTGGGGATGGAGGAAGATTCTGGGAAGTACCTTCACACCCACATCATTGGGCTCAAAATATTGGTGTTTCCTGTGATACCCAGATGGATGGACCCAAAGGGAGGATGATGTTTCAGCTCACTGGTCCCCAAAAGCAGTGGTCCAGCTGAGCCCCAAGGCCACTGACAGGGCCTCAGTGTCCATGACAAGATTGCAGCCCTATTGTCATGCTAGGTGAAGCTTTGGGTCTTTGGTAATTTTAATTTTTTGAGAAGTTACAGAAAGAAAGCATACACTGGTAGCGAAAAAACTGCAAGTATTTCCTGTATAATTTTCAGCTCACATCATTTTCCATTTCCTGTGAACGGAAGTTGGACCCTGGGACCCACAGCTCCAGGAAGCATTTGAGGTGGCTTTTCAGGTGTCTACACCATCCTCTCTTCCTTTGGAACCCCATTTCCTCTGGAGCTGCCCCATGGAAGCCCCACGCACTGTCCTAAGAGCTGGGCCTTGGAACAAGAGCTCACACTACCCAGGCTGGCCTTGGACTCCAAATTGTCTCAGCCTCCCAAGTTCTGGGTTGCAAGTGTGCACCCACTATGCCTGGTGTGACTACTTTTGAGTGCAATTTCTACAACCTTCTGTTCATCCAAAGTGTTCACTGTGGGAAAAATTGTAAGCTTTGTCACAGGTGAAAGCAGTCTTGGTGGGCTTTGCCTTGGACACACCACGGATACTCCCTGAGATTAACCTTGAGATAGACTGGGTGGAGCCATCCTGGGCCTGGAATTCAGGAAGGGGACCAAGGGACTCCAACTGGACTATTGTGTTTCTAATCAACCCTCAATGGGAGAGGGAGACTGCCCCTTGCACTTGACAGACAGGCAAACAGAGGGGACAGAGAGAGGAGCAGCAATATCAGACTGGGCTTGAGCACACATGGATCAGGAAGAGGACCAGCAGGCAGGCCAGAGACACCTAGGGACCCATCCCGTGGAACGAACACTGGAAGGTTCACTCTTTTTTCCCTTTAACCTTTTTTCCCTTTTGTGTAAGCTAGTTGGCTTGTATAATAAAGTTTAATTGTTCATTCTCCTCAGTCTGTTTCCACTTTTCCAGTTTCCACACTAAAAGTTGACCTTCATTTAACACCAGGTCTCCATTCCCTTCTCTGTGTTTTGTTTGTTTTTATTGTTTGCTTCTGGTACTGAGAATTGAACTCAGGGCCCCTGTATGTCAAAGCGAGCATTCCACCAGCCCAGCTACCCAGCCACCCTTTCCCCTCCCATGGTCCTTGGTGGCTGCCATCCGCTTCCTTTTTCAATGAGCTCACCCACTGGTGGTATCAGACAGTGCTGGCTGTTGTGTGGCTGGTTTATTTCACTTGGCACAGTGTTGTCATGTTTCATCCACATCGTAGCATGTGCCACAATTTCCTTCCTCTTGAAGGCTGCATGCCACATTTTTTATTTAAAAGTTTTGTCTTAGGTATTGCTATTGTGTGTATGTGTGTAATATATATGTGAATGTGTGGGATCAAGCAAGCCATGGTGTGTGTGTGTGTGTGTGTGTGTGTGTGTGTGTGTGTGTGTGTGTGGTCAGCTTTGGGATTCAGTTCTCTCCTTCTACCTTGGCGTTTGGTTCCAGGGGGCTAACCTCAGGTCATCAGGCATTGGTTCCAGGGGGCTAACCTCAGGTCATCAGGCATTGGTTCCAGGGGGCTAACCTCAGGTCATCAGGCATTGGTTCCAGGGGGCTAACCTCAGGTTACAGGAAGTACTTTTGCCCTCTTAGCCATCTACCAGCTCATGCCGTGCTTCGCTCATAATTCTTTTGATGGACTTTCAGATGGCTTTACCCTTTGGTTATTGTAAATGGTACTGATCTGAGCAGGAGGGTATGACTATCAATTTGAGGGCTGGAGATAGAACGCAGTTGGCGGGATGCCTGCCTAGCATACACAGAAGTCTGAATTGGGTCATAGCCCCATGTAAAACCCCATGTAGGAGGTGAATGTAGGAGGATCAGAAGTTCAAGGCCAGCCTGAGCTTCATGAAACTATCTCAAGAATGATACCAGCCTGAGCTCCTACTTTCAGTTTTGCACAGGTGCTTGCCCAGAAGGGAAATCTACTTACTTCCGTAGCTCTGAGACAGCCTCAAGCAGTCCAAGCTGGTCCTGAGGCTGTCATCTTCCTGCCCCCATTTCCCGGGTGCTAGAGTTACAGACGTCACCACCATGCCCCCACTGTGGCTAAATGTTGTTGGTTCTTGTGTTTGTTTGATGTTATTGCTGTTGAGGAAAATTATCATGTAGCCCAGGCTTGCCTCAAACTCCCTATGTAACCAAGGATGGCTTTGAACTCCTGATCCTCCTGCCTTACCTCCAAAGTGCTGGGTTATTTGCCAGGGTCGGGGAGCACGGTCTTGAAACGTAGCCCAGGTTGGCCTCGTACTAGCTATTAATGAGCACCACTGCAGTGAGATGGACCCACCCAGCAGTGCTTCTGAAGCGCTCAGACTTACTACCCTCAGTCAGGCCTCTGGCACCTTTGCCTCGGACCTGCCATCTTTCCTTGCCTCAGCCATAGCTTTGCCACCTCGGGGCATGCACACAGTCCACCAAAACCACACTGTGGTGTAGATGTCACCTCTCTCAGACTGCCAGACCAATGCTGCTCGGCACATGGGGCTGGTATCTGCCCAGCGCAGACGCTGACTTCAGACTTGCCGACAGCCAGTTCCTCTCTCACAGGGTGCATAGAGCTGAGGAACAGCCCAAGGGAGGACACTGAACCCCCACAACCACAGGAAGCCGTCATGTAAACCACACAAGTATGCCATCAAGGTCTGTTCCTGTCCCTGCCCACCTCCAATCTGATCTGTCCTTCCTAAGTCTTCATTAAACTCTTGCCCAGGCTCCTGGAATGCTGAACTTCCCCAGACAATCTGAGTGATTCTGCTGTCTCAAAAAAGAAGGCAGGGGTTAATTTTCAACTTGCTTTCATCTCTCTTATTTCTTGTTGTTGTTTTGTTTAGAGAAAGAATTTCTCTGTGGAACAGCTCTAGCTGTCCCAGAACTCTCTCTGTAGACCAGGCTGCCCTCGAACTCACAGAGAGCCACCTGCTTCTGCTTCCCAAGTGCTGGGATTAAAAGCATGCGCTACCATCACTTGGCTTTTTTTGTTTGGTTGGTTGGTTTTGATTTTTGGTTTTTCGAGACAGAGTTTCTCTGTGTTATCTTAGCTGTCCCAGACTGGCTTTGTAGACCAGGCTAGCCTTGAACTCACAGCAATCCTCTTGTCTCTGCCTCCCGAGTGTTGGGATTAAAGGTGTGCACTGCCATGCTAGACCTTCTTTTGAGACAGGTTTCTTTGTGTAGCCTTGGCTGTCCTGTCCTCAGATGTGACAGGGCCTCACTAACAATGTGTGGCATTTTCTTTTTTTCTTTTTTCTTTTTTTTTTTTTCAAGACAGGTCTCTCTGTGTTATCTTTGGCTGTCCTAGACTCCCTTTGTAGACCAGGCTGGCCTCGAACTCACAGAGATCCGCCTGCCTCTGCCTCCCGAGCGCTGGGATTAAAGGCGTGCACCACCACACCCGGCCTCTGTGTGGCATTTTCAAAACACATCCCCAGACCCTTCCCAGAGCAATCCATGCATTCAGTGGGCTATACATTGTAATAAGCACCACTGAGTGACCAAAAAGAGCACGTATTCGCACTCCTGGGGGATCTCACCCACTTTTGTGGTCTGTAAAAATGAGCGATTTGTTTGTTTGTTTGTTTGGTAGAAGCTGTCAGGAAAAATTAAGCCTGAATCCCTCCCGCCTGTCACACAAACTGCACAGGAGGTCCTCTTAGGAGTGACTGACCCATCACATAAGAGACATGTACCCCAGGCCCCCAGCCCACTGCCTGGCAGGTTGCAGGTACCCTCTCAGGCTGGCTTCACCTTCCTTGCTGCTGTATTTCTGCGTCGGCTTTCTCCTCGGGGCTCTTGGTGAGAGCTGGGGCCTCGTGGTAAGATGGCCAAGGATCTACTCAAAGGCACATCCTTACTCCACTCACACGAATTTTGAATTTTGCTCCAATTTTGCTTTTAATTTTGGAGTGTTTTGTTTGTTTTTCAGTGCTGGGGAATCAAACCCAAGGCATAGGACACAGGTTGGGTAAGCATTCTATCACAGAGTAGCATCATCAGCCCTTAACATCTTACACACACACACACACACACACAGAGGCATGCACGCACGCAGGCACGCACGCACAAACCTGAAGGTGTAGCTCCATTTGCTTCCTGACATGCAGGACGTCCTGGGTTTAATCCCCTACATCACGTAAAAGCAGGTGTAGTGGCACATGCCTGTAATCCCAGCACTTGGGACAGGCAGGAATCTCAGAAGATCAAAGTCACCCTCACCTACAGAATGACTTTGAGACTAGCCTGAGCAGATATGACCTTGTCACAAACCAACAAACACTGTTATTCATCACAGTCCTCCTCTTGTCTTTAAACTCCTCCAAGCTTCCCTTTTCCTTTATCACACCCAAGGTACCTTAGTTTAAAAAAAAAAAAAGTACCTCAGGCCTCAGACGGAAGCAATCCGCTCTCTCCATCACTGTCCAGCTTGGATAGTAAGACCGTCCCACTGCCAAAGCTCAGGACCCAAATGCCCTTACCTCTTGCCATACCCAGGCGGTGCGGGGCACTTATCTTTATTGTGCCCCCATAACTCTCCTACACTGACCCTACGGCTTGTCTCTCAGGAAGATGTTCCTGGAGTTGAGGAGGGTGTAATAAGAGTGTGGTTTATGGAACATGATGGGGAACTCCTGCCTGCACAGAGTGAGACACGCAGAATGGTGTAAGGCCTGTCTACTGCAGTGTCTTCCTTCATGTGGGGTCTGAGATACTCTGGGGTATTTCTCCTCTGCTCAGTGCTATTCTCCTGAAAGTCAATTTGTAGCTTGCTTCTAATTAAAAACCTTTATGAGCATGTACACACACACAATTGGAAATCCAGGAAAATACTATTATCATTCTGGTATCTGAACAGTTCCTCCGATACCCATAGGAGACTGTGTCCAGGACTGTAAGACTCTAAAATCCAAGGGGCTCCAGTTTCTTAAAGATGTATTTATTTGTGTTTTACGTGTATGAATGTTTTGGACTTGGAGGCCAGAAGAGGGCGCCAGAGCCCCTGAAACTGGAGTTCCAGACAATTGTGAGCCTCCATGTGGGTGCTAGGAACCAACCCTGGGTCCTCTGAAAGAGCAGCCAGTGCTTTTAACTCCTGAGCCGTCTCTAGCTCCAGCTGCAGTCTCTTATACAAAAGGGAATAGCATTTGCACAGTGGCAGGAAGATCCCTGCAAGTTGGCCAGCCTGGTCTACACAGCAGGTCCCAGGACAGTCAGAGTGACACAGAGACTTAATTTTACTTGCCTTATAACACCAAGTAAAATAAAATAAACTGTCAATATGTTAAGCCATCAAGTGGTGATCGCGTGTCATGGCAGCCCTAGGAACTGACACGGGCCCAGAACACTCTGTGCCTGTGTGCAAGGTTTCCACCTTTCCCTCTCCTGGCTGACTAGAACCAGGAGCGATATTAGCAGCTCCGTGACAGAGCACACCTGGACTTCTGAGTCTCCTTGGGGGCAGAAATAATGTTAATGCAAAGATGTTTTTGGGTTGATTTGTTACCATGGCCAAAGTTATCTTTTTTTTTTTTTTTTTTTTTTTTTTTTGGTTTTTTGAGACAGGGTTTCTCTGTGTAGCCTTGCTGTCCTGGACTCACTTTGTAGACCAGGCTGGCCTTGAACTCACAGTGATCCGCCTGCCTCTGCCTCCTGAGTGCTGGGATTAAAGGCGTGCGCCACCACACTCGGCTGGCCAAAGTTATCTTAAGCGTTATGCTTTACGGTAAAGCAATGAGGTCTTAGCCTGAGACTTTATCTTCTGGTCTGTCAACCTCAGGAAAATGTCCTGTTTTCAGACTAGGAACCTCAGTCTCAGAGCGCATTGCTGAACTGGAGGGCAGCCTCTCAGTCAGCGTCTAAGAGGTTCACCTCCTCGGTGTCAGCCCTCCCTGGGAAGGTGCTGGGGCCTCTGTGCAGGCAGCGCTGAGGTGTTGGAGGTGAGGCTTGCTCCTGCACACCCCTCCGCTGGCTCAGGATGCACAGCAGTCAGCCGTGGGGGGCCCTGCTGCGATAGGACGGTGCCTCTGCAGAGTGAGAGTGTAACTGAGTGAATGCAAAACTCAGTATCGTATTGAAACTGACTCAGTCTCACTCAGAACCCCAAGTCCTCAATTCGAAGATGTTCTGTGGTGACTGGGTTTCCAGGGGTCCCCTCGGACAGAAGTGTGCATGAGAACTGGCTGGTCAAGACAAAGGCTGCCTGGGGTGAGGGTGGGCGAGGCCCTGCCTGTTATCTGAAAAAAAGCACCTCAGTCACGCTGACCACGCCACCACACTCTCAGTGTGTGCCCTGTGAGTACAGACAGAGGGTTGGGGGTGCAGGTGGTGGCTTTGTCGCAGGCAGTTTTGTCCATTAGCTGATAAGGAGGACACTCGGGCCAGCAAGCTTCCCTGGGATCCTCAGCTCTGTCAGTGACCCGCAGACAGGTCTGTGCTTCTCCTCCTCCTCCTTTTGTGTGTGTGTGTGTGTGTGTGTGTGTGTGTGTGTGTGTGTGTGTGTTTCAAGACAGAGTTTCTCTGTGTAGCCTTGGCTGTCCTGGACTCATTTCCCAGACAGACCAGGATGGTCTTGAACTTACAGCAATCCACCTGCCTCGGCCTCCCTGAGTGCTGGGATTCCAGGCCTGTGCCACCGTGCCCAGCCTGTGGTTATTTATTTGGTAGCCCCTCATAAATGCCTACAAATTCCCACAGGCTTTCTATGAGCCCTTTCCTTTTGCTGCCCTGAAATGTACATTCATAATGAATAAGATTAATGACAGGCCATAGAGAGGAGAGAGAGATTTCCAGAAAGAAGTGACACGAGTTTCTATGATGAGGAGAAGGGTGGGTGTTAGGACGATGTGAACCAGGTGGGCACGTGGCCCAGCAAGTAAAGGCACTCGCTACCTAACTGCGCTAACCTAGGACTGAGGTAAAGGAAAAGGAGAGAACTGATTCTAGAAGGGGTCCTCTGACTTCCACATGTGTGGAGGTACTCACACACACAAACCACACCACAGCAACAATGATATAATAATAATAATAATAATAATAATAATAATAATAATAATAATAATAGTAATAGTAATAATAATAACAACACTAACAATAATTTTTTTTACTGTCTTAGTTATACTTTGATTTATTTATTTTTATTTTGTGCATATGTGTGGAGAGCTGCGAGATGTCACGCCTTAACATGGCACAGGCTTCCGCCTTCCACCATCCCGACGGTGAGCGCTCTCTAAGATAAACAAGTCCTTATATGGCAAAAGGCTGTGCAAGGGTAACTGGTGATCTGATGACGAGCAGTCCTGCTCTGACGTGGACCTATGAGGAGGTGACACCTGGCATGAGCTGATTGGCCTTTGAGTTGTACTTAAGCTTGGCCCTTCCCTTCTTCGGGGCCATTCCCACTGAGCTTAATCCTGAGTAAAGATCTCGAGAAGAAGTCTGGTTGTTGGTGTCTTATTTCCGCTGGATGGTGCGGCGCCGACACATATGAGTATTTTGTCTGCATGTGTGGTGAAAGAAGGTGTCAGATCTCCTAGGACTTGAGTTACAGACAATTGAGAGCCACTATGTTGGTGCTGGGGTCCACTGCAAGATTATGTGTAGTACATTCCCTTAACCACCCGGACCATGGTTTCAGCCCCATTAAATAGAATTTTTAAGCCAGGTGAGGTGGCGCACACCTGTAATCCCAGCACTCAGGAAGGCAGAGGTAAGCGGATCTCTATAAGTTCGAGGCCAGCCTGGTCTACAAAGTGAGTGCAGGACAGCCAAGGCTATGCAGAGAAACCCTATCTGAAAATATATATTATATGTGCATATAAATATATACAATTTTTAAGAGGTAACGTAAACTAACATTTGTTTATTATGTTTTTGGGGACAAGTTCTTGCAGCTTTGATCCTGCTATAGCCCGGGTTAGCATCAGACTTGAGACTGCCGTGCTCCCTGCCCCCACTCGCTGTGATCACAGGTGAGCGCTGCCACACCTACTCCTGTAGTTAACACTTATTGAACACCTTGTATTACAAGGTAACTCGAAAGTAATAGAGCATCCAGCCGTTCTTTAAACTAATTGTGTGTGTGTGTGTGTGTGTGTGTGTGTGTGTGTGTGTGTGTGCCCGAGCGAGCGAAAAGCATGGCAGCCGGGTGTGGTGGTGCACGACTTTAATCCCAGTACTTGAGAGGCAGAGGCAGGCAGATCACTGTGAGTTCGAGGCCAGCCTGGTCTACAAAGCGAGCCCAGGAGAGCCAAGGAATCCCAAGCTGAATTCAACATTCAGAACAATGGAGAATGAAGCTGGGACTTGCTCTCCCTCTGGTCATCCCCTGGGGGTTCAGCGTGGGGCTGGGTTGAGCCCTGACCCAAAGCTATTCTTCCTGGCAAGCCCTAACCCCACACATAGCCATGTGCAGGTTCAGTGCTAAAAGAGCAAAGGCCAGATTAGAGGATTTGTTGGGGCCAAGTTTCCATCCAGTTTTCTCCCACAGTGGCTGTCTGTAGATACAACTGCGAAGACCACCCAGGGTGCCTGCACACTGGCCAAGGCGTGCAGGGCAGTGTGGGTGAGGCCACGCTGACTGCCTTTAAAATGCGTGTGTTACACAGCTGCTGAAGAAGGCTGCCAAGAAAATAGAACAACCCCTACAAAACGGAAGTTCAGAAGAAAACAGCCAATGCCCTCTCAGTCTAGCAGTGAGGCCTAGGAGAAGACGCCCCAGCGTGAGTGGCCAGGGACCCGGTATTCAGACCACTCCAAACACTGTGTGTGGAGTCTTCCATGAAATTCCACCATTTGTCCCGAAAGGCAGAGGGCGGAGCTAGGAAAGTCAGCCCTATACCCGGGCAGGGCAGCGTGGCTGAGGAAATTACATCCCCTCCACACTTCCTGCGGTACTCACCAGTGCCTGCAGCCTCTGCAGTTCCTCCTTATCCTCCGTGCTACCCACCCAAGCCAGACAGCAAATAAGTAGCGCACTTAGCATGTGAAACCCAGAGTCCAAAGCTTGTGCTTGTAACTGGTGTGCTTCAGACCCGGGACAAACAGCACTCCTCAGTCCCTAGCTGCTGCAGGACGTGGCTGGCGTGCCCTGCCCTCTACCCTGATCTCTCTCTCTCTCTCTCTCTCTCTCTCTCTCTCTCTCTCTCTCTCTCTCTCTCTCTAGCCAAAGCTGATTCCAATGAACCTACATTTATATACTTTAACAGACCTTGCATGAAAAACAATCCAACATCTTCATCCTCACTTTTTTGTTGTTGTTGTTTGTTTGTTTGTTTGTTTGTTTTCGAGACAAGGTCTCTCTGTGTTAGCCTTGGCTGTCCTGGACTCACTTTGTAGACCCCGCTGGCCTCGAACTCACAGCAATCCACCTGCCTCTGCCTCCCGAGTGCTGGGATTACAGGTGTGCGCCACCACGCCCGGCTCTCACTTTTAATTATAGGAAAAGGAAGGAAGGTTAGTATACTGCCCCCAGTCAGCCTAGCAACCTATGACTTCATTACCTGACTGCCACTAGATGGGCAAGCTGCCCAGTATATAAAAGGGCAACCCCACCTCGCCTCCTTCTCTTGCTCCTCTCTTCCTCCCTCTTACCTCTTCCTCCCTCTTGTGCTCCTCTTTCACTGTCTCTCTTGTTCTCTCTTCCTCTCTCTCCTCCTGGGACACTCCCCCTTTCTTCTCCCCCTAAGCTTCTACAATAAATTTTATGCCATGTATGTTGTGTGGCATCTTATATTTCTTACTTAAAATCAAGCCGGGCGTGGTCCCAGCACCCGGGAAGCAGAGGCAGGTGGGTTGCTGTGAGTTCGAGGCCAGCCTGGTCTACAAAAATGAGTTCAGGGGGCCTGCAGAGATGGCTCAGCAGTTAAGAGCACTGTCTGCTCTTCCAGAGGTCATGAGTTCAATTCCCAGCAACCACATAGTGGCTCACAACCACCTATGATGTGATCTGATGCCTTCTTCTGGCCCGCAGGTGTACATATTAAATAAATAAATCTTTTTAAAAAATGAGTTCAGGATAGCCAGGACTGTAACACAGAAAAACCCTGTCTCCAAAAGCAACAAAACAAAACAAAACAAAAAGAATTAGTGGCCCCATACCTGGAAAGCAAACTCATGGTCTTTATCCTGGGAACTTTCTCCATCTGCACGGAACAGATCTATGCTTTCTCTAAACTCGATTCTCAGTCCGTGCTGCTACACTCTGAGGCTGGCAGACAATGGTTCCTGTGCGCACCTTTCCATCCAAGGCTAGATAAGCTACCCAGGAAAGCCTCACACACCTCTACCAGCCTGCCTTCCCCTCCTGCCTTGGCCTCTTAAAAACACACCTGTGGGCTCCTCTGGGGGTCTCCCTACCCGGGCAGGGCCCACCCCGTGGCAGGACTCAGCCATGCTGGTCAAGAACCCTCGCAACAGGATGAACGTGCACTGGGCTACCCCCTCCCCCATGCTGCGCTGAGCTCAGCACCGTCCTGGGATGGGACACAGGACTGAGCACTGAGCTGGCAAGGACAGGCCCACGTTTGCTCAGCTCACAGGGGAGCCACAAGCTGTCACGCACCACCCCTCCCTGCCAAGCTGTCCCTGCCATCCACCTGCACAGTCACAGCTGCTGTATCTGTCCCTGTGCTGGGGACCTCAGGTGCTATGGATTTTAAATAGTGTCTCGGGATCCACAGCCACCTGCCTACTCTCTCAGAGTTTGGGGTGCGCTGCCTTAAGGCCTGGGCCCTCCTGCCCTACTGATAGAAGAGGTTGCTTTACTGTATGGCTTGAAAGCACAACTACCAAAGCTGGCACTCTCCAAACCTCTCGCTACTGGCGGTTCACAACACAACAAACATGGCTAATCTGATCGCCACGTCATGTTTGGCTAAGGGGGTGGAGCTATTGCCTTGTGTCATTTTGGCTGAGGCCAATCACATGACTAACCCTCATCTTTGTCTTGGGAAAGTCATGGATACGCCCGCCATCTTTACAAAGAGCTGCCAGTCCTGTTCAAATCCTTGCTAAACTCCAAAGACAGCTTCTGTCTCTTACAATAGTGCAATTAATTATAAGATTACGTTTTACCTGATTTCTGACTTTTCATTTTCAAGGTTTTATCTTTACAATATGCTGCATATATAATTCAACCCTGGATTTCTAACATGTCTTTACTAATTTCTAGACAAATAAATAAATGCTGTTCCTTCTGTCACCAGCTGCCCTGGATTCAACTACAGGCTTCCTGACTAATGGGCTTGCCACGATTTTTCAATTGTTCTCTAATCTGCTGTATTACTATATTGAAATATATTAATTCTGGGAATATTCTCTTGTTTACAATGTTAGAACTTGATTGTTGTGTCTTACCTTCATTCTCAAAGCCTAAAAATCACTGCCTTCTGAATATATTTAGCCTTGTTTTTACTAATCTATAATATAGCTTTAAATTTTTATAAGCTATGGACTTCTTATAAACTAAAACATACGAAAAACTCTCTTTTTATGGACTGGTTTATGAATTTTAAGTCTCCACCTTAACAGGGATAAGACCTAAAGTCTTAGTCGCTAATGATTAGAGGAGTTGGAAAAAATGGTTTTTAAAATCTTTAAAGCCTGAGAGGAGGCTTCCAGGCAGGCTCAGCTACAAAAATAAATATGCTCCAAGCCTTAGCCACTGCCCTGAGGTAAGGAAAGAGAGGTCTGTGATGCCCTTTCCTGCTGGGGTCCAGCCTGAGCCAGCTCCACTGGGGACCTGCCTCAGGTGTAGCCAGGAGACACCAGTTCCACAGCTACCTAAAGCCATACCCTCCCTGGCGGCAGATTGGCCTCTAGAAGTCAAAACTGCTCCCGTGCAGGCTTGCCCTCTGGGCCCAGCCACTGGAGATTCAGCCAGCACAAGAGCTGCAGACACTTCCGGCCTTCACGCTCCTTGACATGGCGGAGTCCAGACAGCTTCTAAATTCAGCAACCTGGCCAAACAGGGCAACGCTGCAGGTCTGTCTTAACCTCATACTCAGGTTACATAGTCACATTGCCAACTTCTGTCATGGGAGGCTTCAGATACCTCCCCAACCCTCTTCATGTGCAGGAGACCAGACTTTAAGCCTCAATCCTTGAGCGACTGTCAGGTCTAGATACAGTCTACCTCGCTACCAGACTTAAAGGACGGGTCTCAGATACGACCCTTCACGATCTCTTAGCTAAAGGACAGTGACTGCTCACAGCAATTTTACCTATGTCTTAAAGCCTGCATGTCGGGGGTCTAGGAAGATGTTTTAAGGTTGATACATCCAAACTAGGAATGTTAGAAGATTTAAGAGGGCGTTTTAAGGTTGATACATACAAATTATGTATGTTAGAAGGTCTAAGAAGACGTTTTAAGATTGGTAAATGAGGGCTGGAGAGATGGCTCAGTGGTTAAGAGCACTGCCTCCTCTTCCAAAGGACCCTGGGTCAACTCCCAGCACCCCTACACCAACTCATGTACATAAATTAAAATAAAATATTAAAAAAAGATTGTTAAATGCAAGTTATGAATGTCATATGTCTAAGAAGATGCTTTATTTCTCCCTGTTGCTATGATATTGTTGTATTAACTGTCCAGAGTGTTGACACTAATCAATAGAACTCTGGTTTATTAATCTATCTACGATAAGACATCCCGCTATATGATCCTCTATCGTAGTTCCAAGCTCAAAATTTTAAATTTCTTTTGGTTTGTCTTTTACTATAGGCTCAAAATGTTTCTCACTGGGCTTGATTTATATACATCCAATCTTCTGGACAGACATCTTTCATGATGTGTACTGATGCTGAAAATTAAAATCACGTGAGCTTCTGCCCTTCTGCTCTACAGGAGACTTCTGTCTTCCTCATATCTGTTCCACAGATGTCAGAAAGATCCATAAGGCTTCTGCCTTTCTTAAGCTCACCTCAGAGAGTATTCATGCTTTTAACCCAAAGTTTTTTTTTCCCAAGCCTCTGCTATGCTATATGTCTACTGCCTTTTCCTACAATGTGTATTCCACTGAAAATTGCAGCAATGATGATGCTAACATGTCTAAAACTTATCTCGTTTTACAAACTTAAAAGGATTCTTGCAAGCTACAGGAAATCCACCTCTCAGGGGAAATGGAACCCAGTACTGCCAAACAATGATACAAATCTCCCATCTACTGCCTGGGATTCTTCCTCCTTTCCCTGGCTTTGGGATTCCCCTCCCTAACTACCCGATTGCCACCTTTCTGTACCCAACACCAGCTGATTAAATGAATTCCCTCTTCCTGGTCAATGTAAATGTTTCCCTTTGTCCGAGAGACCTTCAACACCTCTCTGGTTCAATGGGAGCAGAGGTGCCCAACCCCGGTCTGCATGATTGCGGCTGCTCCTTCTTACTGACCTGCAACTTTGACTAGGACTTTTCCCATTGGGGGAGACTGTGGAGACAGTTCTCTTCCTCCTCCTCCTCCACCTCTGCCTCCTCTTCTTTTCTTTTCTTTCTTCCCCCCGCCCCCCCTGAAACAAGGTTTCTCTGTGTAGCCTTGGCTGTTCTGGACTCACTTTGTAGGTGCCACCACATCCTGGTTCTTTTTCCATCCTGCCACTCCTGAAAATCCTAGTACTAGGTAGGCTGTGTCTCTGGACCCAGCGCAGCGCTTTCCTGTTTGGGCTGTGCTCTCTTGGTCTCGGATTAGCACTGATGAATTGCTGGGATGGTCTGTACCTACCTTTTTAAAGTCACAATCCGTGTCTGGGGACACTCTAATGGATTACTGACTTCACATCTCCAGGCTCCTCTGGGATGCCTTCTAGAGAATTTCAAACCCTTACACCCTCATTAAGGGCTGCTAAGCTTATACACCTCTGCAACCAAACTTAGATCCAGAGATCCAAAAGGATCTTTTTTTTTTTCCTCGTTTTTCGAGACAGGGTTTCTCTGTGCAGCCTTGGCTGTCCTGAACTCACTTTGTAGACCAGGCTGGCCTCGAACTCACAGCAATCCACCTGCCTCTGCCTCCCGAGTGCTGGGATTAAAGGCATGCGCCACCACGCCCGGCTTCCAAAAGGATCTTTTTAAGTTAAAAAAAAATATTTATTTTATGTGCATTGGTGTTTGGCCTACATGTGTATCTGTGTGTCAGGTCTTCTGGAACTGGAGTTACAGACAGTTGTGAGCTGCCATGTGGGTGCCAGAAATTGAACTCAGGACCTCTGGAAGAGCAGCCAGGGCTCTTAACCACTGAGCCCTCAAAACAAATTTCAAGTATTGCCAGCGGATCTTGGTGAGTTCGAGGCCGGCCTGGTCTACAAATTGAGTCCAGGACAGCCAAGACTACACTGAGAAACCCTGTCTCAAAAAACAAAGACAAAACAAAACAATAAGAGGTGTCACTTCTGTTCACAACCCATGGACCATTCCGGAATCATGACCCTGTCCTGCCACAAGGGGTCAGTGCAATGCTGCCTTGAGTCAGAAAAGCAGCATCAGAAGCTCCTGGAGCTTATGACCTTACGACCTTCACCAAAATCACTTAGAACCACACTAACAGTGGATGTGAGGCAAAGTGTCAGAAAACATCCCCACCAGGCTGTGCCTCCAGCCCCCCACGGCTCACCAGAGCTTTCATTGAATTTTCCACTGACTTAAATTTAAATTTTAGAAGAAGATCCACAGTACCTTAGAAAAATCGAGCTGGAGGCTGCAAGATGGTCCAGAGAACGGAAGCACTTGTCGCGTGAGCCTGATGACGGTAACTCAGTTCCTGAGACCCACGTAATGGTAAGAGTGAGCCAATGCCACATGGTTGCCCTCTGTCTTCTTTCTCAATGTGTGCAATGGCACATAAATGCCCCCCCACAGGCACCATGTACACATACACACTCACACAATAGGAATGGACGTTTTAGAAATCAGAAAAATCAAAACGGACAAGTCCAAACGTATATTAACAGAAGGGCATCATGATCCGAGCAATGTAGTTGGACTCAAAGAGTGGATTCTGAATCCAGCTCACGGCCAAGGCAAGACAAGCTCATCTCCTGGAGGATAAGGTTGAAGGTGGGGGTGGGGAGGGGTGGAGGGGTGGGAGGGGTGGGAGGGGTAGGGGGTAGGGATGGGGGTTGTGGGGGAATGGGGGTGGGGGTGGAGTTGGGGGGTAAGGGTGGGGGTGTGAGGGGTAGGGGGGTGGGGGGTTGGGAGAGGTGGAGGGGTGGGGCTGGGAGGGGTGGGGTGGGGTGGGAGGGTGGGGGGAGTGGGGAGCTGGGGGAGGGAGGAGGAAGTTCCTCTTCTCACTGCTGTAACAAAATTCCTGACAATGCAGCTTAAGGAAAGACGGGTCTGTTTTGTCTCACGGTTGGAGGGGATACAGGTCCATCGTGGCAAGGATGGCATGGTGTTGAACAGCTGTAGCTGTGGTACAGGAGTGTGCACTCCAAATATATCATGGAACCTGCCCTTAGAGGCGCTGCAGGTGTGGCTGCTGTGTCACATGTATGTCAGTAGGTGGCAGACCTGTGAACATCTGCATGATTAGTAGCCTGACATTCCCTGAAAAAAAAGCTAGCCTGAGATGACCACAATTCTGGTGCCAGGCAAGCCCAGATCGGCTCCCAGAATGAGGAGCAAGCAGAATGGGGAGACTCGAAGAACCCCGCCTGGGACCGTGGCCCCTAGGGGGAGTGAACCTGAGAGAGATGATCCTCGCATGGGGCCACTCGGGAAGGCTGGGCAAGGAGCAAGTACTAGAAGGCCTTGGAGACCAGGCCAGGAGCTAGCCTGAGCTGGACACCAGTCTGGCGCCCCACAGGCCTCTGGGAGGAGGCTGACCATGCCTGAGATGACACCTGCCTGGCAATACAGGAGCAGGACGTAGCACTCCCGAGACCACTCTTAAGACAACCCCAGACGCTCAGAGACCTGGGCACCTGTAAGAGGAGCAAGTAAATGGTGGGGAAATAGAAGAGAAAGAGAAAGAGAAGGCTGTGTGCACAGTGAAGAGAGAGAGGCAGGCAGGAGACCCGGGGGTGGTGAGGAACAGCCTGATGTGAGTAGCCAGTGAAGCCACCTGGGACCAGGGTGAGGTCCTGGCCTGTGCTGCCACCAGAGACCACATCTGGGTTCTGGTCTGGACTGCCACCTAGTGCATGATGGGAAATTCACAAAGAACCAAATAATAATAATAACAACAACAACAACAATAATAATAATAATAATATATTTTTGAAGGAAAACTCTGCCAAGCAGCCGAGTATCTGCCTGAGAAATCTGACTCCCCAAAGACTGCTATGTACACACTGCATCTTAGACTGGTTTTTAAAATAGCTGCTTTGGCATTGTAAAATGAAACAATACAGACTCGCATAAGTCGAGCAATGCTATAGGCTGAATTTTGCCTCTCCTCCAGCTCCTCTTGCCTTGAGGAGGTGCTAGGGATCCAACATGCAAGGTAATTGTTCTAACGACTGCGCTATACCCTACCCTACACTTCCTGTTATTCAGAACGTGACTTATTAGGAAATAGGGCCTTTAAAGAATTAGCGTTAACCCTGTCTCAAAAAAAAAAAAAAACAAAAAAAACAAACAAACAAAAAAAAAGAATTAGCGTTAAACCGGGCAGTGGTGGCGCACACCTTAAATCCCAGCACTCAGGGAGGCAGAGGCTGCTCTGACGCAAACTCCTCTCCCATCTGATTTACTCAATCTGGCTTTTTCTCTCGGGCTTTGAATTGCTCTGCTTGGCCTCAAACTAACTCCAGCAACCTGCCCTAATCTTCTGGCTCCTTCTCATCCTCTGTCTCGTTCTGTCTTCACCTGTTTCTAGCTCATTCTCTCATTCAACGTCTCTGTAAAACTCTCCCGGCAGCCCAGAGATGGTGGCGCACACCTTTAATCTCAGCACTCGGGAGGCAGAGGCAAGTGGATCTCTGTGAGTTCGAGGCCAGCCTGGTCTACAAAGCGAGTCCAGGACAGCCAGGGCTACACAGAGAAACCCTGTCTTGAAAAAACCAAAAAAAAAAAAAAAAAAAAAAAAAAAAGAAAGAAAAAAAGAAAAAAAAAAGAAAGAAAAAGAAAAAACGAACAAACAAAAAAGAATTAGTGTTGAATTGAGCTAATGGGACTGTTTCCACTCAATGCAGTAGTTATTGTTAAAGAAAAATAAGAATACTGTGATGACTAGTTGTATGTCAACTCACTACAATCTATAGTCAGGCAACAGGAGGAAATCTGAACTGAGGAAACGCCTACATAGGACCCCTTTGTAGAACATTTTCTTAGTTGGTTGACGGGGAGGGCCTGGCCCACTGAAGGTGGTGCCACCCCTAGGCTGGTGGTCCTGGCTTCTTTAAGAAAATACGTGAGGCTGGGTGTGGTGGCACACGTCTTTAATCCCAGGACTCGAGAGGCAGAGTTCCAAGCCAGCCTGGTCTACAAAGCGAGTCCAGGACAGCCAAGATAACATAGAGAAACCCTGTCTCGGGGGAAAAAAAAAAAGAAAAGAAAAAAGAAAGAAAGAAAAAAAAATAGGTGAACAAGCCATGAGGAGCAAGCCAGTGAGCAGCATCCCTCCATGGTCTGCATCAGCTCCTGCCTCCGGGTCCCTGCTCTGTTTGAGTTTTTGTCCTGGCTTCCTTTGATGATGAACTGTGATGTGGAAATGTAAGCCAAGCAAACCCTGGCTTCCCCAAGTTACCTTCTGGTCATGGTGTTTCCTTGTAGCAATAGAAAGCCTAGCTAAGACAGACAGATACTACAGATAAGGCCCTGGAAAAGCTCAGGGAGAAGGTTGCATCTAAAGCCAAAAAGAAAAATCAACACTACCAACACCTGACTTTGGAGCTCTACCCTCTAGAACTGCAAGAAAGTAAATTTCTGTGGTTTAAGCCATTGGTCTTTATTTTGGCAGCTCACGGTCTCACCGTGTAGCATGTGCTGGCTCACTGTGTGGCCTCACACTTGCTGTAATCCTCCTTCCTCAACCTCTTGCTCATATGTGCCACTACATCTGCTTCGGGGTTTTTGCTTGCTTGTTTGTTTTGTTTAAGACAGGGCTTACTAAGTAGTGTTTTGTTTTTCAAGACAGGGTTTCTCTGTGCAGCCTTGGCTGTCCTGGACTCACTTTGTAGACCAGGCTGGCCTCGAAATCTCAGTGATCCGCCTGCCTCTGCCTCCCGAGTGCTGGGATTAAAGGTGTGCGCCACCACGCCTGGTTTACTAAGTAGTCTTGACTGGCCTGGCTCTCACTATGTAGACCAGGCTGCCCTAGAACTCACAGAGATTCATTGGCCTCTGCTTCCTGAGTGCTGGGATTAAAGACATGCGCTACCATGCCCAGCTCAAGGTTTTGTTGTTGAATGAAAAAAAAAGAAATAAAAAGGAAAGGATGAAACTGCTCCTAGGTATGGTGGAGGAGAAAGTTTACTATAGATATGTGGGCGAGCATAGGTAGACACAGGGACATCTGGGAGAATCCAGAGTGGACATGACCAGGCTGAGGGGACCCCATGGGGACAAGTGGGGGAGGGGTGCCAGGTGCAGCAGTCAGGAGGTCAAAAGTACATAAAGGTCAAGTAACCAAAATGTCTGGATTATTAGGGAGGAACCTCAGGGAGAAGGGCAGCCCAGCCACTGGTCTGGAGAGTTCAGGATAAAGGGTAGAGATCCAAACCATACCCTGTAACAGGCAGGCACTGAGGGATGCTGGGAGAACATGGCAGCCAGGTCCGATTTGATGTATAGGCACCTCAGCTGTCTGTTCTGGGTTTGAAACTTAGCAGTTGTTAGTAATAAACTCTAGTTCTTCCAGTCCTGGGAATCCTTTATATTAGTTACTTTTGCAGGGTTGTGATCAAAATACCCGAGCTGGACGTGGTGGCACATGCTTGTAACCTCAGATCTTAGACAGAGACAAGAAAATTCAGAGTTCAAGGTCATCATTAGCAATGGAACGGGCTCGAAGCCAGCCTGGGCTACAAAAGACCCTGTCTCAGAAACAAACAAGACCGACCAACCCACCCCCACACACACACCACCTGAAGGAAACGCAGAACCAGTTAACGGAGAGAGGGTTTACTTGGCTCCAGTCTCGGATGGTTCTGGGTCTGGCTGGAGCACGGCACTGTGGTGGCAGGGGCATGTCGAGGAGACTGCTCACTTCACGACGGACAGGAAACAGATGGCCAAGAGGCCTGGAATAAGATACCGCCAAGAATCCAGCCTAAGTTACTTCCTGCTCCTAGGTCTCACATCCTAAGGCTTCCAAATCTCCCAAGACATCACCACCAGCTGCGTGCCCATCCCCCAGAGCACGGCACCTTTCAGGGAGCACCTCATATGGCGATGCTAACACCCCTAAAGCCTACATGCCTCTTGTCAGTTTTACTTCACTCCTCAAAGTATACACTCCATCATGGTGCAGGAGTGTAGTCCCACCACTCGAGAGGCTGAGGCCGGAGGTTCGGAAGTTCGAAACCGGTGTGGGCTACATGAGAATGACTTGCCTCAAAAGTGAAAACAAAAGCAAAGCTGCAATGCAAGAGACACACATGCGCTCTCCTCTCTGACACACACACACACACACACACACACACACACACACACACACTTTCTGAGAGACCCTCTCTCACACACACACTCTCATGGGCTCTCATACTCACACACACACAGTCACATGCTCTCCCTTTACACATATGCTCTCACACACTAACACACACACATACACACACACACACATTCTGAGAGACCCTCTCTCACACACACTCTCATGTGTGCTCAATACACACAGTCACATCTTCTCTGTTTATACTGTCACATATGGTCTCTCTCTCTCTCTCTCTCTCTCTCTCTCTCTCTCTCTCTCTCTCTCTCTCTCTCTCTCACACACACACACACACACACACACATTCTGCTCCTCTCCAGCCAGCATGGAAACTGACAAAAACCCAACAGCATCTCTCGGGACTGCGCCCCTTTGCCAGCTCTGTCCGCTCCTTTGCCACTCATCTTAGTTAAGATAAATGAGAAATCAAAGTGGCGCCAAGGGAAATACTTCCCAGGTGTTCTCCGATGGATGGCCTGTGATAGTGCCAGCTACTGGCTAAAGAGCCCACTTCCCCAGCACACCAACCTCCCCACAGGCCTGTTGGAGTGCCCTCACAGCGTGGCAGCTGCTTTTCCCAGACAGCATGTTTATGAGAAGCCCCGGAAGTCACAGGCCACTTACTCAGCCTTCGGGTGGTGGCTCCACAGCCTGGCTCTCTTCAGTGTAGGAGACAGCACGAGGTCATGAGCAGCTGCTGTAAAACCGCCACGGTGTGGCTCCATCCTTATACCGAGAATACTTGGGACTCGGCAATTTTTATCTCTCAGCCGCAACTCTGGGAGCCTTTTCTGTCGTGATAGCTGATCTGATCACAGCCACCCCTGCGTGTAGCTGACTCTCTTCAAGTTTACTGGTTCCTTCTCCAGCTCCCCTTTCCTCTCCCCCTCCCCTTCCCCCTCCCACCTCCTCCCTACTGGGGTAAAAGCAGACCCTGCCCTTGTTATGTCTCCCCCGCCCCCCCCCCATCCCGTCCCATAGTTCCCTAGTCTGACTCTATCTTGGAAAGCAGGTCATATATGTAGATCAAGATATAGCTAGAGATATGACATGGCTAAGTGGGGCGCTTGATTATGGGTCAGCAGAGAACTGGTATCAACACACAGGGCAAGGACTCCATTTTCTTTTCTTTCTTTCTTTCTTTTTTTTTTTTTTCTTTTTTTTTTTTTTTTTTTTGGTCTACTGGCAATAAAGTTGAAGTGCTCACAGTCACCTGTGAAAACCAGGAGTTGTCTTTTTTAAACGAATACTCACAGGTTCTGATAATCCAATCAGATAAAGAGAGGAATAGTTCCTCTCAAAGCCTTCCATGGAGTGCCGGCTTCTTGGCTTCCTGTTCTGTTCTGTTTGCCTGTCGTTTTGATAGAGTCTTTCTGCCTCCCGCCCCACCCCGCCCCCCACCTCTCCACTCTTCCTAACCCCCACCCCCAGCGCTCCAGCACTGTGGCTCCTCACTCAGGCTTGGTTTTCCTTTCCTTCATCTTCTTTGCAGAACTTCTCGCTAGTTTTTCTGAACTTTGCTCTCTATCCAGCAGTGGCTAATTTAGATTGGAAAAGTAAATTCTTTCAAGGAAATGAAACCCAGGCAAAGTATCACCTTTTATGAACTGCAGAGTCCGCCCCTTTCCAGCATCCCGCTGCCAGCTGGTCAGCCAGGGGTCACACTGGGCTGTGGGCACCGACTAAGCCGGCAGTGAGTGTCCCGCTCCCAGGAAAGAGCAGGGTGTCTTTTGACAGGGACGGTTCGGAACAACAGATAGCCCTATTTTGCTCGCTCAACTCTTTCTGCTAGAATGAGCCGAAGATGAGAGATAGAATTTTCTGGAATTCTGTCCCTTGAAATCATGATATTGGGGTAGATCCTCTATAGATATGACTTAATAATTTCTCTGGGAGAAAGATGCCTTCGTCCCTCATACTAATCCACATGGCCACAGGATTGCAACATGGAGTTGAGAGCATAGCTTTCTGCCATCTGTAGTTCTTTTGAAGAATGTCTGGGCGGTGGTCATGAATTAACTCAACTCTCAGAATTTACTGAAGCTTGGGTCACTGTGAGCCGGGCAGAGGGACCTGTGTGAACTGATAAACTTGCTGGATGGACCGGCTGCGTCTGGGGTGACTCTGTCCAAACTGTGCTTCCTAATCAAATGACAAATGACCAGGCTCTCGCTCAGCTCAGCAAATGTCTATGACTTTCTGCTTCCTGTTTCACTTCCCGTGAGCCTGGCGTCGTCACAGTGAGCTTTCTGTAAATGGGTCACCCAAATACCTGCCTATGAGGTAGGGCTGTGGGGGCACTGGGTATCAGAATCCTGCGAACACCCAATTCCAGGTGGATTTTCTTTGCGGACCAGATGGCCACCGTTGGTGGGAATCCTAGCGCCTGCTGCCACTTGTGTGTTTCCTGTCATGGACTGTAGAATAGCACCCAGAAATGTACAAAGGATTATGGTTTTCTTTTTTGCTGTTGTTGTTTTTCTTTTTGTTGTTGTTGTTGTTTGTTTGTTGGGCTTTTTTTGTGTTTTTGTTGTTGTTGTTGTTGTTGGGTTTTTTTTTTTGAGACAGGCTTACTCTGTGTAGCCTTGCCTGTACTGAACTCGCTCTGTAGACCAGGCTGGCCTCGAACTCACAGATAACGCTTTTCAAGGGCTCTTGTGTCCGAAACCTCATTGCAGCTGGCTCTAGGAATGGAATAGAGTAGGCGTGCCACGTTTTAGCCCCCATTATTAAAGGCGGACCCTGAGACTCAGAATAAGAAGGCACCTTTTCCAGCGGTGGGCTACTTATCAGTGTAACCGGCAGCGGATCCATAGATGATTTTGTGCATCAATTTGTTGGACCTCAGAACGCCCATCCGTGGTCAGATACCCTGGATAGGTCTCTAAGACGGATGTCCCTTTTCTAATGTTGGTGGCGTCTCAATCGGCTGTGAGATCGTTTTCCCCCCTTGCCTCTGAAGTCAAGTTGAAGTTGGGAGTGGTAGCGTACACCTCTGTACTCCATCACTCTGGAGGATTGCGAGCCCCAAACTAACGTGAGCTACACAGTGAAACCTTGTCACAGAATAAAACAAGAGGCTGGCCTACAGCTCAGCTCCTGGGATAGCTGCTTAGTATATACAAAGCACTGAATGAACTATAGAAGGTGGTGCACACCTGTTATCCCAGCACATAGGAAGGAGGCGGAGGCAGGCAGATCGGAAGTTCATGGTTATCCTCGCTACATTGTAAGTTCAAAGCCAGCCTGGACTACGGAAGACCCTTTTTCAAAAATAGTAAAGCAAGATCCATAAACGGGTCTTGACCTTGCTGCCACCTGTACTAGAACTGTTCTTTCTGGGCCTCCAGCTTGCCAGCTGTAAGCTTGTCAGTCCTTAGAATCAATTCCTTGTAATAAATAAGTCTCTCTGTGTTCATGTGTGTGTGCGCGTGCGAGTGTGCATGTGTGTGTGTGTACATGTGTAAAATGCTTGTTTTATTAGTTAGGTTTCTCCTAGCACACCAGGTCATTCATGCTGAGGCTTCCTCTGAAACAACTCTCCACAGGAGAGAGGCTGTGTTGTTTGTGAGTCAGCTCAAGGTCATGTTCTGGCCTGGGCTTCCTTCCCCACCAGGACTGGATTTAGGTACCAGTGCAGCAGCAGCAGCACAGCTCCTGAAGGAACACTTCCTGCACATCCTCAGACAGACTATGGTCTCCAAGGCATAGTGCCTGCCCAGTGCTCTTGATGTCTGCTGCTCTCTGCCCACCCTGGCTCTTGACACTCGATGCTTGCTTTAATATTTTACTCCTGTCCTGTTTAAAACAAAAACCAACCAACCAAACAAACAAAAAACCCCCAAAATGGATGTGCCATGCCTCGGGTTTTGTTCTGTGATGCCAGTCACATGGTAGACAAGTATTCTACCAGTGAACTACAACAGCCTTCCTTAACTTTGCACCGCGCTAGCACAGAATGAAAAGACATCCTTCAGCATTTGATGGCTCTTGTCTGTATCCTGCAGGTCATGTGACATCTTCCTAGTTACTCTCTTCCTGCCGCCAGTTGCACAGGCTTCCTTTCAGTTTGGCAAACCGCTTGAGGCCGCCTCTGTGTGAGATGCTATGCCAGATACTGAGAGAAAGGTCCAGAGACTCCCCGTCCTTGTGGAGTTTCAGTCAGGGACATTAAGCGATTTCACCAAAGCAATGATTATGATGATAGCGCAAATGTCAAGGGAAAGGGGCAGGGAAAACATTTTCTCCACACCATGTCGTTGCACACAGGAGGGCTCAGCGAGTGGTCGCAGAGTAAAGGAGAGGGAGGGTTCGGAGGGGAGGGGCCTGGGAGAAGCTTAACGGTACTGAGTACTGTGGACCAGTGAAGGGCCTAAGCCACCTGTGAGTACCCAGTGCCTGAAACGTGCTTGGCCCAAGTAGAATGTGCTGGAAGCATGTAAGAGTGGGTCCCAAGATGAGTTTCAGAAAAGACAGACTATAGTTTAGCGATTATAATGACTCAATATAGAAATATTTTGGGTATACGAGTTTAAAGTTAAAAGTGTTGTTTGTTTGTTTGTTTTTCAACTTTTACTTCTTTGATGCAGCCGCTAGCTTTTAGACCTTTAAGACAGGGTCTCAGCTGGGGGGTGGTGGTGGTGGTGGCACATGCCTTTAATCCCAGCACTCGGGAGGCAGAGGCAGGCGGATTGCTGAGTTTGAGGCCAGCCTGGTCTACATAGTGAGTTCAGTACAGTCAAGGCTACATGGTGAAACCCTGTCTGAAAAAAAAAAAAAAAAAAGACAGGGTCTCGTTTTGCAGTGTAGTACTGGTTAGGCTGGGACTCGTTAGTTAGGTAAACCAGGCTGACCTTGAATCTGCAGTCACCCCCCCTCCCCCACCCCCCACGCTGGAATCAGAGGTGGGCTCAAGTTTCAAGCCTGGGTGAAACACACGTGACTCATGTTTCTTGCTGCACAGCACTGTTGCAGGCAGTGGCTCGTGCCTGGAATTCCACACAGGTGGAATTGCAGCAAGTTTCAAGCTAGCCAGGGCTGCAGACAGACCCACCTGGTTTTATAAAATACCACAAGGAGTGCCGGGCGTGGTGGCACGCCTTTAATCCCAGCACTCGGGAGGCAGAGGCAGGCGGATCGCTATGGGTTCGAGGCCAGCCTGGTCTACAAATGTGAGTCCAGGACAGCCAAGGCTACACAGAGACCAAGAGCGAGTATGGCGGCGGCAGCACTCGTGGGAGGTGGAGGCCTGGGGTCAGGAATTCAAGGCCAGCCTGGACTACCTGTCTCCAGTAAGTTGTGGAAGGCGGGGAAGAAACATCTAGACTTCACCCTGAGTGCATGCAAAGTTTTTAAAGTGCTTCAGACAGAGGTGACTCAATCAGATTCCCTTCTCCAAAGGCAAAGACTAGCTAGCCGACTGGAAACAGGAAGCCAGGCAGGGGCTGAGATGCCAGATTAGACAGGCTGGTAGCAGGGGAAGGGCCGCAAGAGCAAATACCAGCTTTGGCAACAAGACTGTCTCAGAAAACAAAACGGGAAGTAAAACCTCACCGCTTATAGTGAGGCAGGATCAAGGCCAGTCGGTGTTACAGTGAAACTGCTTCCCGGCCCTCAAAACCACTAGTCACTGCTACTCCTGGGGGAAGGCCGGTGGAGTGGTGGAACTCCTAGCCTTGTCACTAAAATGGTTAACTGCTCAGAGCTAATAAGGACCACACCAGGATAACTTTGTCAAGTGCTTGTAACTTAAGGAATGACATACACACTCCCATATCCATACTGAGACTAAGTAGGTAAAAGCCTCTCTTACAGAATCCCAAAGAAGGAATTGGCATATGGTAACTTGCCTCAGGCAGGATTCATACAAAGATACTAAACACAAGCAAAATTTGGGGGAAACACTTGAGCAAAAACCTATCTGACCTTGGGATCATGGCACACACCTAATCCTAGCACTTCAAAGGCAGAGGAAGAACTGTTGCAGATTGGGCTATTTGGGGTCCAGGTCAGCCTGGGCTACAGAAAGACTTTTTAAGGTGGGCTTTTAGATGCTCAAGAGCAGCGAGACTTCTGGACCAACTCAAATAGTGACCTTACAAAAGTCAATTTTCCTAAGTGACTAGCAAGTGTTTCTCTGCAGAGGTGGAGTGGCTTTTCCCAGTACTTTAATTTGTCCATTTTATCTAAGGGACCACCACTTCCTGGTCTGAGTGAGTACAGCTTGGAGGTCAGCACCCTGGTTAACTGAGACACTTCTCACACCATCTCATCAGGGAAACCTAGTCTCAGGTCCTAATCTGAAGGCGAGCATGTGAGGGGAGATGGGAGTGTAACAAACGCAGTAACCCACAGCATATACCAAAGAAAATTCTTTATTGTAAACAAGTTATAAAGTACAACAAAAAATATTGTGCAAATTGTAACATGATTTTTTTTTTAAATAATTTTTAAGAAAAATTTTTTCAAGGGTTCAAGTTTGCATGTCAGAAACCTACACCCAAGATACAGAACAGTTTACACGGGAAGGTATAGTGACAGCTCTTCACTATACATTTTAACAGTTGATCTTTACCACTGAGTTTATTGTCCACTTTACAAGAGAACAGAAATACGGTCAGCAAAGGCCATTGCTCTCAGCTGTGGATACAGCTCGGTGGTCCTGGATTCAGTCCCCAGAGCTGCAGGTGTGACCACATTATGACACTTTAAAGAGTCTCAGTGAGTTTCCCAGGTGCCCAAACACTGCGGTGGTAACATAACAACATGTGAACACCATTTCACAGCGGAAGTGAATGCTCGCTCTAACAATTTTTCTTTCTCCTCCAACATTCTGAAAAACTCCTTTAAGTAAAAAGGACAACTGTCCCTCTGTAATGATCAATAACTTCCTAATTTGAAAAAGCACACGTATCGTTGACATAGTGTCTTTTACTGATGACATTAAGCCATCTTTCTCAAGGAGTTATCTCAAATTCTTGACAGTCCTTCTTTATAATACATATTTTCATCTTCAGATTTTTTTTTCCTAAACAAAGTGCAGTGTATCTTAAGTCTACAGAAAACACGTTGGTATACAATTTTCAAATCTACACAAGGAACTGCAGGCAAACTAAAATCTAAAGTAGAGTAAAATGCCTAAATGTTGTCATTTGTTAAACTTTCAAAACAAAATGGCAAAAAAAAAAATAATTTTTTTTTTAGCTGTACTTTCAAGCAATTAAATTAACGAGGGTTCCAGTTCTTTGGTCCCCCTTAGCAATGTACAGCTGTTCAACTTCAAATACCAACAATAGTGGGGAAACGATAGTTTCTGATATACTTAACTCCATCCACGGAGTTGACTGAAAGACTAGGAATAATAAACAAGATAGCCCTAGGAGAAGATGACGTCCTGTGTGACACAAACCTGTGTTCTAGCGCCATTTCTGTACCGTAACTTCCGGCCTCAACGCCCTTGAAACCGCACCGCAAAACTGGTCTCAAGTATAAACAACAAAAACAAAGTACCCGCCGTGTACGTGACTCAAAACCTGTGCTGTGCTCACCTCGCCTGAACCCTTCCAGGCTATTCAAAGGAACAGAAGCATTCTTGTCTCTTTTTGTGGTAAGAGCGAAACCTGCCCCTTCTGTGACCTGCCTGTGGCTGAAGGACTTCTAACTTCATCTAACCCAGGCTGGGCCTTCCCCTCAGGCCAGGGGTTTCTGCTGCAGCCCCTGCTGGGGGCAACAGACTCGCAGAAGCATTCTGATGCTATCACTGGCTCCTGACTCTGACCGAAATGAGTTCTGACTCTTCATCTTCTTGCCCGTCACTGTGTGGAAGCAGGCGTTGGAGGTAGAGCGATGTCACTTAACTTGCTCACTTCCATTTGCCAATTTGGGAGCTTCTTGGCCGATAGGTGGCGCCGGGCGTGCTTGGTTAAATGGTCACTCCTCATGAACCGCCGGTCACACATGGGACAGGCAAATTTCTTCTCCCCTGTGTGGGTTCGCCGGTGTCTGGACAGTTCATCGGACCGAGCAAACCTCCTTTCACAGCCTTTCCAGCTGCAGCTGAAAGGCTTTTCCCCTGAAGCAAAGAAAGCCAGATGGTTACGACACTTACAGAAGCTCCAAGATCACACATTAAAATTGAAAGCTGATCAGTTCATAAATTATCAAAGTATCACTAGATGTGCTTGGCACAATGGCACACGTCTTTAATCCCAGCACTTGGGAGGCAGCATCAGAGGCAGAAGCAGGTGGATCTGAGGCTAGCCTGGTCTACAGGGTGAGTTCCACGATAGCCAGGGCTGCACAGAGAAACCTCATCTACCTCATCTCAATATAATACACATACATACATAAGTGTATACACACACACACACACACACACACACACACACAAAACTAGATAGATGTTGCTTTTTCTGCCTCCACTTCCCAAGTGCTGGGAATGCAAGGGTGTGTCCCCAGGCCCAGGGACAAACTGAACCATCTATATATGTCTGTTTTGTTTTTTGAGACGGGGTTTCTCTGTGTAGCCTTTGCTGTCCTGGCCTCTCTTTGTAGACCAGGCTGGCCTCAAACTCACAGAGATCCACCTGCCTCTGCCTCCCGAGTGCTGGGATAAAGGCGTGCGCCACCACGCCCGGCCACTGATACTCTATCATCCCAATGCAAACTCTCCCAACACCTCCATCTGTATTTGTGACTGCAGGCAAACTCCACTCTCATACTCACACGCACTTATTTCAGACACAAAGCTCATGTGGCCAGTACCTGTGTGCGTTCTCACGTGGGCCTTCAGATGGGAACTTTTAAAGTAAGTCTTGCCACAGCCTGGGTGGCTGCAGACGTGGCTGCGTACCCTGGATGAGTCAGTCTGGGGACTGACTCTTGCTGCGGAAGGAGAGAATCCAGGTGCAGGGGCGATGGGGGACAGTCTGGTGCCATTGGGGCTCATCACGGCTGGCTTGGGGCTCTGCACAACGGGCTGGGGTACAACGAACATGACGGTACCCTTGGGCACCTGGGTGCCCATTAACAACACAGGTGGGCAGACAGCTGGTGGCTGGCTGGGTGGGGTGCTGGGGACAACTGTGGTAACAAGAGAGTTGCTTGCAGGAAGGGGAACCATCTGGCAGATGACAGGCATGGGCGGCACGCCCCGGGCAGCCACCGCGGGTGAAGAGACCAGTACTGACTTCTGCAGCGGGGACACGGGAGCTGGCTGAGACCTACAAATGACTGTCTCTGAGGAAGGCACGGCAAAGTCATACAGTGCAGCACCAGCCTTCTCGTCACCATGTGCTCCTGCGTTTGGGTCACATTTGGATCTGTTTGGTGACACGGCTGCACAGGGTACGTTCTTTCTCAGAGCCTCGGCATTCAGGTGGGTTTTTCTCCGGAAGGAATTGTCCTGATAGCTGAGGATGCTGGCTGCCTCGACAGGGCGGGACTGGTGGTTCCACAGCTGGGCATCGGCCGTGTGACGGATGACACTTGTCGCTTGAGCCTTAGGGAGCGGGGAGGCAGCTACTGGACTCTTTTCCTCTTTGAAAGGAGTAGCAGGACCCGGCTGCTTGGCCGCATCGGAGAGTGACTTGAAGTGGCCAGTAGGTGGCGCTGGTGCCGTCAGATTTGACCCTTGGGAGGGTTCGAAGTCAGAGGGGCTGTAAGGCGGAGTCAAACACTAGGAAGAGAGAACAAGTCAACCCTGTGAGACATTGGGAATCCGTTATGTAAATACTAAAAAACCCGGTCATTCGTGCCCACTTCATACTTACAAATGCTGGGATTGTATGAAGGTCAGGCGTGCCTGGGGGCAAGCCTTCTTCCTCTGAGGTGTCGGACACTGGTGTGACAGGCCTGTTCTCGAGGTATCTCTTGAAATGGGACTTCCAGTCACAGCTCATGGACATGAGCGCTTCCACAGCCTCGAAGTCGCTCTGCTCGGTTTTGTGCCAGGGATGTACGTTCTCTTTTGGCTTTTCAGAAATTAGTTCCATTTTTTCCTCCTAGAAAAACGAAAAGTTAAAGCTCTTGTTATTCAAATGATAGGGATGAGCAGTCTTTTTTTGTTGCTTTTAAAAACACCCTTTGAAGTTAACGACCACCACCATATTGCCAGCGAGGGAACCAACACCAGCATCCTAAAGTGCAATTTGACTTAAAAACTACTTCCAGGTAAAAGTGGTATCCAGTTATCCAAAGTCTAAAATTATAAACTTTCATTGTTTATGGTAAAGATCAAGAAAGGTAAGTGGGTAAAAGAAAAACCTAGCCAGGCGTGGTGGCGCACATCTTTAATCCCAGCACTTGGGAGCAGAGGCAGGTGGATCCCTATCAGTTCAAGGCCAGCCTGGTCTACAAAGTGAGTACAGGATAGCCAGGGCTGTTACAGAGAAACCCTGTCTTGAAAAAGAAAAAAAGAAAACCCTAGCCAGGCGTGGTGGGAGACACGTGTAATCCCAGGACTTCAGAGGTCAAGCATTGGGAGCTGCATTTCAAAAAACAAAACACAACACACAATACAACCACGGGGGTGAGCTGGGGCGGCCAGTTTTATTTTGGTCAAGTCTTAATCTTCCTATCTATGATTTTACTGGATCTATTCAAGGCAATAGTTTGCTGTACCATAAGGGACCAGACAGGCATAAAATATGTTCTTGGAATTTGAAAAAAGAAATATATATCTAGAGAAAGTACAAGTTGGCTTGAATTTATTTAAAGCTCGGCTTGGTAACAGTTAATGCTTTGTGTCTGTGCAACTTCAACCTAACGCCTCACATTAAAAGTTCTCTGAGCTGCATTTCAAAAGAATCACCCACCATCTCTTAATTCTTCTGGTTAAAGTAGAGGTTGCAAAAATCATGAAAGGCATTATAAATTGGAGAGCCAGGAAGGTAACAGTTCAAGGGCCAACTTAGGCTATATAGCAAAACCTAATAAATAAACACAATAAAACTGCAAAGATAGTCTTGAAGCTTAAAAAAACAATGCCTAGCTCCTTACTGGTTGTGGGAAAACAAGACATTGTTCTTTAAATATCACTAACAATGTAACTGCACAGTCGTTCCGCGCCTTTACGTAAGCTGCCATGGACGAACACTGTAAGTGTAAAATGCCTATGGGCATCAACTCAAAAGAAGAGGTGGGGGAAAAAAAAAAGGCAGGCAGGCCGGCGGGCAGGGGTGAAGCATGTGCGCCGGGAAGGGAAGCTGGGAGGGGAGCAAAGTGCTAGTGCGAGGCAGGAAAGGGAAGCTGGTGGAGGCGGGGGCGGGGTGCAGGAGGCCGGCGGGGGAGATCCTCGCTGGCGGGGACCGACGGATGGGGCCGCCCTAACCTCAATGAGGCTGGCGGGTGAGTCACCGGGAACACTGCCCGCCGCGCGCACGTCCCCGCGCCCCGCCCCTGCCATTGGCCAGCCGGCCTGCGGCCCCTGCCGGGATTGGCTGGGCGGCGCAGGGTAGGGGCGCGGGGAGGAGGGGGCGAGGCATGTGAACAAAGCGTGATCAGCGGCTGCTCCGGGCGGCGCAGGAAACGTGAACTGGGAATTGCCGCGCCGTCACCTTTCCCCTACTTCCTGAGCTTCGGCAGGCTCCCGCCCCCGCCCGGCCGGGGAGGGGCCGCGGGCGCCGCCGCCAACCGCTCGCCAGTGCGCGCCGGGCGGCGCGAGGGCTGGGCGGTGTCGGCTCCGGAGGCGCCCGCCTCTTCCACCTCCCCCGAGCCGCGGTTCCCTTAGGAACCGACAGCAGGGCCGGGCCTCGTTCCCGCCCCTGGCGGAGGCCGGGGCTGGGTCACTCGGGGACGAGGAGCTCCCCGGGCGCACACGCTCGCCGCCCATCCCCGGCCTCCGCCTCGGCAGCTGGAGGAGGAGTCGTGTCCCCGCGGAAGCCCGACCGCCGCCCTCCTCCAGCTCGCCGCCCCCCCCCCCCGGGGAGCGGCCGGAGCCTGGGGCGCTCCGGCTCCCCCCACCATCCCGCGGGACCTCGGCCCACCCCGCGTCTCCCTGGCGCCCCTCAATGCGGCTGCAGCTGCTGCTGGTTCTCCCGCAGCTTGGGCCCTCGCGAGCCGCGTCTCTGCAGGCTCCCAGACGTGCGGCGCCCACAGCGCGGGCTCCAGACGCGCGGCTCCACGGCTCCCGCCTCGGCACGCGGCCCCCGCGTCTCGCGGTCCCGACTCCCCCGCCCAGCTGTCGGGCCCCAAGGCAGGGCCCAGCCCCCTGCCGAGAGTAGTCCATAGGCCGCCACCTGCCTCCGCCTGGGATGGGAGTCCCCCTCCCGACGTCTGCGGGGGTGCCGCCGCCCTCCTCCCTCTCTCCCCCCCACAGCGGCGGGAGAGCCCCGCGCGCCATCCATCCCCCGTGCGACGCCGTCGGTCCCCTCCCCCAGCCCCCGGCCGCGCGGGCTCCACCTGGCAGCCCCCTCCCCTCCGCTCCCGACGAGCAGGCGCCCGCCTCTCGGGTAGGCAGCCCGCGAGCAGCCCTTGCCGCCCCGGGTCGCATTCCTGGTGCAGACGGGGGCATCTCCCGCCAGTGCCAGGTGCGGGGTGGGGGTGCTCCCTCCACCTTAACTGTGCTTCCAGGGAGACAGCTTCCTCCAGCTCACTCGCCTCCTCGGGTCTCCCCGAGATCCCCCTTGTCTACTGGACACCCAGGAAACAAGCTCGCGCAGCCCTGGTCCAGGTCCGCCAGGCTTCCACTATCCGACCCCTCTCCTTGCACATGCCCTCGATGATACACCTAGCCTGCTGGGAAGGACACCCTTGCAAGACCCCGCTGCAACCTGGGGGGTCTCAGGCGTGGTTAAGGTATGGGGGGCTCAGGCTTCGCGCCCCGGCTGGCTCCCCGACACTGAGCGGCAGGAAAAGGACCAGCATCCCCAGGTAACTCACCGAGGCTTGCTGGAGAGAAGCGCCGAAGTTGAGCATGGTTGGCTGCCTGGCCGCAGGTTGAGAGCCGCCTGGCTGCTGGCTGCCTAGCCACAGACGGGCGCACGGAGACACCAGACGTCGACGCCACCGCGCTCCGCGCTGTCTGCCCCCTCCCCATTCAGGTAGCCGCTCTGCCTGCCCCGCGCCGCGGGCGGGGTAGAGGGCGGGGCCTGGCGCCGGCCAATCAGCGGCAAAGGTGTGTGAGGCTGGAGCCAATGGGCTCGCGGGGCCACGCGTGATCAGCGGCTGCCCGGCTGCAAGAAGCTCTGTCAGTGGAGCGTGTACACAACCCGAGGCACCGTGTTCCCTCGGTCCTGCCCCGGGGAACTCCGGGGACCACCTGACTCGGTGACGCCCCTCGCCCACCCCTACTCTCCCGTCCCCCGCCCATGCCCGGGGGCGGTGCCGCCGGCGGGGGCGTAACTGAGCAGCGCGGTGGCCGGCCCCACGTGGGGGGTGGGGAGGGAAGCCCGCTCCGCCCAGTCCCCTTCGCGCCCGCCGCGTCTCGGCCCGCCAGGGAGTGGGCGGGAGCCCGAGCGGGAGGCAGAGGCTGCGAGCGCGGGGTCGAGCCGGGAGGTTTTCTTTGGAAGCGCGGTCCTCGTGGGTCTGGCGTGGAGGCGAGAGCCGGGTGAACCACTAAGGGGCATTTCTGAGTATTTGCCGGGTTTTGTCACTCTTGAGCCGCGAGGACTGGGGAGGACCAGGGCGAGGCGGTGGCGGCGGGAACCCTGCCACGGAACAGACACCTGCTTGCACTGGCCGCCCACGCCCAGGCGGCGGGCGCTGGCTCGCCCTCCCATCTGCAGCACCAGCACTGGCAGCAGGGCCCGCCTCTGCGCGTCCCTCCGGTCCTTCTGGGCGGCTGGTGTGGGGATTCCGGGAAACCCGCACCGTAGGGCTAGTAGCGTGGTCAGGAGCCCTAGAGTGCTCGGTAGCTTGCTTAGTTGAAGTTTAAAATACACTGCGCGAGCTGTTTCCCGGGTGGACCCCGCCTCCCCCACCCGCGGAACCACGGCCCTGCCGGGAAGCCGCTTGTGGGGATGGGGTGAGGAGAGCGAGCCTGTAGGTGGGATTCCTGACCGGGTCAAAGACAGGGTTCCGGTCCCTGGCCCTCTCCACCACTCCAAGGATTGGAGGCAAGCCGAGCTTCTTAAAGGGAAGCCGCCGGTGTGCAGCAGGGCTGGGGAGGCAGGCTGCAGCCTCCTAAGTCCGAGCGAGAACCAATCCTCGTTGGCGCCCTATAACCCCACCACCACCACCTTGCGGGTTTGAGCGGGTTCACGGCAGCTGTTGGAGCCGGGGGCAGTGATAACGGAGCTCTAAACAAACCAGAGATTTTTATCTTCTCCCTCGGCGGCACGTAAGACAAAAGTCACTCCTCTCCTGCGGGCTTTCTCAGCCTGCGCCACTAAAAGAGCTAATGCAAGTGCCCTTTCCCAGTCACCGCCGGGTGGGTAACGGAGGGGATTGTTCTAGAGGCCGCCAGCCCCACCAGCATCTCTCCGATGGTTCCTTCTGGCATACCTAAAGCCAGCCAGCAACAAGAGTAGTGATAATACCATGGGCCAGAAAGGCCTTGGGTGGGGGTGGGGAAGATGACTGAATGGCCTCTTGTCACTGCCTGCTCCGAATCCGTTGGAGGAGCGCCAGCGCCAGCAACCCAGGCAGCTCTTCCTGCCCCCCTCCACCCGGTGCCCCTGCTTCTGTCTGCAGGAGTGTCCCTCCCTGCAGGCTTCCTTCCGCTTGGGCTGGCCCATCCTGTTGATCTAAGGCTGAAGGGTTGGAGCAGCTGGCCTGGGCACCTGCTGCTGCTCAGGAAGCTCTTGTGTGTGCCCAGCGGCAGGCCCGCCTGCCTTCCTGTCAGGGAGCCGCCTCCTGGAGAGGTCCCAGCCAGACCCACCGAGCTTGAACCCTACGTCTACCGGAGTGTGGAGACTGGTGCCCGCACCCCCTTACCCAGCAGGCTGAGTTGTAGGGAGCATTCATGACTTGGAATGCTCACAATAGGGAAGAGGAAAGGGTAGGAGGGGCAGGGTGGTGGTGGCACGGTCCCCGGGACTCCAGAGAAAGCCTTCCTCAGGCACTCAGGCCCAGCATCACCAAATGTCACACTCCTGTTGTCATTGCTGGCCCAGCCACTGTCACCTTCCTCAAAAATTAAGTGGGATCCAGTTAGTCCCTCTCGGGGCAGCTTTGCCTGAGAAACACCTACTCACTGTTTTTACAGCCTTGCTCTGTCTGCCTGCTTCTGCCTCACCCTCTTCCCCCAGTCTCTTTCTCTTATGAGACTGGGTCTCCTATGTAGCCCTGGCTGGCCTGACGCTTGGGCTTGGTATGTAGACCAGGCTGCTGGTTAATTCAAGACAGCCCTCCTGCCACAGCCTGGGATAATGGGCACTAGGCAGACACCTGGCTTAGTGTTTTCACCTCTTGTTTGGATGAAGCTATTTCTATCTGTAACCCCAGGACATCCACCCGCCCTCCAGCTGCTTTCCAGGGCCCAGACTCAGTCCTTAAAAATCCTAAGATCCGTTCACAACACTCCCTACTTAAGTAAAGGGCCTTTGCCTCTTGCTTTCAGGGGATACAAGGCCACCCCGTTATGAGCTAGGCTCTCCAGGAACTCGCTCAACCTTTCTTTCCAAAGTTCTACGAAGTTCTTCCCTTGCCCGGAGTCAGCATAAAGTGTGTACATGGCCATGCCGTGTCCCCGTTTTTGTTGTTGTTGTTGTTTTTCAGACAAGGTTTCTCTGTGTAGCCTTGGCTGTCCTGGATTTGCTTTGTAGACCAGGCTGGCCTCGAACTCACAGTGATCCACCTGCCTCTGCCTCCCGAGTGCTGGGATTAAAGGCATGCGCCACCACGCCCGGCCCGTGCCCCCATTTAATACAAACTTTGTTGTTCATGTCTCTGTACAAGTATGCATGTCAGTCAGCAAATGTCACTGACCATCTGCCTGTTCCAGGCTGGTCAGTGGACGCATCTCCTGCCTCTACCTTCCAAACACTGGGATAACGGGTTGCCACCACACCCTGCTTTACTTTAAGGCTTTAAGGTTTAAAGTTTTGCCGGGCATGGTGGCGCACGCCTTTAATCCCAGCACTTGGGAGGCAGAGGCAGGCGGATTGCTGTGAGTTTGAGGCCAGCCTGGTCTACAAAGCAAATCCAGGACAGCCAAGGCTACACAGAGAAACCCTGTCCCGAAAAACAAAATAAAACAAAACAAAACAGGACCTCCAGCACCTGCGTGTATACAGGCTTGGCCTCAGATCTCTTAAGTTTGAGGCCAGCCTGGTCTACAAACAAGTCTAGGACAGCCAGGGCTGTTACACAGAGAAACCCTGTCTACAAAAAAATAAAACAAAACAAAACAAAAAAAGATTTATTTTGTAAAATTATGTGGCGCAGTGGCCACAAGAAAGCATTGGATCCCCTGGAGCTGTAGTTGGGAAGGTTGTTTGGTTTTTGGAGATAGGGTTTCCCTATGTAGCCCTGGCAGTCCTGGAACTCCCTTTGTAGGCCAGGCTGTAGGCCAGCAGGTCCGCCTGCTTCTGTCTCCTGAGTGCTGGAATTTAAGGCACGTGCCACCACTCGGGCTGGAGAGACAGTTCAGTGGTTAGGGACAGTTGTGAGTCACCTGTCACCTATCCTAGGAAATCAACTCCGATCCTTTCAAAGCCTTACATGTGTTTTGTTTTGTTTTTTTGAGACAGGGTTTCTCTATGTAGCCTTGGCTGTGCTGGACTCGCTTTGTGGGCCAGGCTGGCCTTGAAGGCACAACGATCTGCCTGCCTCTGCCTCACCGGTGCTGGGACTAAAGGTGTGCGCCACCACGCCCAGTCTCGCCCTATCCCGAGGCTCTCTCCAGTCCTGACAGGTTGGCTTGAGGCATGCATAACTAAGGGGCTGTGCCACACACTGGAACAGAGGTGTCTAGAAGTGGCTTGTTTCATATCTGGAGTCTAGGAGATGATAATGTGTGGGCTAGAGATGAAAATCCAAAAATTCTCAGGGCATATCGGCCCCTGGAGTTAGGAACAGATGGCATCGCAAAAGAAAACAAAAGGCAGAGAGACATGCACACAGAAGACACTGGCTAAGGGTGCTGGGGTTAGGATCTCCATCCCCACAGCTTTGCTTTGTTTTCTGAACTAGAGGGACATAAAGTGGCAGTGAGCGGCAAACGAGCTAAAGGAGACACTGCATCATCCGGCATGCAGGGGTGCAGGGAGCGAGCGCGCTTCTCTGGGACTGGCGAGTGCTAGCCCTGCTACATGTATACAGTAACTGCTTTTCCCATACGTGAGATCAAATCCCTGACCAAAACAATTTAAGGGATCACTTATTCCACCTCACGGTTTGAGGGGAGACAGTCTGTGATGGCAGGGACTGCCTGGCCCCAGGAACTTCCCGCACACTGTATCCAAAGTCAGGACTCTGGGAGAGGCGAAGGCAGGTGCTCGGTTCCTTTCTCCTTCTGCAGAGTCTGAGACCCGGCCCAGTGCCATAGCCCTGCCCACGTTCACAGTAGGTCCCTGCTTTTCACTTAAATCTTCCTAGAAACACCCTTACAGACACACCAAAAGGTGCGTTTCCAAGGCAGTTGTAAATGTACTCAAGTTGACAAGGAAGGTCGTTACCCACTTTGGAATGCGGTGGTGCACTCCTCCAATCCCGGCTTTCGGGAGGCAGATCTCCGAGTTTGAGGCCAGCCTTGTCTACATGGGGAGTTCTATGACACCCAGAGCTATGAGGTGAAAACCTGTATCAACAAAAAGCAAAGAGGAAGATTAACCATCGTATGTGGTTTTAACTTTATTTGATAATATTTTGATTCTTTGTAAATGTCATACATCTATATAGTATTTTTTGTTCCTATTCATCTATCGTTACTTTCCACCCCCTCTAGTGCCCCTTGCCCCGCAAGCCTCCGAACTCCATACGTACTACTCTGTTGCTGTTGTTGTTTACCCACAGAGTCCAATAAGTGTGTGTGCGTGGATGTAGATCGATCCACTGGGGCACGGGCAGCATGGATGTCGTCTGTCCACTGAGCACGGGCGGCGTGGATGTCGTCTGTCCACTGAGCACGGGCGGCGTGGATGCCGTCTGTCCACTGAGCACGGGCAGCGTGGATGCCGTCTGTCCACTGAGCACGGGCGGCGTGGATGCCGTCTGTCCACTGAGCACGGGCGGCGTGGATGCCGTCTGTCCACTGAGCACGGGCAGCATGGATGTCGTCTGTCCACTGAGCTCGGGCGGCGTGGATGCCGTCTGTCCACTGAGCACGGGCGGCGTGGATGCCGTCTGTCCACTGAGCACGGGCGGCGTGGATGCCGTCTGTCCACTGAGCACGGGCAGCGTGGATGCCGTCTGTCCACTGAGCACGGGCGGCGTGGATGCCGTCTGTCCACTGAGCACAGGCAGCATGGATGCCGTCTGTCCACTGAGCACGGGCGGCGTGGATGCCGTCTGTCCACTGAGCTCGGGCGGCGTGGATGCCGTCTGTCCACTGAGCACAGGCAGCATGGATGCCGTCTGTCCACTGAGCTCGGGCGGCGTGGATGCCGTCTGTCCACTGAGCACAGGCAGCATGGATGCCGTCTGTCCACTGAGCTCGGGCGGCGTGGATGCCGTCTGTCCACTGAGCTCGGGCGGCGTGGATGCCGTCTGTCCACTGAGCTCGGGCGGCGTGGATGCCGTCTGTCCACTGAGCACAGGCAGCATGGATGCCGTCTGTCCACTGAGCTCGGGCGGCGTGGATGCCGTCTGTCCACTGAGCACGGGCAGTGTGGATGTCGTCTGTCCACTGAGCACGGGCAGTGTGGATGTCGTCTGTCCACTGAGCACGGGCAGTGTGGATGCCGTCTGTCCACTGAGCACGGGCAGTGTGGATGTCGTCTGTCCACTGAGCACGGGCAGTGTGGATGCCGTCTGTCCACTGAGCACGGGCAGTGTGGATGCCGTCTGTCCACTGAGCACGGGCAGCGTGGATGCCGTCTGTCCACTGAGCACGGGCAGTGTGGATGCCGTCTGTCCACTGAGCACAGGCAGCATGGATGCCGTCTGTCCACTGAGCACGGGCAGTGTGGATGCCGTCTGTCCACTGAGCACGGGCGGCGTGGATGCCGTCTGTCCACTGAGCACAGGCAGCATGGATGTCGTCTGTCCACTGAGCTCGGGCGGCGTGGATGCCGTCTGTCCACTGAGCACGGGCGGCGTGGATGCCGTCTGTCCACTGAGCTCGGGCGGCGTGGATGCCGTCTGTCCACTGAGCTCGGGCGGCGTGGATGCCGTCTGTCCACTGAGCACAGGCAGCATGGATGTCGTCTGTCCACTGAGCACGGGCGGCGTGGATGCCGTCTGTCCACTGAGCACAGGCAGCATGGATGCCGTCTGTCCACTGAGCACAGGCAGCATGGATGCCGTCTGTCCACTGAGCACGGGCGGCGTGGATGCCGTCTGTCCACTGAGCACAGGCAGCATGGATGCCGTCTGTCCACTGAGCAGTTCTCAGCTCTCCTCCTTCTCAGCTCAGCTCTTACAATCTTATTTATTTATTTATTTTTAAGATTTATTTTTTTTATTATGTATACAGTGTTCTGCCTGCAAGCCAGAAGAGAGCACCAGATCTCATTATAGATGGTTGTGAGCCACCATGTGGTTGCTGGGAATTGAACTCATGACCTTTGGAAGAGCAGTCAGTGCTCTTAACCTCTGAGCCATCTCTCCAGCCCCACAATCTTTATGAAAAGAAAAAAAATTTTTTCTTTTTAGTAGATCAGGCTGAGCCCAAACTGATCCAGTTGCCTCTGCCTCCTGAGTGTTGAGATTAAAAGCCCAGCCAAGCCAGGTGGTGGTGGCACACACCTTTAATCCCAGCACTTGGGAAGCAAAGGCAGGCATGGCTGCAAGTGAGAGGCCAGTCTGGTCTGGGTAGGCACCTCCTGTCTTCCACAAAAACAGATAAACAGTTTTTACCTCCTTCCATAGCCTCTGTCATTTCCCCACCATGATTCTAACTGCAACCTGCTAGGTTTTCATTTCTTTTCTCCCTGCTCCCTCAAGACAGGGTGCCATCCCTGTAGCCCCTGGCTGCCCAGGAGCTCGCTCTGATCAGGCTGAGTTCAAACTCACAGAGATCTTCATGCTGAGTCCTCCTGAGTGCTGAGACTAAAGCTGTGTGCCACCACGCCCAGCACCACTTGGCTCTTTTTCTTTTTGTTTTGTTTTTGTTTGTTTGTTTGTTTGTTTGTTTTTTCGAGAAAGGGTCTCTCTGTGTAGCCTTGGCTGTCCCGGACTCACTTTGTAGACCAGGCTGGCCTCGAACTCACAGTGATCCGCCTGCCTCTGCTTCCCGAGAGCTGGGATTAAAGGCGTGTGTGCCACCACGCCTGGCTCTTTTTCTTTTTAAATTTTGTTTAACATACAGAATAACCGGTCTTATCATGATCGTGCATGTATCGTACATTATTTATCGTATTATCTGTTACCTGCTTACACTAGTAGACTGAACTGACAGGTGTTACTGAAGACTCCCAGGCCCAGGTCTGCAGAAGCCTTGGAAGTTTCCCTCTTCACCCTGCTGGAAGTCAGCCATTAGATGCTAATGCTTAGGCTATCTTCCAGACAGTGAGAGACTGTGCGGAGGCAAGCAGTCATTTGGAGAAGAAGAAGAAGACATTGCAACCACTGGTCCAAGTGTGCCTACACGAGACCAAGGTTACCTGGGCTTCTCCATCCTGCTCGTCAGGCCCAGCTGATACCACATGGAGAGGATGTGAGGCTTTTCCCAGCCCAGCTCCCACCCAGGGAGGCATGAACAGTTGAGTGACAGCTGCCCAGGGGGAGTTTCCCAGCTTCCCCTCACAGACCCTGCAATGGAGACATGGTTTAGAGGACGGGGGAGGGAGGTCCTTTTTCTGCAAGAGAAAACTGGAGTGTGTGTGTGTGTGTGTGTGTGTGTGTGTGTGCGCGCGCGCAAGTGTGTACAGGTGTGCATATACTCAGAGCTCTGGAGACAGTCCTGCTTTTCAAAATACTCATTATATAAAGTAGAATGTTTAATACTCGTTGTCATCTTAAAAGGATCTAGAGTCACTCAGCAGAGAAGCCTCTGGGCATGTCTGTGGAGCTTTTTAGACTGGAATAAGCCTGGTAGAAAACCCTCCTTGACTGAGGCAGTTGTGTCTATGGGCTGGGGCCCCAGACTGAAGGAAACAGAGGAAGAGGGCTGAGCGCGGGCACTTCCGCTCTGGGTCCTCACTGGATGCATCCTGAGCAGCTGCCTGATGCTCCCACCACCATGGCTGCCCCTCTGTGGTGCTCTGCCTCACACTGGTTACTCAAGCCTTTCTCCTGTAAGTTGCTCTTGTCAGATAGTTGGCCAAGCAATGAGAAAGGAACTGTACACAAGGACATTTTGTAATTCTTTTTGTGAACGGAATTGTAAGCACCCATGAGCTGAACCAGAAAAACTGACCAAGTATAAATGGAATGGAAAAGGTACAAAGAAAGAACTTGTTGAGCTTAGAGAAATAAAGGATGTGGTGATGTAAAAGAAGAACCTCCCACACCACCACGCCACTGAGTCGCCGAGGGAAGTGAACTGTGATAAGAAAAAAGGAAAAAGGAGTTGATTAGTGGCATGCCTGCTGCCTGCTGCCTGCTGCCTGCTGAGAACACGCCCGTGACTTGGCTCACTAAGTCTGGAGACTTAATTTGACCCTACACAGAAATGTAATTAAAGATGTTTTATTTATAAATTATTTTGAATAAAATAAATAAAAATTATTTTGAAGGCTGGGCATGGCGGTGCACGCCTTTAATCCTAGACTTGGGAGGCAGAGGTAGGTGGATCTCTGTGAGTTCAAGGCTAGCCTGGTCTACAAAGAGAGTCCAGACCAACCAAGGCTACACAGAGAAACCCTGTCTCGAAAAACCAAAAGAAAAAATAAAATATTTTGAAGCTACGCGTGGTTACACATGCCTGTAATCCCAGCACGAGGGGAAGCAGAGGCAGGCGAATCTCTCTGAGTTCAAGCCCAGCCTGGTCTACAAAGCGAGTGCAGGACAGCCAAGGCTACACAAAGAAACCCTGTCTCGAAAAATCAAAAGAAAAAAGCATTTTGAAGCTAGACATGGTCACACATGCCTGTAATCTCAGCACGAGGGGAGACGGGCAGGCGAATCTCTGTGAGTTCGAGGCCAGCCTGGTCTACAAAGCGAGTGCAGGACAGCCAAGGCTAGACAGAAGGACATTGTGGAACCTGCTCTATCACTCTCCAATGTGTTCTCTTAAAACGGGGCTGCTGCCACGCCCACACCACACTAGAGTTTCAGGTGCACACAGACTTTTACTTGTGTTCTGCTCTTGGGATTTGAACTCAGGTCCTTATGTTTATAACAAGCACTCTTACCCCTGATCCATCCCTCCGTTGGTTTTTGTTTTCTTTTTGAGACAGAGTCTCATGCAGTCCAGGTGGCCTCAAACTTTCTGTGAAGCTGAGCATGGCCTTAAACTTCTGGCCCCAGGGTTAGAGGCTTGACTGCTGCACTCAAGTTTAATGCAGTGCTGGGGAGCCAGCCCAGGGCTTCATGCACGCCAGGCGAGCAGCTACCTGTTGACCTACTTCAACCTACAGGAGGCCTTTCTTGGCAAAGCGATTTAACTTGTCCACCCTCCAGCCTGCTCTTCCCCTCGCTGAGAAGTGAGAGGCCAGCTGAGTGGCTTCCCAAGGTCCCTTGAAGAAGTAAAACACAGTAACTGCTCTTGGAGCTTTACAAAATGAATGCCGCTGCACTGGCAGAGCCTGTGAGGAGCCTGGAAGCCCTGGGAAGGAGGGTCGCCAGGGTTACAGAGTGGCCTCCAGCTTAAATCCTCCTGCCTCAAGTAGTCTGAGTACCAAAATTACAAATGCATGCTGTTGGGCCTGGTTCACTCTTAGCATTTTATAAAGAAAAATTATTTTGAAGGCTGGGCATGGTGACACAAATTTATTATTTTTTGTGTTTTTTGTTTGTTTGTTTGTTTGTTTTTGAGACAAGGTCTCTCTGTGTTAGCCTTGGCTATCCTGGACTCACTTTGTAGACTAGGCTGGCCTCAAACTCACAGGAATCCACCTGCCTCTGTCTCCCTGCAAGCTGGGATTAAAGGCCTGGGCCACCATGCTGGCTTTCGCTTTTGGCATTTTAATATGCTCATCTTCAGGCTTGGCTCTGCCTGCTCACCTCCCTCTTTGTGCGACCTGTATAAACATGGAGCCATAAAAATTAGCTACTTGGGGCCAGCAAGGTTACTCAACAGCTCGGTAGATAAAGACACTTGCTCTACAAGCCAGACTGAGGTCAAGGCCGGAACCTGCTGTGGAAGAAAAGAAGCAACTCCTGAGAGCTGTCCTCTAACTGCCACAGGCTCTCTGTGGTATGCACATATGCACACACACACAGACACAACAACAACAACAACAACAACAACAACTACTACTACTACTACTAAACACAAAACAAAACAAAGCCTTACTCTTTTGTAATCTGTTCCCTTTCCTTTTCCAGTGTGGGGATGGAACCTAGGACCTTGAACATGCCAGGCAAGCACTGTACCACAGAGCCACACCTGCAGACCAATTGGTTTGTTCGTTCTTTCTTTTCTTTTTTTTTTTTTTTTTTGTTGTTGTTTTTGTTTGTCAAGACAGGGTTTCTCTGTGTAGCCTTGGCTGTCCTGGACTCACTTTGTAAACCAGGCTGGCCTCGAACTCACAGCGACCCACCTGCCTCTGCCTCCCTGGTGTGGAGATTAAAGGCGTGCGCCACCAAGCCCAGCTCAATTGGTTATTTCTAAAACAAGCCTTTACGAGCATCTCCCTGCACACCAAAAATCATAAAGGTAGAATTGTTAGAATTTGCTTAACAGTATGAACTTCCAGTTTCTGGGGATAATCCAGTTGCTTTGACTTGTATCCTGCAATTGTCTGCTGTCTGCTGTAGGCGTTCTATTCCAAAGGCCAACTGTCTGCCTTCTCTGCTGCAGAATGGTGAGTCGCCAGTGGAAGCTCTGGAAGATGGTCGCTCTGGGCAAAAGTGGCATCTTAAGGCAAGCACTCTCCCACTGAGCCACAGTCCCTAATTTGTAAGTAAGTACACTGAAGTCTATGTGTATACACACACTTTATTATCATCATCATAATAATAATCCCCACACAAAGTGCCCGCAATATTCCTTAGCCTTTAAGAACAAAATTGAAATAATAATAACAATAACAATGGTAGTAATTATGATGATGATGATGACCCAGGGTCTCACATTTGCTAGGTAAGCGTTCTACCACAGAGCTGTATCTCCCGCCCTTACAGGGCATCTGTAATTGATGTATTTTGAGTGTGCATGTTTTACAGCAAGGGGAGGGGGTCCTCCATGCTCTCCCTTCGTGTTCTTCAGCTCCCGTGACAAGAAGCCGGGCTATGCTGTGGAGCGCGGTCTTCCAGGAAATCACTCCTGAACACAAGCGCACAAGCCCCTGTGGCGGTAAGCGCCAGCTAGCACAACTGGTGATACCAGGCTTTAAATGATTAAAGGGGTGATTCACACCAATCCCAAACAGCCACCAAAGACAAGCGAGACCTGTGAGATGGCAAAGGAAACCATTCACCAGCAGGCAGTTAGCGAAGGAGCCAAACATGAAACGGCCACTCGGTGCTCCAGGAGTCTTCCACAAACACAAGGACCTACTGCGGCTCCAACAACCACAGCGGGTGAGGGACACAGATGAGATTACGGGGTGCAATTCTGTGGTTTCTGTTAGCAAAGACACCGGTCCTGCTGATGTTACTGTGGTTGTTTCATATCATTATAGGGGAGAAAATGTTGGGGTTTGGTTAAAGTTTTTTGTTTGCTTGTTTGGTTGGTTGGTTGGCTTTTCGAGACAAGGTTTCTCTGTTTAGCCCTGGCTGGCCTGGAACTCTGTAGACCAGGCTGGCCTCGAACTCACAGAGATCCGCCTGCCTCTGCTTCCCAAGTGCTGGCCTGGTTAAAGTTTAATGAAAATAAAGATGCTAATTTTTCCCCTATTCTTAAATTCTATCCATAGATGCCTGGAAAGTATTGAGAACACGCCCCTGCCCTCACAGTTATCACTCCTGCTTATCCTTTTTAAAAATTAAGTTATAATCCCCAGAATAACAACATTAAGGAAAGCTTTTTTTCTGTTTCATGTGTAAGGATGTTTTTCCTGCATTCATGTCTGCACACCACGTGTACAGTGTTCGAGTCTGTGTACCGTGTCTCGTGTCTGCACACCACGTGTACAGTGTCCGAGTCTGCATACCATGTCTCGTGTCTGCACACCACGTGTACAGCACCTGTGTCTGCGCACCACGTGTACAGCAGCTGTGGAGGCACACGTGTACAGTGTCCGAGTCTGCGTACCATGTCTCGTGTCTGCACACCACGTGTACAGTGTTCGAGTCTGTGTACCGTGTCTCGTGTCTGCACACCACGTGTACAGTGTCCGAGTCTGCATACCATGTCTCGTGTCTGCACACCACGTGTACAGCACCTGTGTCTGCGCACCACGTGTACAGCAGCTGTGGAGGCAAGATGAGAGTGTCCAATCTCTAGGGACTGGAATTACAAATGGTGGTGAGCCACCCTGTTGGGGCTGAAAGTCGAATCTGGTCCCCTCCATTGAGCTCTCTCTCCCCACACAGTACCCATCCCCCCAACACCCCTTAATCTTTTAAGCACAGAAATGAAACATGGCGAACCTCACTCCAAGGAAGGATTCGTTTATCTCTTCCTGCCACAGACATTCATACATGCCACACACACCACGGCCCGGCTGTCCTTGTTGGTTAACCAACAAAACGATGTAAGCTGGGCAAGTTATAAACAGCAAATATTTATTTCTTACGGTTCTGAAGGCTGGAATGCTCGCCATCAAGGCACCAATAGGCTCCGTGTCTGGTAGGACCTCTCTCCATGGACTGCACCTTCTCGGCTTCTCATGTATTGTAACCTCCCTTGTGACCTACACTTACCTTCCCAATGGCTCCCCTCCTTAATGCCATCACTTCAGGGAGTAGGAGCCTAACAAAAAGTTAGGGGTCCACAAGCATTCAGACATGGTGCCCTAACTCAAAGCAGCTTTGAAGGTGGAAAGGGATAAATCTGAGGTGGCAGTGTGCTTGGTCTCAGGCAGACAGCATGGACGCCTGAGAACCGCAGGACTGGAGGCCCCCACGTTCACTGGGCCTTTGATCAATCCAAGAAGGAGCTCTCGTGGCTGGGAATGAACGAACTCTTCCTGGCTGTTCATAGTTGGGAGTGAAGAAAAACAGAGAGAAGGAGATATGAACAGAGTGTGGCGTGAGAGGCAGCTGCGTACGTAGTCTGCAGACCTATCTGCGAGGGTCCCTCTGGGTTCTCTTGGGCTACTCAGTTTCCTCAGCGATAAACTGGGGGTGACATAGCTATACGGTGAATGAAAATAGGAAATAAAAAGAAAAGGAGTGTGCCTAGGTATGACGGAGGAGAAAGTTTACTATAGATGTGTGGGAGAGCATAGGCAGGGACAGGGACATCTGGGAGGGTCTAGAATGGATGTGACCCTGAACCATGGGGGTATGGGGTCCAAGTACAGCAGCCAGGAGGCCAAAGATACAAAGGAAGCAAAACAGCAGGTAACCAAAATGTCTGGATTATATAGGGAGGGGCCTCTGGGGGAAGGGCAGCCCAGCTCCTGGGCTGGAGAGTTCAGGGCAGAGGGCGGGGTAATCCAGCCATGCCCTGTAACACATAGGGAGGGACTGAGGGATGCTGGGAAAACCTGGGGGCTGGGTCTGCTTCGATATTAAATAGGCTCCTCAGCCACTTGTCTGGGATTTGATACTTGGCATACACAAGAAAGCCAGGGGTGTTGCGAGGAGTTCCAAACAGTCAGTGAGGGGAGATGTTTGGTAAATACAGAAGCATGACTTCTCAGGCCTCTGTGTGTGGGTCTTGCTAAAAGCAGATCTTCTCCCTCTGCCCACACTGTGGTAGGGATGAACTCCAAGCCTCACCCATCCTAGGCAAGGCTGGACCACTGAACTACAGGCCCTGGGAGGTTTTGAGATAGGTTCCTACTGTATCCAGGCTGGCCTGGAATTTGAGATTCTCTTGCCTCTGCTGGTGATGCTGCTGGGATTACAGATGTGTTCAGCCACACCCAATGCCAAAGCAGATTCCCATGAGTGGTCCAGGTCAGCTCCCAAGATCCTACATTTCCATCACACGGTGTCCTAGGTGATACCTGAGCTCCTGTAGCAGGTGTCCAAAGGACTCTACAGTTGTTACTGTCAGTGCAGGATTCCGCCTGCTCCTCTGGCGTGTGGGTGCTTACTGAGTAGGAGGGAGGCAGACCTTTCAGGTGAGGCAGGATTCTGCTCAGCACGATACTTCGGTCTTGGGTCCATAGCTCTCCTCCCCTGCCTACCTCTGCCAGGCCATGCTGAAGACAGGCTGCAGCCCAGCCAGGTCAAGCTTCTACCCAACTCAGTACAAGCCAGTCACACAGAGAGCGGAGCAAAGACTGAATTATATAAACGTGGGTGACAGGAAGAGAGCTAAAGAATCATATGCAGAAAAAAAAATAGTTTGCGGTTCTGTTTGTTTTATTTTGTTTTGAGACAGAGTCTTGCTGTGCAGCATCGGCTGGCTACAGACATGCAGGAGCATACCTGGACCAGTGTCACACCTCTTGACCCTGCACGTCAGCTAGTTCATTCCAGAGCGGTGCTTATATGCAGCCCCCCGCCCCTTGCTGGTGGTTGGCATAGTAGCTAGCTCCCCACCTGACTGATTTGCTCCGGCTCCGCCCAGCTTCTGTCCAGGAATGGTCACACCATCAGGATGACTATGCCACTAAGAGAGCGGACTCCTCCAGGCCTGCTGGAAAGGGCGGCAACCGGTGCCTCTTCTCTGCGAAGCAGTTTGGGCCTTTCAACACCCCCAGCCCCGCACCTTCCACCATGTGGTCGAAAGCAAATAGAGTCTCGGTGTGACCGAAGTGTTCGGCTCTCAGATCCCCATGGCTTGGGTTGGCAAACAGAAACTTTACCAGCGGCTGGACAGGAGGGGGGGGGGGGGTGTCCATCCCCAGTGCCTTAGTCAGAGCTGGTGTGCACACTACCAGTGGGACAGACACTTGCGTCACCTAAGGATGACGTCTCTTCTGATTTGGGGATGAGGAACAACAGGCTCCGCCCATCTGCCAGGAACTGACCCAGTGATGGCATAAGATGCTCCCCCCGCCCCCCCTCCCCGCCCTCACTCCAAGTCAGACTATAATTAGTATCTGTTACTGGTGAGCTCTCCAGCAGGTTTGGTCACAGCCTCTCGGGAGATTTCAGGGGAGCTAGGCTGGAGGAAGACTGGAGAGAGAGAAGTCACCAGTCGGGGTGACCCATTTTGCTGTAAAACCTAGTACAGCAGGCCTTCGGTGTGCAGTGTGGTGGTGCAGGGCTCGTGATCCCTGCCAACTGGGGAGGCTGAGGCGTGAGGATCAAAACCTTGAGGCCTGCGTGGCTGCTGCCGTTTGAGTTAAGGCCAGTCTGGGAAACGTACTGAGACTCTGACACAAAATTTAAAAAAAAAAAAAAATTAAAGACAGGACTGGAAGGCCGGGGAGAGGGCTCGGTGGGTTCGAGCCCTTCTACCGCGCCTGACAGCGTGAGTTGGGTCTAATTATTTGCTATTACAACTACAAGTACAAGGGCCGGAGAGATGGCTCAGTGGCTAAGAGCACTGGCTGCTCTTCCAGAGGACCTGGGTTCAATTCCCAGCACGCACATGGCAGCTCACAATTGTCTGTAACTCCTGTTCCAGGGGATCTGACACAGTCACACAGACACATGCAGGCAAAACACCAATGTACATAAAACAAAAACAAATAATTGTTTAAAATACAAGTATGTAGCCAGGCGGTGGTGGCACACGCCTTTAATCCCAGCAGGAGGCAGAGGCAGGTGGATCTATGTGAGTTCTAGGCCAGCCTGGACTACAGAGCAAGTTCTAGGACAGCCAGAGCGGTTACACAGAGAAACCCTGTCTCGAAAAACCAACCCCCCCAAAAAACCAAGTACATGGTAGGAAAGAACCAACTCCTGGAGGCTGTCCCTGACTTCCACGTGTGCATGGAGGTGCCTGTGCGTTCTTGCACGCACAGAGTAAATACGTAAATAATAATATAATTATTTTCAAGAAAGAGAAGAGACAGTGAAAGGGCTGAGGGTACAGCCTGGTGGCACAGTGTTAGTTACAGCGTTGCAGCATGCCACCATGGGCTCAGTAGCTAGCACAGGAACACAAAACAATGTCAGGTGTGGTGGCGCACGCCTGTAATCCCAGCACTCAGGAGGCAGAGGCAGGAGGATCTCTGTGAGTTCGAGGCCAGCCTGGTCTACAAAGTGAATCTGGGATAGCCAGGGAAAACCCGTCTTGGGAAACAAAACAAAACAAAACCCAACCAACCAACCAACCAAGAGCACAATAGGCCTTGTGGTTTTTGCAATAGGCTATTTTCATCGTATCAATCATGTTTAAGGAAAGAAGTTAGTCTATTTTGTTTTTCTGAGTCAGGGTCTCTCTACATAGTCCTGACCAGCCTGGAACTCACCATGTAGACTAAGCTGGCTTGAATTCAGGAGAGACAGCCCTGCCTCTGTCTCTTGAGTGCTGCTAGCATGAATCACCAAGGCCCCTACAAAGGGAAAAAAAAAAACCTTTTCACCACCAACCTTGTTGCATAGGGACCCAACCCTGGTATCCAAGTGGGACGAAGGGTTTCACAGCTGAGGGGAGGGCAACTGAAGGTAAACAGGTTGTTTCCGGGCTCCATTCAAGGTCTCAGCACAGCAGTGTGTGGTTTTCAGTGCTACTCATCAGCTGGGACCTGGGGCAGCTGGCGTCGGCTGCTCTGACAGAATCCAAGCCTAAGAGCGCGCAGAGTGCTGAAACTTCAGCTGGGGTGCGGCTGCTACAGGAGCCAGGTGGGCTCCCTGGCACATGTGGCCATGAGGCCCGCTGACTGTCATTTGTTAGCAGGCTTAGCACTTGGTAGCTGCTAAGTGACTTTTCTCCCTTCGCCCCTCCCCCTCTTTGCCCACTGCCCAGACCTCAGTCTGAGCGCATGGACTCTGCCTTTTAGGCATTTGGGCTTTGATCATTGTCAGAACACCAAAGGAGGAAAAGGATTCATTGTGAGGAGCCAGGCATGGTGGCGCACGCCTTTAATCCCAGCACTCGGGAAGCAGAGGCAGGCGGATCGCTGTGAGTTCGAAGCCAACATGGTCTACAAAGCAAGTCCAGGATAGTCAAGGCTACACAGACAAACCCTGTCTCGAAAAACCAAAGGGAAGAAAAAGACTTTAACACTTTTCTCCCTGCATTTCATGGAATGGAAGGAGAGACCGTGGCCCTTTTCTCTCTCCTGCTGAGTGGCTAAGGAGGGCCCTGGGTTCTTGCTCACACCCCTTCCCCCTTCTCACATGTTAGGATACCAGCCAGGGACACTGAATATAAATTGCTTTAAAAATATATATGTATATGTGTATATATACACATATACACATATTTTAATCAGTGAGGTGAAAGTTTGATTAAAACTTTCTGTTGAAGTGTGAAACTCAAAGATATTAACATCTTTTTCCTGAGGTTTAGCAAACCCGTGTGGTAATTCCTAAAGAAGGAATCTGTTCATTTCTTAGTATACATTTTTGTTTTCTGCACAGGGCCTTGCACTCCTGTGTGCTGTGCAGGCATTTACCAAGGTAAGCTCCAGTAGTTCCTGACAAAACTGTGTTTCCTAACGTCTCCCACTCCACTTACACTTGTGAAGCTCTGCCAGCAGCCGAGCAGAGTTCACCCAGCTGTCACCGTCTGCCTGTAATCCCAGCCCCAGGGGACTGAAACAGGAGGACTGGGATTTAGAGGGTACGCATTGAGTTTCAGGATAGCCTGGGCTACACAGTGAGTTCCAGGATAGCCTGGGCTATATAGTGAGACCGTGTCTCTAAAAACAAAGGTGTTTGTGTAGCTGGTTTACAAAACACTTAAGATTTTATCAGTGTTAAACCGGGCGTGGTGGCGCACGCCTTTAATCCCAGCACTCGGGAGGCAGAGGCAGGCGGATTGCTGTGAGTTCTAGGCCAGCCTGGTCTACAAAGCAAGTCCAGGGCAGCCAAGGCTACACAGAGAAACCCTGTCTCTGAAAAACCAAAAAATAATAAAATAAAATAAAATAAAATGTATCAGTGTTAAGCCTCTCTCTGTGTCTTTTCTTTTCTTTCTTCCTTTTTTGAGGCAGACCAGGCTATGTAGACCTCTATCCCTCAGAGACTATGCACCGCCGCCTGGCTTCAGCCTCTTTTTGTTGTTGTTGTTTTTGTTTTTTTGTTTTTTGTTTTTTTGAGACAGGGTTTCTCTGTGTTAGCCTTGGCTGTCCTGGACTCTCGTAGACCAGGCTGTCCTCGAACTCACAGAGATCAGCTTCTTTCTTATTGGGTGTTTCCTTCATTTCCTCCAAAGCGCACATGGGTGGGACGTGCATATCTTCTCAGAGCTCTGCTCTTCCGTTACCCGTCTTCATCCCTGTCTGCTTGAGAGGCAGTCAACTGGCCAGTAGGTACTCTCCCCGGCTTCTTCAGGCACCTCATATGTTGTCCGTGTTGCATTAGCTGGATTGTGAGAGCAGCAAGTGACCTACAGAGACCCAATCCCAACAGGAGGGGGTGGTGGTAGCCAAGGACTGGTGTTTTCTGGAAATGATTTGTCTATAAACACATCCGTCTTGTTTGTTTGCTTTTTGAGACCGGATCTCATACCACCCAGGCTGATCTCTAACTCACTCTGTAGCTGGGGTTGTCAAACCCACCTCCCAAGTGCAGGGATTACAAGCAAGGAGACATTTTTCATGAGTCTGTAAAGGAATTTTAATTCAGAACGTGGCTGCTCTGGCAAGAGATCACATCCAAAGACATTCTATGCCTATGAAATCCGGCTAGAATACAGACATGCCTTTAATCCAGGAGACGAGGCAAGCAAATCTGAGTTCAAAGCCAGCCTGGTATAGAGCAAGTTTTAGATAAATAAAAGTTTACGTCCAGGCGTGGTGGCACACGCCTTCCTTTAATCCCAAACAATAAAGTTAGTTTGTAAAAGGAAGAGCCCATATTTGAAAGCGATGCCTATTGAGTGGCAGAAAACGTGACGAATCAGAGAAGACTTGACAGATAGGCTACGCCCCACTCTCACGAGAAGAGTGAGGAAGGGGAAGCTACTTAGGGGAGCAACACAGAGAGTGAGGATAGAGGGGGCAGCTTTACCAGGAGAGTATTTTTTGTTCGTTTGTTTGTTTTTCAAGACAGGGTTTCTCTGTGTAGCCTTGGCTGTCCTGGACTCGCTTTGTAGACCAGGCTGGCCTCGAACTCACAGAGATCCGCCTGCCTCTGCCTCCCGAGTGCTGGGATTAAAGGTGTGCACGACCACCTCTGGGCTGCCGGGAGAGTTTTACAGAGACGTTGAATGAGAGAACGAGCTAGAAACAGGTGAAGACAGAACGAGACAGAGGATGAGAAGGAGCCAGAAGATTAGGGCAGGTTGCTGGAGTTAGTTTGAGGCCAAGCAGAGCAATTCAGAGCCCGAGAGAAAAAGCCAGATTGAGTAAATCAGATGGGAGAGGAGTTTGAGTCAGAGCAGCCTCTGCCTCCCTGAGTGCTGGGATTTAAGGCGTGTGTGCCACCACACCCGACGCTGAGGTGAACCAGCCAGCCCGGGCTCGGTAAGGACAAGAAAGGGTGAGCTTAATAAGCAGTGAATCTCAGAGGCTGAAAACATTCTAGGCCTAGGTCAGATTGTACAGCGGCTAGAAGCTGCCAGGATGAGGCCTAGGTCAGCAGAAGGAGGCGGTGAGCCTCCCAGACCACAGCTGAACCCAGCGAATAAAAATTCATTTTACATGAATATATTCAATTTCTTACCTTTAAGGAGCTGGATAGTAAACACTTGAATAATTATGAATATACATATGTTTATGCTATGTGTCCTCATAGACACACCGTAAAGAGGCGAGGATACACTATAAAGCATACACTAGCTAGTATAAAATATTGTGCCTTGTACTTGACTGTGGTATTGAAAGCAGTGGAGCTGTGTCCTGCGCCTGGAGGAGAAGTGAGCACATTAACCAAGTTTCAGTTTCCAAAGTTAAATAGCAGGCTGCTTTTAGAGTCGTTTTAGCAGCAGTCCGATGACTGTGTCCTCAGACAGGGCTACTAATTTTTTTAGGTACAGTCATCCATCCGAAGGGTCCCCCATTGAGTCAGGGCTCCGTCCCAGACTGTTCCAGATGTTCCGGCCCCACAGCGGGCCAACGAGCATGCGCAATGTTGTCTCGGTGTTGTAACTCGGTTCCTGTGCATAATCTGCATTGCCAACCACCTGCTGCCACCCCTGGCAGTCCTCTGTCACAGGTCTCCACATGCACAAAGCCCTTTACTTTATTTCAGTCTGAGAACGAGTCTGTGTGTGTGTGGATAGGAACATAAGTCTGTGGGATAGATTTCCAGCCGGAACATCCTGAGGCGTCCCAGAGGCCTGGCTGGGACTCCTCTGTTCATGTCTGTCCTCCTTCCCATCCTGGAAACACGGTTTCTCTGTGTAATAGCCCTGGCTGTCCTGGACTGACTTTGTAGACCAGGCTGGCCTTGAACTCACAGCGATCTGCCTGCCTCTGCCTCCCGCGTGCTGGGATTAAAGGTGTGTGCCACCACACCCGGCTTGCTGGGACTCCTCTGGATAGGAAACCAAAAGAGAGACAGAGCCCACCTTGCCTCCACCAGCCCAGCCCTCTGCCTCAACTCTTCTCAGATGCGCGCCACCTCCAGAGCGCCATTCGTTTGCAGTGTTAGGGATCAAAGCCCTGACCTCCAGTAGTTTGGACGGCTCTCAGCCTCTGAGCTACATCCTCAGCCCTGTGTTTATTTTATTTTGGTTATAATTGTTCCCGAGTTTAGCTGCTCATCAAGAGGAGGTCTTTCTGCAGCTTCCAGGCACCGACATGTCCGCTCTCTCACTTTGGATGGAACCACTAAACGCGTAGTATTCCTTCTTCCTAGAGCCCAGAGCCTCCCGAGCCCAGTGTGAGAAGTCACCTGCTGTGGACTTGCTCTTCTTAATCACCTTTTTCAGCAGGTTGTAAACCTAGAGCGGAAAGGTTTCCCCAGACCTGACCACCAATTAGGAAAGAAAATTAGGGCCAATTAAATAAAGGTTAAACACAGGCCAAGAGAGAAATCACTTGCAAGAGGTATTTACATAATCCTCCCAAAGGGAGGTTCTTTTCCCAGATGCTTGAGTACAGGTGTGGTCCCCTAAACCTCCTGGGGAGTATGGGCTTAGGAGGTTGGTGGTCCCAGCCCTGGGGAGTACTCCCTGGGAGTGCTCCCTGGGAGTGCTCCCTGAGGAGCTGGGGGAGGAGGCAGGGCTTCTGAAAACTGATCCTTCCTGGACATGAGACTTGTCTCTGTAGCCACTGTTAAGTCACTGCCTCTCTGTAGCCACTGTTAAGTCACTGCCTCTCGAATAGACGATGAGGTGCAGGAGGCCACTCCCAGGACGGCAGGTGGACAGTGTCCAGCAGGGTGAGGCAATCTGTTTGTTTTCTCCTTTAACACGAAGGATGGCATAGCCAGGCACGGCGGCTCACCTCTGTCATCTCAGCCCTGGGGAGGCCACGGCAGGAAGGATTGCCAAAAGCTTGAGGTCAGCCTGGACTACAGAGTGAGACCCTGCCTCAAAAGTGAACGAATGAATGAATGAATGAATGAGTGTGGTACCCTCTCTTCTCTTGAGGGATCAAGTCCTGCTGGATGCCTCCCATAGGCCCACAGTGTCAGCACTTCCAAAGCCAGAGGTCCATCCTCTGGGCTTCTTAAATTCCCCAGGCTCCTCAGTTATTAGGGAGGGCTGGAAGACCTGGGGTACAGTAAGAAAACTGGGGGGTCCATAAAGGATTCTTTTTGGGCATGTAGTGAGACCTGGGTCCAACCCATCAGCAGTTGGTAAGGGGCGGGCAGCAGGTGAGAGTGGGCAGGGTCTTCACTTCATAACAAAAAGATGGGGCACTGCCTCCCCTCCCCCTCTTCTTCCACACCCCCCCCACTTTCATCTTGAAGTATTTGCTATAGAACCCGTGGCCTCAAGTGTCCCAGGCAAGCGCTGTACCACTTAATTACAGCCTAGCTCCCAAGTAGGAAACGGAGGTTTTGTTTGTCTGTTTTGGAGGCGTACTGTATAGCACATGGCAGCCTTGAACTTGGAATCCTCCTGCCTCAGCCTCCCAAATGCTGGGATTGCAGATAGACACACCACCAAGCCTGGCTCCAAAATCAGGTTTCTAAATCGCACTGTTGGGCCCCAGATGGAAGCCTCCTCTCTGGGGTTCACGGCCACCCCCAAATCTCCCAAGCCTCAGTGACCATGACCTTGAGGACTCCAGATGTAGACAGAGCCCCCTCATACAAGTGTGGAGGCCACTGCTCTGGCGGGACCTGGAAGGTCAGTACTCTTCTTGTGACTCCTCAGGGATCTTGGAAATGGACCACACGTGGGCCGCTGGGTTAGCTAGTTAGCAGGCTCTTTGTGTCAGACCTCAGACACTTCCTGTTCTAGACTTAGAATTGGTTATCAAACTGCCTACACATGGGTGGGTATCCCTGGACCGCTGAGGTTGGCATTGGCCTTCAGTTATTTGGCAAGTAAATACGAAGTGTGCCTTGTCCCTGGCCTGGGCCTAGGGTTAAGCCCTCCCCACAGAGCAGGGGCCTGCCCCACAGAGCTTACTGTCCAGTGAAGTACTCCACAAGCCCTGTCCTTCCCACTGAGTGTCAAGAGAGCCGAGCTCCCTAGACTGACACAGACTAGAGTAATTTTGGAAGTAGGAACCTCAACTGAGGAAAATGCCCTCACCAGGCTGACCTGTGGGCAAACCTGTGGTTCATTTTCTTCACTGACGATCAATGTGGGTGGGACCATCCCCGGGTGGGGGGTGGGGGGTGGGGGGTGGGGCGACCTCAGGGCTAGTGGTCCCAGATAGGAGAAAGCAGGCCGAACAAGCCCTATGGGGGAAGCCAGGAAGCGGCACCCCTCTGTGCCCCCTGCCTCACCTCTGCATCAGTTCCTGCCCTGCCTTCTTTCCACAATGGCCTGTGATGTGGAAGTGGAAGCGAGATAAACCCTTTCCTCTCCAGGTAGTTTACGGTCCGTGTGTTTTTACCACAGCAACAGAAACCAAACCAAGACACCGATCTACCCAATTCCAGACACACTTTCTGCCCGATTGGCCCTTATACCCAGTTGCTTGCCCACACCTGACTGTTAAATACACACATTTATTCACTCATTAAACAATTTTGGAGTGTATATGCCAGGCTTGGTTCTGGACACTCGGACTTTGAAGAAGGTAAGGCAAGCGAGGAATCCAAGGCACAAAACGTAAGGAGACTTTTGCTCCAAAGCCATGAGGTACATACAAGTGCAGGCCAGGCCCTAGGGTCTCCCCAACGTCTGTGTGTGTTCTTTCTTCCCAACTAGGGGGCGCAGCCTCGGTCGACTCTTCCCCTTCCTCCTCTTCCTGCCCCTCCTCCCCCCATCCACAAGCATTCTGCCTCAACCAGGGTTTCCCACAAACTTGCCCAGCTGCCTGGGAATCCCTGGGGGCGCTTGTCTTAAATGCAGCTTCCAAATGCAGTTCCATTGTAGGCAGCTGGAACTCAACTGCGGACATCAATGATAAAGTTATTTTGTTGTTGTTGTTGTTGTTGTTGTTTTTCAGGGGGAGGGGATGCACCAGAGCCACTGCTAACTCTGACCAAAATGAGAAGAAGAAGGGCAAGAAAGCCTTCCCATGCATCCTCGTGGCTCTTTAAGCGGACGAGACAAGAAGGCACAGAAGTGCTGGGTGCAGGGGCTGTGTGCTCACCCCTGTGGGAAGGTTTCAGTCATTCATGGCCTTCTGGGCCCTCTCTCACCCTCCTCTGACGCCTCACAAGTCTTCTGCACTGCTTGCTTAGGGAACTGGAGGTGGCACTGTCAATAGCTTTGCATGGGGTGCAGGGCTCTGTGGAGAGGGCGGGTGGGTGGGTGTGTCCGAGCAGCAGGGCAAACAGCTCTTCTTGACCTCCAAGGCGGGTACCTGGTATTTTCACTTGCTTCATATGGCACCCCACGTAGATGCCCACACACTTCGGGGTGTCAGATACACACTCTTCTTTAATGGTGATGATGATCACTGGAACGGGACGAGTCAATTGTGTGAGTCACCAGTGAGCCCAGTTTGCAGGGTGGGGCGTACCTCTGATTTCCCCACTCATTCTTCCCTTGGCAGTGTGAGCGTGAGAGCCTTCTGCTGGCCGTCCGTCCACACCCAGCAACTCCCCGGAGAGCTTGCGATGGGTGCACATCGATGTTCTTAGCTTGCTCTGAAGATCTGGAAAGAGTTGTGACAGCGAGACAGAGGACAGAGGACTCGAAGTCTGGCTCGGGGGTAACGTGGGGTAACCTTAGCACTGAGGGCCTCATCTCAGTGTCTCCTCCACACCGCAGATTTCCACCGCAGGCTGAATTAATTACAATGTGTTCTGTCAGGGGCACAGCAGTCTGCAATCCTGTCCTATGCACCAGTGTCACCAGTGTCACCTGTTGAGCAAACACAGGCCCACTCTGTCTGTGCCCTTAAGAAAGGAGGTCTGGCAACTACATTTTTCACCCATTGCTGACAAAGAACCAAGAAGATCCTGGGTGGTTACTGGCATTCAGTGTGACACACACACACACACATACACACATACATACACACACACACACACACAGCTGAGAGCTCACAGACCTAGGACCCTCTGTGGGTGGCCCTATCAGTATTCTGTCTCCACCAATGACTTTACTTCAAATGTAAGCACTGAGGCCTTCATCTTGGCACAGGTGGAGTTGCTCTTCCCAGAGACCATTTTCTGGATGGTTCTCAATGAGGAGGGACCAAGAAGGTGAACTCACACGTGATTTGGAAAACAAAACGGAAGCAGTTGTTAATCTTCCCTGAAGGTGGGCCAGGTTAGCTAACTGACAGACCCAGGGTCACCAGGATGTACCCTGTCCAGCACCTCCTAAGTGCTGTCTCCAGGGCCCTGGCAGCTTTGGGCCGCCCTTCACACAGTATTTCCACCCACACTAGGCCCAGCCCTTCAAGACCAAGCCTCAGTGTCCCTCTGCCATCCTTCCAGAAGAGGCTTGCTCAGGTGCTCCTACAGCCTGCCTGCTGGCTCCTTCTCCAGCCCTGCCCTTCCTGCCAGGCCTTCACCACCCCGCTCCTCCACTGGCTGTATAAAATCCCACTCCTAGAGGGCCCTGCTTCTCTGAACCCAGAAGGACCAGGCAAGAAGTCGGCGTCATGTCTTAAACACACAGGAGCTTGCTTTCCATTTGGAGCCAAAGAAATGGTCACAGGCTATCAAGACACGTGGACACCTATTCCCAGGGGCAGTGAACAGGCAACTGAATCAGTCTACCTTCCACAATGACAGGAAAATGGAAACACACACACACACACACACACACACACACACACACACACACAGTCAGGGTCAATCACTCCTGTCCTCCCAGGCTGAGGCGAGAGAATTGCCATGAGTTTAGGTCAGTCTGGATAATATTGTGAGTTCCAAGCAGGTCTGGCCTGCAAAGTAAGTATACTCCCCCCACCCCCCAAAAAAAACAGACCAAAAAAACCAACCAAACAAACCCAAAAACAACAACAACAAAAAAACCCACCCAAACAAACAAGCAAGCAAAAACTTAAAGAAAGAGACGTGGGGGAAGGTAGGAGGGAAAAAAGAGGCCAATCATGGTTCCCCAACATGGCCGATTAAGCAATCTGGGAAAAGGCAGTAAAAGCCAGCTTTTGTTGTTTACTCCCACCTTTCCCAGATCCTACAACCTGCTCAGCTGCAGCCTTAGGTACCTGTGCTTCTTTCTTTTTTGTTTTTGTTTTTGTTTTTTTTTTTTGGTTTTTTGAGACAGGGTTTCTCTGTGTAGCCTTGGCTGTCCTGGACCCGCTTTGTAGACCAGGCTGGCCTCGAACTCACAGCGATCCACCTGCCTCTGCCTCCCGAGTGCTGGGATTAAAGGCGTGCGCTGCCACGCCCAGCTCTGTGCTTCTTTCTTACCTAGTGTGCAACTTCCTCTTAGTGTGGCTAAGCACAGACCAGTCAGAAAGCACCAAAACGCTGCAGGGAGGGGCCCGAGGCCTTTGGTTCGATGTGCAAACCTTGCTGCTCTTGCTGTAGGTTACTGTGTATTTTGTATCTCTACCCATTAGACAGTGAGTGCATTTAGAACAGAGTTCCTGACCTGGTCACCTTTGGATCCCTAGTGGCCAGCACTACACCTGGCACGAGGGAGTAGGCAGTAAATATTTGTGAAATGACTGAAGGAGCCACGCAGAGGTCATATCTGGATTGGAAGGGTTTAGAACTGTTGGCCGTATTTCTGCTTTCGTGTGTGTGTGTGTGTGTGTGTGTGTGTGTGTGTGTGTGTGTGTCACACTGAATGCCAGTGACCACCCCACATCTGCTGGGTCTGAGGTGCCCTGCTGTGTGGTGGCTACCATCTGGTGTCAGACCATGGTAAAGGTGATCTACATGAGACACCTTCCCCCGCACCTCTTTTCCATGACCCGTCTCAAACCCAGAGAGCCACTACCTACTAAAGAGCTGTCATACCACAGAGTCACTGGCCACCTTGGGGTAGCACCCGAGAAGCCATCCTCTTGTCCTGGGCCCATTGAAGCATCATCCGTATTTGAGATGATAGGGAAGGCCTTACCAAAGAAAACCAATGTTTGCAGCGGAAACTGACTTGTAAATACTTGGTACCAGGTTTATGCAACTCGAGTAAGCAACAACGAAGCACACACACTACACCCCCATCCCACCGCAATCAACAAATAGAAAATGCCACCACTTTTGGCTAGAGGTTGTATGGGCCCATATCCCTGGAGACCTCGTGCACTCCCTCAAGGGCAATTAAGAGGTTCCAATCCTAGGCAGCTTCTAAGCCTTGACTTTCTGCAGCAGTGAGTGGCAGCTCTGGCACACACGCTATCAGGCGAGGCCATGATGCAATGGACACGGATGGCCAGAGGCAACCGTGAGACTTCCTGCTCCACATTTACATGACGTAGGTGACTTGGGACATGTCAACATGCTTGAGCCTCCATTTCCTCATCTGTGGAAGGAGTTGGGGAGCAATTGTTAGTTGTGCGCACACATCTCATGGGGACGTTGAGAGCATGAAACCAAACTGGATCATGTGAAAATGCTTTAGGGAGGAAGGGAGGAGCTGGGTGCCGCAGCCTGGTGAGGAGCTGGGTGAGGGTGTTTGCGGTTACATGTTATGGTGACAGGGATGTGGAAGACCAGCAGGTTCCAGCTTGTCCTTGATCTACGCAACCTCCAGCTCCTCTCTTGGTTATGGAAACCACAAGCCACAGCAGTCCCGGGCCCTCCTTCAGATTCCCTAATCACAGCAGAGCAGTGCTGTCCAGGCTCCTGAGCTGCCGATGCTCTGGCACCAAGCCTGCCTGCTCTAAGCGGTCTCACAGGGTCCACACAGCTCTCCTTCATCACGTGTCTTTCAGGGTTGGAGGCAGACACAGAAAATAGATAAATCTGAGACCAAGGCTTGGCAGAATCCACTTTGAAAAGACAGAGGGAGCCAGGTGGTGGTGGCGCACGCCTTTAATCCCAGCACTCCGGAGGCAGAGGCAGGTGGATCGCTGTGAGTTCGAGGCCAGCCTGGTCTACAAAGTGAGTCCAGGACAGCCAAGGCTACACAGAGAAACCCTGTCTCAAAAAAAACCAAAAAAGAAAAAGAAAAAAAGAAAAGGAAGGAAAGAATGAAGAAAGGAAGGAAGGAAGGGGGAATGCTCAATTTTGGGTTTGGATACCCTGTCTGTCAGTTATGTGGGTCACCCATGCACCGGGTCCGCTGAAGAGAGCTCTGCTAAGCCGTCATGTCCTTGCCTGTGCGGTGGCCTCTGTCTCGCTTCACCTTGCTGATTCTTACTCATCTTTCAAAACCTAACGCAGGTGCCATCATTTTCGGGAGGCTTCTCTGAGTCACCACACTGCATGGTGAGGCACTGCTCCACCTGTGACAGAGGGTTCTCAAATGAGCGTGGTTTTGTTTTCCAGAGGGACACCTGGCTTTTTAGCTGATGCGATAGTGGGGCACAGATGCACACTGGCTGCAGGTAGACAGAGGCCAGACATCCTAGACGCATAGTCCTACCACTTATACTGAGGAATTATGTGGCCCCCAAGTGTCTACAGCACCACGGTCAAGACCCCTGCTTTGGCTGGATGTGGTTGCACACACCTTTAATCCCAGCACTCAGGAGGTAGAGGCAGGCAGATCGCTGTGAGTTCGAGACCAGCCTGGTCTACAGAGCGAGTCTAGGACAGACAAGGCTACATAGAGAAACCCTGTCTTGAAAAACAAAACAAAACAAAAAAGACCCCTGCTTGGTGGTAAGAGATTGACTCTTTGGGTCTCACCTGAGCAGCAGCCTTGTGGACTCAGGCTTTAGTCCCCCGCACACTGCACACAGCTCAGAGCTGTATGCCTCTCTCCCAGGTGTCCTCATGTAAACTTTGTCGCTGTCTCAGGCTATGCTCACATATTGTAGATTGCATTGTGAGCTAAGATGATCCAGCTAAGGCTTCCACTCTCAAGGAGCCTCATAACCAAATAGGAAAAAGGGCATGAAGAAAAACCTAATTATCCACAAAACAGAAAGCAAGGCCACGACAGAGGACCAGCAGACAGCGTTGGAGGATGTGATTACTAGATTAACCCCACCCATGAGCCTTGGCCACTTACTCACCTCATGTTCTGGGCAGTAGAGGACAAATATTTCAATGGTGGACTTAGAACTTGGCTGAGCCTTGTTCATGTGAAAGCCGGAATACTCCAGAAAAAAAAAAAAAAGAACTGTTTAAAAGGGTCAAACTTGGGCATGTCTGATAAGAGGTCTGGCTCCACAGAGCCAGGTACCCTCATGGAAAAATTGCTGGAGAGCTCATTGCTGCCCATGCGATGTCACCAGCGGCACCACACCACTCACTGCTGAGTGGAGTGAGCGCCTCAGACACAGGTCAGCAGCATCCCCACCATCAGTACCACTGCCAGGCACACACTGCCCTGTGCAAGTCTGGGCAGGAGTTAGCAGCTTGCTGCTGAGAGGAAAAGAATCCCCTGATGGTCCCAGAGGCTAGCCAGCTGCCATTTGAACCTATTATTATAGGTCACGGTGACCTGCACAATGACACCGGGGATGCAAGTAGCTTCTGTCCTCTCAAATGAAAGAGTGACCTTCAGGACATTTGTGTGAGTGAGTGACAGTGAGTGTTTGAACGTTGGTTGTCCTAACCAGTCACGGTGGGCAGAGCTGTGGACTGAACACCTACCGTAAAGTCCTGGGTGTTGGGGTCAGGTGTTAAGAATTGTTTTAAGTGCCAAGCATGGTGGTGCACGCCTTTAATTCCAACTCTTGGGAGGTAGAGGCAGGTGGATCACTGTGAGTTCGAGGACAGCTTGGTCTACAAATCAAGTCCAGGACAGCCAGGACTACAAGAGAAACCCTGTCTTAAAAAAAATAAATAAATAAAAAGTTTTAAGCAAAAGAAGAATTCAGTATTAATCACGCCCGCCCCAACACACACACATTCTCTTTGGAGTTCCTTTTTCACAATACCTTAATACTTTGTTCTACTTATAAACAAACAAATAAACAAGAAAGAATCCACAGATGCAAAATTTCTTTGCTGTCTTATAACTTTATACATATCCACTTTAATGTTGTTCTGTGGGAGGAAAGGTGCCGAAATTTGGCCAATGTTTGTGGACTGTGATTGTTTGGCATTTATCTGAAAGTAGGGGAACAATGGGGTATTCACCATTTCCCCAGGTGGTGCTGTGACCATGTGGTTGCTGGGCTAGGCACTACCTGCCAGTTTATGATCAGAAGTTTAATTTATGTAAAATCAAATTAAATCATTAATAATAAAAACTTTATTTAATTTAGTTAGTTAGTTAGTTTGTTTTTTGAGACAGGTTTCTCTGTGTACCCTTGGCTGTCCTGGACTCACTTTGTAGACCAGGCTGGCCTTGGACTCACAGCGATCCTTCTGCCTCTGCCTCCCAAGTGCTGGGATTAAAGGTGTGTGCCACCACGCCCGGTTAAGACTGGGATTTTTGAGGCCATCTTGAGCTATATAACAAACGAGACTATGTATAACAAAATGATAAAAAATTTACAACAGCTCATGCCTGCTTAGTATGGCCCAGGAATTGATCAGGAGAACCGGTCCTCCTGTCTCAGCTGGGATTACAGGTGTGCACCATCATTTCCAGCTGGGATTACAGGTGTGCACCATCATTTCCAGCTGGGATTACAGGTGTGCGCCATCATTTCCAGCTGGGCTATTAGAATTATATTTGGATGAACTTAATCATATGGACTGTCTATTTAGTAAAAGAAAAGAAAAGAAAAGAAAAGAAAAGAAAAAAATACAACAGCATTAAGATGGGAGAGGGGAGTAGGGGGAAGATTAAAAACAGAAGGATGTGGTGGCGCACGCCTTTAATCCCAGCACTCAGGAGGCAGAGGCAGGCAGATCATTGGTCTACAAAGTGAGTCCAGCACAGCCAAGGCTACACAGAGAAACCCTGTCTCAAAAAAACAAAAAAACAAACAAAGTAAACGATACATGTATGAAAACTGCCACAACGAAACCCAGTAGTCTGCGTGCTGATCTAAAGAGTTAACTTAAACAACGGCACTGATTTTAGTTCCCTCAACTTTCCGGTCCTCTTAGCATCTTTGCTCAGAAGTTATCAATTCTCATCACAGAGGAAATGATGCGTTCCCCACTTGAGGGGCCTGGATTTAAAGCTGTTCTAATTTTATTGGCATTTGAGTTAATCATGTAAACTCCCTGAGCCTGAATTTCCTAATTCATAAACTAGGAAAAAATACACACACTCAGATGAACTCACACACACACACACACACATACACACACACACACACATATACACTCACACTCACATGAACTCTCACACACTCATATACACACATACACTCACATGAACTGTCACACCCTCACACATATGCACACACTTTCACGAACTCTTACACATTCACACAATGCACACTCACACATTCACGTTAATTTTCACACAGTCACACGAACTCTCACACACACACACACTTTCACCAGCTCACATACATGCACTCACACATACATACTCACCACACACTCACAATACACTCACACATACACATACATTTTCACACGCACACTCACACACACAATTGCGATGATAATATAGTAAGGTTATGGTAGGAAGATGTCAGAATTATTACATCTTGTTCTGCAGCAAACCTAGGGATCATTTAGTTGGAGGTATTTAGAGGCCGTGTGGTCTGAACAGTTCTATTGTGGAGACAGAAAGACCCCGCTGAGTGCATGGAGAAACCAGAGAGGGTTCTGGGTGACTATCTTCTGTAATTAAGCTCCCCATACCCCCACCCTCCCTCCCTCCCTCCCTCCCTCCCTCCCTCCTCTTCCCTCTTCACTGCTGGCTTCTTCTTCTTTTTTTTTTTTTTAACATGAGTTCTGGGGATTCAAATTCAGGGCCTCTTGTCACAGCTAGTGTTTTTACCCACTAAGCTGTCACCTCTCCTGAATTGGTTCTTTCCCCGTCTCCTTTCATTGCCAGCAAGTGCCATCCCACACAGGGACTACGGCACCAATTTGTTAAATGTTCACTTCCGGTTGATCCCCAACCCCCAACCCTATTCTCCCCACAATTGTCAGAGTCTTTTGGGAGGGTTTTTTGTTTGTTTGTTTGTTTGTTTGTTTGTTTTTGAGACAGGGTTTCTTTATGTAGCCCTGGCTGTCCTAGAACTCACTCTGTAGACCAGGCTGGTCTCGAACTCAGAGATTCACCTACCTCTGCCTCTCGGTGCTAAGACTAAAAAGGCACAGGCTACCACTGCCCAGCTCAGAGTCCTCTTTTTAAAAGCTGGCCAGTGGTGGCACATGCCTTTAATCCCAACACTAGGGAAGCAGAGGTAGATCTCTTGAGTTCCAGGCCAGCCTGGTCTGCAGAGTGAGTTCCAGGACAGCCAAAGCTGCACAGAGAAACCCTGTCCCGAAAAACCAAACCAAACCAAAACTGTGATGCTCTCAACCCTGTGTGCAAAAGTGTGTCATGGCTTCCCTGTTGGGCCACAGATGGTGTTCAGCTTTTGGGCGGACCCCCAGGGTACAACAAATACTGGGAAAATCTTAAGAGAATCTGATCTAAGAACAATAAAACTTTGTCCCTAAAGCCCAAATTCAAGAAAAACTAGGAGCTCAGAAAGGCAAATAGCTCGCAATGCACTTCACCAGGCTGGAGCGAGGCTCAGAATGACATGCGCAGATCAAGCCTTGTCCAGCTCTGCCTTTCAGACCACAGCGGCTGGAGCAGGTAGGGGCGGGGACGGCGGTCAGGATTCCCACCCGAGTTCATGTTTATGCCGTTGCCCCTCCTGCTAGGGACCCTTCCAGACCTCCTCAATGCCTCGCCCACGCCTAAGGAGGCAAGGAGATTACATCAGATAGATTTATGGAATTATCTGCATCCTAAACGGTTTTTCATTCTCAGGCGGACTTTTTCCCTTCCACGGCTTCTGAGTCATTTCTCTGTTTTTAGGCAGGGTGCCCGATGGCACCTAATGGCTCCTAATTCCTCTTCCTTTTCAGGAAGTGCACATCTCATCTTTCAACTGGCTGAGGTTTTTTTTTTTTTTTCTCCATGGGAGCCGGGTTGGGAGCTGGATGGAGCAGAGGCCTGCCTAGCCACTCAGCTGGCAGCGTGCTCCCCTAGCATGAACGAAGCCTTTGTTTTGACCCCTAGCTCTGTATAAACCAAGACTGGGGGCGCCTACCTGCAATCCCAGCACTAGAGGGGTGCAGGCGGGAGTGAAAGGGCTTTAAGACGTTGACCCTACAAGGTGGCTCAGCTACGGAGTTTGATCCTTGGACCCTCGTGGAGGAAAGAGAGGGTGGGCCAGTTGTCCTCATCCTGCCCCATAGCTGCTTCCAACAGCCTCTACCTGGACGGGACTCAGCAAAGAGCAGAGCCAGGCGCTGAGATGGCCTGACTGACGGCTCACGCTTGAGAAGAGGCCCCCGTGGCACCTGACATCTGTACCTTCCGCAGCTGCAGCCAGGTTGGGCGCGCACACCTGTAACCCCAGCCCTCGGGAGGTGGAGGAGGCAGGAGAATCAGGTCAAGGCCTATCTCAGCTTCTTAGTGAGTTCAGGGCCATCCGGCTCTATGTAAAAGAAACAAAAGGGGCCAGGCTTGGTGGCACATGCCTGCAATCCCAGCACTCGAGGAGGCAGAAGCAGGCAGATCTCTCTGAGTTTGAGACCAGCCCAATCTGAAAAGTGAGTCCAGAACAGCCGAGAGTTCACAGAGAAACCCTGTCTCGAAAAGGAACCCCCCACCCCCCCAAAAAATAACTAAATGAACAAACAAGTTATTTGTGAGATATTTACTTACAAGAAGTGGAACCCTTAGAACTCATCTGACAGAAATAGGAGTAGCCATATTATTGTTGTGTGGTAGAGGGTTTGGGCAAGAGGTGAATCATCACATTTTTTGTTTGTTTGTTTTTCGAGACAGGATTTCTCTTGTGTAGCCTTGGCTGTCCTGGACTTGCTTTGTAGACCAGGCTGGCCTCGAACTCACAGCAATCCACCTGCCTCTGCCTCCCGAGTGCTGGGATTATCACATTTTAGAAGGCACAGAGGTTAGGAGAACTCTTGACTGGTCCTGCTCAGCCTGGTGTGAGCCATCCCGTGCTGGAATGAAGAGGCTGTCTAAGTGACAGGCACTGCTCTGATCATAGTGCCAGGGAGGGAGCCCTGCTTCCAGAAAGACGAGGGCTCACTGGAACGGGGCAGTGGCGCCTAGGGCCGTGTGAGGCACAGTGGAGGCTGTGGAGATGGCTCTGTGTGTAGAGTGCGCCCTGTGTGGTTGTGGAGGCCCGAGTTCACATCTCCAGAACCTGCAAAGGCAAACGCAGAACGCATCTGCAGTCCCAGTGCCCTGTGGTGAGACGGGAGGCAGAGGCAGATGAATCCGCGGAACTGGAGGGCTGTTCAGCCTGGCATACACGGTAGTGAAATACAACAAAGAATATAAATTTGGTGTTTTTGGACATGGTCTTAACTGTTTAGCTTTGGCTAGCTTGGAATTTTCTTTGTAGACTAGGCTAACCTTGAACTTGAAGCAATCCTCCTTCCTCTGCCTTCTGGGTGCTGCTATTACAGGTGTGTGTCACCATCCAAAACTTTTTTTCCCCCTTTAGATTTTGATCATGTTTTTCCTTTCCCACTTCCCTACCCATCAAACTTTATGTTCTTTCTCTTTCCTGCTCTCTAAAATCAAACCCACAAAGCCACAAAAACAAAAACAGAGAAAAACCAATAAGACAAAAAAAAAAAAAATCCAAAACTAAACACACACACACACACACACACAGAGTTCACTTTGTGCTGTGTTGGTCAACTATTTCTGGGCATAGGGCCTGCACTAAAGTGAGGTTACTATACCCAGTGACACTTCATTGGAAAAACCTGGTTTCCCCTTAGCCCACAGGTATCAATTGCAAACAACTTCTTGGTTAGGGATAGGAGTTCACTTCCCCTCTCAGGCCTGGGGCTCCTTCTAACTTGAACGTGTGGGTCTCTGTGAGCTGCTCTAGCCTCTGTGGATCCCGCGTGGGTCTCTGTGAGCTGCTCTAGCCTCTGTGAGTCCTGCGTGGGTCCCTGTGATCTGCTCTAGCCTCTGTGGGTCCTGCGTGGGTCCCTGTGATCTGCTCTAGCCTCTGTGGATCCCGCATGGGTCTCTGTGAGCCGCTCTAGCCTCTGTGAGTCCCGCGTGGGTCCCACGTGGGTCTCTGTGAGCCCCGCGTGGGTCTCTGTGAGCCCCGCGTGGGTCTCTGTGAGCCCCGCGTGGGTCTCTGTGAGCCGCTCTAGCCTCTGTGGATCCCGCGTGGGTCCCTGTGAGCCGCTCTAGCCTCTGTGAGTCCCGCGTGGGTCTCTGTGAGCCGCTCTAGCCTCTGTGGGTCCCGCGTGGGTCTCTGTGAGCCGCTCTAGCCTCTGTGGGTCCCGCGTGGGTCCCTGTGAGCCGCTCTAGCCTCTGTGGATCCCGCGTGGGTCCCTGTGAGCCGCTCTAGCCTCTGTGGATCCCGCGTGGGTCCCTGTGAGCCGCTCTAGCCTCTGTGGATCCCGCGTGGGTCTCTGTGAGCCGCTCTAGCCTCTGTGGGTCCCGCGTGGGTCTCTGTGAGCCGCCCTAGCCTCTGTGTGTCCCGCGTGGGTCTCTGTGAGCTGCCCTAGCCTCTGTGGGTCCCGCGTGGGTCTCTGTCAGCTGCCCTAGCCTCTGTGGGTCCCGCGTGGGTCTCTGTGAGCTGCCCTAGCCTCTGTGGGTCCCATGCACATCAATCCTCTTCCGTCTGGAAGACACTGTTTCCTTGGAGTCATCCATGGTCTCTGTGTAGTCCCCTGAGCCTTGAGGGGGAGGATTCGAGGGACACTAGAGACGACTGAGCACCCCTAAGTCTTTTGCTCTGCACTTTGTCCAGTTGTGGGTTCCCATATTAGTTTCCAAGTACTGCAAGAAGAAGTTTCTTTGATGAGGTTGACCTATAGGTACAGAATATATCACCAGGAGTCATTTTGTTGCTATGTTTATCAGAATAATAGTAGTAGATTTTCTCCTAGGTCTATGAGTCTCGAGTTATGCCCACTTTAGCAGTGTCAAATATGGATTTCATCTCAAGGAGTAGACTTTTTTTTTTTTTTTTGGTTTTTTGAGACAGGGTTTCTCTGTGTAGCCTTGGCTGTCCTGGACTCACTTTCTAGACCAGCCTGGCCTCAAACTCACAACGATCCACCTGCTTCTGCCTCCCGAGTGCTGAGATTAAAAGCATGTACCACCATGCCTGACGGACTGGATCTTAAAAAAAAAAAAAAGGTTGGTTACTCCCATACCGTCTGCACCATTACTGCACCAGCAAATCTTGCAAGCAAGTTACCATTGTCGGTTGCAGGGATTGTAGCTGGGTGATATTGAAAGATGAAACGCAATGAATGAGAAACATGTAAAAAAAAAAAAGTTCAATAGCCTTAGCCATCAAAGAAATGCAAATTAAAAATAAATTGAGATTTTTATCTTACCCCAGTCAGAAAGGCCAAGATCAATAAAACAAATAACAGGTAATGCTGGCAAGGATGCAGGGCAGGAGGAGCACTTATTTATTGTGGTGGGAGTGCAAACTGGTTCAGCCACTATGGAAAGCAAAGAGGAGGGTCCTCAGGAAGCTGAGAATCAATCTACCTTAAGATCCAGCTAGGATGCTCTATCTTACTACAAAGATACCTACTCATTGCCGCTCTATCCGTAATCGCAAGAAGCTGAAAACAGCCTAGATGTCCATCAATGGATAAATGGATAATGAAGATATGGTACATTTACACAATAGAATATTATTCAGCTGTTAACAAAAATATAAATTGTGATATTTGCAGACAAATGGGTGGAGCCAGGGGGAAAAAAAGTCATCCTGAGTGAGGTAACCAGCCCCCAAAGACAAGCAGTTCATGTTTTCTCTCATATGTAGATGTGGCTTTTACGTTGCTGATATGTAGTCTACAGTCTCAACAAGCACAGAGGTTAGGTACCTAGTCAGGGAAAAGGCAGCAGAGAGGACCTTCCAAGGACGGGAAATAGAATGCAGAGTAATGGAGAGACAAAGAGGAAAGTGGACTAGAAGGATTAAAAGGGGAGTGAGATGGGAGGGTAGAAAAAAAGAGGGCACCTGTAATCCCAGCACTCGGGAGGCAGAGGCGGGTGATCTCTGTGAGTTCGAGGCCAGCCTGGTCTACAAAGTGAGTCCAGGACAGCCAAGGCTACACAGAGAAACATTGTCTCGGAAAAAAACCCAACCCAACCCAAACCAAATCAGAACAACCAAAGACTATTTTGAACCCCACACGGAAACACTACTTTAGAAGCTTCCTGAATATATACATATATGAAAGGAATCTACACAGTCACCACAGACTGGAGGAGACAATGCCCCAACAGTTCATCTTGTACCACCAAGTAAAACTTCCAGTGCCAAGACAGGGCTACATCTTGTTGAGTCACTGGCCAACGGGGTTCCATGGAGCACCGCTCCCCGCTCACACGCAAATGTCATAGGCTATCACTGAGCTCCACAACCTGATGGTGAGCCCCTATTGACGATGACACAACTTATGTCATCAAACATGGCGACGTCAAACTGGTATCCAGCAGGAAGCCTCACCCCTACTGACCTTTCATGGTACCCTGCTTTCTACCAGAGCAGGAAGGTAGCCACATCTTTAAATATATATATATATATATATATATATATATATATATATATATATATATGTGTGTGTGTGTGTGTGTGTGTGTGTGTGTGTGTGTGTGTGTGTGTGTATGTGTGTGTGTGTGTGTGTGTGTATTAAATTTGTTTAATATTTTTGAGTTTTAATAAGCAATACTGTACAGACTTAGGTGCAGTTTAGATATGTACCCACATGTCTTGTCTAGGGTTGAACTGTGCATCTATGAAATAACACTGAGAGCTCAGGTAGCAACCGTAGGCTTGAGCTCCCTGTCCCGTTCTGTTCCCCAGTCAGGGGTTGGGGAAGACCCTAAGACCAGTGTTTAGGACACGGCCAGAAAATTTGCTAAGTTCTGAGAGGATCATGGAAGTTCGATCCCAGGAGATTTAGGAGCTGAGGAAACCATCACCAGTGCAGTTCTACGGCATGCACTTCCTCTCGGCCAGGTCTTCACTGCGGCGGTGGCCATGAGTGCTTTAGACTGTGCATAGTCTACACAACCGTGAAGGCTGTGCTTTGTCTAAAAGGAACAGATGTGCCATAAGGGAAGTAAAGTTGATATTTCTGTGAGAAACCACTGACTTGTATGAAAATCCATAAACCTGACGCCATCAACCAGTTTCCAATGAGCAGGAATCTCCACTTACTATTTGCCAATAGGTGATTTCTGAGCCCCAAGTGCCACATGCCTGCCTGACTATGGGGTGTCAGCTCTGTCACCATGCAGGCAGAGTGTGCAGAACACAGAAGGTACAGTGGATGGACAGGACGGAGCTGGAGACCATGCCAACCATCTGGATGTCTGGATCAGTGGCTCTCAACCAGTGGCATGCCCACCCACCTACTGTGTGGACATTTGGCAAAGTCTGAAAATAGTATTGCTTGTCACAGCTTGGGGTAGGGAAGGGATGTTGATGGTACCTAGTGAACTAAGGCCAAGTAAACTGCTAAGCATCCTGGGATACACAAGGCAGCGCCTACACAAATACGTTTTCTCTGGAGGCTTTCTTTTAAGTATTGCAGTGACCGTTCTTACTCAGTTGGGAAGCTCTTGGATTTTTGACACTCTTGGTTGGCTACTGTGATCAGAGAGTGGGGGCCACGCTGAGGTAAAGGTATCTAGACACAATTATTGTGCACGGACGCAACTGGAGTCCCTCTTGCAGTGTAAGAATATCATCTGTCACATCCTGAACCAGACAGCTGCTAGTCAGAGCGAGGAGCAGCACCCCCCAACCCCCATCCCTCACCCCCACACCCCTGCTATGTACCCACCCACAGCCCCCATCCCCCATCCCCCCATGCCCCGCCATGTAGGTGAGTCTGTGATCACGTCACTGGCTACAGTTTGTTGCGGTGTGTTTGAGAACAACTGGGGAACACAGCTTAGTAGAGTGGAAGGGGGCCAGGCTGGCGCAGAGTGGCTGTTAACGGGCCCTGCAACACACAGGGCAGGAGCACCCAGGGCTTTTGGCTTTGAGAACTGAAAGAGAAGAAAGGTTACTAGCAGTGTGGGGACTGTCCCTGTTGCAGCCTCCCTATGGATGAGAGGAGGCCAGGCCCAAGAGTGCAAGGGCTTTGGGAATATGGATCTTTGCCAGTGGAAATCTAACCCCAAAGCAAAGCATCTTCTACCCTTGAGAGGGGACACAGCCCTTTGCTCACCACACCCTCAGAATGGTATGAGGCCTCATACCATTTCTATGAGATCCTGGGTGTTTTGAGTCCCCTGAGAGTCCCCACTGAGAAAACCTACTTTTCTTACTCTGGCATCTGTGCCTCTGGGCCAGCCAGCTGTGGCTCCTGGGTCAGGCTAGAGTCTGTGCTAAGGGCTGAGAGGCACCAAGGTGAACACTTGATTCATAACTTCCGGTCTGTCACATTGTGCTGTATTTCTAGTCTCTCTCTGTCATAGTTAGTTTCACCTGTCACCTTGATACAGATCTGAGTCACCTGGCAAGAGAGAGCCTCAGCTGAAGAAATGCCTTGGTCAGATTGCTCTGCGACCACGTCTGTGAGGCATTTTAAGTTGAAGTGATTCAAGAGGGGCCCAGCCCACTGTGGCAGGCGAAAGGCAGCTGGGGGGCTAGAGAGATGGCTCAGCAGTTAAGAGCCTGGCTGATCTTCCAGAGAACCCAGGTTCAACTCCCAGCGCCTACATGTCTGCTAAAAACCATTTGTCACTCCAATTCCAGAGGATCTGACACACTTTTCTGGTATCTGTGAGCAACAGGCATGCATGTGATGTATAGTCATATGTGCAGACAAAACACCTATAGACATAAAATAAAAATAAATCTTTAAAATTTTATTTGTAAGGAAACGTAGCATAGCAAGCCGGAGAGAGCAAGTCTGTGAGCAGTATTCCTCTGTGGTTTCTGCTTCAGCTTCTGCCTTGGCTTCCGATGATGACGGCGATGATGCTGACAATGACGAGGAGGAGGAGAAGGAGGAGGGAGAGAAAGAAAATGGAGGAGGAAGAAGAAGAAGAAGAGGAAGAAGAAGAGGAGGAAGAAGGAGGAGGAGGAGGAGGAGGAGGAGGAAGAAGAAGAAGAAGAAGAAGAAGAAGAAGAAGAAGAAGAAGAAGAAGAAGAAGAAGAAGAAATGCTTTTGAGTATAGTGTAGACCATAGTAACAGAAAGCAAACGAGAACGCCCCTAATCCTTAAGTGGGCAAACAGACAACCGAATGCAGCAATGTGTTTAGATCTTATAAATAGTATAGGAGAAGGAGAGAGAGAGGAGTTAAGAGCAACGTGTGGGGTTGTAGACACTGGAAGTGAGAAAACAGGGTCGTGGGAAGGAAAGAAACAGAGGGAGAAGAGCGGGGTGCCGGCACCTCAGCCTTGGAGACGCGAGGCTCAGCCATTCCAGAGGGGCTCTGAACCTGTCCCTGAGGTGCGGAGGGGGAGTCAGATGACCCTAGTAGGATTTGCACCAGCCCGGGGCTGTCTGCAGATAGGAAACTTCATATTGCACAGGCTGATTGGGAAACTGTCTGGATCTGTCAGGAATTCCTTGAAGTTGTTGACAGGTCTCTGTGTTGGCAATTTGTGCTTTTTCTAGGAGGAGGAGACGGGAGCTACTTGTCTTAATGTGTGTTGCTATAATAAAAACCCAAGGCCGGGTGCTTTACAAAGAACAAACATCTATTTCTTACAGTTCTGGGGGGACAGAAGGCCCAAATTCAAGGTGCCCACAGGTTGAGTCATATGAAAGGGCTGCTTCCTGCTTCCAAGGTGGTGGGCACCTTGTACTCCCCCTCCAGAAGGGAGAAAGCCAGAGGGAGAAGAATGCTTAAGATAGCATGAGGCCATCTTTGATAAGTGACCTAATTCCATTCACAGTGGAAGCTCCCCTCACCCCCCCCACCCCCACCGTGTCTACCTGCTCCTAACAGAGCACCTCAAAGTTAAGTCCTAGCGCCCAAATATCAATCAAACCCTAGTGTTCTTAGCAGCAGGTGGGTGTAGAAGCCACAGACCCGCCCCCACCCCCCACTGGTTACAGCTCTAGAGGCATTGGGACCTGGGAGAGTGGCGTCCATAAACAAGGCTGACTGACGTCTCAAGCAGTAGCCAACTATACTCAGAGCAATCAGACAATTTGTACTCTGAAGGTTAAGAAGAGTCACATGAGTAAAGTGTACCGTCAAAAGGACAAGACCCACATGGCAAAAACATGCATTTCCATAGAGGCATATAAACAAATAGCAATAGCCAGTTGTAATGAAAACTCGGCTCCTATCCCCTACGCTTGGGAGAGACACAGACGCGCAATCCAAGACCAGTTTCATGTTTTAAAGACTCTTGGAGCTTTCTCGCAAGTGCTCAGAGCTCTTCTCACAGGACTCCATCCTTGGACCGGGCTCTGGCACTCACCTTCTATAGGTTTCCATTACCTCCCCGCAGTCCGCTCAGACATGGAAACCAGCAGTGGAGTAAGCCAGTGATTAGTGGGAACCCCGGGATCTGGTCCACCCTGGGAACGCCCACAGACACACCCGGGGTGCTATTTACCAAGCCCCGGATGCCTCCCAATCACTCAGCTCAACTATTCGGACTAACCTGCTTCACTTCTACCTCCAAAATTTAGATCCACCTAAGTCCAAAGCCTGGATCCGCCCCTGACAGCTGTGCGCATCCTGGTGCCGAGTCTTGCCTAACTGCTCTCTGTTTCAGCTTTCTCAACGGTGATATCATGATAAAAACACGGCCTTTGAGGTTACAGAAGCCTTACATGAGAAGATGTGCACGGCATTTTGTCCCAGATATCAGGTCTGTATATGATCACCATAACAACGTGATGTGAGTCATAACTGCCTAACCTTATGCTTATTAATGTTAAGATAATTAGATTCACAGTTCTCCAAGTATTTTAAGCCTATGATGGCGTGCTCTTTCTTTCCTGCAGTTTGGAGGTCTTCAAGCGTTCCCTAACAGTTTTTGCTAGGGTGGCTTTACAACAGCAGCCTCTCGGGGTGGTTAAGTCTGTGTTCCTCAAATGACTCAAGCAGAACACGAAGGGTGCTTGCCTGGGATGCTGCAGAGAGAGGTGGACATTTTTTTTAAACCTATTTAATTTATATGTATGAGTGTTTTTGTTTACATCTATGTGTGCCGTGTGTGCCATGTGGTACCCTTAGAGGTCAGAGGAGGATGTTAGGTCCCCCGGAACTAGAATTACAGAAGATTGTAAGCCATTTTTTGGGGTGCTGGGGATTGAAGCCTAGTCCTTCAAGAGCAACAGGTGCCGCCTGCCTCTCCAGCCCTGAACTTCTGAGTGCACACTTGTGGTGCTTTGAGTAAGAATGGCTACTAGCTGGGCATGGTGGCACATGTCTTTAAGCCCAGCACTCGGGAGGCAGAGGCAGGCAGATCGCTGTGAGTTCGAGGCCAGCCTGGTCTACAAAAGTCCAGGATAGCCAGAACTGTTATACAGAGAAACCCTATCTTGAAAAAACTAAAACTAAAACTTAAAAAAAAAAAAAGGCTACTAAAGGCTCACATATTTGAATGCTTGGTCCCCAGGGAGTGGTACTTTAGGGGGTGTGGCCCTGTTGGAGTGGGCGTGGCCTGGTTGGAGGAAGTATCTCACTTGGAGGAGTAGGCTTTGAGGTTTCAGGAACTCAAGCCACGCCCAGTGGCTCCTCTCTCTCCCTGCTGCCTGCAGATCCAGATGGAGCACTCTCAGATCTCCTAGCACCGCGTCTGCCTGCACGCTGCCATGCTTCCCGCCATGATGATAATGGACTAAACCTCTGAACTGTAGCCAGCCCCAGCGAAATGTTCCCTTTATAAGGGCTGCCGTGGTCAAGATGTCTCTATACCGTGAGAGAGCAAAGGCTAAGACACTACTCGAACTAAACGCCCTCCGTGTCTGTTCCATCCCTATGTCCTTCCAACTTCTTTTTTTGTTTGTTTGTTTGGTTGGTTTTTGGGTTTTTTTCAAGACAGGGTTTCTTTGTGTAACAGCCCTGGATGTCCTGGATGTGATTTGTAGACCAGGCTGGCCTGGAAAAATCACAGAGATCCGCCTGCCTCTGCCTCCTAAGTGCTGGGATTAAAGGTGTGCGCCACCAGTGCCCAACTTCTTCCAACTTCTTAATAGAAAAAAACAAGGCCAGAAAATAAAGTGTGTGAAGACTGCTGGCCAGTCTCACGGTAGTTAGCGTCCTCAAGGCTGGACTTTTAGTAGGAGTACTTGTCTTCTGGGTGCTGAGCTGAGTATAGGTCTTACTAAATTACACAACCTCAGCACCATCATGCTAAAGCCATGCAATTTGCTGTTTGATAAACATAGTATTTACGGCAGGAAAAATGGCTTGGCAGGTAAAGGCTCTTGCTGCCAAGCCCACTGACTTGAGTTCAATGCCCAGAACACACATAGTAGAAGGAGAGAATTCCTGCAAGTTGTCTCTGACCTCCACACACATGCCATGATGTGCACACGCACGTGCACACACACACACACACGCACACGCACATGCACACACACACCCCTAAATGTAGTAATCATTTTTTAGCAATAGCACTTGGATGGTAGCCCTTCAGTTCCGTCTGTTTCCTTGGGCAATTGTTTGGCCCTGTCACACCTACGCTGGTACCCTCATCTATAAAGTGGAGACTGGGGTTCAAGCGATTAAGTGATCTGCTGAAGGCCACACAGCTGATAAATGTTGAGTACTCGAACTTGACCAGTCTGGTCTCGGGCTCCTTTCCTTTCCGAGTCCCCTTGCCTCCTCAGTGAGGACAGACTTTCACTCAGACTCATGGCTCCGTTTCCAGAGGACCACGAGCCTCTTGTCTTAGTCAGTGTTCTATCCCCGGGAAGAGACTGGGGCTGGCTTACGGTTCAGAGTTTTAGTTCATTATCATCATGAAACACCATGGCGGCAAGGCAAGCATGGCAGTGTGCAGGCAGACGTGGTGCAGGGGGAAGGCGCTGAGAGTTCTACCTCTGCATCCTCAGGCAGCAGAAGGAGAGAGTGAGGCACCTGGCCTGGTTCGAGCTGCTGAGACCTCAAAGCCCACTCCCAGGGACACTTCCTCCACCAAGGCCACACCTACTCCACCAAGGCCACACCTACTCCACCAAGGAAACACCTACTCCATCAAGGCCACACCTCCTCATAGTGCCCTTCCCTATGGCCTACAGGGGCCATTTTCATTCAAACCACTTCACCTCTCAAACTCACTTTTTAGCTGGAAAGAAGCCTCTGGAGCCACGTCGTGAGCTGTCCCCAAATTCTGGATAAGGTCACCAACATGTGGAGCCTGTACCTGGAGCCAGGTCTTTGGTCCCCTCAGGTGCTCTCTCCCACCCACTATTCGCCTCATCACTTCTTTTGGCCCTACAGCGTGCCAGTGGGTGCTAACGGGTCCTCCTCTTGCCGTAGGGGATGCTGATGGAGAAGGTCGGGGACACAGAGATGAGCGTTTCTGGACCACAGGCTTTGCCAGAGCTTTCAGGAGAGCTACGTTGGGCTCTTTCTTCCCGAGAGAAGCTCCTTTAACAGGATAGGGTACTCTGCAAACATCCTCCTCCTCCAGCCCCAGGGGCCCCTCCCTAGCCGCCCCACCTCCATCTGTTTGTGCAGAGAACAAATAAAACAACTTCCATCCAGGAAGGGTTAGGAGCAAGTTGGGAATTGGTTTTCTTTTTTCTTTTTTTTTTCAGAAGTGCCACTTGATTGGGACCAATTCCAGATGACTAGTTATGACTTCAAGGGGAATTTGCCGAGTTATACAGTTTTGGAAGAGGGAGCCTGCTTATAAACTGGGCCATCTCACAGCTCGGTGTCTAATAATTTAATTAGCTCCATACGTAGTTAGACCTTATCGGAGTCAGTGCGGCATGGCAAATGGATGGTTTTGCAATCAGGCTTGGCAGTCTGCGTGAGGAGCAGTCTGCTCCCTTGGTTGAGCTGCAGAGGTTGTGTGCAGTCAGGGCTCTCCCCTGGGCTGCCACCAGCAAATCCTCTTAGAATCGCACCACATACCTATTTTCCGTTTGATCGCAACTCAGAAATCTCTTCAGTTCAGCCGAGATTAGTATGTGTAATTGTGTGCATGAGTATACAGCTATGTGTGTGTGTGTGCCTGTGCAGCGCAGCATGCATATACAGCTAGGCGTGTATGTCTGCGGAGCCCAGAGGACAACCAGGCGTTGTGCCTCATGTGCTGTCCACAACTGAGCTCGCCCTGTGGGTTAGACCAGCTGGCCGGCGAGCCCGCAAAACCTGCTGACCCTGGAGAGTTTGGAAGCTATTGATACACTTGGAATGGAGGAGTTTGGACAGAGACAATTGGGGAGGATGGCAAATCTCCCTGTCCGCTGTGCCTAGTTTGCACCGTGGCCCACTACTGTCACACTGAACCTTAGCAACCATTCCTTCTCATGTAATAATATCCTGTCCAAGGCAAACCTGCTGTTTGTTTGTGGCTGGCTTATTTGACAAGAACGCAGTGAGCTGCACTTGCAGAACTTCTGGAGTCCCATTCAGCAGCAAATGGTTTTCATCCCCAACTGTGATGGTTGATTTTGACTGTTGTCCCAACCAGATGGAGGAACACTCTGGAGACTAGTAAAGCACACTGCTGTGTGTCTCTGTGAAGATGTTTCTAGAAAGAATTAACTGAAGGGAAACCCCCACCCCCACCCCCAGGATGTGTAGTACCACCCCATAGACCCCAAAGGCTGGGGCCAAGGGAATAAAGGCACGGGGGGAGCGGTTCCATTAGTTACTAGCTCAGTATGCCTGTCTGTCTGTTTGTCTGTCTGCCTGCCTATCTGTCTGTCTCCCTGCCCCCTCCCTGTCCACTGTTACATGAGCTGTCCTCCTCCACCATGCCTTTCCCACCATGAGGCCTCCATTTTAAGGTTTTCTGTCAAATCCTACTGTCCCAGTGACGCAGAAACAGCTCCCACACCAACCCACCCCTTGCCAGGCCACACATTTCATCTGTTTGCAAGAAAACTGTCTTTTGCCTTGTGCACGTCTCATTAAGAGTTTGACTGACTGTGTCTCTCTAGTGCCGCATGACATGTTCTGTCGCCCTATATTGTCCCCTAAAAAAACGAGGAGACTTGATTGGAGGACGGTTATTTGTTTTATGGGGGTTCAGGGTTTCTCCTGCCATGTGGCCTCAGAAGGCACACAGTGTCTGGTGGGTTCAACCTTAGTGCAGTTCCAGACCATCTAGGGGAGGCCGGCCAGATCTGTCCATGATAAAGTTGCTATTGTGGCTTAGATCCATTTTTGGATCAGGGTTGCCCAGACAACCAGATTTATTAGACACTTTAAATAAGAATAAACTTAAGAATCTGTTGGCTGTGATGTTCCTCTTATAGCACTTTCTCATTTTTCTGGCTTTTTGTTGTTGTTGTTGTTGTTTTGTTTTGTTTTTGTGTTTTTGTTCTTTGTTTTGTTTTTGTTTTTGAGACAGGGTCTCTCTGTGTAGCCTTGGCTGTCCTAACATGCTTGTTAGACCAAGCTGGCCTCGAACTCACAGCGATCCACCTGCCTCTGCCTCCCAAGTGCTGGGAAAAGCAGGTTTCTCGTTTTTCAATGTCACTTAACTGCCTTTTGCTCCTGTCTAGAGATGATTGGCACTCTCAGGACAGAGGGGTGACACAGTGACCTTCTCTGGGGCTGGTGAGCTGGTGTGCTGTCTGTCTTTGTTTGTTGGTTTCTTTGTTTTGTGACAGGATTCTCGTGCTGGCTTGGTCTCCCAGTCTTCCCTCCTATGCCACCCAAATGCGTAGGTTTACAGATCTGCACCATCGCACCTACCTTCACTTAGCGTCTTGCACTATGCCACTGTTACTGATAAAAGTGCAGTATGTCATCCACTGAAATGACGAGTGGGCTGAGACGGGGAAGGTGGAGGTTACTAAGGTCTGACAAGCTGCGTTGTCTAATGCCTTACTGAGGCTTTCCTTGGCTTCAGCCACCACAACTCCAGACTCATTCCATCAGGAAATCAAAGGTTTGTTTGTGTAGTTTTAGTCTATTGGTCTTGTTTAGTTTTCTTTTTCTTTTTCTTTTTCTTTTTCTTTTTTCTTTTTCTGAGACAGCCTTGGCTGTCCTGGACTTGCTTTGTAGACCAGGCTGGCCTCGAACTCACAGCGATCCGCCTGCCTCTGCCTCCTGAGTGCTGGAATTAAAGGCGTGCGCCACCACTCCTGGCTTGTTTTGTTTTCAGGGCAGGATCTCTTACATATATCTTGATCTTTGCCCTGAACTCATTATCCTCTGCCTCAGTCCTCTAAGCGTTGGAATTACTGGCATGAACCATTTTAAATATATATATATATATATATATATATATATATAATTATGTGTGTGAGTGTTTGCCTGCATGTGTTGTATGTGCGTGCCTGGTGCCCTTAGAGGCCAGAAGGGGGCGTCAGATCTTCTGGAACTAGAGCAACAGGTGATTGTGATCGGCACATGGGTGCTGGGAACTGAATCTAGATCTTCTGCACCACTCTTTTTTAAAAAACATAATTAATTTGTTTTTATTTTATATGCTTTGGTGTTTTGCCTGCATGTATGTCTGTAGGTGTCAGATCTTATAATTACAGACAGTTGTAAGCTGCCATGTGGGTGCCGGGAATTGAACTCAGGACCTCTGGAAGAGTAGTCCATGCTCTTAGCTGCTTGGCCATCTCTCCAGCCCCGTCTGCACCACTCTTAATTGCTGAGTCATCTCTCCAGCACCTCCTTTCATGAGTTTAGATTGATAGGCATGTTATTTTTACATCAAGTCTGAACACTTGGTCGTCCATATTCTCACCTACGGGTGAGGCTGACCTTAGTTGAGCATGTGCATATATGCCTTTGCACAAAGCACGTTCTGGGTATGAGCTCTCAAATCCCCAAAACCCACTTGTGATACGCTCCTGTAATGGAAGGTTTGGTGTCATTAAAAACTCATGTAAACATGTTTTGTTTTAATCCCAGAGGTGGCATTTGGGGCTGGTCCAGACTGTCCACAGCAGCAGACTATTTGCCTTGGGTGGGCTCTGAGAGGGCCTCTTTGCCAGCTGCAGATAGTTTAGTTCTGAAGACTCGGGAGAGGGAATAAATATCAGAGCCCAGAGAGAGACGGGGGCGCCTCAGAGAAGGAACTGGAATGCTGCTGCTCCTGGTTGCTGTTGATACAGTTTGATGAAAAGTTGGAGATGTCCTGAGAGGAGGATTGGACTTGCTCCAAGGAACTATGTCCCCAAATAGGAAGATGTAGCTAAGGAGACCCCTGTCCCTTCTCCCCACTAACCTTTCTCTCCTGTCTGGTGTTGGGGTATTGGAAGGGCCTGGGGAGGAGAAGGGAGAAAGAGATATTCGGAACCCCAAATAAAATAGAGATAAAAGGCAGTGGCTACACACGTCTTGTTAGCCTGTTTTCTAATGGAATCTTATGAGAAATAAAGACTCAAGAGTCCCTACTGTTGGCCACTATGTCCCAGTGTCCCCAGGCAATGCTGGAAGCTCTGCTGAGCTATGTTTGCCTTTTTCCTAGCAGTGTCCACTCCATTTTAGATTCCTAACCTGGAGGTCATCAGGGACGCAGAGTCGGTTTGGAGCCCAGCAGTGGGCCCTGCGCTTTGGCTCTTAATCATTAAAATGTGTGGAGTGAATGAGCCTAGTGACTTGGTTGTTCTGACCCTTAATTTGCTATTTTTTAAGTGTCATGAGAAAGGGCCTTTGTAGGGCTGTTATCAGACTCAGTATGATGCTAGAACAGTCGCTGCCCTGGGTCAGGTGTTTCATAAAGGGGAGATAGTATCATTCGATGGGCGACGACAGAAACTTCCAGTCACCCTGTAGTTAGCACGGGGATGCACTTTTGTAATCTGAGCTATGGAGTCCAAATTTGAATATTGAAATCCTAACCCCTATGGATGCGCTGTTAGGAGGCAGAGCCTTTGATGAATATGAAATCAGCATCCCACCTTTCTGCCTTGCTTTAGCGACCAGTTTTAGGCTATTTTGTTATAGCAGCCTCACAATCAACAGACGTACTTTCTACATTTACCTCTATAGTCAGGTGGTGTTGGCACATGAATGTAATCCCAGCAGAGGCAGCTAGATCTCCAAGTTTAGGCCTGCCCGGTTTACAGAGCAAGCTCCAGGACTGTCTCAAAAAATAAAATAAGTGGAAAATTAAATTTACATGTATTTATTTATCTATTTAGTCAGTGAGTGTCTGTTTATGTGTGTCTGTGTCTCTCTCTCTCTCTGTGTATGTGTTTGTGTGTCTGTCTGTGGGCCTGTGTGTTTGTGTCTCGGTATATGTGGCTGCGCTCTTTTCCTTTACTGTGTGGGCTCAGGGGATTGATTCAGGTCCTTAGGCTTGATGGCATGTCCATTTCCCCCCTAAGGCATCCTATCAGGCCAAGTCATCCCTTGCCTGTGTAAGCGCACCACCCTCCTGACTCTGGTCTCTTCAGGAGAGTATGCCAAAAGCCTGTCCCATAGCCTCTTGTCATGATCCTAGCCAAAGAAAACAAGCAAGGCTCCAACAGCTCATCGCAGTAACACAAACCTGTACCCTCAGTACTTGGAAAGTGGAGGCAGGAAGATCAGGAGTTCAAGGTCGTGAATTGGAGACCAGCTTTGGCTATGTGAGGCCCTGTCCAAAAAAAGAAAGAAAAGAAAAAAGAAAGAAAGAAAGAAAGAAAGCCAGGCCCCGTGGCTTACACCTGTGATCCTGGCCTCAAGAGTGAAGCCAGAGGAAAGATGAGAGCCAGCCCAGCCTAGGCTCCTACAGGAGTCCCGGGTCAGCCAGAGTCACAGGCACAGTAAGAGCCTACCTCAGAGGGGAGGGACACAGATGCGCTGATTTACTCTTGTAACCTCAGAACTTGGAAAGAGGGGGAGAATCAAGAGTTCAGGACAGCCCCGGCTACACCACACATGGTGAGTTTGAGGCTAGCCTGGGCCTATGCCACCCTGTCAGAAAGTCAAAACTAAAGCTGTGGAAATCAGGGATGCAGAAAAACCACTGAACTCGAAGTGTCTGTAACACCTTACCATGGGACCCTTTTCCAAGTCACGCTCACTGAAGCCTTTCAAAAACTGCTCGGCAGCCCACACGTAGGCTAGTTTAGGGAGATAATCACAGCTCTGTTTCCCTTCTGATCTCCTCTAGGGAGCATTGTATGCGTGGTCACCAGGACAGACACTAAGAGATGGTACTGACTGAAGTGTCCAAAAACAGACAGGAAAGACACGCTTGATGCTCGGAGAAGCCAGACTCGGCACTTGCAGCACAGGAGCTGTCGCCTTCCCTGTGGCTGGAAGCCTTGATGCTCCAGGACTGTCTAGCTTTAATTATTTCAATTTATCTGTTTGAAATTAACTTTTTCTCTGTGGGATACTTGATTGGTTTTTTGTTTGTTTGTTTGTTTTTTGGCTTCCATCCACGAGATATGAGCTCAGAAATGTTGGAGAATACCATGAGAGACAGTGGAAGGCTGCTCCAAGGCAGGCAGCCCTCCGTGAAGGGCCTTGTTGGTGACAATGATTTCCTGTTACGGAGGAAACAGTCAAGGAAATTGGAACACACGAGGCTCATTTGCTGTGAGGAAGTGGCCATCCAGGGCCTCCCCTATCAGTTTTGCTATACTGCATTAACACTGGTATTTCCAAACTAGTTTTCTTCGAATCATCTTACCTCTTTTAATGCCAAAAAAATAAAAAATAAAATAAAAAATAATGGCATTTCATAGAACCTCATAAGTAGAAAGCAACTCTCGCCATAAAGATAATTTTAAAAATGCAATAAAAATCAAATAGTGTGCTAAATTTAAAAATTTAAAGGAAACAAGGAAAAGCAAATAGTATATCTTTTTTATGCACAGCAAGAGGCTTGGCAGGCAGTGCAGTTGGAAAACTGTGTGTGCTCTGTGCGAATAAGGACCTGAGTTTGGGTCCCAGGATCGGTGTAAAGAGGCAGACACAGCAGAGCATCTGTAATCTCCTGGCAGGGCAGGCAGAGACAGGTGGATCTGGGAGCTCACTGGCTAGTCAGCTAGCTGTACTGGGTAATTTTTATGTCTGACTGGACACAAGCTAGAGTCATTTGGCAAGAGGGAATCTCATTTGAGAAAATGCCCCTCTAGATGGGTCTGTGGGGAAGCCCGGGGCATTGGTGTGGGAGGGCCCAGCTCACTGTGGGAGGTGCCACACATAGGTTAGTGGTCCTAGGTGCTGTGAGAAAGTAGGCAGGGCCACAGGGAGCAAGCCAACCGAGGTTCTGCCTCGGGTCCTGCCACCGGGTTTCTTCCTTGACTCCCCTGGATGACGGAATACAAACTGTAAGCTGAAATAAATCTTTCCCTCCCCAAGGTGCAGCTTTTGTTTTGTTTTGTGTGTTTTGAGGCAGGGTCTCTCTCTATAACCCTATCTGTTCTGGAACTCACTGTGTAGACCAGGCTGACCTTGAACTCACAGAGATCCATCTGTCTGCCTGCTGAGTACTGAGACTAAAGTCTGTGCACCACCATGCCTGCCTCCCCAAGTTGCTTTTAAGTCATGACGGTTTTCTTTTCTTTTCTTTTTTTTGTTTTTTAAAGATTTATTTATTTATTGTATGTATGTGTGCTCTTTCTGCATGTCAGAACATGGCATTAGATCCTAGTACAGGTGGTTGCTGGGAATTGAACTCAGGACCTTTGGAAAAACAGACTGCTTTTTTGTTTGTTTATTCTGTTTTGTTTTGTTTTTTGAGACAGGGTTAGCCTTGTGTTAGCCCTGGCTTTTCTGGACTCACTTTGTAGACCAGGCTGGCCTCAAACTCACAGCAATCCTCCTGCCTCTGCTTCCCGAGTGCTGGGATTAACGGCTTGAGCCACCACTCCCAGGTCTCAGACAGTGCTCTTAACCACTGAGCCTTCTCTCCAGCCCAAGTCATGGTGTTTCATCACATCCTAACTGAGACACTGTCAAAATTGGTGAGCTCCAGGTTCAAGGAGCCAGTCTCAAAAATCAGATGGCAAAGAAAACAGAAAGACTCTACTAGATGGTTCAGGAAGAAAAGGCATGTGCTGCCTGATGACCCGAGCTCAGTCTCAGGGACATACATGATGGACATGGAGCACCAATTCCAGTAAGATGTCCTCTGACCTTCACATGTGTGCTAGGCATGACACGCGCGCGCGCACACACACACACACACACACACACACACACACACACACCATAATTAAATGGTTTTTTTGTTTTGTTGGTTTTGCTTTGTTTTGTTGAGACAGGATTTCATTGCGTAGCCTTGGCTGTCCTGGACTCGTTTTGTAGACCAGGCAGGCCTCACAGCAATCTGCCTGCCTCTGCCTCCCGAGTGCTGGGATTAAAGGCAGGCACCACTACGCCTGGCCCTTAAATGGGTTTTTTAAAAGGCAGAAAACAACTGAGAAAGAAGTCTGAGGTCAGCTCTGTTATCCATATGCACATGCACTCATATTAACACATATGTATGCACATGGGCACACACATCTATACGATACAAGCACACATCCAGGAAATTCAAGGCTAGCCTGGGCTACAGAGTGAGACCTTCTCTTGAAAGGAAGGAAGGAAGGACACCTAGAAATAAAAAAAAAAAATACCAGATTTATCAGAAAAACATGGGTTTTGTTTTGTCTCAATTTTACTTGGAATTGGTAAAAGAGGGTAATGTAATCCTAGCTACCAACATAAAAAAAGTGTGTATCCTGACCTCCCCCTAGGGTTGGGTGATGTAATCACACGGAGGCGGAGACAAAGGGCGCTGCCTATTGATTAGAGCATGCTTTGTGTTGGGGTGGAGTTAGTCATACCCTGCCCACACAGTGGAATATGCACAGGCCAGAACTGCTATGGGGCCGGGTGTGGTGGCGCATGCCTTTAATCCCAGCCCTCAGGAGGCAGAGGCAGGCAGATCATTGTGAGCTCCAGGCCAGCCTTGTCTACAAAGCGAGTCCAGGAAACCCTGTCTCTAGCCTCGAACTCACAGCGATCTGCCTGCCTCTAGCTCCCGAGGGCTGGGATTAAAGGCGTGAGCCAACACGCCTGGCTCCAAGTGTTGTTTTCATGGTGTCAGATTGCTGCTGCTGCTGCTGTGGGAAAACTTTGATCTGGAGCCCAGAATGGTCTATGCCACTCCAGGTTCTGTAGGTCTGTGGGTGAGCAGCAGAGGGTTCCAAATGTCCTATTGGTCCAAGCCTAATATCAGGTGGGGAGAAATTCTTCCAAGAAACACAAAGTTGTTATAGCTTGAATAAAGACCAAAATCTTCCCTATTTAGCTGGGATAGTGCTCGGGAGGCAAAGGCAGGCAGATCTCTGAGTTCGAGGCCAGCTTGGTTTATAGAGGAAGTTCTAGGACAGCCAGGGCTACACAGAGAAACCCTGCCTCGGAGTCGGGGGTGGGGGGGTGGGGGGACCGAAACAAACAATAACAAAAAATCAAAACCAAAACCAAAAAAACCCCCAATCTTTCCTATTTAAAAACAAAGGTCTTCCACTGGGAACAGTGGCACTTTGTAGACACTGAGAGTTTTATTACACAGCCAAGAATAGAGATCGGGTCTTTAAATGTTTGCTCATGCTATGATGGGTCATCTCATTGTCTCAGCGTTTCATACCTGTGGTGATTTCCCACACGTGTGTGTGTGTGTGTGTGTGTGTGTGTGTGTGTGTGTGTGTGTGTGTGTGTGTGTAGGCTCTGAGGAGGTAAAGCTTTGCCCTGACAGCCTTCTCATGGTTCCAGACCGAGGCTCTGTTGACCCTGCATCGTCTCTTCTAGTGAGGGCCAGGACCCATCAGTCAGGAATCATCCAAGTTTCAACATGAGCACCACAAATATCCTCACATCCTTTTTCACCTGGATCATGGCTGACAGCTTCAAAGAAACACAAAAACCAAGACACCGCTTGGCTGGTCATTCTGCAGCGACTACTTTGTTATGGGGACCAAAACAGAACAAAACAAGCAAACAAAACCAAGAAGCACTGTACTGTGTCCTCAACAAAGCAATCAAACCATATCTGTGCTCATCAGTGCCAGCTCTCACCGCTGGGCACAAGCATCTTGTCAGTTGTGACATTTCTCTGGAGACAGGACTGACAACTTGTCAATAAACTTACCAGTTCCATGCTACACAATTCAAGAGGATAACATACATTTGGCTTCTGCAGAGTTTGCACTTTTGTCTCCTAACATGGTATGTTCCTGTTCTAACAGTAAGTTGTTTTGATAGGACACTGTAGGACTCTGCTCAAAATGAGACGTGAGACTGAGTTTACCTTAGGATTTGGGAGCATCTCTAAACTGTGTGACACAGGATGACATTCAGTCCCTTTCGCTGATGGCCTGTCAGCTCATTCACCTGTGCTTTAGTCGGCTTTCTCAGCACTGTTTGATTTGCATCACTTTGCAACACTTGTTCAAAGGCAAATGCTTTTCAAAAGCAAAGTGTACCCACTTACTGGAGCATGCTTGTAGTTACTGCCCTTGGGAGGGTCATCTGCAGCTACTTCATGAATTTGAGGCCAGCCTGGGCTACAAGAGACCCTGTCTTAACTGGGTGTGGTGCCGAATGCCTTTAATCCCAGCAGAGGCAGGCAGATATCTGTAAATTCGAGGTCAGCCTGGGCTACAAAGTGAGTCGAGGACAGCCAAGGATACACAGAGAAACGCTGTCTCAAAAACTGAGAGAGAGAGAGAGAGAGAGAGAGAGAGAGAGAGAGAGAGAGAGAGAGGGAGGGAGAGAGGGAGAAGGAGAGAGAGAGAGAACCCTGTCCTAAGAAACTAAAAATGAACAAATAGCTAACAAGCAAACAACAGAAAGACAAAATCGCAGTCCCCAGGACCCTCCCCGGTTCTGCCATAGCGATTACTATTTTCTTTTCTTTTGGTTTTTCGAGACAGGATTTCTCTGTGTTAGCCTTGGCTGCCCTGGACTGGCTCTGTAGACCAGGCTGGCCTCGGACTCACAGTGATCTGCCATGGCTATCACCATTTTCAATCTCTGATCTACAATGGGCTTGATTTTTTTGAGATAGGGCCTCACTGTGTGGCCCTGGCTGTCCTGGAACTCACAGAGATTCATCTGCCTCTGACTCCTGAGTGCTAGGATTAAAATATGTGCCACCACATCCAAATATCTGTGTGTGTGTGTGTGTGTGTGTGTGTGTGTGTGTGTGTGTGTGTGTGTGTGACGAATTTAAGCAGCAGCCTACTTCAAACACCAATGGGGACTGATGTGATTATTTACTGAATAGAAAGTTGCAGATATATAGGAACTCAGTATTTAGAAATCCATCCTGACAAACTGCTCTGGCTTTTGCTTTTGTTTTGTTTTGTTTTGTTTGTTTGTTTTTGTTGTTTTGCTCCCACAATATTTATAATCCTTATAATAGTATCTACTTGTTTATTTTCATTGCAATGAAGGCTTTTCAGTTCTCTCCTCCTGGTACAGAAAGAGAAAGGTATGGATTTTTCTCCATATTTATTGCTGAACTCTCGGCCTGTGAAAGCGCACCTGGCATAGAGTAGGAGTGGGCAGCGCGAACGGGGAGTGACTTCTGAACCAATGCTGTGACCAACAGTGCAGAGACTGCATGGAGGACCAGATTCTGTGACTCTCCATGAAAACTTGCCTCAGGCTGGCTCCCTGTGGTGACAACATGGCTGGCTACCAGAGAGGATTATTTCGTCCACATCTGTAAGGAAAGGGTGGCTGAGGGCACTTGTCGCTCCTGCAGAGGACCCATCTTTGCCTCCCAGACCCCACATGATGACTCCCAACCATCCATAACTGCCAGTACTTTGACAGCTGAGGCAGAGGATTGCCATGAGTTTGAGACCAAATGGCACTACATAGTAAGGTCTCGGCTAGCCAAAGCTACAGAGCGAGCTGCGTCATCCCACAGACACCCTGGGGCTGGGGAACGCAGCTGAGTTGCTACAGTGCTTGCCTGGTAAGCATGAAGCTCTGGGTGTGAGCCTCGGCGCCGAATAAAACCAGGCATAGGGGCACAGGCACTGACAGGTAAAGGCAGGAGAATCGGGTGTTCAAGTCCATCCTCAGCCACATAGAGAGTTCCAGGTCAGTCTAGGCAACAAATGATCCTGTCTCCAGTGAAATGTAAATATCTCTTTTTCCGTGGTAGCGGGATGGATGTGGATAGAGATCCGGAGTGATGGGTGGGAAGTCCACCCCATTCCGCACATCCTCCACAGCACGGTTGTTCCAGAAAATCACAAATAGCTCAGAGCTTCCAACGTGCCCAAAGCGCCAGCAGTTACTGAGCATCCGTTGAGAGCAGGACATCAGTGAGAGCCGTAAGATAGGAACTGCAAAGACCGAACGGAAAGTTGGACTTGAGTCTGAAGTAGGAAAGAAAAGCAGTGACAGGATGTCTAGACAAGGTGGGAGCCACGACAGGGAGCCGGAAAAGCAGCCATTCAGTAGTGAGTTGTGCTATGTGCAGGACACAGCAGCAAATACTTGGGACAAACCCCTGCCCTGTGGAAGCCTGCCTTCAGGAGTGGGGAGATGCTTTCAGCAGAGCATGAGAGGAGTCTATGAACCTCAGTCTCTCTCTCCTCTCTTTTCATCTTGCTCCTGAACTTGGGTAAGAGGGAGTCTTTTGACTTGGTCATTAGGTACAGTACTGAGGTGTCCTGGAATTTGGCCTGTGGCCCTCTCAACTCGCTCTCTAGGTAGAGTTCTCCTGCAGAACTTCACCCAAGCCATGTTCTTCCTGATGTGGAGAAAACAAGAAGGAACGGGGAGGTGGGGGTGGCATGTACAGAAAAGGATTCTGGAAATATGGCCACCCAGCACACTAATATTACATTACATAATACATTTTAATAATATGTGTTACTAATAGCATAGGGGGCATACGTGTATGGGCATGTGTGTTTATACGTGTGTGGGTACACAGGGGGTGTCGGTCACTATAGAGACCAGAAGTTGCTAACAAGTGTTTTCCTTGATGTCTTTTCACCTCATTATCGAGGCGAGGTCTCTCATTTGAACCATGAGCCCCCGAGTCTCCTGGTCCAGTTAGCTGGCTGGCTCTGGTACCCTGTGTCTCTCCCTCAGAGCAGTGAGGTGATAGGCAGGTGGCCGCACCATCTGAGATTGGCTACGCCCTCTCCTCTCTGGATGTGGAGCCTATAGGGTCAAGAAGTCAAACCTATCTATAGTCCTTGCAGTCCCCCCCACAGATCCCCAAATTCTCTTCATAAATGCCTTGGATCAGGATCAGGGTTTCATTTCTGGGGCTGTCTTCTGAAGGGTCACTGAGGTACTGAGGCCTGGGATGGTCATGGGTGCTGGCTGGGGGGTGTGGCTGCAGTTGGCGTTGCCCACGGGGCACCCATGTGTATCTCCTGAGGCCTTCGCATGCTGCCAGAGACAGCAGGAGGGGACTTGCTGGAGGGATCCCTGCTGTGTCTCTCACGCCGATACAGAAGCCTAACAAGATGGCTAACAGGATCCTGAGTTGACCTTGACTTGTCAAAATGGACAGACAACATATATTCCGTCGAACGCTTTGTGTGTTTCATGCTCAGCCAATATGCAGGCATTTGGAACGTGGGCCTTCGTTTATATATTTTGCCCAGGCTGTGCAAATGCTGAGGGCAGGCAGACTGCTAAGGGTGGTATGGCAGCTTTGCTGTACTTGAGACAGCACGGAGTGGAAACAGCAGTGAAGAGGTGTGGCTACTACCTCTGCACTGGCTCTTCCCGGCTGACTCCACCAGGGCACTCGTGACTGGCCCTAATAAATGCTGTTTGCTGCCCCTCCTCTCCCCCCTGACCTCTTCCTTCTGTGTGCTCAAAGGAGCTAGCCTCCCACCACACGGACGTGCAGAAGATGAAAGTATACTAACTCCAAAAAGTAACCAAGGGCTGGGGCTGTAGCTAAGTTGGTAGAGGGTTTGCAGACTGTGCTCAAAGCCCTGGGTTCGCTTGCTGGCACCCCCAGGTGTGGTTGGGCACAGCTGCAATCCCAGCACTGGGAAGGCGAAGGCAAGAGGAAGATTAAGGTCCTCCTCCTCGGCTACATCACAAGTTCAAAGCCAGCACAGGCTATGCATGAGACCATGTGTAAAAAAGCCAATCGACAGTTAAAGTAATTTAATGAAATATGAGGTAATTTCGTGGGAGGCATTAACATGCATCTAACGCAATTCTTTGATGTGAACATCACACCTCATTGTTGTCTGCACAGTGTGGGTGTTTGGGTCTATCAGCACTGAAATCTGGGAAGCCTTTTGTTTCATCCTGCTGAGAAAGAACTTCTAGGACATTCTGGCTGATGTTGGTCCCCTTTAAAAAGTTACTGCTTCTTATGACAGTGAGAGTCCAGGACAGCCAGGGCTGTTACACAGATAAACCCTATCTCATATAAGACCAATCCAACAGCAGCAGCAAGAACAACAGTGCTTGCTGCTTTTCCAGGGGACCTGAGTTCAGTTCCCAGCACCCACATTAGACAGCTCCTAACTACAGCCTGTAACTACAGCTGCGGGGGGGGGGGGGCATCTGATCTCTGGCTTCTAGGAACATCGCCACACATGTGACACACACATAAAAACAAATCTCTTTTAAAAGGGTTTATTGCTATTTTCTAAATAATTTTCAATTTAGAGTCTTTTGTTGTTGTTGTTTTTTTGTTTTGTTTTTTTGTTGTTGTTGTTTTTGTTTTTCAAGACAGGGTCTCTCTGTGTAGTCCTGGCTGTCCTAGGCTCATTTTGTAGACCAGACTGGCCTCAAACTCATAGTGATCTGCCTGCCTCTGCCTCTGGAGCACTGAGATGGGTCATTCTTTTTTTTTTTTTTTAACTCAAGTTGTTTTGGGTACATTATAAATTGTTTCCAGGTGATGGTGACTTAAATTTATTTTTTCAAGACAGGGTTTCTCTGTGTAGCTTTGGCTGTCCTGGACTCACTCCATAGACCAAGTTGGCCACGAACTACGAGATCCTCCTGCCTTTGCCTTCCCAGTGCTGGGATTCAGAAATGAATATATTGTCTACTTTTTGGAATCTAGTAAGGATTTCTTTATGGCCTAAAATGTGGCCAATTCAGTGCATGGTTCCTAGGCACCTGCATTCTCTATTTTTAGAAGAAAAAAAGCTACAATCTAGTTCCATCATATTATTTATATATTTTAGCAAGGCTTGCATTATTTGCCCACACATGCATATGTGTGCATCTGTTTTCTGCTCATACACTGGAAATCATCAACTAAATTCTTTTATCACTAATAAATCTTTTTACTGTTTCTCCTTTTAGTTCCTATAGTTTGTTGGTTGGTTTGGTTTGATTTTTGTTGCTTTAAAAATATTTTTTTTGAAAAGTTTGTGTGTATGTGTGTGTGTGTGTGTGTGTGTGTTGGCAACCCATGGCTCAGCTATGGAGGTCAAAAGACAACTTGCTGGTATCAGGTCCTCTCCTACCATGTGGGGCCCAGCGCTTGACCTCAGGTTATCAGGGTGGCTGCACGCTGCGCCACCCCACTAGCTCTTATTAGTTTTTGAGAGAGGGTCTTGCTGCATACTCTGGCTAGTCTGAACTTGCTATGTAACTTCTTCGGCTTCCCAGTTGCTGGGACGCACCCATACATTGGTCTCTGCTGGAAGTTTTTTTTAGGAGTTTTTATCTCCTACCATGATGGGGTTTGTACCCTGGAAAACTCAGATCATTGTGTAGAGGAGGGTTGGGATGTATACGGATCAGGATGGTCAAGAGGCCACAGAGGAAGGCTAGGGGCAAAGCCAGGCTTCTCTCAGCACATGGCATGGAGGCAGGTTGGGAAGGGTAGGGTGAGAGGACCCAGGTCTCCAGCAGTTTACACTGCTGGGCCACGGTGATGCTATCCAGTGCTCGGCTTGGGGTCAGCCTGTGTCCTTGAACTGCCTGGTGATAAAGTGGTGGCTTGCTTTAGTTATCTCACTACACAATAGGGCAGGAGCCGCATCTGCTTGCTGTCTGTTGTCTCCCTGACACTTCCTGACACACCGTGGGGATGGGAGAATTCTTTCATAATAAACGAAGGAAGTGTCACCAAAGTAGCTGAGACCACTAGGGTAGGTGACCAGTGAGCAGTGGGGACACAGGCCAGAGATAGATCAGGGCAGTGAGTCCTAGGGAGAGAAATACAACTTGAGCCGGGTGTGGTGGCGCACGCCTTTAATCCCAGCACTCGGGAGGCAGAGGCAGGTGGATCGCTGTGAGTTCGAGGTTAGCCTGGTCTACAAAAGTGAGTCCAGGACAGCCAAGGCTACACAGAGAAACCCTGTCTCGAAAAACCAAAAAAAAAAAAAAAAAAGAAAAGAAAAGAAAAGAAAAGAAATACAACTCGAGCCTGGGCTGGTGGTGGTGCACTTTATTCATTTCAAGCTCCCCTCCATCACTGCCCATCTCTGTCCACTGTGTCACTTCCTCTATCTCCCTTTCCCTATCAGTCCTCTCCCGTTATGTCCCTTCTTCTATTCTTCTGCTTCTCTTGGGCTTTTACCCTGCAGATTGGAAGGCAGGACACCCGAGGGTCCCCCGACTCCCGGGACCTCCAAGCAGACCGTGCCGAGGCTACTTTTACAAAGGCCACCATGTTGGAGAAGCTGACGTTATTGTTGGATAACAGGAAATCTCTTTACCATCTTCATCCAAAAGTCTGTGGCGGGGGTGGGGTGGGCATCTGGAATGTTCTGAATCCTAGCAGCTCCTCAGTATTGTCCAGAGGTGAACTTTACTTGTGACAGCTCAGACCGTGGCAGTGGGAGTGTGTGGCGGACTGTTCACGTCATAACCGATGAAGGAGAAGGTATCAGAAGCAAAGAATACCGTTAGCCTTCAAAGGCTTCCACTAACTAGGGCACACCTCCTAAAGATTTCACAGCCTCCTCCAAGATACAGTCCCCAACCAGGGGACAAGTGTTCAAACCGAGAGGGCCTGAAGGGAACAGCTCAGATCGCATCTCTCCAGAAGCGAAAGGCATGGCCTGAAATATACACCCTGAAGCTGAGACTCGGTACACAGTGTCGAGAGATGGCCTGGAGGGGAGTTTCTGCCGGGAAGCCAGGCTCCAGGCATGGGCCTGTGACTTTCCTGCAGGATGTCCCCAGGGGGGAGCCTTCTAGGTAGCACTCTGAGAACGTAAGGGAGGCTGTTCACTTTGAAGGTGATGTTCAGAGTTGGAAGTTATAGCACACTCTGAGCAGCTTTGAAGGTGAAGGGCAGCCATGCTAGGTATTTTAAAAGTTACTAATCAGGGGCCTGGAGAGATGAGATGGCTCAGTGGTTAAGAGCACTGACTGCTTTTCCAGAGGCCCTGAGTTCAATTCCCAGCAACCACATGGAGGCTCACAACCATCTATAACGTGACCTAATTAATGTGCACTGTATACATAATAAATAAATAAATCTTAATTTTTTAAAAAGGTTACTAATCAGCCAGGCAGAATGGATTTTAGTGTAAGGTGAACACCCAGGGGTGTGTTCCAAGGAGCAGGATTTCTTCACAGTGGCTGAGGACCTTCTAACAAATCTGTATAAATCTTGCATCTATAGAAGGACCACTTGCCACCTTCATCACCTGAAACCCACCATCTAGTTAATTTATCTTAACTTTCCCTAAATTCTCAGTTCTAGGCTCGTCACCACCTATCTGGATTGTGGCATTCCTTCAGACTCGCCAAAGTCCTTGATCCATCGCAGGGTCCCCCGTTGCCTGTCAATGTCTCTATCTAGTGGCATGCTCCTTGTCAAGTCGGGATACACTTGAAATCCCTTCAGCGCTGAACGGGAGGTGGGGGGTGGGGGTGAGGGAGGGCAAGTCCCTGGAGCTGCCCTCTCCATTGACTGCAGCTGGCCTTCTGCAGAGGCTCAGGCACATCTGTTTCCTCAGCTACGAGCTGTCCAGACTTCAGCCTGACCCAGGGAGCTATGTCCAGCACGTGTTCGTGCAGCTAGGCACAAACTCATAAACTTCCTTAAAATATGTGTCTTGGTTATGTGGCTCCTGAGCCTGGATCCTGTGGACAGCATGGTGTTTCAATATCGAAAGCCTCAACACACTCTTTTACACTCTTCCGGCTCCCGGCTGCGGCCACATCTGATCCAGGTGGACCAGTTTCTACTTGTCTTCTCTGTGGTGCCTTTGCCCTCCTTCTCCTCGACCCTTTAAGTAGGATGAGCATGTAATTTATCATCCCAACTGGGTCACTATTTAAAGTGAAAGGGGACACTAATTAATAGTCGTGCCAAGCTCACCCCCATAAACCAGGACTCTCCCAGGTGAACTCAGATGTGCCGCCCTCCGCCTTCTCCTCTCTGTCCGCTCGCCTGATTCCTTTACGAGAGTCTCTTCCACCACCCACTCACGTTTATCCCAGGACCCCTCTGCTGTCACGCCACCCCGTCTCCAGCTACGGCTTCCACCCTCTCTGGGATAAGAGTGTTGTAATTTCTATGCTCCACGTGGTGGTTTGAATATGTTTTTTTTTGTTTTTGTTTTGTGTTTTCAAGACAGGATTTCTCTGTGTAGCTTTGGCTGTCCTGGACTCGCTTTGTAAACCAGGCTGGCCTCGAACTCACAGAGACCTGCTTGCCTCTGCCTCCCGAGTGCTGAGATTAAAGGCGTGCGCCACCATGCCCCGGCTGGTGGTTTGAATACGAATGGCTCCAGAGACTCATGTGTTTAAATGCTTGGCCATAGGGAGTGGCACCATTAGGAGTGGGTGTGGCCTTGTTGCAGGAAGTGTGTCACTGTGGAGGCGGGCATTGAGGTCATATATGCTCAATATATGCCTACTGTGTGGGGCACACAGTCTCCTTCTGCTGCCTGTGGGTCAAGATATAGAACTCTCAGCTCCTTGTCCAGCATCAGGTCTGCCTGCATGCTACCACACTTTCTGCCAACAATGAACTAAACACTCTGAAACTGTAAGCCAGCCCCAGTGAAATGTTTTCCTTTATAAGGGTTGCCATGGTCATGGTGTCTCTGCACAGACATGAAAACCCGAACTAAGACACTCCACACCTGTGCGAACTGAATGGCTGACCAGAAGCCTTTTTTTTTTTTTTTTTACGATTTATTTATTTATTATGTATACAATGCTATGCCTGCATATACACTCACAGGGCAAAAGAAGGCATCAGGGTCACATTATAGATGGTTGTGAGCCACCATGTGGTTCCTGGGAATTGAACCCAGGACCTCTGGAAGAGCAGCCAGTGCCTTTACCCTCTGAGCCAGCTCTCCAGCCCCCAGAAGTCTTTACCTGGCTGTCCTGATGGTAACTCAAATCTATATTCTAAAACCAAAGTCGTTTTCTTCTGCCTCAGTCCTGCTCCTTCATGTTGGAGCTGATGGGAACAGGGGCTGGTGGGAAAGGCAGAGGAAGTGTCTCTGGAGACACAGTTGCTGCTGCCAACAGCCAGGTCACTGCACGGCAGCCGCACATACCAGCGCGATTATAGAACATGCTAAGCCTTCTCTCCCTGTAAAAATGAGATACAGTCTCACCTGGTGGTCAGGGTTATGTGGGACGGTAACAGTAACAGCAGGTATTTATAGGGCTCTTGGGCATGTCTGTGCAGTTCCCACGTAATCTTTCATTCAATCCTCCAACAGCCCACAGGGCAGGTGTCGCCATGGTGCCTTCTCATGTCGCTTGCCCTGGCTCAGTGGCAGGCTCAGGTTTAAATTCCTGAAGCCAGGATCCAGGAACATCTTGGGAAGCACCTGAATGTTCAATGTGCAAGGTTCTTTGTGCGCAGGCCTCCAACGCAGACACCCCAGAGGGGATGGGTTTCTCTCATTTGCCCTCACCCCAGCCCTCGAGTCCTTTCACCTGTGTCTGAGGATGCCAGGCACCTTTGCAGAGCTCATCACTGCACAGGCCTCACTCTTCAACCAGAGCGAGTGCCTTCCTACTTAGACGCCAACTGCTAACAGGACCAGCGGTGAGAGAAAGGCTCTATGACTCTGATTTAAAACTTTTCTTTTCCAGCTTCTTTTTTGTTGGTTTTTGGTTTTGTTTTTCAAGACAGGGTTTACCTGTGTAGCCTTGGCTGTCCTGGACTCGCTTTGTAGATCAGGCTGGTCTCGAACTCACAGAGATCCACCCCAGCCTCTGCCTCTGCCTCCCGAGCATGGAGGATTAAAGGCGTGCGCCACCACATCCGGCGTTTCTTTTCCAATTTCTACCCTGTTCACTTTCTTGGCACAGTGTCCACTGCCATGAACCAAGCCGCGAGCCCCTTGCAAGAGGACAAGAGACTCTTCAGAGCCAACATGAGCCCTCCTAGTGGAGGCCACCATCCCAAACCAATGTCCGGCCAGCCCCATGGTTAATCATAAATATATAAGTCGGCCCAGCCAAGACCGGGAAAACCAATGAGCCAAGCGTGGCTCGGATAGCTGAACTACACAAAGGTGAGCAAAATAAACGGTGGCTGCCCTCAGCCACTGACCTCCGTGGTGGTATGACAGCAGCAGAAGCTGGGTACTGTGGTGAGGAACTACATTAGCTTAGATTGTCACTGCCTGGTGGAGTCTGGGCTGGGCGTTTGCAGGTTCTTGGCATCTTGCTCAAGGAACTGAAATAGAAGCACACACAAACCACAAAGGAGCAAGGAAACGATTCCAAAGCGAAGTGATAGAGCAGGGTAGAAAGGGCTGTTAGGGTTAACAGTGGGCCACAAGGTTGAGTACTCAAGGGCCCAGTCAGTGTTTGGGATTTTTTTCATGAGATATGAGAGACTGAGTTTAGTTGCTAAGGAGCATAGCCTAAGTGGCTCTGTTTTGGTTGGGAGACATAGGTTGGATAAGCCTTCACTTATGGTGCATCTGATTTCATTTTTAATGATTTATTTTAATTTTATGTCCATAAGTACTTTGCCTGTATGTATGTCTACACCAGCACATTTGTGCAGTATCTGTGGAGGCTGGAAAAAAATATGTCAGATTTCCTAAAATTTTCCTAAAACTAGAGTTACAAAGAGTTGTTAGCTGCCATGTGGGTGCTGGGAATCGAACCTGAGTCCTCTGGAAGAGGAGTCAATGGTCTTAACCACGAAGCTATTTCTATAGCCCCAGTGCACCTGGTTTTAATCACATTCATGCCCAGTCTATGCGCAGGCAAATAGGGACTCTTTCTAAAGTTCATTCGGAGGACACAGTTTGCCTTACTGAGAATGTGTCCCACGGCACTCCAGGCCCCATCAGTCCCCTGCCTTCCTGCCAGCATGTGCTCTGAATACACTGTATCAGAAATTGCTGGGGAATGGGGAATGGGGAAGGCGCACTGGTTGGAGAAGGGGTTATGAACAGCTGGATGTGGGTGGGGATCCTATGTTGCTAACAAGATGCCAAGTATTGTTCAAAGAGGGGTGCACGGCCATAGCGCAGCAGGCGAAGGCTCTGGGGTGCCAAGTGCATTGTCAGAAGAGCAATGAGTGCAGAGCCCAAACCAGGTAGAGTTCCAGCTTGCTAAAGTATCCCCTATGCTTGTCTGCCTCAGACTGCTATGACAAAATACTGAGCAATGACAATTTTTTTCTTATATCACAGTTCTAGAAGCAAGAAATCTGAGATGCAAGCAGGACTGGTTTCCGGGGAATCCTCTGTGTTTGGTTTTTAAACAGCTTTCTTCTCATGACCCCCTCCGCCCCCTTTTTTTCCTGGAGGGAGACTGATCTGTTGTCCCTTTCTTCTTTTATAGAGAAAACCCTTATTGGGCCGTAGCTCTTCCTTTCATCTCTCTGGATAGTCATTACCTCCTTAAAGGCCTTGTCTTCAAATGTGGTCACATTTGCGGCTATGGATTCTGCATACAAATCTGAGGAGGGACAGGATTGTCCATAACAGGCAGGATGCAGAACAAACTATTGCCAAGTATACTATAGCTAAACCAGCAGATGCCATGGAACTGCTAAGATCACCTGAGAGAGGCCTGAGGACAGAGCGGGCCCTTGAGCTGCAGACAACTCTAACAATAGCAGAGGAGAACAAACTCGGGTGTTGGTGAAGTGGGGAACACACGAAGAACCAGATAAAAGATAAAGAGGCAGCGTCGGGGCTATACCACCCACCATTACAAAAGGGGGTGCTGGCCGCTGTTAGAAAAATGTTAGTGGTTGTTTTTAAACTGTGTTGCGGTATCTCTCTTAACCCGGCGAGCACCCAAATAATTGAGACTGAACTATTATGTTTACTTGACAAGCTTTATGGCATAAGAACAGAGCAGCATTAATCTATTTTAACCCTCTAAGCTAATGTGACTTCCTTCCAGCATAAATCCCCCAAATATTTGGATTTTATGGCTTTCTCTGCTCCAGCTGTTCTCTCCTGATGTCTCCTGGACTTCTTTCTCCTCATGGCTGGATCATCCCTCCTCCTCCTCCTCCTCCTCCACCTCTTCCTCCTCATTTTCCTCCCCTCTCTCCCTCCCCTGGCTGGCAGGGAGTCCAGCCCTATTCCCTCCCCTGCTCAGTCATTGGCTGCAAGCCTTTTTATTGACATATCAGGGAACAATTAGGGAGCAGTGTTTAGACAGGGGATTCTCAGAACAGGGATTGTAACCGGATATGGGGTGCAGAGAAATCAGCATTTGAATCTTTACACAGTGCACAAGAACATTGCGCCTTCAGGTCACCAGAGGCAGAGGCACCAGGAAGTAAAGGGTAAAAGGTGTCTTTTTCATTTTTTAGCCAATACCAGAGACTGTTATTTTGAAGCAAGGTCTTGTGAAGTATTCCAGGCTAACCTTGAACTTTCATTCTTTTTTAAAGATTTATTTATTTATTTAGTATGTATACAATAGGTCTGTCTGCACCTGCATGCCAGAGAAGAGGGCACCAGATTTCATTATAGATGGTTGTGAGCCACCATGTGGTTGCTGGGAATTGAACTCAGGACCTCTGGATGAGCAGTCAGTGCGCTTAACCTCTGAGCCATCTCTCCAGCCCTGACCTTGAACTTCTAACCCTCCTGCTTCTGCCTCCTGAGTAGCCTACAACACCATACCCAGACCATTTTAGGTTTTTGGTATTGTCAAGGACATTGGTGACCCACACAAAGTCAGAACTATGGTAAGACCAGAGGACAGACACAGTGGACTGGGGGACGAGGGAATACAAAGGAAACAGCTGGCTGACAGCAGAGGCACTGGGAAGTTTGGATGGGATGGGGCAGGAGGAGGAGGAGGAGAAGAGGAGGAAAAGGAAGAGGAGGAGGAAGAGGAGGAGAAAGAGGAGGAGGAAGAGGCAGTCCAATCAAGACAAGAGTGCTTGGTGCAGCTTTACAGGGTAAGAAGACAACTTAGAAGTGATAGGTAGAAGGTTGGGGAGCCAGAACCGGAATGGCGATAATTAACCCTCATCAGCATTGGCTGTGAGGCAGGCCTGTGTCACACTCTCAGTGTGGCTTGTCTCATTCCACCCCCCAGTGAGCTCCCCGTGGGAAGGACAGTGCAGCTCTGGCCAGCTTGGCATCTCTGGATGAGTTCTGAGTTGTTGCGTGACCATCACACACCGAACACCCCAGATGACCTTAGATGATAGTTGTGTGGAAAATACCATCATCCGTGTAACTGAGAGAGGATGTTATGTGACACGTGACTCTTTTCTCCCATTGGACTGACTCGAGGAAGCAAGGCACTGAGAGATACAGAAGTCTACCCATGCTCACACAGCCAGCGAGTGACAAAAAGTGGGATCTGAACCCTGGCACCCTGACTCCGTGGGATCCTGGCCTGCTTCTAAAATGAAAGGGCGAGGATGGAAGGAGCAGAACAGGTGGTAGCTGAGTAGACAGGGAAATTTTTTTGATGCAGATCATGTGATATCCATGGCCTTATCTTTTATTTTCTGTAAACAAGAAACTAGCTGCTAAACTAGCTATGATGGCTAAGAAGAGCAAATGGCTCAAAGCTAGTGTATGTCCCAGCTGATGGTGCAGACACCAGAGACTTGGTTTGCAGTGGTGCTGGCCCTGTGCTCCACACGCTGTGAGAGCCAGGGGGAGGGAAAAGACGCATCACGGAGCCTGCACTAGGAATAGCGTGCTAACTGCTTACCATGGGAGGACAGAAGCCAGCGTGAGTGAGAACAGGTCTCCGCTGTGACGTCACTGAAAGCACAGAGGGTGGAGGCCATGACAGGGACTCAAGTTTCCAGAGCTGGCCTAGCCCTGCGATGTGATCACTGTCCCCAGACTGTAGATAGTGCTGAGGGCATCAGAATGCAACACAGCCGGGTGTGGTGGCGCACACCTTTAATCCCAGCACTCGGGAGGCAGAGGCAGGCGGATAGCTGTGAGTTCGAGGCCAGCCTGGTCTACAAAGGGAGTCCAGGACAGCCAAGACTACACAGAGAAACCCTGTCTCAAAAAAACAAACAAACAACAACAACAACAACAACAAAAAACAAAACAGAATGCAACACAGCACAGAGTTCTGGAAAGAAGAAAGGAGGAACAAGTTGGTAGAACGTACACACAGTCACTGGGGGGGCTGGTGGGGGCGGTGCGGGGCTCTGAGGAGGAAAAGTGGATATGGGGACACTGGCCAAGATGCAGAGGGCCTCAGAGCTGTCCAGTACCCCTGAGAGGGTTAGGGGGGGACGTGTAATGAGCAAAGAGCTGGTACATCGCTCTTGTATCCCCGCTGCCTAACGGGAAGGAAACACTGCTCTCAGAACCTCCCAGTATGCTGGCAGCAGAGCCCCCCGGAAGGCTGAAATGGGAAATACTCAAGTGACATTTTCTTACCATGTGACAAGCACAGTGCAGAGGACCTACCCTAGGGGTGACATCAGAATTAGGCTGCCTGAAGGATATGAGGTGTCTTCCTTGGCTAAGGAACTCTTCTGGAAAAGGAACAGAAGGTGCTCAAGGATGGAGAAGATAGCATTCTGCAAGAGCAAGCGAAGCCAGCTGAGTGCCTGGCCCACCGGAAGCATTTTCTAACAATAAGTGAGACATGTGATGTTGAGTGGCACTTCCCAGAGGGTATTCTCTGGGATGTTAACGGGACTCTTGTGGGGTCAGGGCAGTGATCGCAGGTGAACCGTTGTGTGAGGGAGAGTTCAACAGAGCTGTGCAAGGCAAGAATTTTCAGGCCTTTTTTTTTTTTTTAATGCTTTTCGAAACAGGGTCTCTCCGTGTAGCCTTGCCTGTCCTGGAACTCACTTTGTAGACCAGGCTAATCTCGAGCTCACAGAGATCCACCTGCCTCTGCCTCCCGAGTGCTGGGTTTAAAAGCGTGCGCCATCACGCCAGCTTCGGGGCCTTTAAGCTGCCAATGTTTCAAGATTCTCCAAGAGGTGGGGTTCAACATAGAGGATTTCAGTATTTGAGGAGTCATTCCAGGACCCCTGAGGAGACCAAAATCCAAAATTTAGATTTATCTAAAGCTGTGTACTGGATAAAGTTTGTCTTATACTTTAAGACACCTCTAGATTACTGGTAATACTTGCATGTAGGTGTCCTGAAAGCATTTTTTAATACTGTAACCAAAGAGGAATGACAGCAAGCAAAGATGTCATTTTTTTAAAGAACAGCAGAAGTATTTTTGAATTATTTTGCACTTGAAGTGGAATACTCCCCTGAGGGCCTTACACACATGGAGGGCCAACTGTACTTCCTTCAGCATGCTTGACTGCAGGCCACTGTCCTTCCTGACAGGCCTTGAGGACTGAATAGTCCATGGAGCACACTCTGCCCGAAGTGTCACAAAAGCATAAGGCATTCAGCTTGGAGGTCACAAGACGGGACTTTCAGCACAGGCTCCGTACCCAGGAGCTGTGTAACCTCAGACAAGTTGGTAATGTCTGTTTCTCCTCTTCAGGGTGAAGGCTCAATGGTAGACTACACACAGGTGTACCTGGGCCCCATCTGGAAAATGGGTTAAATAACACTGCGGTCGTTGTCAGAGGTCACTACACTTGCAGAACATGAAGGCAATTGCTGGCACCAGACACCACCCCTTATTATTAGCAACGTGGGTTGGGAGATCCCGGAGTCTTTTCCACAGTTATGTGACATGTTGGCCTGAGCGCTGTCCTCTGAATTACTCAGAAATCAGGCTGAGATGATGCTCTGAGCCTGTGACCAAATGAGACAGGGACCAGCTGATGGTGACACAACCTGGGACAGAGATCCATTCCATTCCGGATGCTCAAGGAAGCACAGGGGTGGTGTCTTGGCGAGGGTGGGGCGAGGGAGAGACGGGAGAGATGCGCACCCAGCCTGCCTGCCTCAGCACCCAGCACTCTTGAGTGGGCACACAGCAAAGCTCCTGGGCCAGGCAGGCGAGCAGAGGCTGAGCTTGGCTCAGGGCCCAGAGTTGCCTTGCCTTCCGGGGGTGACCGCTGCGAGAAAGGATCTTCTAGAAAACCTCCTGGGGCCTCCTCGGGCTGACGCTGACGTCAGCACCTCCAGACTGCCCAGGGTTCCAGCGCTGCAGCTGGGGAGGGAGGAGGGGGGTGACTGGGAGGGGGAGCGAGTGGGGGCAAAAGGGGGGAGGGGGAGGGGAAGGGGGGGAGGATCGATTCTCTGCGTGCTCCTGAAGTCTCTGGAAAGAGAGGGCTGATGGTGGCTGGTGGCGGTGCTGAGGCAGGAAGGGTCTCACTGAGGTCACCAAGTAGAAGCCACGCCACATTGGGATCAGGGCTGTTCAGACTTCTCCCCTGGAGCTCTGAAACTCTCCCAGAGACCTTCGTGACTCTAAGGAAGCGCCTTTGTGCCCACTGTGTCTACTACCTTCAGGTCTGTCACACCTTTCTATTTCCCCTGACAGGAGGGAAGGAGGGACAGCCACAGGCACTGAATCCCAAAATACCACAGTGCAGCATCAAATACAAGCCCTACATAACCCATCCGGGATGCAATCCATAAGGCTCAGAGCCGTTGCTTTAGGTAAAGAAGGGCAAATTCCCCAGTGACCCTCAGTGTCCTAACACTGGGGTGAAGGGGGAACCTCACAACATCTTAGATTAAAGAAACTGATCCCCTCCCACGTGGGGGTCGCCAATGCTACTTTTTGCCTTTCCTAAGAGGTTGGGGGCGGCAGAGTCTGAGCAAGCAGAACCGCTCTGGCTGCCTCGGATGCTCTGCGCTCTGCGGCAGCACAGCAGCCTTGCTGGAGGGTTCCCACAGGGCCCTCTGGCCTCTAGGTCTCCCGGGCTGGCCCCAGCACCACCTGACTAGTCTCTTTCTCCTGCCTGGGTGGGGCCTCCCAGGGCTCAAGGCCTGAGCTAAGCTCCCCCTTTTTCTTGGCAACTGCTAGAAGCCTCCACAGCTCCTGGCCTAGTAAACCCTTCACTGCCTGCCTAAGGGGGGAGTTTTGATTGGCTTCAGCTGCGATGACCTCACCCTCCCCAGACTTTGGGAGTGTTCCCATTTTCCACAGCCCCACCTTTGTCCAGGGAGTTCCCTTCTGGCCATCTTTTCTCTAAGGGCCACCTGGCCCAGTGGGTGGGCCTGAGCCTTGGAATTCCCCATCCTGTTGGGAAGGCACGCACACATGTCCGTTTTTTTTCTCCTCGCCCATCACCTCGCCTCTCAGTTAAAACAATCACATCAACGGCGTTCAGAGATTAAAGAAAGGGCCTGCTTCCCACGGAGGAGGACCTGACTTTGGACCTCGAACATCCACATAAAAGCGTGGCACTGCAGGATATTTATAACCCCGGGATCCAGGGGCAGGAGTGGTCCATTGAGAAAGATGCCCAGTACCAAGCTCCGGCTTCCACAGGCCCTCCCACAGGAGCCCCAGCGTTGCACACACAGACACACGCACACACGGATCACAACAGACGGTGTGCTACCTCTTTGACATGTTCTGGTTTAATCTTCACAGATGATGCCAGAAGGATTGACATCCCCGAGCCACAGAGTGGACACTTGGTGAGTCTCTAAAACCTCCTCAAGACGAGCAGCTGCCACATGTGTCAGTCATGTCAGCCACCCAGTCATCTTCCCTGGAAGGACCAAGGCCTCAGAAGTGTCCCGACAGCCTTCGGCTAGGCCACCTCTACCTCCCGCTTGAGTTAACTGCAACTGCCAAGGCAGTGTCTGTGACTGTCCTACCCTGTGTGGTCAGTCCCCATGCGGCAGTTGAACAGACCCCCTAAAATGTTCAGTTTGATCAGGTCTCTCCTGTGGCCAGAGCCTTCCAATAGTTCATGCTGGACTCAGAGACCAAGCCAAAGTCCCTAAGGTAGCCTAGAAGGTTCTCCACCGCCTGCCCTTCTATCACCACCATGGCCTTTGAGGGTTTGCCTTATTTCCCCACTCCCTCAGCACTTACACAGGGCTCCTTTCTACTCCCTGAACACAGAGTACGTTTCTGCCCGGGGCATTTGCACTTGCTGTCCCGGCGCCTGGAAATCTCTTTCGCCATATACCATCATGGCTTTGTCTGTCGGCTCCTCCAGTTTTGCACAAATGTCACACCTCACCGAGTCACTCCATTCACCTTGTCCCCTTCATCATCGCAAACTGTCTCCACTCCTCCTTCCACGTGCGTCACCACCATGTGACATTGCTTTTAATAAATTATCAAGTAATAGTCTGCTCTCCCATTAGAATGTGAGGTTCACAAGGACCAGGGGTGCTCTGCATGTGTAGTTTTTTTTTTCTTCCTGAAGCTGGATTCCCATGTGTGCAACATTAGTAGGCCACATAGTAGGTGCTCAATAAAAGTGTGTGGACGAGGTAGAGAGAAGGGTGGTATCTAGGTAACCAGAGGTGAGCAGAGAGAGCCTGGACAAGCCTCTGAGGCAAATCAGCCTGGCCAGGCCTTGGGGAAACTAACCTTAGGACAGGATGGCCTTTGGCCTTTCGGTGCGTCTTCTTTGCAGCTTCAGGACCAAGTGTTAACTGTAGTCTCTGGTTGGGTATCAGCTGAGAAGCTGGGGGGTTAGAGCCACAGAGGTTAACAGGACTATGCGCATCGCTGTGTTGTGTGTATTTTGTTTTGCTTTGTTGCTGTTACTTGTGAGAGGGTCTCACACTGTACCCGGCAAGCCTTTAGCTCATTGTGTAGTGCACATTGACCTCAGACTTGTAGCAATCCTATAACCTCTATCTCCTGGATGCTGGGATTACAGGCAGGAGACACCATGACTAGCTGGGATGGGGTTCTTAAGACCCACGTCTGAGGACATGAGGAAATGAGGCATGGGTGGACAGAAGGAAAGTCAGCTGTGATTCATCCCAGATAACCTCAGATGACACTATCACCCCTCCCCCCCACCCAAATGGTCCCTTAGTACAAGCTCTCTGAAAAAGCATCCTCCTGAGTCAGGTGTGGTGGTGCACGCCTTTAATCTCAGCCCTCGAGAGGTAGAGGCAGGTGGATCACTGTGAGTTCAAGGCTAGCCTGGTCTACAAAGTGAGTCTAGGTTGCACAGAGAAACCCTGTCTCAAAAAACAATAACAATAAAACAACAAAACAAAACAAAAAGTCCCCCTAGACTCCAGCCCTTAGAACCAGGATTCAGTACATTTTAATACCAGGCATGTCCACCGTTGACATTGTGACACAGTGTGTTATCTACAAAGCACGAAGGCTGCACAGCCCAGTTACAAAACAAACAAGCAAACTCATGTTTTAAGTCAGTTTGCTGTTCTCTGTTGGACTGTACGCACAGCCATCCTGGACCACATGTGGGTCACAGGTTCACTGTGCCTGCAAGCCATCCAGTCTGTGGCCCTGGGTGACTGAAGCACATCACACGCTCAGGTACCTCTTAAGCTCCCCGTCTCTGCATCTGTGTCTGTCAGACAGGGGTGATTTTGATGAGGTGACTGTACATTTGTGCGTGTGACACATGGAGAGCAGAGGACAGCTTGTTAGAATCCACTCTCTCCTTGCACCATGTGGGCTCAGGGGGTTGAACTCAGGTCATCGGGTTTGGTGGGGTGCACCTTCACCCCCTGAGCCTCCTCCTCAGTGCTGTCAGCTGCATGCCAATCTCATAGCTCTGTGGGTACACGTGCATGAGCTCTTTTACCTCAGTTGTCACCATGGATGCTTTATCTCAATTATCAAACCGATGACCCCAAGGATCACCTGAGAGATAGGCCTCTAGAAATGCCTCTCTCTCTCTCTCTCTCTCTCTCTCTCTCTCTCTGTGTGTGTGTGTGTGTGTGTGTGTGTGTGTGTGTGTGTGTGTGTGTGCGCGCGCCTTGGAACAGGGAAGTTAGGACAGGAGAGCTTGCCTACTGTGAGCGGCACCATTCCCTGAGCTAGGATCCTTAGTCGTATAAAGAGGAGAAACTGGAACCGTGAAACGGCTGACTTACAGGGGCCTGCTGCCATGCCTGATGACCTGAGTTTGATCCATATGCTCCACATGACAAGGTGAGAACCACCTTCCATAAGTTATCCTCTGATCTCCTTGTGCACACCATGGTGCACACACATGCACGCACAACAAATAAATGTAATTTAATGTTTTTTTTTAAAAGGAGAAATGGAACTGATCATTAGCATTCATCGCTCTCTGCTTCCTGGTGGTAGAAGCCATGGAATCAGTGGTCCTCCTCCTCCCTGGACACCCCCACCATGATGCACGGGACCTGAGACCTATAAACCAGAATAAAGCCTTTCTCCCTTAAACTGCTTTTGTCAGGGGATTGTTATCACAACAACAGGAAAAGGAAGTGAGTGTCCCCTCCTTTCCTGTCATTGTCCTGGATGAGAGGAGCCAGGTGCAGTGACCAGCCACTAATGCGTAGTGCTCCCCAGGGGACAAGGAGAGCAGCACACTGTCCCTGAGAGTTGTGTTGACCCTGACCTTGAACCCCACCCTTTAGCTTGTACCCACAGACATGGAAGGGGAGCACTAGATCAGCCCTTCCAGACATGGAAAATTATTTTTTTCAGTTAAAAAAAAAAAACCTCATTAAGGCCGGGCATAGTGGCGCACGCCTGTAATCCCAGCACTCGGGAGGCTGAGGCAGGCGGACTCTGGGCGTTCGAGGCCAGCCTGGTCTACAAAGTGAGTCTAGAACAGCCAAGGCTACACAGAGAAACCCTGTCTCTAGAAAATAAAATCATGAAGCCTGTCATACTGATGTGATTACAAGCCTGTGAGGCAGACAGGAAGACTGCCATGAGTTCCAGGTCAGCCCTGCTATAACATCGAACTGTCAACATCAACAAGGAAAAGGAACAAAAAACAAAAAACAAAAAAAACAAAACAAAAAAAAAAGGCTTTGAGCACCCCTGCTTGCTTGAGCAGAGGGAACAGGCAGAGGAAGTGTTGCCCAATTCTCAAGATGAAACGGGCCCCAACTGCTGTAGATTGATTGTGTATTGTTTCTAGCTGATTGACTGCATCCTGGCACATTCCAAAGCATGTGTGTGTGTGTGTGTGTGTGTGTGTGTGTGTGTGTGTGTGTGTGTTTAAACGTGATGGGTAGACTTCGGAGTCCATGGCAGGCCCTGGTGTAGTCAGTGTTGTAGGGTTATTATGATAGGCTTGTGCTACGGGCTGGGAACACCCGTACACTGGGCTAGTATCAGAGGTTTGGTCAGTCACACAGCAGTGTTCAGAGGTGGGGCTTGGGGAAGTGCTTGCATCTCGAGACCTCTGACCTCGTTTATTAGGCAGTACATAGGCAGATTCGTGACCTCCTGGTTATTGCAGCTGCAGGAGGTGGGGCCTTGTTAGAGTTCAGCCCTGGAGAAGGGCCTTTGGAGGGAACACTTCGTCCCTGTCACTCCCCTTTGGGGTTAGGCAGCTTCCTTGCCACATGCTGCTACCAGCACCATTGCCTCATCTCAGGCCTTGAAGTAACAACAGACTGCGGCCAATCGTGAGAGGAAACCTCTGAAGCCAGGAGCCAAAAGGAATCATGCCTCCCTTTAAACTGTCTCGGGTGTGTTGTCACACTGACAGAAATCTGACACACACAACCTGGGAACGGGCGTGCTCTTTTGAATAACTACAGAGATCTATCATTACTGAGGCCTTGGTTATGGGATATACCTGTGGCTGTTTTGGTGACTACTCTTGGCAGAGGTCACCAGTGACGGCCTTCTGTAAACTTTCCTGTCCTTTCTTCCTCCTTGCATCTGTCTACAGCTTGCATTGCTCTTTTCGAGTCTTACCAAAATCTACCGCGACTGAACGCTTTAAACATTATAAAGATGGCAGCATCCATTGCTTTTCTGTGTCCCAAGTACGTGACAGAAGCAGCATAGGTAAGAAGGACTCACCTGGCTCCTGGCATCAGTCCACTGCAGCGGAGATGGCACGGCAGCATCCATGGTTGGCGGGAGCCTACAGAGAAGGGGCCTCGCGCGGTCCCAACCTGAAAGCGGAAAGCTTGCGTTGGATGAAATACTGGCCTAGAACCCATAAAGGTCCACCCCCGGTGGCCCACCTCCACCAGACATGCCTCCTGCTCCAACCTTCCAAACCAGAGCCACCCTCTGGGGACCAAGTGTTGAAACACCCAAGCCTGTAGGGAACATTTTGGTCCCGAACCAGAACAGCGACTTTTAAATGATTGAAGAGCCCAACAGATCATAAAGAAAAGAAAAGAAAACCTAGTATCTCTCAGTATCCAATCCTCTTGGAGTCTTTTGGTTTTGACTCTTCTCTAAATCTGAGCACAGGTGTGTCATGTGTGTGTGTGAGGGAGAAGAGCAGGCAGGGTGAGGGAGTCGTGTTTGTGGCCAAAATAGGCCATGCCTAAGCGTGTTTAGGAATACCACAGGGCAACCTGCTAGGGACTGAGCACAGAACGTATGTGTTGCAGGTAGTAACCAGATAAAACATCACTCAATGGCGTGATGGCCGCATGATAAGAAATCAGCAATCCTTAGATCTTGTTTCTGCCATGGGGTAAGCGGATAGGACTTGGGGACACGGAGAAGCTGGGGACTCTGCAGCTTTCTGGAGCAGTGTGATTCAGTTAAGCAAGCGTTTGGTAAGCACCTACTGTGTGCTGGGCATGGTGGTGCATGCCTTTAATCCGAGCACTCAGGAGCCAGAGGCGGATGGGTCTCTACGAGTTCAAGGTCAGCCTGGTCTCCAAGGGAAGTACAGGACAGGCAAGGCTACACAGAGAAACCCTGTCTCAGAAAAAAACAAGAAGCAAACACAGTTGCAATAAAGCACCCAATGCATGGCAGTACTGATGGCTGTCGGAGGAGATCAGAGAAGCCCACTGCAGCTGGGGCCTCTCAGCTGAGAGCTGGAACACATGGGCCTTGGCCCGTGAATAGTGGTGGGGAAAGAGCCTCAGGCAGAAGGAAGAAGGTACAGAGCATCTGAACCGAGAAGCCAGCCTGCTCCTCCCAGACTAGGAGAAAGCAGGAGCAGATGCTGAAGGGCTTTCTCAGAGGGCACTGGGGGAACCCCCAAAGGAAGGGGGGGTGTCTAAACTCATCTACTCCTTCATGGGATTCCCCCTCAGGTCCTCTCAAAGTCGGCAATGAAGCTGGAGGAGACTGCAGCAGCCTCATTTAAGGCGGTACCTGTGGGAATGGTGACCATGGGGTGCAGGGACAGGAGCCCGTCCTTGTCCTAAGCCTCACACTGTGTTTATAGACGTGTGGAGGCGTGATACAGGATGTGAGAGGCGTAGGGGAGAAGTGTGCACTGGCAGGGAGGGGCTACCAAGGAGGGCTAGCCAGGGATGGTAGGGGTGCGTGTGTGCGTGTGTGCGTGTGTGTGTGTGTGCGTGCGTCTGTGTGTGTGTGTGTGTGCGCGTGCGTGTGTGTGTGTGTGTGTGTGTGTGTGTGTGTGTGTGTGTGTGGTCTGTGTGTGGCCTTGCTCAATCAATTACAGCTGGATGGAAGGCCCTTCTGGGGAGATTGGTGCAGGCCCAGGAAAGGGCAGGTCACACTCATATTCACAATGGGCCTTAGGACCCCCGCAGGCCACATTTAATAGTATCTGCTGACAAGAGCCTTCTGGGGGGGCCTGACAGGGTGGAGACCATGAGCTTCAGAAGGACACACAAGCCCTGGCTATAGTGTAGACTCCACTAGAGAGAGCCGGACTCTGGAAATGCGGATGTGCTCTTCTGGAACTGAGGGAGCAGAGTGAGTGGGAGACACGGGTGAAGGAGGGATGGAATCCATTCCTGCCCAAGGATTGTAGCACACACACACACACACACACACACACACACACACACACACGTGCACACACGTACACACACCTGCCACACTGTCTTTAGGTCCCTCAGCCCATCTCCCACCTGGCCTCTGCACATGCTTTCCCCGTCTTCTGACAGTGTATTAGTTCCCTGTTGCCACTATAACAAATTGCCACAAAGCCAGTGGCCCAAGGCAACGCAGACTTACCATCTTACCCTTCAGCCGCGCAGGTCAACACGGATACACTCCTTCCAGAAGCTTGAGGGAAGAATCCATTTCCTCATCTCTCACCTCTGGAGCCTTCTTTGCTTTGTGGCCCCTTCCAGAAACGAAGCTGCGTGGTCTGCAGATGTCACCGTCATCTCACCCTCACATCGTCTCCACCGGCATCACTGTTTCCCATATTACAAAGAAGAACCAGCTATGTGAGGTTAGTTAGCTGTGAGACACACACACACACACACACACACACACACACACACACACATACACACACACACACACACATACACACACACACACACACATACACACACATACACACACATACACACACACATACACACACATACACACACACACACACACACACACACACACACACACACACACGGGTGGGTGTGGGGGAAGAGAGCCTGAGGCAGAGAGCATTGCAGGCGACTCTGTGGTGATCAAGCACCAGGCCCAGGCCCAGGCAAGAGACACAGTAAAAAATCGAGGGGGAATTCCTGCCCAGTGGGCCTTCCTATCCCACAGGGGAGACTGACACAAAACAAAACAAGAAAGTTGCAGGTTAGGTATGACACAAATTAGTGGGGAGGTCAAGAAGGAAAAACTGCTCCATGCTCACCCTCAAAGGAAGGAGGTGCCAGTGTCAGGGCCAGGGTTCTCTACAGCTGACTTTGGTGTCACAACAGTAACTCCAGGGGGGGTTTCTGGTTGGTTTTGTGTTTAGCTTACTTTCCTTCTTTTCTTTCTTTCTTTCTTTTTTGTTTAAGACAGGCTTTCTCTGTGTAGCCCTGGCTGTCCTGGACTCACTTTATAAGACCAGGCTGGCCTCAAACTAAGGGACCCACCTGCCTCTGCCTCCCAAATGCCGGGATTAAAGGCCTGCACTACCACACCTGGCTCCCCCTCCCCCACTTATTTTTTGACAAGAGTCTTTTCCATAGTCTCAGCTGCTGTAGAGCTCACTATGTAGCCCAGGCTGCCCACTTAGCTGAAAACCTCCCTGCCTGAGCTTCCTAACCACACAGATTACCAGTGTGTGCCACCACGCCCAGGTTGAAGGAAGCTGCAGCAGACAAGAGCAATGGCTTTCAGACCTCATCGTAACTAAGCAACCTTTTATTCAAACAGGATCTTGAACAAAAACCACATCCAGAGCATCGGCTGTCCTAGCTCAGTGGCTCTGATCAGGGTGAGACCCACCTCGTGCCCTGTGGTTCCTTCCTCGGCCACCCAGGGAACCTGGCCGAATGCCCACCACTCGCAGAGCCCAGTCAGAAGTGGATGGTAGTCACTCTTAATAAAAAACGACATGCTGCTCACTTCTCAGCCACCCAGGAAGTCACGTCTCCACACTGAGGAATCGTGGCATAGAGGGATTGACAATATAAATAAATAGCTACTTGAAACTTGTTTTCCATCTTGGGGATTGAACTCATGGCGTTATGCATGCCAGGCAGACACACCCTACTACTGAGCTGAATCCCCAGACCTGCTTGAAACTTGATGCAATAAAAGTCAAGTCTGGCTCCTGTCTGCCTGTCGATCCTTATTCTTACACACACACACACACACACACACACACACACACTCTACAACATATATCATACATATCACACACACAACATACACATACAACACACAGACACACAATACCATATACATATACATCACACCCACACACCAAACACACCCACACACAACACAGACACACATGTACCACACACCCCACCACTACCACATACCCAGCACACACAACATATAACACACACACACACACACACACACACACACATCATGCCACCTTTCAGGGCTTCTTAAGCCACCAATTAGATGCTTTCTTTTATAAGAACTGCCTTGGTCATGGTGCCTCTGCACTAAGTCACCGTCCCTTCACAGACCCACACCATCCTCCAATAGTTCAAGATCATCTCTCAGTTCAAGACTCTTAATGCAATCACACCTTTTCCCCCACATGCGGGGTCACATTTATTGGTTCTACCCATCAAGACACTGACATCTCGAGGGACCCAATTCAACCTGTCACCCCTTGTGACAGGATCCGAGTTTAAAAGCTGTCCTTGGCTTCCCTGAGAACAGCACAGCAGCTTGTGGTCCTCAAAGCATCTTCTCTCCCCCCCCCACCCCCCCCCCATGGCCTGCTGCAGTCCCCCATCTTAACCTTAGCTTGGGCAGCTGTGTGAGTGCTTCCACGAGTTTGGGGGCCACTGCTTTTCCATTTGTACTTGTAGCGCAGATCAGAATCTGTCACAGCGTCAGAACCAGGAAATGTTTGCCACACAAGTGGAGGAACAGATGAATGAATTTGCCTGGGGCCACAGCCGGGATTTGAACTTGGCTTCGAGGAACCCTGCTCTCAACTTTCGGCTCAATAGTCCTTCACAGAGCTATAGTACGCTAGCTAGGGCCCGCGAGCATATTTAAGCCTCCCCTGGGACACGCCACCAGGTATGCGGAGGTTCAACACCTGCAAAACCGACCTTCTCAAAATGGGTGGACAGATTTTGGCAACGCTGGCAGTGCGGGGTTGGGATGTAGGTAGAAAGACCAGCTGAAGCGGAGGTGGAGGGCAGGCAGAGGAGCCGGCAAGCACGCACAGAAAGGAAGAGAACTTCAAGGGCAGCCCTCAGGCACACCCACGAGAGAAGCTGGGAGAAGGAGATGCCAGGGAGGAAACGAGCTGTCAGAGCCCAGTGGAGAGGAGGAGACGTGGGAAAGTGCAGTGTCATGGAAACCAGAGAAGGAGCACGTCCGTCTCCAGGAAGAGGCAGCTGCAGGGCAGCAGCAGGGCGGAGCAGGAGGTGGGAAGCCCGGGGCCACCTGTCCTGCTGGGAAGGGCTGGTCTTGACCTTTCGCAGCAACTGGGGACGGTCTCAGTAAACCCCGTGGGAGTTGGAAGACGAGGGGGAGGCTGAGTGGGCGCTGCAGGGATTCAGGAGGAAATGTACGGAGACCACACGTTTCCGGATTTGGCAGAGGAAGGAGAGGGATGGGGGAGGTGGCACGGTGAGGACACGGGAGATGCGCGTGGGCTGGCAGGCGCCTGGGAGGAAGCAGCCGAGTGTCGGAAGGAGGGCAGGTCGTGGGCGTGCACCAGGCCAGGCAGAAGAGTTGATGATGAGTCAGCGCAGCCAACCCAGTCTGAGAGAGATGGGAGGCGCCTGTTGGGGAGCCTCAGCCCAGCTTGCTTCCTTGTGGGGGGAAGGGGACCTTAGCCTAGCTTCCTTCCTCCCAGTTCATACTGGGGTTACCTGCAGCTGGGGCTCAGGCGACTGAATGCAGAAGCGCGGTAAAGCCTACAATCCACTTCAGCCCTCATGCCCTCCTCGGTGCTCCGGGAGACCTCACAGACTCAGAAATGAACCCGGGGTCCAGTTTGAGGCCACCACTAACGGACTCCACGGGGAAGTGTAGCTCAATCCTGTCTCAATTCTCCAAAAAAAGGTTCTAGAACTTCTTCCGCAGCCAAGGGGAAGATGTGAGGCCACTTTTGTGTTTTGGATCTCTCTGGCATCCAAAAATTCCATGAGCTTTTTCTCGGATGTGGGCAAGTGGGGGGAGGTAGAAGGTAGGGGCTGGGGGTGTAGCTCAGCGGGAAGAGTGCTTGCCTAGCATGGCCGAAGCACCTGGAGGTGAAAGAACATGGGCATTCTCGCCTGCACCCCAACGAGGAGGCTTGCCTGGGATGCCTGAGATCTTGTCTCAAAATAAGTAGACAGCTACATGTTTAAGAAGTTGTTGTTGTTTTTGTTTTTATTTTTTATTTTTGGTTTTTCGAGACAGGGTTTCTCTGTGTAACCTTGGCTGTCCTGGACTTACTTTGTAGACCAGGCTGGCTTTGAACTCACAGCAATCTGCCTGCCTCGCCCTCCCAAGTGCTGGGATTAAAGGCTTGCGCCACCACGCCCGGCTAGTTGTTGTTTTAAAGAGCACAAACGAGAGAGAAATGGGGGAAATAGGACTGAAATGCATCGTGTACAGGTATCACAATGTTACAACGAAGCCCGTTATTACGTGTAATTAAATGTTAACGAAACGTTATAAAAAGCATATGAGAAACTACTAAGGTTTATGGAAGGAACCTATGGTATAGAAAGCTAATTTTCTTTAGTTATTGGGGGGGGGGGCTAGAAGTCAGAGGACAGCATGTCGAGTCTGGGCTCTCCTTCCCTGTGGGTTCTGGGGGTTGAACTTGTGTCTTCAGGTTTGGTGGCAAGCACCCTTACCCACTGAGCCACCTTACCCGCCCTTTCTCTCTTACCATGCATGGCTCTTACCATGTCGCAACCACAGTCGGTGACTAACCTTTACCACAGTTGATAAAGGAACACGTGGTAAATAGCGTCTGGAGAGGTGTGCAAGACTTTGGAACGTGATAGGGAAGGGTCTGGTGTGTCCTGGTGTGCTGGCCTGCTCGCTGTGGGTGGCGCTCAGTTTAAGCAGATGGTGGAGATAGTGAAGAGGTAATTTGTATTCATGCCAATTGTTGGACTCCCTGAATTCTCTTTTAAATCTTTGTGTGGGGGTATCCTGCAACTAAGATCACTAGTTACTCGCAGAGGACCTAGGTTTCCTTCCCAGCACCCACATGGTGGCTCCCAAACCCCAGCAACTCCAGTTCCATGGGACCTGATGCCCTCTTCCGACCTCCTCGGATGCCTGCAGGCATGTGATGGACAGACATACCCACAGACAAAAATACGTACAAACAGAAAACAAAATAAGTATATATTTTTAATTAAACCGTCTGAGGGTGTGCGGCTGCCTGTGTCTAAGGACACATGGATGTTACAGCGCATGTGTGGGAGCAAAGGGCAACCTCAGCGGACAGTCCTCGCGCCCCACCCTGCTGTCCGCTGCTGAGGACAATAGGCTGGCTGGCCTGTGAGCTTCTTGGAACTCTCCTGCCTCAGCTTTCCATCATGCCTTAGAAATTCTGGGATTGCAGACACGGCTTACCGTATCTAGCTTCCTGTGAACTCTGGGGCATTCAAAATTGTGTCTCTTTGCTTACAAAACAAGTACTTTACTCAATGAGCCCATCAGCCTGGACCCTGTGAATTCTACTTACAGCCTTCAAAATGTTAAGAGCATCTGTAGCAACAACTGTCCAGAGCCCCAATGCTTACAGAGGCCAGCCCGCTGATGCCATGGAAGCCAAAGGAGACAGTAAGGAAAGGCTGCAGTAAACACCCTCTCCTACGTGGGCCCTGCTGCTGGGCTCAAGGGACAGCAAACCTGCTATCACTCAGCCCTCAGAGCATTCAGGGATGCCAGAAACACTAATTATTATGTAAATTCTCCGACTTCTTTAATGTGAGCGAAAATGTGCACACTTTAAAGTGCATTTGGGGGCCAAATATATCTGCAGCTGTAAGCCGGGGGATGTAGGCGTCGGACTCCCTGCTGTTTGGAGTCTATTGGAGAGAGGGAGGTTGTGGGATTTCTCGACCTGCAATCTTTCAGAAGCTCATTGGCTCACAGCTCCAGTCTCAAAGACACACAGCAGCAAACCTCGTCTGCAGCACATGCTGCACGGAGCCTGCAGCTGTCTGTCTGAGGTGCCTCAGGGGCCCCATTTCCCGCCCTGGCACCTGTGTGCACGGTGGCATTGCATGGAAAGGAACTATATCCCATGGCAGCACCCCGAGCTCCAGTCTCAGCTCTGTGTCATCTCAGTCCGCTGTGCCTGAGAAGCCGCTGGTCTCTCCACTCCTACAGGGGTTTCTCCAGGAAGTGGAAATGAAGGAAATCGTGTTTGTCCCATGATGTTACCCAATGCACAAGATCTGTTAAATACCTAAACAAAGGCATAAAGTACCTGGCTTGCTCCCCTGCCCGGTGCTCACTCTGGAAGGGTCCAGGGTCTTTCTCTTCTGGCAACCCTAAGGTCTGGATGTGCAGATGTGAGAGAGGTCAGTAGCTGCTTTCATTTTGTAGCCGAGGTGTTCAGCCTAGTTCCTGTGGGTTTCATTTTAATTCTCAGAGGGTGCCAGCAGAGCCTCTGCGCTGCCCGAGGGCAGATAACCCAGGGTTAGGCCATTGCGGAAGCTAGGAAGTGAGACCAGAGAAGCCTGCCACCACATTGTCACATCCTAGCTTAAAAGGAAAAAAACAAAACAAAACAAAAAGAATGCCCTGTGGCTCTGTAGAAGTTGTGTCTGCATTTGCTGGGTAATTTGCTACACACACATGCGTGCACGCACACACGCATGCACACACCCTGGGTGAGCTGGGCTGTGTTTCAGCTGTGGTAACTGAGGAACCAACCGCCTGGGCCCGGGGGTCAGCTGGCTGGTGAGAACAAGTGAGGGTTCTAGGGAAGTAGAGATCCAAGAGAAGCTTAAGGAAAACCAGGAAGCGTCATGGGGAACGGGAAATTCCAGAGCCATGAAAGAGGGAGAGACCAGCCAGGGCTCCTGTGGCTGAGAGGCCTTGAGCTGACTCTTAGATCCAATGAGTTAACACGGAAACATCTTTAGAGTTGACATCTTGAGAGACTAACCAAATATATAGTTCTTTTTATCCTTCCAAAAGCATCCCCTGGCCAGGCTTGGTGGAGCACGCCGGTAATCCCAGCACTCTGGGAGGCAGAGGCAGGTGGATCTCTGTGAGCTCGAGGCCAGCCTGGTCTACAGAATGAGTCCAAGACAGCCAGGACTACACAGAGAAACACTACCTCGAAAAACCAAACCAAAACAACCCCAGAAGCATCCCCAGAAGTGCCCAGTGACACCCACAGTGCTACTTCTGCAAATCCCAGAACATCTGTGCTCCCAACGCTCTCTTGTGTGTCCATGAGAGCAAGTCTGGGTGACACTTTCACTTTGACGCCCGTCTTTGTGTCACTCCCTCTTAGCCTCTGCTCTCGGCTCCTCTCCTCTGTCTAATCCATGCAGCAGCAGGCTCAGGTTTTGTGGGGTCTGATACTGCACCATTTAGGGACTCTGTTAGTTTCGGCTGGGTACTTGGTTGCCCAGGGAGGCAATGACTACAACACTGCCCAGCAGCGCCTGAGGCATTCTGGGGAACTTGGAACAACGCTCAAGGAATCCTATCTTTTTGTTTAGGGGTGATTTTCCAGGGTCGGAGGGAGGGCGGGGAGACGGGATTGCAAAAAAGAACATTCCATTCAATGGGCTGTCTCTCCAAGTGGCCTTTGGAAGAGATCCAGGGATATTGGGGAAGGAGAGGTTGTCATCACTCAAATGTGAGTCAGTGTATGGACCACCGGCCATAAGATAGCATACTGTTTCAGAATAAGACTCTTTTATAAGTAGGCACTCTAAAATAACAGTAAAGCCTAGTGTAGTAAATATGTCACGTGGCAACACTTCTTTATTATGAAACATGATGCAGTGTACATTACTGTATGCAGCGTATGTTTATATGATGTGCATGCAGGTGGAGGTTATTTACATGGACGTCAACACACACTCCCACAGGAACATGTTATACTATGTTATAGTTTCCCTAGTGGAAAAGAAATTTTCAGCTCCATTATAATCTTATTGTTCTATGTTGGTCTATAGTTGACAAAGTTCTTATGTGGTACCTGGCAATATTAGGAACTAGAGGGAAAACAAACAGCCCTGCCCCTGAAGACCCTGTACACTACAGAGAAGGGAAAGACCATGACAGAAGAAATAACAATGCTCATGTCTGACAAGTGATGAAAAGCATTGAGGAGGAAAACAAAGAAAGAAAGAAGGACCATGTCTCAAGAGGTGGGGGTGGCAGGGGAGGTGTCATGGAGGAAGGGGTGTTTTAGCAGAGTCCTGCAGAAGATGACGGAAAGAGTCACGTGACCACCTATGTGAGGGCCTTCCAGACAGGAGGAACCACCAGCGCAAAGGCCCCACCCAGGGCAGGAGGAAAGAACATCTTACTGCAAGTAAAGAGAAAGGGCCAGCCAAGTGTGAGGGGGTGGGTGAGACATGCTGTGCAAACCATCGTGGTGGACGCTCCTCCTTTGCCCAAGTCGCTGGGAAGACGGGACTCCCTAGAGGAGGAGAGGCAGGGCAGAGTCTCACTTGGGCCTATTCTGTTCGGCATATTCCCCAAGCAAGGCGCTGACTGGACACCAAAAGGCCGAGCTTCCAGACAGACTAGGCAAAATAAATTGAGTTGGGAGTTATTCATCACACTCGGAATTCAGGGAAATTGTCCAAGGGCTGACATCAAGGCTGGGCAGCACCTAAAGGTGAGATATAAACCTGGGGGAAAAGTGACAGGTGAGGAGCATTCAGTGTCCCCAGAAGGAGGATGTGACCCTTCAGGTAAAGTAATATTGGAGAAAAGGCCACTGGGCCAGCAAGATGGAGGCCTCTGGAGATCTTGTCTGTAGAAACACAGCGGGCTAGTAGGAGTGGGTTGAAGGAGACGAGGAAAAGAACTTGAGGCAGCAGAAACGGTCACCTCTATAGAATGTCCCTGCAGACACACATGAAGAAGGGGACAAGAGTTTGTAGGGAGATCCAGGGACAGCCTCTGATGAGGAGAGAAATACTAACGTGCCCCCTACACTGATAGGGACGATTGCAGAGGGATACATGAGGCCAGAGAGAAATGGGGGGTGCAAGGCATGGTGGGCTGCCGTGGCTGAGCTTGTCTAGGTCTTACAGGAAGGAAGGAGAGTTGCTTAAAGGGACAGGGGACACGAGTGGTTTCATGCTTGAGGCTGACAAGGCCAGGCTGCGGGGTGGGGCTGGGGAAGAGGTGAAGGTCTGAAGTAGATGGGAAAAATAGAAAAACAAAACAAAACAGCTGGGGTCAAGGACAGTGGGCAAGAGAAATGTCTGGTGATGTCAGTTACTGGTTGCCCCAAGACCTTCCCTCCCTTTCTTTCTTTTGTAGCAGTAGCATCTTTGCCAGCACATTGCTGCTAGTTGGGGACCGCATTTCCCAGCATAGCCAAGTAAGCCAGCTCCGTGGCCACTGAAACACATGGAATTTGTTTACTGCCTTCTACGCCAGTCCTCATCCCTACGGTGTCGACATTCAATGGCCCAGCTCCAAAGGACCTAGCCACATGTGGGCCAAGGCTTCTTGGCTTTCCTGTAGCCCTTTGGTTGTCTTACGAAGCCGTATGGCCCTGTCTCAGAACACTGGTCCTAAATTCATGAGACAAAGTAATAAGATTGCGAAGGAAAAAAATGCCTATGCCGAAATAGCAAAATGCTGAGTTATGGTCTAACAGTAAAAACACACACCCATCTTTTGCTGCTTTCTTTTTCTTTTCTTTCTTTCTTTTTTTCTTTTTTTAGGTTTTTCAAGACAGAGTTTCTCTGTGTATCTTTGGCTGTCCTGGAGTTGCTTTGTAGACCAGGCTGGCTTCAAACTCACAGAGGCCTGCCTCTGCCATGCCAGTGCTGGGATTAAAAGGCGTGTGCCACCATGCTCGGCCCTCTTGCTGCTTTCAAAGTCATGGAGAGCCTGAACAATGTTTTGCAGCAGGCGTCTGTGATGGGAGACTATCTGGGATTTCTGCTAGAGACGAGCTGGAAGGAGTCCTCTTAACCACTTCTGTTTGTGACAGGACCACTCTGCACATCCTTGGGTCTGGCAGATCCATAAGATGGGAGAAAAATGGTTTTCTCTAAAAGGCGTGACTCAGGGCCACCCACCGCCCAAGGCGGCGAGGCTGCTACAGGAGCCAGCTGAAGTCCTTCCTCTTTCTAAAGCTCCCAGCTCTGGCATCTTCCTGTCACAGTAACTCGCCCCCACGGTCATAACCGAGGTAGGCGGTGGGGAGTCAGTGGATCACCTTGCCCTAGGTTGCATCCCCAAACTCAGCATTCGCATTGACATCTGGACTCCCCAGTTAGGAGTTCAGAAGAGCATTGCCCATCCCAGCTTCCGTTCTGGTGGCCCTCCCACACCTAGACACGGGCCTCCCACTACTCCGCCCTGTCTGGGCCTCAGCAAAGCCACCTGTTTCCTGTCCTTGGCCTGGGCAAGCCTCTGCCCTGGCCTCACCCATGTCCTGCCTGCCACAGCTGCACTCCCTCCCTCCTCTGCTGGGCCAGCCACACCCCGACAGACAAGCTGGCAGCCCTCTGACTCCAGGGGACAGGAATGCTCCTGGAGGACTCCACGAGGGTGTGAGCTGGGGCTGACTGGTCTAGCAGCAGCCGGGGGGCCCTTTAAAAAAGGGAGGGCCAGCTCACCCAAACCAGCCAGGAGTGGAAACTTCAAGAGGTGGGCAGGAGAAATGAAGTCAATAGTGACAAGAGCTGCCATTGTCCTGGGAGTGTGTGGGTGCCGCTTTCCACACACCCCACCCCACTTGAACCCTCTCACAGTCACATGAGATAGGTTGTACCTCTTCACGTCAAGTTGTGCAAACTAGAGTTCAGAGACGTTGTGTCATCTAGGCAAGGTCACACAGTCAGTAAGCAAAGGAACATAGTCCTTATAGCCTCTGAACACAGGGACTAGAGCTCAGTGAGAATGGCCTATTTCCTGACTGGGAGGCCTGGCACTGGCACTCTCTCCCATTAGGGTGGCCTCAGCAAATAGTCTCCAACTGAGATGGCCAAGTATGTGGCCTTGAGTTTTAAAAAAAAAAAAAAAAGGGGCGAGGCTGAACTCTCCAAAGAAACTGCTCTGTGGTCTAAGAAGCAGGGGGGGAGGGGCCAGAGCTATGACGTGCAACATAAGATGGGGGGGGTGTCTCATTTGGGCTTCAACCCGGGCTGGCTTTTCTGCGCAACCTAGCCCTTCTTCTGGACACATGAAAAGGAAAGCTAGTGGGGAGGGGACAGGTGGCTCAGATGCATAGACATGCCCCAGTTTGGATTGGACAATGTCCCATAGACCCAAGAAAGGCAAAGAGAGGGTCTCAGATTTGTCGAGAGCCCCTGATATCTGGGGGAAGGCAGCCCTGGGCCGAGGATGAGCCTGGTCTACAGCAGTGTCTCTGAGCTTGGTGAAATGAGGCCATTTAGGCTCTGCATCATTGTAGGGGAGAGCCATGCTGCCCCCCCCCACCCCCCCCTGCCTCCCACATTCAGGGCAGAGTTTGCTCCAAACCAGAGTTGAGGATCAGTCTGGCTCCGGAACTAAGACTCAAAGATCTCAGGAGTATCTCCGAGGCATCTGCGCTGGCCTTTGGCCCACTTTACTCTTTGCTCTCCAGGCAATGCCTTGTGCTGCCATTCTGCGTATGTGGCCCTAGCTCAGTGACTCCAGCTAGTAACAAACTTGAGTGCCACTTTGCTCTAACAGAGAAGGCCACCCTTTGTGACTGAGCTTACAGCTCACTTGCTGAGAGGTTTAAAAGAGCTGCAAGTGTGAGGGCACATCTTCTCTCTGTGCCTGTCTGGGCAGGGTTGAGAACCTCCCGGGGAAACAAACACGTCTGCTTTATCACCAGGAATCCCCTTCTGATAACTAACTCCAGACCTGGCAGTGGTGTCATTTCTCAGGATGGCTATATTTGGACTCATAATCCTCCAACGTAACAAGGGAGTAAATAAGGGGAGTGTTTTTTCCAGAAGGATTAGCAGCTGTGTGTGAAAGGAGTGAGCGTCTGTCAGCCGGGCTAGCAGTCCAGGGAGTAGCTGCCAGCCTTTGGGACTTCTTGTACTGAACACACATTTGCTGGGCGCTTGGATCTGAACCTCTAAGAAGGTACGAGCTCCCACCTGGTCTGCGTGGTGGCTACAATTAGAAGCTGCAGGTGAGATACACCTGTGGGTTCCCTGTGAGCTGGCGCTGACACCACCCTCTTCTGCAGACATCTGGACCTGGGCAAAGGGTAATCACGGAAGCTGGCCTGCTGGGTGTACTGGAGAGGATGCCAGAAAGGATTACGGTGGGGTGACTGAGGATGCTGAGGGAGGCCTTCTTTGTAACACTCCAAGTAACAATTGCTACCCCCCTGCCAAGCTGCTGCAGCAGGGCGTCTGTCTTCAGCACCAGGGTTAGAAAACACAGACTCCTGGGTGCTCAGACTGTTCCGGAGAGGCCTGAAGAGGAGGGGAAGTGACTGGTCACTGCTACCAGGCCCTGTGTCTGTGCCTTCCTCCCTGTCCAGCGTCTGTCCTTCCTCACTGGATGACAGCTGTCAGATGCCTCAGTGGGTAACAGCACCAAGTGAGGGCACCCCAGTTCTCCCCCCCACACACACACACACAGAAGAGAGACCTCAAGTTTCAAGAATAATAAATTTTGACCATGTGCTTTTAAAATTAAGAGCAAGATCCTAAGAGTTGTTCCAAATAGACCTACTGTGGTGGTGTGTGCTGTTAATACCAGCACTCAGGAGGTAGAGGCAGGTGGAGCCCTAAAAATTTGAGGCCTTCTGGACTACATAGTGAGCTTGGTCTAAAAAAAGAAAAAGAAAAAGAGACAGAAAGAAAGAAAAAGAAGAAGAAGAAAGAAAGAAATGAAATGAAGGAAAAAAGAGAAATGAATTGCTCAAAATAACCCACCTAGTTCAAAGAAAAAGAAGAGAGTCTAAGTGGAAAACAATGCAGTAAGAAGGAAAAAAAGAAAGAAAGAAAGAAACAGGATGTAGTGGGCAGAAAGACACGGGATAACTGGGATGACGGGTGGATGACGGGGTGGAGTAATGAGATGGATGGGCTGGGATGGCGTGGGGAGAAATGAGATGAAGGAGGCTTTGCACCTGCATGGGTCACCACATCCCTGGCTACTGGTCCACCTCCTTTCTGACAAATGACTGCGCACCGACTACGTGCAGGCTCTTCTGTCACCTCTTTGTTCTCACAGTAAAGTCAAAGGTAGTGTGATCGATTTCACGCTGTAGATGAAATCCCTGAGGACCCAGGAGGTCAGTTACATGCACGAGGCTACACGGGGGAGCCAGAGCAGGGAGCCAGCTCCATTTGCTCCGGAGTCTGTCCTCGCTAGTCTCCATCAGTTCAATGGCTTGGTTGACAAGACCTTCATGAGGGGGCTTCCTGGAGCCTTATTTGGGTCTGAAACTCCAAATACTTACGTGAGAGGCAACAGGCCTCTCTCAACAAATGTGCAGTGACTGAGGAAGAGAGGGTTTAGGGTAGGTGGTGGGGGAAGACAAGAGAAGTAGAAAGAGCAGAGGCCACAGATCCATTTTTGTTTTGTTTTGTTTTGCTTTTTGAGACAGGGTTTCTCTGTGTAGCCTTGGCTATCCTAGACTCACTTTGTAGACCAGGCTGGCCTCGCATTCACAGCCATCTGCCTGGGTGCTGGGATTAAAGGCATGCGCCACCACGCCTGGCCATAGATCATCTCCAAGAGAGCTGTGCCTGGGTGCCACCAGAGTGGTGGCGAGTGTGTGCTTGTCACCTCAGATGTGAATATCCCCTCAAGGGAAGCGGGAGGAAGAGGAGCTGAGTGTGTGAGGGACCAGCTTGGACTTGCCATCATGGCTGCCTAACGTGGCAGGTGCCTCCCACCCTCCACCAGCTCTCCTGCTGGCTGCTCTCAGGGTCAGCTCCAGCAACTTTAAAAACTACCCCTAGAGCTTAGGCCCCATTCCAGAGAGTCTGCAACTCGCTGGACTAGAGTGGAACCCAAGTGGAAAAATACACTAAAATTCTAATTTTATGACCTAGAAACTCTGATTCACCTTCAAATTTGGAACTGCCTCAGGCGTAGCCTCCCACTTCAAGGGAAAGGAGAAAAGACCCCACTGTGTGCTGCCATCTGCCACACAGCATCAGGGGACTTCTTGAGTTGTCATTCCTAAGGTGCAGAGCCATGGACAAATTCAAATCTGATTTTGAAATTCCTGTTCTTCCCAATGCCAGTCCTTTCAGGATCCCCAGAGTGAGATTCTCTGGATTTCACAGTGTAACTGTCCCTATTCTCATGTGAAAAGTCTTGTTAGGTTCCAACCCCTCTCACCGCCACTGACAGTGTCCTAACTGACAGTCTGGCCTCAGCACACAATGGACTCTGCTCAGGCACACAGAAGTATTGTTACTGAAAGTCAGCGTTCCTCAGAAACCTTGTACACTGGGGTTCTGTTTCTCAGGAAAAGCCATTACTTTCTTATCAGCCCCCTACAGCTCCGTCCATCCACAAAGGGCATCTACCTAGTTCCCTATTAACCCAGCAAGCCTGCAGCAGGTCAAGGCCCCACGTTAGTCCCCACACGGTTGCAGCCAGCAGGCTCCCTCTTGGCAGCTACCTGCTCTCTTTAAAACTGACAGGATTCCCCTACCGCCTTTGCCCTCCTCTCTGACCCAGGAGCGACAGCCTGGGTGGTCTGTATAAACTTTTCCTTCACACCACGGAGCGGCCTGGGTCAGTGGTTTCACTGTATGCCCTCTTCCATCTGGCACCGAAACCCTGGAGAGACCTTGGTCCCCACGCGCCCTAAAAGCCTTATGCCCCCTCGGAATCAAACCAAAATGCCAATTTGATCCTCCTGGGTGCAAATGCCAGCCTGTGCTGGATCCTGCCACCCACCAGATGTGAGCCCAGATGTGAGTCTGCCTCTCCAGCTGTTTCTGTCCTCCAGCTGTCTCCTGATCTTTCCTCACCTACTCTGGTGAGCGCTGTCTCAGAGTTGCCTGTTCTGTCTCTCTTGCTCACTGGATTCTTGATGGAATTTGTTCTGGTAGGCCAGGCAGCTTCCCTACATGCTTTTGGGTGCCCCATCACATGACCCTTGAGGGGTGTGTGTGTGTGTGTGTGTGTGCGTGCACGTGCGCACGCGTTGTGTGTTGTGTGTGTTGCATGTGTTGCGTGTTTATGTATTGTGTGTGTTGCGTGTGTATGCTGCATGTGTGTGTGTGTTGCATGTGTGTGTGTGTTGAGTGTGTGCGTGTTGCATGTTGCATGTGTTACACACCAAGTCTCAGCCCACATGGTACATTCACCTTCCTGATGCTCACTGATCTTCACAAATTCTGCCAATGCGCAGGTGATTGGTCTGAGACACCCAGCATCCAGGCTTTCATTGCCCTCCGTTTGTGCCCTCCATCTGTGTCTTGTGCCGCACTCACCAGGCTCTCTCAGCAAAAGCCAAGCCCACCACCACCACAAGGCTAGCGTGGACCTGGAGCCCTGGGCTCGCTCCCCTTTCAATGTTGCTTTAGAAGATGGCGTTCCTCCCCAGGCACTTCCTCAGCCTGACCCTCCAAGGTGGCTACTCAAACCTCACCCACCGGCACCCTCCTGGCCGCCTCCACCTCCTGAGCGTACTATCTCCCGATCGCCTCTGGCAGCTCCTGTGCAGATGGCCTTTACCTGCTCAGGGAAGTGGCCGGTCCTCCTCATGGCTGGTCTCTCCCAGGTAGAAAATGCCTCCTCTCTTTCACCAGTGACCCCGCTAACTTCACCCAAGAATTCAGCCGCCTCACCCGGCTGTCTGTCTATGTTTGAAAAGAATAACGCCTGTCTGTGCTGTTCTTTTCTCTAAGTCCCAAGAAAAAGGAAAGTCTGGGTGGCTGCTATGCCCGCCCACATAGATGGTGTCCACCTCTTGGATGGCTCCTATCCTGTGAGGGGCTGACACAGTTTCCTGGACCACTGGATTTACCAGATCAATCCTGAAAATCACCAGGACCATGCCCAAACTGTGACAGGCAGGACACTGTCGCGTCGTCTAGCCTCCTTTTGGTTGCCGAGATAGGTCAGTCCCTCACGTTCCTCCACGACAGGAGAATCTCTCAGAGCTTTTGGGCCTGGCGCTCAAAGTTGGGGCCCCAGAACCCCGGCCCCCAACAAAACCATTGAGGTTACCACACAAGAGCCCAGTGTAACTGTACAGGTGTCCGGTGTGTTTCGGTCACTTTTAATTGATATAAGAGGAGGAGGGTACTCGGTCCATTCTTCCTACTCTCATCAGTAAAACCCATCCTCCTCAGTTCTCTGTGAGGCTGGACCAGCCTAGGGTTACAGGCCCTCCACTATTCTCTCCAGGCCACCAGGTCACTCTCTCCTGCCTCATCATGCCCGGCTCCCCAACCCCATTATTGGGCAGGGATGTCATGGTGAAATTTTTCTTTTTTTTTTTTAACCAACTCATTCTGGAATTTTCTTCTGCTTCCAACCTCTGAAGTGCCTCCTTGTTCACCCACAGACACTAATGCTTCACCCTATCCTCTTCTGTACTCCCTTGACCCAAAAGTATGGGGCACCCCACTCCCTTGGTGTCTTCTCTTCACCCCACACTAAACTCCTACTCTGCCCCTGCCTCCTGCCCCTGTCGCTCTCAACACGATAGCTCTTTAAGGCGTAAAACCTGTCCAACAAGACCTCCTTAGCAAAGGTGTTCTCGGGCCTGCTCACTCACCATCTCTCGCTCTTGTCTTGCCTGTCCAAGCCCCGATGGCTCTGACCACACCAGGTCCAAGACCTCAGGGTAAATTTTTATTTTTTATTTTTTTATTTTTTTGGTTTTTCGAGACAGGGTTTCTCTGTGTGTAGCCTTGGCTGTCCTAGAACTCGCTTTGTAGACCAGGTTATCCTTGAACTCATAGTGATCCGCCTGCCTCTGCGTCCCAAGTGCTGGGATTAAAGGCGTGCGCTACCATGCCAGGCTTAGACCTCAGGATTATAAAGGTAGCTGTCCTTCCAGTATGGCCAGTGGTGCCCAACCTTTACACTCTGCTCTCTCAGGATCCCCCCTCGACCTCTCTCATGTCGCTTTTCTGGATCTTGAAGACCCTTTCTTTACCATTCCTTTACACCAGATGCTCATGACCTCTTTGCCTTCACCTGGAAGGACCCTGACACCCAGGCACAGCGTCTCAGCTGACTTGTCCTGTCTTCCCCTAGGTGTTCTGAGATAGCCCCATTTTAAACATCAGATCTAGCCACAGACCACCTCTCCCAACCCGTCTCCCAATGTGTAGATGACCTTTTACTAAGGAGCCCCTCGCTCTTGCTGTTACATACTGCTCAACTTCTTAACTTTCTAGGAAACAAAATACACAGTCTCCCCTTCCAAATTACAACCTTCAGGTCAAACAACCACACCTTCTGTTATCCCCTAAGATCTGCAAGCTCACTCCTGATCCCAGGTGATAAGTGCCTGAGGCCCCTCACACCTCCAACCACCAAGGGAAACGTTCTCTCCTTCCTGGGCCTGGCAAGGTGCCTCATAACCTGTTTTCCCATCTTGGCTCTTTTTGTCCACCCCCTCTATGAAGCAGTTAAGGGCCCCTAACTGATCCTGTAGACGTGACTAAGGATATCACGCCCGTTTTCCCTCATCTCTGAGACATGCTCCTATAGTATGCTCCTACAGTGTGCACCTATAGTATGCTCCTACAGTGTGCACCTACAGAGTGCTCCTACAGCGTGCTCCTACAGTGTGCTCCTACAGAGTGCTCCTACAGTGTGCTCCTACAGCGTGCTCCTATAGTATGCTCCTACAATGTGCTCCTACAGTGTGCTCCTACAGAGTGCTCCTACAGTGTGCTCCTACAGCGTGCTCCTATAGTATGCTCCTACAGTGTGCACCTACAGTGTGCTCCTACAGAGTGCTCCTACAGCGTGCTCCTATAGTATGCTCCTACAGTGTGCACCTACAGAGTGCTCCTACAGAGTGCTCCTACAGTGTGCTCCTACAGCGTGCTCCTACAGTGTGCTCCTACAGAGTGCTCCTACAGTGTGCTCCTACAGAGTGCTCCTACAACGTGCACCTACAACATGCACCTACAGTGTTCTCCTACAGAGTGCTCCTACAGTGTTCTCCTACAGCGTGCTCCTACAGCGTGCTCCTACAGTGTGCTCCTACAGAGTGCTCCTACAACATGCACCTACAACGTGCACCTACAGTGTTCTCCTACAGAGTGCTCCTACAGTGTTCTCCTACAGCGTGCTCCTACAGTGTGCTCCTACAGAGTGCTCCTACAACGTGCACCTACAGTGTTCTCCTACAGAGTGCTCCTACAGTGTGCTCCTACAATGTGCACCTACAGCGTGCTCCTACAGAGTGCTCCTACAGCGTGCTCCTACAGAGTGCTCCTACAGAGTGCTCCTACAGCGTGCTCCTACAGCGTGCACCTACAGCATGCACCTACAGCATGCTCCTACAGAGTGCTCCTACAGCGTGCTCCTACAGCGTGCTCCTACAGAGTGCTCCTACAGTGTGCACCTACAGTGTGCACCTACAGTGTGCTCCTACAGAGTGCTCCTACAGTGTGCACCTACAGAGTGCTCCTACAGAGTGGACCTACAGTGTGCTCCTACAGTGTGCACCTACAATGTGTTCCTACAGTATACTCCTACAGCGTGCTCCTATAGTGTGCTCCTACAGAGTGCTCCTACAGTGTGGACCTACAGTGTGCTCCTACAGTGTGCACCTACAGTGTGCTCCTACAGTGTGCACCTACAGTGTGCTCCTACAGAGTGCTCCTACAGAGTGCTCCTACAGCGTGCTCCTACAGAGTGCTCCTACAGTGTGCTCCTACAGTGTGCACCTACAGTGTGCTCCTACAGAGTGCTCCTACAGAGTGCTCCTACAGTGTGCACCTACAGTGTGCTCCTACAGAGTGCTCCTACAGAGTGCTCCTACAGAGTGCTCCTACAGCGTGCTCCTACAGAGTGCTCCTACAGCGTGCTCCTATAGTGTGCTCCTACAGAGTGCTCCTACAGTGTTCTCCTACAGACTCCTGCTCCTGCTCCCCTGCCCTTGAACAACCCTTTATCCTGTGTACTACTAAAACAATGGGGATGGCTCTGGGAGTGTGGGGACAAATAAGAGGACCCACCTTTGCCTCTGTTGCCTGCTGTGTTTCCGTGTCTTCCAGGAGGCCATCGGGCACCAAGCTGGAAATGTGTATTTCTCCAGTTGAAGGTCCTAGCATAGGTGGTCTCCAGGTGGGAAAGGATGAATGAACCTCTGTGTCCTGAAACGTTTAACGAAGACTGTGCCACAGGATTTCCAGTTCGGCCAGAGACAAGGGAGAAAAAGATTTCTCCGCAGCGAAGTGCTATGGCTCTTTTAGTTAAACAGCCACTTTAGCACAGTAGTTCACCCAGGCCTGGCCAGGTTACAGCCAGAACTGGGGTTCTGGAGCGGAGCCAAGCTGTGACAAAAGTCTGACTCAGCCCAGGGTGACAGAATGAATGTTTCAGAAACAACCAACAGCCCATTACGGTAGATGGGAAGTGCGTGGCGTGGGGAGGTGAGAAAGCCTGCCTGTCATGTCAATCCTCGCTGACTCATTGATGAACAGGGTTAGGGAGAGCTGCTACAATGGCTGCAACAGTCCCTCGGGGACAGCCTGACTGGCATTCGAGTCCGGGGATCCAGTGATGAATTCTTCGGGGTGAAGAGGGTGCCCTTCTGTACCCCAATGTTACAGCTCAGAATAAACAGCCAGTCTTAGATGGTCTTCCGTGAAGTAGCCGGTGCACGTGTGGCTATGTGTTTTACTTCATGTGAACCGGGGACTTATAAACCTTGGGGCAGTGGGAGGGGCTTTGAGGATGAATGCATGTCATTGGCTGGGACTAGGATTCTGGCGATGCTCTATTTACATGGGGAAAGATAATGGGTGACAAGCTCGCCTGACTGACCAGCTGTAACCACCTGAAGGTTGTGTCCCTGAGGCAGGCTCGGAAACCAGAAGAGTGCTTCGTCTCAAGGCTTCGCCTCAGGATGAGATTTAAAGCCTCACGTTTGAGACTTCCAGGGTTTGAACACGCCCCATGTTGATAGTTCGGTGCCAATTCCCCGGAGGCATGGTCCACGAGTCCCACGACGGCTCCTTTTTGTTTTATAGCGGAGAGGTGTCATCGTAGTCACTGGCTCCTACGTTGGGGACGTCTCGGTTTTGAACAAGAACCCGGCTGGCAGTGACCTTAGCAGGACTGCTCGTCTGCTCTTTTAGGATGAGGCAGGGTGCCAGGAGGAGGGGGGCTCCAATGGCTGGTATGGGGTCAAGGAGGGGAAGAGGCCACGCTACCAGAGGCTTTGAGTACTGTAGGGTAGGGGCGTTGGGTGCACAACGTGCCCGGAGAGAGCTCTCGGGCGATCTTTCAGCATCTTCTTCCACCACCCCAGATTCATTGACCTAGAAGCAACATTCCTCTCCAGTTTCGGAAGACAACGGCCTGTCAGGGAGGTGAGCTGTCGCTGAAGGGGCTGCAGACTGTCGGCGGTGGAAGCCACTGCCTGGTCAAGCTTGTCCTGAAGTCACTGGCCAGATGCTGAGTTTGGACGAGGGCTGCTTCAGTGGCTCCCGTGTCACCCAGTGAGACACCGGTACCCCAGTCGCAGTCCGATGAGTGGAGGAATGAAAATCTTTTTCCGTCTTCTTTTAGCCGTGGGGAGAGTTCTTCAGGCTCGTAGAGATAGACCTGGGGAGCAACCATTACAGGGGTGCAGAAACCTTGAAGGGGTGTTAGTGCAGGAACGGATAGTGTTCTTGCACCAGAAAAGAACACAGGGATTGGCGCGTTTTTGGCTTGGTGACAGTGATGTTACAGGAACACTTGAAGAGGGCCCTGTAGGGCAAAAGGGGAGGGGTAGACCAAAGTGAGCAATGTCCTGTGGCTTCTGTGTTGGTAAAGCTACTTTTCCAAACAGTTAGGGGGTGGCAGCCTTGTCTATGGGTGCTAGCTGCAGCCTCCCGGTTGGCACAGGAGGCACCTAAGCTCACATTTGCCGCCCCCTCCCCCTGCCCCATTTCTTTCTCTGTCCCTTCACCATGCGTCTCAAGGATCTCCTGTCACACAAGGGCCTCTCTACTTTGTTCCCGTCAAAGTTTCAACTTCTTAGAAAACCTCTGCTATCTCCTTCGTCCCGCCCTCCTCTCAATCCCGCTGCACCCCTTCCCAAGGCCACCCCCCCTCATTCACATGTAGAATCACCTGAAACTCTTACTACAAAAATTCACAGCGCAAATAAACAAACAAATAAATAAATAAATCCACAGCAATCTGTTTCCCCTCCCCAGAGCCTAGGCTGCCCTTCCTCCAGCTGCCCTTCCCTATATAATCCAGCCATTTTGGTTAACCGCCCCTGTGGTATACGCTTTACCCTCCTGGTCTTCTGGCTCTCTCCTCTCTTGACATAACCCAGCCCAGGGTCATGGTCACTCTGGATTTTACCAGATGTCTCTGCCTTTGACTGTACTCTTCCTTTGCTCTCCTTCACCATACGTAGGAGCAGCCATGTTCTTCCTCTCTCCTTTCTTCTTTTCTTTCTTTCTTCCTTTCTTTCTTTCTTTCTTTCTTTCTTTCTTTCTTTCTTTCTTTCTTCCTTTCTTTCCTCTGGTGCTGGAACCCAGGATTGGCATATGAGTTTCCTTCTAAGGAACTCAGGCCTCTCCAAGCCAAGCTGCTGATCTGACTCTCCTAGGCATGTGCAGATCATTTGCGTCTGCTGGTTCCTGCCGTCCATCAAACTCGACCCCAGTTCCTAGAGCCCGTCTTCTCAGCTGCTTCTCCCCTCCACACGCTCCGACACTCCTCTCTTTGTGTATACAGTACGTGCCTCTGTGGCTCCTAGACTTCCACACCCTCCGAGGTGCCTGTCTGGGCACTCAGCTTGCATCTCTTGGCTCTGGCCTGTTACACCCATCTGCACATCTCTACTAAAGACACTTACTGTGTCCCTTCCCCCTGCTCTCCTCTCTCTCTACTGATGTGTGTCACCCCGGGCTGCCCGCTGTCTCTATTATAAGAGCCACACTGTATAACAGGAAGCTCCTCTCTCCCTATGTGGCTCCAGGTCCCGTGGGAAGGGACACCTTTCCTCTGTGATTGGAACATTTGTCTCTTTGACAAGTTTCCCATCCCTTTTGGGGATTCCCCAGATGGAAATTCTTGTCACTATGACACTTTATTCACTTCAGCTTTCTCGCTTCCCCCTGGGAACTGCTGTCCTACTAAGTTATCTCCTAGCCCCCACCTGCAGTCCGGAAGTGTCAGCTCTCCGCTCCCTCTTAAAATTTCCTCTCCTGTGTTGGAGCTGCCTGACCTGCCTCTTCCTTTTATTTATTTATTTATTAATTTATTCAGATTACATCTCAACTGTTATCCTCTCACTTTTATCTTCCCATTCCTCCCCCCCCCCCTTTCATCCTTTTCGCCTCCCCTAAGTCTGTGACAGTAGGGGACATTTTTCCCCACCATAAGGTCACAGCCTATCAAGTCTCATCCTGGTTGTTTATCCTCTTTCTGGGTACCACCAGGCCCCCTCCATGGGGAAGTGGTCTTCCTTAAGCCTGCCTAGGCCTCTCCTCCCTCAGGGAGAGTTGACCCTGAAGCTTCTAGAAGCCTGAGCCCATCTGGGCCACTGCATACTCTCTCTGTCTCTCTGTCTCTCTGTCTCTCTGTCTCTGTCTCTGTCTCTCTCTCTCTCTCCCTCTCTCTCTGTCCCTGTCTTTCCCTCTCTAATCTTATAGACCCCCCCACCCCTCCCCTACAGACTCAGGTTCTATTACTACACACAGCTTGGCCTCAGTACAGATCAATGGCCAAAGATTGGCACATTTGAATTTCAAATTCTCTCATATGGCAACAACCTCTACTGATGCACAAACAAATGATCCCTGGGGTCTTTTATAGCTAAGCTCCTCTGCTCCACACTTCCCTTGTTTCCTTACTCTTAAATTTTTTTTCTACAATTTCTCTACACTTTGCTCTAAAAAAAAATCTCTTAAGATTATGCTGTAAACTCTGCCTCAGGGAGACAGAGCAGGTGGATCTCTGTGAATTTGAGACCAGCCTGGTCTATAATTGGAGTCTAGGATAGCCAAGGCTACACAAAGAAACTATCTCAAAAAACAAAAAAAAAAAATTAGGCTTAAAATTTATAACAAAAGGCTTATAATTTAAAAATCTATACTCAGGTAATTTTAATTTTACCACAACATACTATAGATGTGATTCAACTACTGTTTAGAATATACTGTGTATGTAATTTAGATTCAATTCCTGTTTAAAAATAGATCGCACGCCTTTAATCCCTGCACTTGGGAGGCAGAGGCAGGCGGATTACTATGAGTTCAAGGCCAGCTTGGTTTACAAAGCGAGTCCAGACAGACAAGGCTACACAGAGAAACCTTGTCTCAAAAAAATAAAAATAGATCCACAAAAAGTAGATATTTTAAATAATAGCCACATGGCTAGCATCCGTCTTTACTAAGGTTACAGGGTACATACCATGTAACTTAACCATCATCTTAAGATGACCATATACTATAAACCAACTAAGGCAACACCTATATAACTTTTCAGTCCTACTGAGCACTCTGCTTCTCCTTTTAGATTAAGGACACAAAAACAGGTCTCCAATATATTTTGGATTGGTATGGATTTTTGTATGATGATACAGCTTTAAGGTTATAAAGGTCTACCCAGTTTAACAAAAGCTGACATACTCATCTTTGCTAATTGTTCAACACCAAACTTCTAGAAAATTTAGATATGTAACAACATATGTTTAATAGATAAGATATATTTGATAAATAAGACATATAAGTTCCTAAGGTCTACTCAGGTTCATAGTAATTTGCTCACTTAGTTAAGTTCTAGATATTTGAATAAATGGAGTCATACAAGAAACTGTAATATTCTATAATGGTACTCTACAAAAAAGATCAGGAGCCAGGCAGTGGTAGCGCACGCCTTTAATCCCAGCACTTGGGAGGCAGAGGCAGGTGGATCTCTGAGTTTGAGGCCAGCCTGGTCTACAGAGCGAGTTCCAGAACAGTTAAGGATACACAGAGAAATCCCGTCTCAAAAAAAAATTTTTTTTAAAGAAGGAGAAGGAGGAGGAGGAGAACAACAAGAAGGATAGACAGAGAGATAGAGAGATAGATCAAGGGAGTCCCCAGTGTCTCTATGCCTGCTCTCATAGTTTAATGTTTTATTTTGATGCTAAAGAGTCTTCAGATAGAACCAGGTGTGGTGACACACATCTTTAATCCTAGCACTGGGGAGGCAGAGGCAGGTGGATCTAGGCCAGCCTGGTCTACAAAGAGAGTTCTAGGACAGCCAGGGCTATTACACAGAAAAACCCTTTCTTAGAAAAAAAAAGTTAATTATGACATACAAGCTAATGTATTCTCAAGAATAAGCCTAAACTCGGGTATACTTAATAGATGGTCCTCAAACTCTTCAGGGATCTGCTGACTGTGGCACTTAAAATGTGCAATGAAAAAAGCTTCCCATGACAGACAGAAATGCTCCTAGTGGGAACCCGAAGGTATTCAAAAAAGATAAACAGGGCACAATGATTCCACCTGAATTACAATAACACTAACCACTGGGCAAAGCTGCCCCATACCTTGCCTGCCTCCAGGACTCTGCCCAAGCTGTTGGCACCTTGGTGTTGACTGCCCTGCTCTGCCCAGTCAAAGTAAGATCAGTCCTCCGAGTCTCTTCTCCACAGGACAGTCTTTCAGACGTAGGTCTGGTAGCCCGAAGCCAGTGCTTCTCCGTGTGGCAGCTGAAGATTAAATGCTGTCATGTATGACAGCCACTGCCCTCAACAAAGCCACGGAGACATTGGGAGCCTAGGTAGTGGGTAAGTCTTTGTCATTTTAATTGGTAATTTTTTTTTTTTTTTGGTTTTTCGAGACAGGGTCTCTCTGTGTAGCCTTGGCTGTCCTAGACTCACTTTGTAGACCAGGCTGGCCTCGAACTCACAGCGATCCACCTGCCTCTGCCTCCCGAGTGCTGGGATTAAAGGCAATTATGCCATTTCAATTATATCTCTTATTACAATGCGTCCTTCTCAGATCTCTGATGATATTGACTGACTATAGCTTTAACAGCAGCAATCGTGCCAACGTGATAAGTACACCTGTTCATCAACTGGACCTCTAGAACTCAAGCTCTCCCACCTATGGACTGCCCATGATGCTGCGCTCTTTCCTTCCCCTCCTGCAGGGGGCTCTCTGTCCTCCCTACCTCCCAGGCACCTCAACATCCCCAGATATTTGCTGTTCGCACTAGTAAACGTATTGCTTCCTTCTGCCCACCCTCCCGCTGCCATTCTATGAGGTGAGCTCTCTGGCTTCTGATCCCTGGGCGGCCTGATTCCACAGCTGTGGTAAATGAACAAACCAGCTTCAGTTCCTGTCAACAGTCCCAACTACTTTTGTCTCCCCTCAAGACCAAACAAACTCAGCCTGCGCAGAAGACCTCTTCTTGGGATGGGTGCCCTCACTGGAGCTGTAGGTACCACTACTCTGAACCAGGGTGGGGCAGCATTCACCCTCAACAGCTCTACCATGGGCCCCAACCAGGTACCGTCACCTGTGCTGCCCCAGATCCCTAGGATGAAAAATGGGCCAAGGAGTCATTAGACAGATCTACACCTATATATTTTGTAGGCAGGTCTATCTATTTCCTGGAGAGCTGGCGGCACTTTTTAGAATCCTTGAGAAAACACAGTTCACCTTTCTAAATGCTATGGCTGAGTCCAGACTGCAGGAGGCCTCTGTCAGCCTGGCCTTCTGCTGTCTGTTCTAGATGAATCCGAGACTGTTCACACTTACAGCAGAACCAATGGGCCCCGTGAAGCATCTTTGCGGTTCCGTTGTGCTCCCTGGCAGTGATGCCTTGCTGCGGCTCCTCCTCTTATTCACACAGCCCTAAAGTCCATGCTGTGTAACCCCCAAACCATTTACCCCACCCCACCCCCATTGCCTCTCTACTCTCTGGAGACACGTGGTGCCTGCCCTTCCTCAGCACAAACACCTCAATCTCAGGAACCTTACCAGCCGGGAGGGAACTGTCTTTTGCCGCCAGTGCAAGCTCTACCAGGGCATAGACGAATCCACTCGTGGCTCTTTTTTCCCCATTCTGCTACTTCCCCAGATCACTCTAACGTAGAAGGAGAGTTCTACCCTGTCCCCCAAGTCTCACCCACAGGGCCTGAGGGCCCATGGCTCTCCCGGTCATGACTGGGGCTAGTCAGCAGCTGCTTCAGGTTTGGCCACAGGCAGATTGGCTCCATCCAGCTTAGCTGACTTCCACCCAGCTAACAGCCCTTGGCGCTGCAACTACCTCAAAACCAGCTCACCTCCCTGGTCTCGGTGGTCCCACAAAATCAAAGAGCTGGCTGCTGAAAAGGGAGGCACTTGATTCCTCCTCGGTGAGGAATGCTGCTACTCTGTGAACTAATCCTGCCAAGCGGAAGGGAGGATTCAAAACACAAATGAACTGGCTTATAAACTATGGCTACCAGGGGCCGCCGATGGAGGGCTCTTTTTTTGGTCTCCCTTGGGTTCCTGGATACTCCTCATCCTGGGTCTACCCTCCTCATAATAATGAATGTCCTTCAGGAGAGAATTAGTGAAATTACCCATCCAGATGCTTCTGACAGAATTTCCTCATACCATCACAAGCCTACACACACACACACACACACACACACACACACACACACACATACACACACACCCATGCGCGCGCACGCACACACACACACACACCCATGCACACACACACACACACACACACGCCCATGCACACACACACACACACACACACACATGCACGCATGCACATGCACCCACGCACACATGCACATACATGCACACACGTGCACACTCGCATGCTCACACATACATACATGCATGCACACGCACACACACATGAACACATGCATGCATGCACCAACTTTGACCTACTTTCCAGCCTTCCTGAAAACCCCATAACATTGTCCCCGCCCAGCTTGAAGAAGCTGGAGCTCATCAGTGTCCTTTATCCTCACCCAAAGGTGGGAGTGTTAGGTTCCCACTGCACTGACAGTGTCCTAACCGACCGTCTGGCCTCAGCGCACAATGGACTCTGCTCAGGCACACAGAAGTATTGTTACTGAAAGTCAGCGTTCCTCAGAAACCTTGTACACTGGGGTTCTGTTTCTCAGGAAAAGCCATTACTTTCTTATCAGCCCCCTACAGCTCCGTCCATCCACAAAGGACATCTACCTAGTTCCCTATTAACTCAGCAAGCCTGCAGCAGGTCAAGGCCCCACGTTAGTCCCCACACGGTTGCAGCTAGCAGGCTCCCTCTTGGCAGCTACCATGCTGCTTTTGCCCTCCTCTCTGACCCAGGAGCGACAGCCTGGGAAGTCCGTATAAACTTTTCCTTCCCATCACGGAGCAGCCTGATGGAGCGGCCTGGGTCAGTGGTTTCACTGCATGCCCTCTTCCCTCTGTCTTTAACTAGAGAGACTTTAGAAGAAAGTTGGTCATCTGTAAGGCCAAGCTTCTTATTGGAGAGCTTGTTTTGTTTTGTTTTGTTTTGTTGAGACAGGGTCTCTCTGTGTAGCCTTGGCTGCCCTGGACTCACTTTGTACACCAGGCTGGCCTCGAACTCACAGCGATGTGCCGGCCTCTGCCTCCAAGTGCTGGGATTAAAGGCGTGCGCCACCACGCCTGGCTTTTGGAGAGCTCTTCACGAGTCTAGAGGACCACACACTATCTCAGCAGACCCCCTCATACCTACACTGAGCAGATGAGAAGGAGCCATTGTCAACGAAAAGGACCGAAGGCCGGGGAAGCTGTGCTGTGCCCAAAGTCACAGAGCTGTGGCTGGCCCAGGAAGAGGAGAATCCAGCCTTTGCTTCCTACCTCATTTCTGAATTAAGGCTCAGCAGGTTACCAGGCCAGGGGCAGCAAAAGAGAAGTGACCTAAGTGTCATCAATTCTTAGGGATATTCATCTCCATTAAGTTTGTGGTACTAGATAATAATTAAAGAAAGCTAGAGCCATACACTTGCTAAGCCAGCATTTTGTCATTGAAATTTTATTTTTTTAAAAATAAGTTTTCCACTTAATTATTTTTTGGCATGGGGACACGTATGTGGAGCTTAGACAGAAGACACTTAGAGCAGGCAGTTCTCTTCTTCCACCACGGGGTCCCAGGGATTGAACTCAGGTCATCATGCTTGGCAGCAGATGCCTTTCCTTGCCTGGGTGTTTTGTTTTGTTTTGTTTGTCTTGTTGTTGTGAGGTTTTTGTTTGTTTGATTGGTTGGTTGTTTTGTTTTGAGACAGCCGAGTGGAGGCAAGCCTTGTGGTTTTTCTTCCTCAGCCTCTCCAGTAGATGGAGTTTACAGGCCTGCATCACCAGGCCTGGTATATTATGACTGGTACCATATTGTGCAAAATTATCACATGTCCTGGTTCAATCAACTGGATCCCATGGGGGGAGAAGTCTTTCTATTTCAAAAGGTCAAGGTTGAATTGGAGTCTGTCTGTGTTTTCCCAGACTTGTTCTCAAGCGAATGCCAACAAGCCACCCGAGGGCACCGGCAGTGTGATCCTCAGGCCTTGTTAAGTGGGATGAACAAATGGATGTGCCCTCTGACCTCCAGCTTGCCCTACGACCTTGGTAAGCAAGGTCCTGGTGTAGTTGGAAACTAGCTTAGGTTTTTTTTTTTTCCAGATGAGCTCTCAGGTGAGAGGATTGTCAGACACATGACTCAGGATAGTTGCTGCATGCCACAGGTCCTCGGGGACTTTTGAGTCACCTGTCTTGGCTAAATAGGACTATGAGTTTGAGAAAAAGGAAACGCACAGAGAACGTGCTGCCACACCAGAGCCATTCCTGGCTACAGTGACAACCCCCCTCACGCTGGCGAGTGGGGGACTGGAGTCTGAACTCCCAAAGAGGGTCCTACGGCGCAGCTGACATCAGCACAGCTGCCACTTCCTCCAGGACAGAGAAGGACAGGGACTCGAAACGCGCCAGGATTTGGAGGCAGCCAGGAGCCCCATTACTCAGCTGAGCCTCATCCACTTCCCCTGCAGGCTCTGGGGCCTTCAGCAACACCTCTGCCCTGCGTCTCTCAGGTCTAAGCTTGTTGAACGTTTCTGATGGCTCACACATTCCCAGCTTAAGGATGAGTTTGACCCCGGAGGGACTTGGACCCAAAAGTTGCATTCACCTTGATAAGCACCGACGAGCTCCGGGGTAGGACAGAGGGCAGAAAGCCACCTTTGCAGGGGAGGAGACCAGGCTCCATCCATCCCCCTGTCCTCTGGTGCCTTCTTCTCTGTGTGTGTCTCCTCCCAGCTCACCCGCCCACCTACTGAGGTTGCCTTCGCACAAGGCTGTTTCTATTGCTCAGGTGGTTTTCCTCCCTCCCCCACTCCACCTTCCAAAAGACACCGACTGCAAACCTCTATATCCTAAATGATTCATTTGTGTGTTGTTGTTATTATTATTATCATTATTATTATTATTATTATTATTATTATTATTATTATTATTATTATTTTGGTTTTTTTGAGACAGGGTTTCTCTGTGTAGCCTTGGCTGTCCTAGACTCACTTTGTAGACCAGGCTGGCCTCGAACTCACAGTGATCCGCCTGCCTCTGCTTCCCAAGTGCTGGGATTAAAGGCGTGCGCCACCACGCCCGGCTCTATTTATTATTCTTGTTATTTAGTTTTATTTGCTAGTTTGTTTGAAAAGGGGTCTCTGTAGACCCAGTTGACCTTGGATTTTCCATGTAGCCCAGACTGGCCTTGAAGTCCTGATCATGCTGTCTCCACTCCCCAGTCCTAGGATCCTGGGTTTGTTTTTACCATCACTGGAACTGGCACTAAGTGCCATTCGGGGCATTTTCTGCTCACCAGTCCCTGGGTAGTCGGAGTGGTCCTGTATCTTTGCTACTGTTAGCACCATTCGGCAGATGAGGTAAAAGTGGTGGAGTTAAGTGCACAACCAGGGCTACTGGGCTTTACATATCTAATATTACAAGGCAGCCTGTAACACCATCCAGGAAGTTAGAGGGGACCGTCACCCCTAGACGCAGAGAATAAATGACCTCAAGTTCAGAATTCCCCCTTTCCTTTATACATGTGGCATTGCTGGTCCACGCTGAACTCCAGGACCACTGCTGACACATACAGTGTTATGACCCACACAGACCAGTCTCTGGGCAGTGTTGTGTGTGAATTTTGGGCTCACAGGGTGGGCAGAGTGCCTGATGTGCAGAACAGAAGCGGGAAACATTAGCTAACATTGCGTGGATGGTGACCATCCTTAGACAAACACAAACCAACCAGCCAGTGACAAGTCCTAAGGAAGGGAACTGAGCCAGATGTGACAAGGCGTTTGGTAGGTTGTGGTCCCATGTGGGTGGGAAAGCTTTCCTGTGGGGAGAGGAGGTGGTATTTGGGCTGCGCACTAGGCCCAGGTGGGTTTCAGCACATGATGAGAGAAAAAAACCGCCAAGGGAACAGATGAGCAAGCATCCAGAGACCCAAGCAAAGCATCACTGATGTGTAGATTCAGGGGAGACCCACAGCATGCCACAGGCCATCGGGAGAGTAGAGTGAAGCAATGCTGGAGTGTTAGATTCAACTATGCCCACCAAGAAGCGAAACCCTTACTCCCAGCTCTTATGACTTGGCCTTATTGGGAGACAGTCTATGCAGATGACCAAGTTAAAATGAGGTCATTAGGATGGGAAGTAAGCTGTGTCCTTGTGGAACAGAAGGCAACTGGACAGACAGGCAGACCCACACACAGAACGCAAGCGAAGGCAGAGATGAATTTGATACCCAAAGCTCAGGAAAGTGCCAGAACCTTCACGAGAAACATGGACCTGAACTTCAGTCATAGCTTTCAAGAGAAACCAACTGAGCTGTCAGCTGTCTGCGTTCCCAGCTCCCAGCCTCCAGAATCAGTGTGAGACTGGACATCTCTGTTAGCTAAGCCATCCTGCTTGTCACAGAGTCAGAGTAAAGGAAAGTGTTCCTGCTATCCGGGAAGGTGGCTCGCCCCAGGCTCCATGTCTGGCACTCCATGTGGAGCTGAGTGGGGAAGCACACCTACAAGGCCAGTGTGAGCACTGCACAGCTCTGGCAGGGCCTCTCTGTGACCCAGTGCTGGAAAGAGAGGCCTTGACCTCAGCTGGAAGTAAGGGCAGCCCTGGCTGGACAAACTCCTGGCCAGGCTCTGTTGGAAGGTGGGGGGTGGGGGGGGGGGCGGGGACAGGGGAAGACTTATGAGCTCATAGGTTTGGGTTCCAGATTACAAAATAACAGTTCTAACTCTGGGGAGAAAACAAAACCACAGGACCTGGGTTGAGGGAGCAGCTCAGTTGGTAGCGTGCCTGCCTGGCACGCACAAGGCCCTGAGGTTTATCCTTAGCGCCACATGAAGCCAAGTGTGGAGGTGCACACCTGTAACCCCAGCCCTTGGAGGGCAGAGACAGGAGGATTAGAAGCTTCAGAGCATCGTTAACTACATGGCAAATTCCAGCCCAACACGAGCTATGTAAGAACCAAAAAGCAAAAAAAAAAAAAAAAACCAAAAAGCAATAAACAAGGGGCTGAAAAGATGGTTCGGTAACTAAGATCACTCACTCTTGCGGAGGACCTGGTTTTGGTACCCAGAGCCTATATGTTGGTTCAACCATTCATAGCTAAACTTGAAGGGTATCCAACCCCCCCTTTTCTGGCTTCTTTAGGCATTCCATGCATATGGTAAACATACATACAAGCAGACCAAACACTCAAACACATAAAATAAAATAAATATTTTTTAAAATACAAAACTATTGGGAGGTCTGAATAATGATGAATGAAGGCAACAGAGGATAAAGGAACAACCATACAGGAATCGGAAATGGAAAAGAAGCCAGAATGCCATAAAGCAGGAAGTGTCACTTTTGGTTAGAGATTCAAGAAGCACCTGCAGAGGAGGCTCACAGAATAGAAGCAACGGCTGAGGAGGAGCCAAGAGATTTCTAGAAGGTGGCTGTCAAGGCGACACCCCTGGGGTCTCAGGCATGCCTTTCCTCAGGAGAGGAATTCTGAGGTCCCTGGCGGTCCCTGGGGACTAGTCCCCACAGGAGAAGAGGTGCCCATGCATGGGAAGTGGTGGGGGATTCTGGGCAGGTGGAGAACGGGAGTGCTGCACAGCTGGAGGGAAGAGGAGCCAGCTTGGAAGGCTTGGAAGGGGAGCGCTGTCTGGTTAGAACAGGCTGAGTCACAGGAGGAGGCATGGAGGAACAGGTCTGTTCAGAGTCGCAGGCAGGTGTGAGGGCAGTGGACAGAAATGATTTCACCTGCCCAGAAACCACACCCACAGCCCTCTCTCCTTCTGGGAATTTCCCTTCGTCTTCCCTGCCACCCCAGTCATCGCTGTGGTCACCATGGAAGCGTCTGTGACGCTTGATCCCAGTGGATCAACACAGGGGCGACATCAGACCTAGCTTTGGCCTTCACACAAAACCCGTCTCTACACAGATTGTTTTTTTCTGGTGCTGGGAATCAAACCTAGGGCTTTTTGCATGCCAGGCAAGCATTCTACCACTGAGCTATACATACCTCCCAAACAAATTCAAATTGCATTTCTGGTCCTTTGTAAGGGCCTATGCAATTAAATAAAGCAAGAGAGAGAACAATTGCAAATGTAGCTAGAATACACAGAGTCCCCTTAGGTCAGATCTGTTTATGTAATTAAAAGAACACCAACCATCGTCATATAGTCATAAAGTAAGGCACTACAATCTTGCCAGGCAGGGTTCCAGTGCCTGAGAGGCAGAGCCAAGCAGACCATCACAAGTTCAAAACCACCCTAAGGTACATAGCAAGTGCTCTAACGAAGACTGGAATCACATGTGAGACTTCATAGGAAGAGCATTCCAGGCCAGAGAAGGGCCTCAGCAATAAAAGAGCATGGGAGCATGGGAGGGATGGCTCAGTGGTTAGAGCAGCGCTGCTCTCCCAGAGGACCCAGGCTCAGTGCCCAGTGCCTACATGGTGGCTCCCCACTGTCTGTAGCCCCAGCTCCAGGGCATCTGATGCCCTCTCCCGGCCCCCATGAGCACCATGGTGTTCTTCATGCACATGGTACACCTGCGTACGTGCAGCCAAAACACCCAAACCTAATAACATAATTTTAAACATTTAAAAAGAAGACAGGCACGGTGGTGGTGCACACCTTTAATCTCAACACTCCGGTGGCAGAGACAGGCAGAACTCTGTGAGTTCGAGGCCAGCCTGGTCTACAAAGCGAGTCCAGGACAGCTAGAGCTTGTGACACAGAGAACCCCTGTCTCAAAAATACAAGCAAATAAACAAAAGGCAAAACAAAACAAAAATTTAAAAAGGGTTGACAATGTTATAGAGGGTAACACTCATGCAAGGAAGCTCCAGAGGTGAGAACTCTTTGTGTGTGTGTGTGTGTGTGTGTGTGTGTGTGTGTGTGTGTGTGTGTGTGTGTTGGCGACACTGTTGGTACATCATCCTGGGGAGAAGTTAAGAGCTGCTAGAGAAGTGACCCAGGGCCTCTGCTTTGTGAACAGCGTGTGTTAACGGCGTAGAGATGTGTGCAAGTACTGTGAGGAAAAACCCCTTTCCCTGTCAGACAGGCGGCAAGATGACTCCAGAGCTAACAGAAGCGCACTGAACAGTGGACTCCACTGCCATAGGCTGAGTGTGGAGGGGCCTGGGGGTCAGAGCTGGCAGACCCAGGACTGAGTTATCAGTCCACATGGCTGGTGAAAGGGCCGGCAAGGAATGGAGGCCAAACGGAGAAGGTGAGGGGCACAGCTGCTGTGAGGTAGGGGAAAAGCCCAATACCAGGATGGATCGGAACGGCACAGACCGAGTCCAGAGCAGGTCGACTCCCGCAGGCCCTCTTGAAGGGGCTCGCTGAAGGTGTCCGAATTTTCTTCAAGTGCGTACAGAAGATCTATTTCGAGGCTGGACACAGTGGCACACACCTTTAATCCCAACGTCCTGAAGGCAGAGGCAGTCAGATCTCTGAGTTCAAGGCCAGCCTGGTCTACAGAGTGAGTTCCAGAAGAGCCAGGGCTCCACAGAGAAACCCTGCCTCAAAAAGAAGAAGGAGGAAAAGAAAAGATCTCTTTCTAGTAATGATAGAAGGTAGTGCTTTTTTTTTTCCCCATAGTAGACCCTACCTAATATCTTCTCCTAAAAGGCTATTATAACTATGGTGTCATAACAGTGTCCTAGGGGGGCGCATTTTCTTCCCAATACTGCATGTCAACAGCATCCTAAAATCTTTATCAGTATGGTATTTCATTTGTTTGCGTTTGTTTTTGATGACTCAGGGCTGCGGTTCAAGCCCAGGGCCTTGCTTATGGTAGGCAAGCACAGCGCAGCCACATTCCCCACCTCCTTGCTCTTTTCTTCTCATTCCTTCGACTGCTGGTGAGATTGCTCATCTCTCTGTTTGCCTGATGTCTACGCTTCCTGCTTGTTTGTCTGTGGAGCTAGGATGAGTCCAGGGCTCCTTACAGCTCAGCAAAGCTCTGCCGTTGAGTGGTGTCGACAGCCCGTATTTACGTTTTTCCCTTCTTGCCTACGCAAATGAAGTTTGTTATTTTTTATACAGTCTTTTTCCTTATTGAACACTGAAGCCCTTCACAGATTATAAAAATTGCAAAATGTATTACCATATACACTGCAATTAGGTTTTTTTTCCAAGTTGGCTGACTCCATTCCATACTATCCCACCCCTAATCTATCTGTGTGAGTGTGTGTGTGTCCGTGCATGTGTGTCGGTGTGTGTCTGTGAGTGTGTGTTGGTGTCTGCATGTGAGTGTGTGTCTGGGCATGTATGTCGGTGTCTGTGTGTATTTGTGTGTCTTTGAGTGTGTGTGTGTGTGTGTGTGTGTGTGTGTGTGTTCTTTTCCCCATTATTTCCTCATTATTTAGAAAGCTTTTGTTGTTCGTGGGGTTTATTTTTGGCTTTGTTTGCCTCCAGTACTTGGGGCCAAGCCCAGGGCCTTACAAAGCGTAAGCATGTGTGCTACCACTAGCCACTCCCCCACCCCAGATCTATTATTTAGAGTCTCATTTTTCAAACAATCATATTTATCGATCAACTCCTTATAAGAACTGGTTTCACGATATCATGCTAGGAAAGGCCTCAATTTCATCATATTTCTTCTAGCGCTTTAATAGTTTCATATTTTATATCCATCTGCCATTCAGTTGGTGCTTGGAGTGAGGTTGTGACACGTTTATTTATTGAAGTGAGTCTCCAGTTTCCCCAAGACAATCGAGTGGAGTGTCGATTTCTGCCACTTGGCTTCCGGTGCCAGTCTTGCCAAGGCACTAACATTGCTCATAGTCTATGTCCATTTGCAGGCAGGGAGACCGTAGCCTAAAGAGACGAGTGCTTGCTTGAGGTTGCCCCGGGTTTGGAAGCCGAGTCTACGCTTGCTTCGTGTATAGCCTGCCGGACAGTGATAAGCAAGAGTCAGGGCCGGGCTGGAGAGGACAGGGCAGGCTGTCTCAAGAGCGAACCTGGCAGCTGAACGCAGGATGTTGATCTTTTAAGCCAGTTTTAAGATGCATCGGGGTGCAAGGCGACATCAGAGCGGTCATCGGGCAAATCCTGGGTTAGAGACCCACTCCACAGGAGCTGGAGAAGATCCTTAATGCAGTGGATTGTATGGCTTGAGATGTGTCCAGGTGGATGTGGTACCCAGGCATAAGGACACTTAGGTTAAAACTTTCAGAGCTAGGGTTTGAGAGAAGAGGCACGAGGTGGTCACAGGCACCAAGAGCAGTGCGGGGTGTCAAAGGTGACCCTCGAGTTTCTGCTTGGAGAGCCTGGGGTACGTCCGTCGTCCCTGTCACAAGAGGACAAATCAGACGAGACATGGCACGGGTGGGTTAGGGTGCTCACTTAGGGACAACTGGGTGGAGGTACTTGCTGAGCAGCTGATACAGGGACCGGAGACCGACATAAACACTTTCCTGGAGGAGGTTAAGTAAAGTAGGAAAAGACAGGCAGGCCAAGATGCATAGGGGTCAGGAAGACATTGTATGTGTAATGGGAAAGGGACCACTGATGGTTAGGGAACAGAGGAGGGAGACAGAAAACCCCTCCTCAAGTGACCAAGGAGACCAGTGCCAAGAAGTGAAGACTTTTCAGTCGAAGCAAAGAACCTGTTGATGGAAAGCCGCTAGCGCTATGGTGCCTTGTCATCACTGTCCTGGAGGTTGGTGCAATTTATTATGCTGTTCGGGGAAGGGGGGGCACTTCTGACCTGCCATGTGACCTGCTGTCCTGGTGAGCAGCAGGCATCAGGCAATTGCAGGGAGATCATGTGACAAACTATGTGAGTAGGAACCTACTGCACAGAAGCTCGTCCTAGGCCTTAGCTAGCCACCCAGAGGCTGAGTCACCATGGATGATGGCGCCTGAAGCACTGTGAGTGAGGCCAGCTGGAAGCTACATTCACATAGGACGGGGAGACAAAATAGGGACCTGGACCTGTTAAAACGCTGAGAGCAGACGAATAGCATTTAGAAAGTGGTTTCAGGACAAACTGTGTGACAGGCAGGAGATGGGATGGTGTCCAGTCCTCAACGGAGGGATGTCTGCGGGAGAGCCCTTTGATTGCTAACTGATGTGAGAGGGCCTGGTCCACCGTGAGCAATACCATTCCCTACTTAGGGAGTCATGACCTGTCTGAGAAAGCTAGCTGAGAATTCACCAACATTCCTCCTGGTATTTCTTGGCTCTGAATGAGTTCCCTGGTGGGAGGTAATATGTACCAGCAAGCACGCCTGCCTTTAAGCTCCTGCTGTGACTTCCCGTAATGACAGTTCAATGCTCTGGAATTGTAAGGCCATTAAACCCCCTCTCCCTATACCTTGTCCTACACAGTCAGAATGTTTTAGTGCAGCATCGAAAACGAAACGGAAGTAGAGGAAAGCAGAGCAAAACTTCATAGAGGAGTCGGGCCTTGAAGGACTAATCAGAATTTGCCTCTCTTTATCTTTAGAAATACATGGACGAGTCAGAGAAAGAAGTATGCAGTCAGTCTCCAACCTGACTTGGACCATCATGCCACCACACCCACAGGCACCTGCCATCCTTGCTCTTGGCATGCAGCAGCGAGGACTGCGTGGGATCTGCCAACCACATCCCTGAGGCAGAGGAAGAACATAGCGCTTGCAGGACCTGCTCCAGGGCTGTTGGAAGAGTTAAAATCTATAGGGAGACCGCAATCGCGGCTGGATCTGAGCACGGCATGATGGTTCACGAGTGTGAAGATGTCATCATGAAGTGCACTCTGCACACCAACTAAAATTTTAATAAAGAAAAATATCGGAAGATTCAAAGAAAACAAAAATCAGGTCAAGAGTTCGGCCCCAGGCACCCTCTGCGTGATGGAGTTGCCACAGATCCGTCCCGCTAAGCCTGACTGCTTCTCTGAGTTCTAACTCGAAGCATCACTTTCCCTTCCCCATTCCTAGCTCCTCACTGAATCCCAGGCAAAATTCTAAACATGTCCCCGATACTCTGGACTTTCTCATGGCTGAAGACCTCCTACCCCTGCTCCCTACAGCTGCCAGCAGACCCCTGCCACCCAAGCTCTTCAGAAGACAGCACTCTCTCTTCCTCCTCTCCACCTCCCTCTTCCTGGCCGCTGGGAAACTGACAGCCTGCCCTGCCCGCCCTGTTGTTGTTTTTGTTGTTTCCGAACTCCAATAAAATGATCCTTGAACTAAGGCAGAGGAAAGATTTCAAAGTGTGTGGCCTGTCCTACTCTGCCTCCTGTTGCTGTGATGCTCTCATGGCCAAAAGCAACGTGGGAGAGGAAAGGGTTTGTTTTGGCTTCCTACCTCCAAGGCCCAGGCCGTCACTGAAGGACGTCAGGGCAGGAGTCTGGAGTGGAAGCCATGGAGCAAAGAGCACGGCCTCCCCACCACCTTCCCTCGACCTCCCCTCCCACATACCTCAGCTAGCTTTCTCCTACAGCCGGACATACCTCCCTAGGGATGGTGTAGCCCACAGAGGGCTGGGCCCTCCCACACCAGTCACCAGTCAGGATGCTCTCTCACCTAGGTGGTCACTCCTAAAGTCAGAGCAGAGCAATTTCCCTACCAAGGTTCCCTCTTCCAGGCAACTCTAGATGGTGTCAAGTTGACAATCAAACCAAACCAGGATGCAATGGAACCTGCTTGTTGTCCTAGCTACTTAATTGAGTAGAGAGGATTGCTTGAGTCCAAGAGTTCAAGGCCAACCTAAGCAATATAACAACATCCTAATTTTTTTAAAAAATAATTTTTTAAAAAGAACTCAGAGCTAGGTGTGGCAGGACCTAGCTCAGGACACAGAGGCAGAAAGATCATAAATTCAAGACTAGCACCTCTATTACACAGAGTTTAAACCAGACTGGGCTACACGGTAAGTTCAAGGCTAACCTGGCAACATAAGAGACTGTGTTAGTGAAAGGAAGTGCAAAACAGTAGCTGGGGTGTAATACAGACACAGAAAATTCAGAGTTCCTCATTATCTTTTTAGAGTTATGCATGTATTTGTGTGAGTAGAAGTGTTTGTGGTTGTATGTATATGTCACATCGTATATGAGCGAGCATATATATATGGGAGTGATTGTGATGGGTGTACATGGGTAAGACTGTGTATACGGCACATACATAAAATATACATTTACACAGATATGAGTATGCAGTTGTATGGCACTGCAAATGAATGAATGTGCATTTAAGTTTGTGGTTGTGCATATAATTGGGTGTGTATGTATGAGAGTGTGAGTGTGTCTACACATGAGTATGTGTGAATATATGTATGCAAATTGATACATATGTGGGAATACTGACTTATGTGTGAACATATGTGGGTATGTGTTTGTATGTATCCACTGGTATGTGATGGTGTCTATTTGTGTGTATGTTAGTATGAGGGTGTGTCCTTGTATGTATATGTGTGTGTGTGTGTGTGTGTGTGTGTGTTTATAGTTAGTTAGTTTACATGTGTGAATATGTGCCTATGTGTGATTGTGTGTGTATGAGAATGTGTTTATGGACACACATTAGGGCATGTGTGTTTGTAAATGTGTTAGTGTGTGGAAGTGTGTATGTATAAATGCATGTTTGTGTGTATATATTTTTGAATGTATATGTTTTTATTTTGTGTGTATACATGTGTTTGACACTTTCTTGCATGAATCTGTGAGTGTGGGTCTATGGGTTTGCATGTAAGTACATGAATATATTTGTAAGTGAGTCTGAGAGTGTGTGTGTGTGTAAGCCTGTGTAAGTGTATGAGTGTATTCGAATGTGAGTGTGGGGTGTGTGGGCATATGTATGTGTTTGTGTGAGTGTGTACATGTTTAGCAGTATTTGTGTTTGAGTGTGAGTGAATGCATATGAGTGTGTATAGGAACGTAAATGGTTGTGTGAGTCTATGTGTGTGTGTGTATACGTGTGTCAGTGTATGGATGTGTGTGTATGTGTGTGATTGTGTCAATATGAGAATATTTATGCAAGTGTATGTATGTGCATACATGCATGTACTTGTGTGTACATCTGTGAATTTTTGTATCTGTGTAAACGTGTGTATATCAGTGTGTATGTGTACATGTGTGTCTGTGTGTACTTGTGTTTGTATAGGTTTGTGAGAGAATGTGTGTCTCTGTGTGTGTATGTGTAGATATGACTGTGTGTTTGTGTGTGAGTGTGTGACTATGTTAGTGTGTGAGTATGTATATTTGTGACTTTGAATGTGCATATATGTGATTACTGTGGGTACAGGTTTGTGAGTGGCTCTGACTGTATCTCACAGTCTATGTTTGTGCCTACACATGTCTTTGTGTAAGAGTGTGAGAGAATGTGTGTTTTCACATGTGTATGTGTATGGGTAAGTATATAGGGATTTTGTGTGTGTCATGTATACATTTGATTTAGCATAGGTGTGAATTGTTTGTGTGCATATTTGTGAGTATGCATATTTGTATGAAACATGGTGTGTTTGTGAATGTACATGTTTTTTATTTATTGGTATGTGTATATGTCTGGGTCTATCAGTGACTGAGTGCGAGGATGTGTATGTATATTTGTGTGTTAATATGAGCCCGTGAGAGTGTATGAATGACTCGTGGGGAAGTTTTGAGTGTGTATGAGTGTGTGAATATGCATATGAATGTTTGTGTCCAAGTGTGTGCATTTGTGAGTGTTTGTGTGTGCATGTAGGAGGATATTGTGAATGTGAATATTAAGCGTGTGTGTGTGTGTGTGTGTGTGTGTGTGTGTATAAAATCTCTTGGTGTGGATATGGATGAACTAGTTATAACAAGGCGTACAACATGTAAAGAATGATATCTAACAAAAATATCTGTTAACAAGATGGCTCAACAAGTAAAAGGACTTCCCACACAAAGCTGACAACCAGAGTTTAATCCCTCAGGCCCGTGTGAAGGTAAACTGGTCCCACAAAGCTGTCCTCTGACCTACACACACATGTTGTAAAGTTCACACACAAACTCATCATCATCGTCATCATCATCATCATCATCATCATCATCATCATTTTAAGAATCACAATTTTCTCCTGGATGTGGTGAACACACCCTTGGTCCCAGAACTGGGGAGGCAGAGGTAGGTGAATCTCTGCAAGTTCGAGGCCAGCCTGGGCTGCATAGTAAATTCCAGGCTAGTCAGGACTACATAAAGAAACCCTGTATAGTCCAGTGCGGTGGGGCACACCTGTAATCCCAGCACTTGGGAGGCAGAGGCAGGCAGATCTCTGTGAGTTCGAGGCCAGCCTGGTCTACAAAGCAAGTCCAGGACAGCCAGGGCTACACAGAGAAACCCTGTCTCGAAAAGCCAGAAAAAAAGAAAAGAAAAGAAACCCTGTGTCAACAAAACAAAAAATTACAATTGTTGTGGTTCACACTAGCCCTGCAGCAAACTAGTAAACTGGTCAGTGGGATGCAGAGGCTTGAGCTGGTCTTTTTATATATGTGTTGTACAGATGAACAAATGAATGGGTGAATGAATGGCACTTTGTCACTTTGTCATCAGTGACTGGATGGACCACATTAGTTCATGTTTCTGTTCCTGTTCTTTTCTTTCTTTCTTTCTTTCTTTCTTTCTTTCTTTCTTTCGTTCGTTCGTTCGTTCGTTCGTTCGTTCAAATATAGGAAAGGTTTTTTCCGTAAGAGGGTTTGCAAACTCAACACCATCCTTGCTTTCTATGAGTCCTCTTTACGGCGGAGGCTGAATGTATGAGAACTACAAATCCCAGAATCCCTTGCTAGATCCCACCAATGAGAGAAGAGCAAGCTTGTGATTTAGTAGTATTTTTTGGAGTTTGCTGGAAACCCCTGCCTGTGATCTACAGAGAGCTGCGGTCTCTATTCGTGGGGGGCGGTGTCTGCAGCCTCCTGGCTCTGATGTGGGCGGCTGTTTTTTCCCCAACCCGTTTTACTCCCTGGATGAAGACCTCTACTGTTAGACACCCAGCGTGCTATCAGTCATCCTGACTGCACCATAACTAAACACATTCTTTTTGTGGAGAAATGACAGAGCTCCCCAGAAATCCACCATCAGACTTTTACCGGCATCTTATGGCCATAGCCAATCGCATGCCCACGGCAAACGCCAGCGAACTGAAGGCGAATGGGACTGCCCCAACACGTTTAAGGCAGGTGTGACTCCTCTTGGACTGAGCATATTGCTATCTTTGGAGTTCTCATTCGGCCTGGGAAGATCTAATAAGAAAAGCTGAATTGGCTGCGGCTTCATGAATAGGCTGAGACACCGTTAGAAAAGAATCCAAAGTGTGGATTGGT